>NW_024070196.1:28468021-29145523 GCF_014754425.2 Oryx dammah | reverse complement strand
TTGTTTGTAGTAATGCTTCCTAAGGCCCACTTGACTTCTCATTCCAGGATGTCTGGCTCTTGATGAGTGATCACACCATTGTGGTTGTCCAGGTCATTAAGACTTTTTATTATTATTATTTTTTAATAGTTCCTCTGTGTATTCTTGCCACCTCTTCTTAATATCTTCTGCTTCTGTTAGGTCCTTACCATTTCTGTCCTTTATCATGCCCATCCTTGCATGATATCTCCAATTTTCTTGAAGAAATCTCTAGTCTTTCCCATTCTGTTGTTTTCCTTTATTTCTTTGCATTGTTATTTAAGAAGACTTTCTTATCTCTCCTTGCTATTCTCTGGAACTTTGCATTCAGTTGGGTTTATCTTTCCCTTTCTCCCTTGCATTTTGCTTCTCTTCTTTCCTCAGCTATTTGTAGAGACTCCTTGGACAAGTACTTTGCCTTCTTGCATTTCTTTGTCTTTGGGGTGGTTTTGGTCACTGCCTCCTGTACAGTGTTACAAACTTCCATCCATAGTTCTTCAGGCTCTCATCTACCATATCTAATCACTTGAATCTATTTGTCACCTCAACTGTATAATCATAAGGGATTTGATTTAGGTCATACCTGAATGGTTAGTGGTTTTCCCTACTTTCTTCAATTTAAGCCTGAGTTTTGTGATAAGGAGTTCATGATCTGAGCCACAATTAGCCCCAGGTCTTGTTTTTGCTGACTATATAGAGCTTCTCCATCTTTGGCTGCAAAGAATATAATCTGTCTGATTTTGATGTTGGCCATTTGGTGATGTCCATGTGTAGAGTCATCTCTTGTGTTGTTGGAAAAGGGTGTTTGCTATGGTCAGTGTGTTCTTTTGACAAAATTGGCCTTTGTTCTGCTTCATTTTGTACTCCAAGGCCAAACTTTCCTGTTATTCTGGGTGTCTTTTGACTTCCTATTTTTGCATCCCAATCTCCTATGATGAAAACTAGATATTTTTGATATTATTTCTTTGTATTATTTCTTTTTTTGTGTATTATTTCTTGGTGTTGTAGGTCTTCATAGAACCAGTCAGCCTTGAGTCTTACCTGACTCTTCATTCCTAGAGCCTAGCACAGTTGAGGCACTGCAGGTTGTTGAATGGTACTGTTGTAGCCACACGTTCCGGGAAACAAACTCACTCAGAAGGACAATGCAGATAGTAGAGTGCAGTTTATTACAGTGGCAGGCCCAAGGCAGAGTCTCTTCTTAGCCAAGGACCCTGACCAGCATTTGTGAAAATCTTTTATACCCCATGTGTATGTGTCTGAACCCACCACTCCAAATTCCTTGAGACTTACATAAACTAAGGAATATATGATCCCAATAATCCCATCATTCACGTGCTATGTGCTCATGTGCTCAAACAGTCAAACAATTAGCCAATAATCAATAAACCCAAGGTTACACTCCGAAAGATACAGAAAAATTTATGGCCTGTCTGGAGGAAGGGGTGATTAGTGTATGTTTTCTCTTAGGCGGTGAGTAACCTAGATACGATCTTCAAGGTTCCCCTGTCTGGAGGGGGTCTTATCCTTCTGTTGTTGTTTTCATAGGCACTAAACAGAGTTCAGAGTCCATTGGAAAGGTGGCTGAGCATAATCAGCACGAACAGGCCTAAGATGGAGTTCAGGCCCTATGAATACCTTCTTCAGTACCTGCAGGCGTGAATCTGCAATAAGAACAGATTGGTGAAAAGGCTATGAGAGCTGAAGAGTAAGCTTTTCCACTCCTTTTTTTTTTTCTTTGTATCAAACCACCTCCCTCGCACCTCCCACTGCACACCTGAACGAACTCTGTTTTTGTTTAGTTTGGTAAAGGAGTGCATATTGCCTCTCAGTGCTTGGATCTGTTAAGGTGAGCTCAGAATGTGGTGCTGCTGTAACATTAGGATCTTGGCTGCCTTGAAATTTGCAGAGAAGAATTCTTTTGAATACTAGGAATAGATAAATACCCTGCTCCTGTTATTTCTCTGTGTCCAGGACACCCACTAAAGTCAAGAGGAGCTGGGGGTGTATGGGGGGACCGTGGAATAGGGGGTTTTGTCTGTTAATTTGAGTTTCATTCTGTCATTTCACTCTGTAAGGTGATTCTGAAAGATGAATGCACTTATAAGGCTATTAATAACCATATTTCTCCCCTAATCATTATGATTAAGTCGTTGGTACTGCCAGGTGCTTGCAGCTTTCATCACAAAGCCCTGAACAATTTTGCTTTGCCATTTGACTACACTTGAGATACTCTGACTGACTCTGCCAGAGGAGTTGCTACTGATTTTCTTTCCTTCTTTGTTTAGTCGATTTAAATTCACACTGAAAACAGAGAGTAAAGTTTAAAATAATATTCTAAATCGTAAAAGTCATTCTTCAGTTATGGAACAATAAGTCAGCTTTCCTTTTATTAGACTATTCCCAAAGGTTTTATGGTCAAAATGTCACAGCTTTTTTCTGTCACATTTTCTCTTCTTCCATCTTGAGTGTCTCATGATCCAGTCATTCATTGCAGCCTATGATTCCTGATACTTTATTCCCCACATTGTATTTACTGCAACAATGTCCCATATCTCCATGGATTAACTGCTACTCTCCCCCAACCCCATCCCTTGCTACCAACAATATTCTGGTGTACATTTGGTAACATCACAGAGCAGGGCAGAGTACAGTCCCTGGAGAGAGCCTGCCTAGTTTTGAGGCCCAGCACTACCATTTACTAGCTCTGTGACGTTGGCAAAGGAGAAGCCTCACCAAGACTTCATTTCTTCATCTGAAAATTAGAATTATATAGCTATCTCCTGGGTTGGTGATGAAGATGAAAACTTTCCTGGCACATTAAAAGTACTGATTGGAACACTTTTGTTGTTTATGTGAAAGAGGAAAGCAGTCAACATCCAGGAGCTGGACAGACACCAAGGGGTCTTAGTGCTTTCGTGTTAAACAATTTCTCAAACCATCAACTTCAGACAAGGCCACGCTGTGACTGTAGAGGATTAAAGAAAGCAACAACAACAAGACTACTGTGTAACCATGCTTGAACACAGACAAAATATGGACATTGTCCAATCCACAAACATAACCAAACATTTCTTTATCCTGGCTAATGTGAGTGACTGTGGATTCTTTAGCAATTACAGTTTCAACCTGGCTCTAGTCTTCCTTCTTTTTTGGAGTGGCAGAGTGCTGTACCGCGCAGCATGCAAAACTCCCCAACCAGGGATAGAGCCCACAGCTCTAGCAGTGGAATCGCAGAATCTAAACCACCATACAACCAGGGAAGTCCTGGTCCCTCTCTCTAGATAAGATTTATTAAGATAGTCATAGAAGTACTCCCGCTTCCTGATAGCATCCAATCCAGAGGATAGCCTACTTCCTTAATCCCTCTCCCAAATTATCTAATAGAGCCTGAATTCTGTAAATCCTTTTTAACACTTTCTTATGAGATTCCCTGTGGTTCCTCTGGGTGTGTTTTCCCTATAATCCTAACATATTCAACTATAGGTGTATTTCTGGTGGTCTCCGGCTGGAGGGCATTGACAGTATTCCTTTTGATAACCATGAGTCACAGGATTTAAACACATACAGCACAGAGCAATGAAAAGGACATTTGGGGACCTTGTGCAAATTATTTAATATCTTGTTAGTTTTCTCATTTGTTGAAAGTAGGAGATTACATTCATGAATTCTACAGTCCTTTTCAGCACAGCATGCTTTGAGATCTATGTCAGATACTTATCAACATTAGGAGTGCCATGGAACAAAAATAATTAACATAGGAATGTTCTTAAGCTTCCTATCTTTCCTGGGTTGCCAAAAAGAATCCTGTGATTACCAACCTAATTTCTCCCCTCCTCCCACCTGTTTATGAAAAAGCTCTGTCTTTATGGGAGATAGGCTAATATGCTAAGAGTAGGAGGAGAAAAAGGAAAGAAAACCACATAGTCTGGGGATGGAGGAGGATGTTTTCTGGGGATCACAGAGGCTGGTGGAAAGATTTAAACATCAAAAGGAAGTAGATGAGAGAAGCATGGGAAAAGGAAAGTACTGTACAGATCATGTATGTAGATACTCTTTATTGCTTTTAAAAAGGAAGCACATAAATAATATAATTGATTATTAAATAATTTGGCTTGTTGAACTGTGCTTCCTGAAAGGAGTGCTCATCAAAAACTGAACTTTGCGGGTCTCTGAGTCTGTTAGGGTTTAAGCAGTACATTTCTCATGCAGTCAGAGAAGCCACCAAACAAGAGGCCTCTGTTCTCCTGGAGGCCTTTTATAGCTAGTGAAGGAAATAATGGCTTCCCAGGTGGCTCAGTGGTAAAAAAAAAAACCCACCTGCCAATACAGGAGACGTGAGTTCGATCCCTGAGTTGGGAAGATCCTCTGGAGAAGGAAATGGAAACCCACTCCAGTATTCTTGCCTGGAGAATTCCATGGACAGAGGAGACTGGTGGGCTAAAGTCCATGGGGTTACAAAGAGTTGGACACAACTAAGTGACTAAACCAGCACCACCCAAAGGAAGGAATAAGCTTTTTTGCCCATGTTTCCAGCAGGACTCAGGATTTAACCACATACAGCTCCTCCTGATCTCCAATTGAAAGCAATCACAGAGACCAGGTCTTGTGTGGATAATAGTGAGAATATGCTTAAAGGGAGTTGGGTGGAAGGGGCAGAAATTAGTGTCATTAGCTGAAAGTTTCTCCTAGCAAGGTGTTCATGAGGTTTAGTTAACTAGAGCTTTTAATTTGCATGGAAACCCAAAGAAGCTCATCTTTGTCAGATCAAGTAGGGTAACCAGACATTCTGGTTTGCCCATGATTGTGGGGATGTGGGACTTCCAGTGCTAAAATCAAGGATTCCTTGGCAAACTGTGGTTACCCTCATTAGCATCCCTCTTCCTTCATAGCTTCAACTTGTCTTCCTTTCTTCATTCTGTTATAGGATTAATCCTTCTTTCTAACATGTTCCTTGTATACCAGATCTCTGCCAGTTATGGAGTTCCAGAACTGGAAGGGATTCTCAGATGTCATGAAGTCATCCTTTGCCTCCTAGCAGGTTTCATTTAAATGGTCCCTTCAGATCATCTTTCCCCAGTGACAGTGACAGGCTGGGCAGGGCTGTCCACAGGTAATGAACAGGTCAATGCTATTTCTATCATTTTATAATATTTGCTATTTGAATTTCTTACATCCTATCCAGTTTTTGTTTTTTTTTTTTCCCTTAAAAGTCGTTACGGGATTGGAAGAGAGGCATTGCTGCCCAGGTTTTTGTAAGGGAATTGTGAGGGTGTCCTAAGAGTTTAGAACTACAGAGGTCTTATTTGATAGTAGGAATTATGATTGGGGGTGAGGGGATGCTTTCCAGGTGGCACTGAGTGTTAAAGAACCCTCCTACCAGTGCAGGAGACTTAAAGACAGGTAAGTTTGATTCCTGGGTTGGGAAGATCCCTTAGGGGCATGGCAACCCACTCCAGCATTCCCGCCTGGAGAATCTCATGGACAGCGGAGCCTGGCGGACTATAGTCTGTGGGGTCACAAAGACTCAAGACATGACTGGAGCAACTTAGTATGTATAATTTAGGGGAAATTACTGCTTTGTAATGGGACATTTAATAAAAATTTCCAGGACTAGAGGTCTAAACAGGGTTCTGTGTTTAGGGGATTCCTCCAAATTGCTGTTACAACTCTAAGGAGATTGACTTGCCTGGTTCTTGGATGAGAAAGTTGCTGACATTTCAAATTCTGCTAGTTTTACTTAGATTTGGCTGAATTTCAGTCTTTGGCTGGCTAATTCTTTATAGTGGGTTTTCTCATGTCTTATTCAGATATATGTATGTCTCAATAACTTGAGTTTCAGAAAGTGTGATCCATTTTATTTTGTATATATACAGCCCTTTTCTAGCTCATCCAGGGTAGATAATTTGTCTAATCTCAGTTGTTCAAACTGCTATCGAGTTCCAGTCATCTTATCTTGGGTAAACTGTAGAAAACTAGTTCAAAGACTCAGTAGAGAACTCTATTTGTCAAATTCTAGATCCCAAACCTTGGCTCAACTTAATACTTCAAGATATATACATATATATTTTGTTGTTGTTATTGGTATATAAATAATTTTGTCCCAAATTTATAACCAGTACATGTTCACTATAGTAAAATTTGTAAAATATAGGCATAATAAGAAAGGAATAATAGGAATAAGAGTATATAGGAATAATAGGAAAATAATAGGAATAATAGGAAAAAGAGAAAAATTACCCTGATTCTACCCAGAGACAGTGACTGGTTGGGTGGGTATTCCCTTCTTTCCTACACAGCTTTGCTTGTTTTGCATATCACAGTATTGTACCCTTCTTTTTTTCCATGTGAATTATAACATAAGCTTTTTCCCCCTGTTTTACCATGGATTCTTTCTTAATAACATTTTTGGTGGTTGCTTAACATCCATGGAGTGCAGAGGCATTTCAGAAAGGACACGACTTGGTGGAGGAGACCACAACATACACATAGAGTCAGCTTTGAGCATGTTCCCAAATTAGTAAGGCAGGGGTATGAAATCTATAGGCAGCAAGTTGTCTTCAGAGGGTGGGAGCAGTTGTAGCTTATCTCAGCATGGCTTTTCTTGCTCTGCACTGAATCAGATGAGGCACGTGGCTTCAGCAGATACTCTTCATAGTAGGTCTCTGGATCTGGAAGGCTCCACAACCCTTTCACCAATCTTTTGCATTCTTGGAAGAATTTACATCAATAAGCTATACACTTTTGTTGAAGATAATTATTACTACACTGAACTTTCCTGCGGAGAAGGCAATGGCACCCCACTCCAGTACTCTTGCCTGGAAAATCCCATGGGCGGAGAAGCCTGGTAGGCTGCAGTCCATGGGGTTGCTACTATTCAGACACGACTGAGCGACTTCACTTTCACTTTTCACTTTCATGCATTGGAGAAGGAAATGGCAACCCACTCCAGTGTTCTTGCCTGGAGAATCCCAAGGATGGGGAAGCCTGGTGGGCTGCCGTCTATGGGGTCGCACAGAGTCGGACACGACTGAAACAACTTAGCAGCAGCAGCAGCAGAACTTTCCTGGAACCAAAGTCAACAAGAATAAGTGATGTTCCTGCCTTGGAGGGCGTGTCAATTACCAATTTATTGCCTCACAGTTGCAAATTTGTCTTTCATTGTCTACTCTGAGAGAGTAGGTAGTAGTGTGTGCTCATTTGCGTCCTACTCTTTGTGATCTCTGACAATGGGATTTCCCAAGCAAGAGTACTGGAGTGGATTGCCATTTCCTTCTCCAGGGGATCTTCTGACCTAGGGATCGAATCTGCATCTCTTGAGTCTCCTGCATTGTCAGGCAGATTCTTTACCACTGAGCCACCTATGAGCCCTTTAAATGTTTTTTTCTTTACCAGGTGGCACCATGTTAAGCTTTGTAAGTAAACAATGCTTGAGAGACATTGCAGGAGGAAAGAATTTTGCTTTCCAGCCTGGCCTTTGCTCCCTAGGTAGGTTCCTGGAGTGATGTGGTTTCTCCAGCACTTGGCTCTGAGCAGCATCTGTCATACATGGTAGCCAGCTGTACCCAGTGACCTGCATGTTACTCTTTCATCTCTTCTTAGGTGGTTTTGTAGTGAAATGCCTCTAGTGAGACATCTACCTGTGAAGACCTTTCCCAACGCACTGGAGAAGGAATTTCCTGCACGTTCCAAAAAAGCAGATTTCCAGCATGTTTGGTCAACATGACACCATCGCTATTTCTCTACCATTCATTCTGTGTCTGTGCTCTCTCCAGTGAAGTCTGGATTTCAGCCTTGTTTGAGGAGAGGCTGAGATTGTTCCTTAGGTACTGTGTCTTAGCCCTGGAGGTTGTAGCTCCTCCTTAATTCCATATCCTTTAGAGTTCCTTTTACTTCTTTGTGGCCACTTCCCTTTTACTCCAATCTGCTGATGTAGTTAGTAGTTCTTTATATTAAACATTCCTATTAAATCACTACATGTGCTCTTTCTCCTGATTCAGTGTAGTCGCTCAGTCGTGTCCGACTCTTGCGACCCCGTGGACTGTAGCCTACCAGGCTTCTCCATCCTTGGGATTCTCCAGGCAAGAATACTGGAGTGGGTTGCCACTTCCTTCTCCAGGGGATCTTCCCGACCCAGGGATCGAATCCGGGTCTCCCACATTTGAGGCAGACGCTTTAACCTCTGAGCCACCAGGGAAGCCCTTCTCCTGATTAGACCTAGATTAAAGACCTAGATTAATAAAGGGGAGGGAGCAGAGTAAGAGCCATAGTGTCTGTCTCTCCCTTTCTAGCATGATGGAGAGGCCATTTCCCTCATTTGTTACTCCTTGACTCAGCCTTCCTGAGCCCCAGATTCCTCATCTGTAAAATAGTGTAAATGATAGTAATAGGAGAAGGAAATGGCAACCCACTCCAGTGTTCTTGCCTGGAGAATCCCAGGGACGGCAGAGCCTGGTGGGCTGCCGTCGATGGGGTCACACAGAGTCAGACACGACTAAAGAGACTTAGCAGCAGCAGCAGTACTTGTCTCACAGAGTTCGTATGAGAGTTAAAAGAGATAATGCATATAAATTATTTGAAACGTTGCCTGGCATGTAGTAAGTGCTTCAATGTATGTTATTTGTCATTATAATTTAATCCCGGTAAATCTGTCATTGAGTTTGATTGGAAGACCGCAAGTACAAATTCAATTACTGACAAAAGCGTATACCACAGTTTGCTTAACCATTCCCATATGGTAGACGTTCGGTTGTTTTTGCTATTTTATTATAATAAACAATGCCATCATGAACATCTTTATGTATAAAACTCATTTACTCTGGGATTATCTTTCTTTATAAAGGAAGATGGACAGTCATTTATCCTTAGTGGAGTGCTTCATTAATATAAATTCTGGCCTGGCCCAATAAGGGAAGTAGAATTAGAAAGTATAGAATAAATCATGTTGAAGATCTCAGTGATTCTCAGATGTCACCAGCTTCTCAAGAACCTCTTTATGACTCTGCTCCTTACATGTAACAAAACTAAGATTTTCTTTTTGAGGAAATGCTAATAACTAATACACAATAAGTAATCACAATTTTTCAGAATTTTTTTGTTCTAAGTTAGATACCTTGGAGGTGCCCATTCTCAGCCAATCAAATTAGTCAATTTTATTAAAATGCCAAATGTTTTAGAAGTTAAACTATTTGGGGATAGAATTTCAAGAATGACTTAATGTTATGTGAACTTGGGCAATTTATTTTAGCTTTTGTGAGTCCTGGAAAAATTCTTTTGGCTTTTCTGAGATGCGGGTTCCTCAAATAAGATGGAGATAATCTCATATTAACCCATTAATTAATTCAGTTATTCAACAATAGATAGTTGTTGAATAACTATCTATTGAGCTTTTTTTCCTATGTGCCAGATAATATTCTAGGTGCTTGGGGGTGCATCAGTAAAAAATAAAATCCTTGCCCTAAAGAATTTTATGATATAGTGGAGATGGTGAGAAAGAGGGGGACAGATAATAAATGATAAGCATGATACTTAACTAAATTTTACAGTATGTTGAAAGATGGTAAATGCAAAGGAAAATATAGAGTCGAAAAATAAGGGAAGAGGAGAATTCTGTGTACTTGGAAGAGTTGGGTTTTTTAAAGGATAGATAGGGTGGGCTTTATTGAGGTAACATTTGAGCCAAGTCTTAAAGGAGATAAGGCAGTTAGCTGTGTAGCTCTATGGGGAGAATTATTCTAGGTAAAGAGGAATGTGTGGACAAAAGCTCTAAGGCAAGAGCATGTCAGGCATTTTTGAGGAATAGCAAGAGCACTGTTGCTGAAGCAGAGTGAGTGAGAGGGAAAATGGTAGGAGGTAAATTCAAAGCAGTAAAGTGCCAGATCATGTTGGACATTCCAGGCCATTGTCAGAGCTTTGGTTTTTACACTGAATGAAATGGAGAGTCACCATAGGTACTGTGTGCATAATGGACATGATTAGACTTACATTTTGTTAAAATCACTCTGGCTTTTGAGTGAGAATAAACCCTGGTGGTTGAGGTTGCTATTGCAGCCCTGTCTCCATCATTTTTCCTTCCATGTGGAGGAGACAGCATGACAGTTGAAATCAGTGAGAGGGCTTGGAGAACCATGCAGAAGTAAGGGCTGGGGTTGGGGAGGTATAGGCTGGTGGGCCAGCAGCTGAAAATATTGCAGAGAGGGCATGGTGTGGAGGTGGTAGGCAGAACTGGCCAGCATGGTGGGGGTGGGTCAATTATACTGAGCAAATTAGTAAATTAATTGTGCATGTAAGTAAATATAATGAGGATAGTAGAAGTCAAGTTTCTCACTGCTGGAGAAGGAATTAATGAGCACAGAAAGGGGAGAGTCTAGAAAGAACTCCCGAGTGTTGATTCACTTGGTCTCTTTCTCAATATAGATATATAAGTAAGATATATAAGTATGTGTGTCCATAAATACACATATACGTACCTCCTAGCTCTGTCAACTGAAATGACTTAGAAGCAATGGCATCTAGAAACTATGAGTATGATGAACAACCAGATACTGGTATCTAAGTAACCATCCTACAATAAAAGAAGCTAGGGATCCATGGAGAAATGGCCAATGGCTGATTCCAAGATGGGGGCATGACTTGAAACATCTTGTGTTGGAAAATGAGGAAATACTCAGTGAGTGATGGGGACATCTCAGAAGGATGCGGGGGCTTCCACTGGCCAAATCAGGGACAATCTTAGCATTAAAAAAGGGTTAATAGATTACAACTCATTGAATATATCAGGAATCCATGAATCCATACATACACATAAATAAATTAAAAGAGAAAGCTTGTCTTTCTTGTAGAATGCCAACTAATAAATGTAGCATGAATAATATAAATAGAGAACTGTGATTTGGAAGCCTGAACAGATTTGGTTGATTTTGGCTGAAATAGGAAATCAGCTAAGGCTGAAGGGTGAAGATTCCATGAGGAACAGGGTATTTTAATATAATCTAGGAATAGCTCTTCATAAAATATCAAACAATTACAAAGAGAAAAGAAGGGGAGAAACTTGGCAGATATCAATATGAATAAGTGACCAAGGTTAACATCACCAGTGTTGTGTGGATTGATGTTACATATCTTTTACACTTTTACACCATGAAATTAAGTCTCTTGCTCCTTGGAAGAAAAGCCGACAAACCTAGACAGTGTATTAAAAATAGAGACATCATTTTGCCAATAAAAATCCATATATTCAAAGCTATGGTTTTTCCAGTAGTTGTGTGCAGATGTGAGAGTTGAACCATAAAGAAGGCTGAGCACTGAAGAATTGATGCTTTTGGATTATAGTGCTGGAGAAGACTCTCTTGAGAGTTCCTCAGATAGCAAGGAAATCACTCAATTCTACAGGAAATCAACCCTGCATATTCACTGGAAGGACTGATGTTGAAGCTGAAGCTCCAATACTTTGGCCACCTGATGTGAAGAGCTGATTCACTGGAAAGGACCCTGATGCTGGGAAAGATTGAAGTAGGAGGAGAAGAGGGCAACAGAGGATTAGAAGGTTGTATGGCATCACCAACTCAATGGACATGAGTTTGCACAAACTCTGGGAGATAGTGAAGAACAGGGAAGCCTGGTGTGCTGCAATCCATGGGGTTGCAAAGAATCGGACATGACTTAGCGACTGAACAACAACATCTTTTATACTCAGTGTTATGTATCTCAGTGTGCTGCACTGAGAAGAGCATGGCATTGTCTCTGTGGAATTCTTGCCAAGAATAAATTTCCTGAGCCTGATCATGAGGAAACATCAGACATTCCATGTTGGAATTTGCTATGGTCTGAATGTGTTCCTCCAAAATTCACATGCTGGAATCTCAGCACCCAATATTATGGCATTAGGAGGTTGGACCTTTGGGAGGTGCTTATGTCATAGGGGTGGAACCCTTCTGACCAAGATTAGTGCCTTGTAAGTGAGGCTCCAGAGAGATTCCTTAGCACCCTTCCACCATATGAGCACACAGTGTGAAGATGTGTACTATGAACCATGAGAGGGCCCTCCCCACAAAACATGACCATGCGGTGCCTTGACCTTGGATTTCCCAGCCCACAAAACTATGAGAAATAAATGTTTGTTGTTTTTAAGGTATGCAGTCAATGATATTTTGTTTTAACATCCCTAATGAACTAAGAGGTTATCCTACAAAATGTGCCATATGCTACGGAGTGTCTAGTAAATGAGAAATGGGGAAAGACTGAGGAATTGTTCCAGGTCAAAGGAGATATAGCATCATAATAGCTAAACACAATGTGTGTTCTTAAGAGGATCTTGGACTACAGAGGAAAAAGGAGCATTCTTGAGATAATTAATGAAATTTGAGTGGGATTGGGTGGTATAGTAGTAGTATTGTCTCAGTGGAGCCTGGTCAGCTACAGTATGTGGGGGTCACAAAGAATCAGACATGACTTAGTGACTGAGTGTGCACATACACACACACAATGTCAGTTTACTAATTCAAAGAGTTGTGTGCTGGTTACATAGGACAGCATTCTTGTTTTTGGAAAATACTTGTTAGGGGCTGCTTTGAGGTGATAGGACTTACTCTTAAAAAGCTCAGAATATTTTGTTAAAATTATTTCTAAATAGTTTTATTTCTGAGAGAAGGCTATTGGAGGTGAGAGATGATGGTGACTTAGACCAAGGAGGTGACAGTGGCATTGGTGGAAAATGGTCAGATTCTAGATATAATTTGAAGGTAGAACCAGTAGGACTTCCTGGTGAATTTGACATATGTTATAAAAGAAAATCAGAGTACAAGAACAACTCCAAAATTATTGGCTTGAGCACCTGAATTAATGGGATTACCACGAACTTTGGGGTTGGGCAGGTTTTTTGCGGGGAGTTCTGTTTCGGATATGTTGAGTTTGAGATACTTGCCAGGCTTCCTAAAGAAGATGTCAAAAATGCAGTTAGATACAGAATCTGAAGTTCAAGACAAGATCTAGGCTAGAGATAGAAATCTGGGAGTTGGCAGTAAGTGTACAGTATTTAAAGTCAGTAGGGGATGAAATCACCAAGGGAGGGAATGTAGATTGAACAGAAAGAGGACATTCGCAGGACTGCTTGGCAGGGATTTTTCAGCCTAGGTAGACTTATTGGAAAATGGCTTCAAAATGTCTAGTTACGATTTGCCCTCAGTATTTGAGAGATCCACATTCATAGATTCAAATATTTGAAAAGAAATTCTGGAAAGTTCCAAAAAGCAAAGTTTGAATTTGCTGCACATGGCAGCAATTTACATAGTATTTACAACTATTTACGTAGCATTTACATTATATTAGGTATTGTAAGTGTTCTCAAGAAAGTCTACAGAAGGTTGTGCATAGGTTTTATGTATGCCATTTTATATAAGGGACTTGAGCATCTGTGGATTTTGGTATCTGTGGGGAGTTGGTATACCAAGGGAACTGTATGTAAAATTCTATGCCCCAAATCCTAGCATTCTTTGTCCTCAAAGAGTTAACAGTTCAACACATGAAAGTAGGATAAATAACATAAAAGAATGAATATACTATAAGCATTTAATTTACATTATATTTACTGTGTCAGGCACAGTGCTAAGTGCTTTATATGGATTATCACATTTAATCTTCGCCTTAACAATATGAGAGACTTCCCTGGTGGCTCAGGCAGTAAAGTGTCTGTCTACAATGCAGGAGACCTGGGTTCAATCCCTGGGTGGGGAAGATCTCCTGGAGAAGGAAATGGCAACCCACTCCAGTATTCTTGCCTGGAAAATCCCATGGACGGAGGAGCCTGGTAGGCTACAGTCCATGGCGTCGAAAAGAGTCGGACACGACTGAGAGACTTCACTTTCACTTTAACAATATGAGGAGGTAATAAGATTCTGCTCTTTTTTATATGAAGAAACTGAGTCTTAGAAGATTTAAATAATTTAAGACCTCACAGCTAGTGAGGCTTGAAGTTCATATCCTTGTGCTCTACCTACATTGCTTTTCATTTTAGTGGCTGCACTGTCCTGCTTAAAGACTAGGACAAGGGCAAAAAAGCCTATAATGTGGTTCTAGATTCCTCTTGATCGGAGACGCCAATGGCACCCCACTCCAGTACTTTTGCCTGGAAAATCCTATGGATGGTGGAGCCTGGTAGGCTGCAGTCCATGGGGTTGTGAAGAGTTGCACTCGACTGAGCGACTTCACTTTCACTTTTCACTTTCATGCATTGGAGAAGGAAATGGCAACCAACTCCAGTGTTCTTGCCTGGAGAATCCCAGGGATGGGGGAGCCTGATGGGCTGCCATCTATGGGGTCGCACAGAGTCGGACCAGGGCTTCCCTGATAGCTCAGTTGGTGAAGAATCTGTCTGCAATGCAGGAGACCCCGGTTTGATTCCTGGATCGTGAAGATCCCCTGGAGAAGGGATGGGCTATCCACTCCAGTATTCTTGGGTTTCCCTGGTGGCTCAGCTGGTAAAGAATCTGCCTGCAATGTGGGAGACCTGGGTTCGATCCCTGGGTTGGGAAGATCCCCTGGAGAAGGGAAAGGCTACCCACTCCAGTATTCTGGCCTGAAGAATTCCATGGACTGTGTAGTTCATGGGGTTGCAAAGAGTCGGATACAACTGAGTGACTTTCATTTTCACTTTTACCAGGGAAGCCTTGGAGGGAGGGCTACAGGGCAGTAAACCCGTTTCTAAGAACCACAGTCCAATAATAGGTAGCAGAGAGACTCTTCTAGGCTCCCAAAAGAACCAACTATTCCTGGGTTCTGAACACAACCAAGCCTGTGTTTTTAAGACTATATCTTTCCTGAAATTTCCTTCTTTTGGCTTGCTGTTATTTGCAACTTTTATAAGCTACTGAACCACATCAATGGTGTGAACAGTTTCAGAGCTTACATATTTCTTCTTGTAATCAATTTAGTCAATCTTGTAACTATAAAGAGTGAGATGGTAAATCCTGAGTTCCCATTCTGAGTCAGAATTTATGACAAGAACAGCGTGCTTGTGCCCAAACAGAACCATGCATGTATGGTAATATGGCACTTGAAATTTATGTACTTCCTTTTATCCAAGGAACAGAAAGTGCTTTGATAAAATGGATTAGGAGCCAACTGTCTTCAGCAGGCGACAAGAACAGTTCAAAATAAGACTGTGGAGGGAATCATTTAATTTCTGCAAGGCCAGGGTTCATATTAAACAAGCATGTTTCCCAGTGTCTAACAGAAGTGGGTTCCAGAAGACCACTGCCATTTCAACCCCTGCTTAGCAGTAATGAATTTAACTGCATCTTTGCCCATCAGCTGTGTAATTGAAGAATTTCCTTCCTCACTGCTATTTGGAGCTGGTTGCCATATAGGACTAGCTTCTGCTATTTGCTGAGGGTATTAGTACTCATTCCTTTCTACTCATTACTTAGCTCTTCTCCTTAGTAAAGGCAACTCTATCATTTTCTTTGCTAGTTTTAAAAACTAGCCTTGTAAATAAGTGCACTTTAATTACAACCCCACTATAAAATAAAATGACTTCTATCTATTACATATTTTAAAATGGCCATGGTATGACAGTTCCTTGCATCTATTCCTTTTTCCTGCAGTGTAACAAATTACCCAAAATGCACTGCCTGAAAACATTTATTATCTCCCAGTTTCTGTGGATCAGGAGTCCTGGTGTGCCTTGACTTGGTCCTCAGCTTCAGTGTCTCTCGCAAAGCTTCAGTCAAGGTGTTTCTCAGGGTTATGGTCAAACCCAGGCTTGACCAGGGGAGAATTTCTTTCCTTCATGTGGTTTTTGACAGGATTCCGTTCCTCGTGGGCTGTTGGACTGAGGTCTTAGTTCCTCACAAGCTCTTGGTCAAAGGTTTATCTCAGTCTCTGTACACATGAGTGTCTCACAGGTGAGAGGGTGAGGGAGATGTGAGCAAGAAAGAGAGTGTTAACAAGATGGAAGTCAGCCCTTTATATCTTAATCACAGAAGTGACCTCCCATCACCTCTTATTCTATTAGTTCTATTAAGCTACCAATTCATGCTTAAGTGTGGGGGATTACACAGGGCATTGAAAGCTGGGGGGCCAGGATCATTGTAAGCCATTTTAGAAGGCTGCCTATCATGGTCCTTCACATATCTTGTCTCACTTTATTCTCATAGTAATTTTCCAATGCATTTCTGGTCCTCCCATTTTATAGAAGGGGCAGCAAGTTCTCTGACTCTCCTACCTGTATTTATAGACACTGAAATTCATCCTTAGTGACTCACAGTCTTTACTCATTTGTGTATTTATTTCATGAACATGTAGAATTATAAGATATTAGGTATGCTACTGTGTTAGATAAGTTTGTATTCTTGGTAGAATATAGGTGTATACAAGCATCCTAATAGTTCTTAAGCAAGTGTTTCTTAAAGGGAGCAGCTGTTCATAAAGTATATTATAGTGCCTAATATATTGAGTTATAGCAGCAGTAGATATTCATAAGAATTATTAATCTATTAGTTTTTTTAAATATGTAACATATTTTTCAAATATATCTTCTGGGTTTTGAGTGTCTAGGACCCAATCACTGCTGTTTCAGAGTTGAAACACAGATGAGTAGTGGTTATGATATGAACAATGCCCCAGAAGCTGAAACGGAGAATTTCATTCTAGTCCTATTTATAGCTCAACCTCAGTGTACAAAGTACATGGGGAAGAAAAATGTATGTAACTTGAGTTAGCTCCACATTAAATGCATGAGTATCCATCCCAAGGCTCATCACTGTATTGCTGGTGATATAATGTACAGAAATACTTTTATAAATTAAAAATGCCTATAAACATGAGATGAATCTTTAAAACCATCGACGCTGCTGCTTCCTTAACTCGGGGAGCCTACAATGTGCCAAGCCCTGTGCAAATTGCTTCTTAGAATGCTACTTATTTAATCTTCCTCACAACTGCTCTAAAAAGCAAAATCAGAGCTGGCAGTTACTAGTTGTACAAAAAGGGTTCAATTCTGCTCTCTGAGATGCCTTTGGGGGTGCATGAGTCCTTGGAGGCCAGAGAAGAAGAGCTCCAAATGAACCCTCCCATACTGACACAGTGAAATCCTAGAGTTTTTGAAAGTGGGGTTGTGCTCCCTTCACCAAGACCCACACAGAAACAGACCTGAGCAAGCAATGCTTTTCCTTTTTAGAAAGGTATAATGCCTCTTGAGATAACAGAAAAGACTCTGGGATTTGAAAGTTAGTGAAAGGAACTACTCATGTAGGGTATTGCTTGACTGACGGAAAGGTAGGAGTTCTTCCATGGGGCGTCATCTAGCAGACTAGATGTAGCCTAGAGATGGTGATGTGGTCATCTCCCATCTATGCAGTTACTCTGAGGCCAAGAGGAAAAGCAAGCCCAATTTAATAAAACTCAACAACAAGCATCTAGAGAATCAATAAATGTTGGTGGATGCCCACAGGGCAACTTGGAAGCAAAGTTACACCAACTGGAGGACTTTTTGCAGATAGTTATTTTTGAACAGCAATCTAAGATGTATAAAAGCAGAAATAGAAATGAGTGATGGCAGGAGCCCTGACTTGTGCCTTGAAATAATAAGTATGCTGTTGTTGATTTGTACTTTTTATGGTGTGGTCAAGAGGTCCCCATGATTCAGTGCCCCTTTTCCTACCACCTGTCTCTCTTAGGAAAAAAGTGAAACAAAGCAATACTAATTTATTCGTTTAGAAGTTTCAGCCTCTAACACAGCAGAGCAGGTAGGAAGTAGCTGCTGTAGTTTCTTTTACTTTTTTTCCTTCAAATATCCAGATTTCTAAGGGTTGAAAAAGCACAAACACAAAAACCTCATTAGAATTTTGGATTAAAGACAGCTATCTGTCTTGTCTCATTTTTGATATGCCAGCTGATAATTGGGCTATAGCTGAGTCTAAAAATAACATACCGTACATTGAAATAATATTCCTTGGCTACATTTCCAAAGTGGTATTCTGGGACTTCTGTGCATTAATCCTGTAACAATAACAGGATTTGCGCTTTTAACTCCCTGGTGTAGCTTTGAAAATCTAGCCTAAAGCAGCTAATGTTGCTGCTGAAATCATCCTCTCACTATCCTTAGGGAAACGTGAAGATTAAAAAAATGACAACCCAACTGCTCAAATGACCTATACCTGGGAGAATAAGAGAAACAATCTATTTCTTCTCAGGAATTGGACGGATCAATAAAAATATTTCAAAAGGACCATCATCCAGTAAAGACCTTAGAATTTGTATCCTACTTCAGAGCACCCACCCTGGATATTTCCAATGTGATCATATGACATTTCCCATAGGTAGAAGAGGCAGTGTGGTCATTGAATAAGTGGAATTGAACTCGGTTGCATGCATGAACCCATATGTGTGTGTCTGTAGAGGGAAGGAAGCTGTCATTATTGTGTATGTTTCTGGTAAACATTCTTTTGCCCTACAGAAATTGGGCGTATCCCAGAAATTAGGTAATGTTAATCACATCAACTGAAAAGAAAATGCATATCCTAAAATTTGCACACAGCTCTAAATTGAAGCTCTAACTGGCTCTAAATGGAAGTGGCAGGAGTTTTTCAATGATACCATTAATTGCATTTTATTAATTGAGAAAAGGGGCTTTTGTGTAGCCATGGTTGTGATGGGCTAGATTTAATCAGTGTAGGTACCACTAACAGGCTGGCAGTGCTTTCGGCCTGCAATGCCTTTGAAATTCTAAAATGGAAAAGGAGGCCAACACACTGAGCAATTATTTCGGAACAGATTGCCCGTTAACATTTCATAATATCACTAAAACATATCCTTTCTGGGATGGAGACTTGCTTTGGCTATGAACCTCCAAGAGGTGGCAGCACCCCACGCTCTGTTGGCTGCTGCATTCTCCAGACCGAGCTCATCACAGAGGTCTCATCATTGCGTCACCTGAAAGCCAGTTTGCAGGGTAGGGGTGGGGGGAGTGATAGAGGGGAGATACAGCATTTTGCATCTCAGTTCTTCCGGAGAGTTCAGGAAACAGCTGCACAGATTTCTTTAAAAGGATTTGAAAAAGGTTTTTTCTTTTCTTTTTTTTTCCCCTGAAATCTTCGGGCCTATGTGATATCTTCCTATGAAGACCACATGGGTGCACTTATGCGTTTCCTGGTTTGCTCCCTGAGGGAGGAAGAGTTTCAATTGTCAGGGATCCCCTGAGACCTCATTTTCAATTGCCTGTACTTGTCTTTATAAACACAGGAAGGTGGGATTAAGACAGCATCATCGACAATCATTTTTGGAGCGTGCGTTTGTGCACGACACTTAACACAGCATTGAGAATGTGATGCTGTCCCTGGCTAGAACACTTCTCCTCTTCCCCAACCATTCTCCCAGCCCCCTCCCTCATCTCATGCTAAAAATACTCCACAGAACAAATAGCTTTTGAGATAACATGAAAACCTGCACAAATGAGTAATAGTATATAGCCTGACATGCAAAGTGTCAAATGCCTGAGAGGAAAAGCATCAGGTGATGTGGGTAAGAGAGCTTTGGAGCTGGTCCAGACTGGCTGACGTCCAGGTGTCTGTAGAACCTGGCTCTCTGCTTGTGTGTTAGTTTGAGGGCAAGAACTGGGATGCACTGAGGGCACTTTACTGATGGGGGTTATTGGCAGATCCAGAGGACAGGACTCTTATGGGAAACTAGTTTACTGGAGGCCACAAGGAAGCTGAAACTGGGGAACCCAGCCCAGCTCAGCCATGGGAATTCCTGTCCCCACTTTAGCCATCATAGGAACTTGCTTATGTGTCCACCACAACTACAGCCACCAACTTGGCTTTCAGCGCTGTGCATCTTTTTAGTAGCTTATTTCTTTAGTCTCAACTTTGGCACTCTCATACCCTCTGTCTCATAGATTCCCTACATGGCATGTGCTTCCTGTATACATTTTTCCAGTTTCTGTTCCCACTGACAACTCAATGATCACATTCCCCATATTTCTCATGCAATTTCCAGAAAGAGAAAGGAAGAGAGAGAGGGAGGGAAGTGGGGGGCAGGGGAGAGAGAGAGAGAGGAGAGTCTCCTTGGCTTGATTACATAATCACATAGTCTCTGTGTGGATTGAGCTTTGGAGGCCTACCCACCTCGCGAAAAATGAGCCAGACTGTGATTGGCAGTCCTTGAGTCACCTTTGTTAAAGACCTGCTTAGGGTGCCCCTCAGCCTGGACAGTAGGCACCGACATTCCTTTCAAGATGGCTGTGGATGTGAAAGGCACTGACTGATATTTTGTCCTTTCCTCCACACAAGGGAAGGAGCAGCATTGTTCTCCAAGGCCTGACAATGCTGGATATCCTGTTGTCAGGGTACTGCTGCCCTGGTGGGTTGCCCAGACTCTAGTAAAAGGTGAACTCTTCACCTCTTTTCTTCTTTGCAGGAATTCAGTCATGCAGCTTGGAGAATGATCTTAAGGGTGGTATTTTATACTCAACATTCAATGATTCTGGAGACTTGGAGAAAGGGAAATAGAACCTTTATTTGAACCATGATGTCATGTGATTCTTGTACAGCACAGGTTTGTTTGGGCCAGGCTAAGGGAGGAGAGGATAGTAGTTGGATTAGGTACCAGTCTCCTTGTTATAATCAAGTTTTTCTTAATAAGATCTGGCTTATATTTTAATCCCAATACAGATTCTCGAGGGCTACCTCTGGGTGCCATAACATATGAGCAGTGAGCAGCTTACCTGTTGCCCAGTGAGTTGGCAGCATCCCTGCTTGTTACTGCCAATCATCTGGAGCAGGTGTGAGGGGGGCATACAGGGTGTGATGGCCAGGTAGCTGCTACAGTTTACTGGTCTTGGGCCTTTGCCTTCCTTTAGTCTCTTCACTGTTACACTGAGGGCATGTGGCCAAACGAGGCAGGCCTCACAAGGCAGCTTATTTGCTTTTGGTTATAAACCACCAAGAATTTGAAGAACTCTTTCTTCTGCTCTCTGACTTTTCCAGTTGTACCAGTCTCAACAGTACATTAACAGTGGAAGTGAGGATAAAGTAGGGTGCAAACTACTGTTAGGATTGTAGTGGTGATAGAGTTCCTTCAGCCCATCTATAGGGATTTTTATATATGGTGAATTTGGTCACTGATTCCACTGCTTCACGGCATCATGTTTATCATTACCTGAAGTTTTTTAAGAAAAAAATATGAATTGATGTTTCCTGATGTTCAGTTTGAACTCACTAATTAGGTTGTAAGTTCCTGGAAAGAAAGAAAAGTCTTCTGTACTGCTAAGCGTCTCCCACAATGTCAAACATCATCTTATATAAAGAGTGGGTGGCTCAATAGATACTTGTAATTTCAGGAGAGTTTTTGTTAGATCCTAAGGAGTCTAGATCCTTTCCAGTTATCTGTTTGGAAACCTGAAGGTACAGATTCATTTTGACCGAATTCTACCTTCTTTTGATTGTTCAAGAAGAAGAACACCCTAGATACTGAGTTTTTCAGCACTCAGAGTCCCAGGCCTCTGATGAGATTCAAAATGTCCAAGAATCTTCAGCTTTTGGCTTATTACTTTAAAAAACTTTATATGTTTATGTATTTCTTTGGCTCCACTGGGTCTTAGTTGCAGCATGCAGGATCTTTAGTTGTGGCATATGAACTGTTCATCGTGGCATGAGATCTAGTTCCCTGAAAGAAAAAGAAGTCACTCAGTCATGTCCGACTCTTTGCAAATTCATGGACTATAGCCCTCCAGGCTCCTCTGTCCATGCATGGAATTTTCCAGGCAAGGATACTGGCATGAGTTGCCATTTCCTTCTCCAGGGAATCTTCCCAACTCAGGAATCAAACCCAGGTCTCCAGCACTGCAGGCAGACTCTTTACCATCTGAGCCACCAGGGAAGCCCTTGACCAGGGATCAAATCTGGGTCACCTGCATTGGGAGCACGAGTCTTAGCCACTGGACCACCAGGGATCCCCACTAATTACTTTAAAATTTTCCTCTTAGTTAACTTCCTCTTTCACCAAACAATTCTCTCCTAGTAGGATAGGTGAAGTTATGCTGCAGTGAGGAAAGCTTCCAAACTTGGGACAGATTCTGCCTGTCTGAGTGACCCTGGGTCCTAATAGCAGACAGCCTGTCATCTCAGCAGGCTCTGCGGGGGCTCTGCGGCAGAGGGAGTGAGAGTGGATAATTGTGCCCTAACTCTTAACTGTGCCCCACCCTTCCCCGGGCCCCTGTAAAGTGACACACTTTACACCTGATCATATTCATTGGCTAGAGCATGTCTTGTGGCCATGCTTATCTTCAGGGGGATGAAGAAGTTCGGTCTGTCCTTGTGCCTGCAGGATAAGAGAACTGGACGTGCCGGTAACCTCCTCGATGACCTACACAGCTCCTCAGAGAGCTCCCAAGTTGCCACCTTCCAACACATCCTTTACTGAGGCATGGAACCCTTGAGAATCAATAGAAATATTTTGTTTTTGGGGTTTCACAGGAATTAAAAATCAAAATAAATAGTTTTTAAATGTTAAACCCATAATCAAGGTGATTTATATCAATAAAAATTTAAATTTATTATGTAAGTATCATTTTTTAAAGGTTTTTGGCTCAACTCAGTGATCAAAAGTAATCAGTGCACTCCTTTCTGAATGCCATCTGTAAATAGATGGCTGAGGTAAGCAGTCCTCTGTGTTTATAGTTGCCAGGTCTGTTCTTGTTTCCAATGCTTCCTGTACCTCACAATCACTTGGAGGCCCAGCAGCTCAAAGACACCTCCATAGAGTAGTCACTTTAAATTCATGGGCTGTGAGGTCCCACTCTTTATTTCTGCCCTATACCTGATTAGACTCTGTTGGTTGCAAAATAAGACCCTAGGCTATTCAAAAGCAGGCAGGAAGCTGACCTACTCGTTCAGTTGTCCTATTTCTCACTCCCCTCAATAATTCCCCTCCCTCCAAAGAATTAATTATCTAACCATAAGAATATGAAGTTTATTCACCAGTGTAGTGAGTTTGGTATTCAACTCTTTCAGTCCAAGTGAATGGACTGTTACTCTGATGTGTGAGATAAGAGCCAACCATTATGTGACTGAAAGAGCCTTTGCATTAGAGTCTGAAAGTTGTCAGTCTCATGTTCAAGCTGTGTTACCTTGTAAAAGTCACTTTGCCTCTTTGAACCTTCATTGGTGAGATTAGGATAATTATATTTACCTACCAAGGTGGAGTTTTCTGTCTATATAATGTAAATTATATCTACCTCTCGGGGTCATGGGGATTTAAGTTATTTTGACAAAGACAATTTCCGGGAAATATATAAGTATGTATATCCCAAGCTGGAAACTTCTTCCCTCCTTTTTTGCTTGCTAATTAAGAGTCATAAATAAAATGCTGACGAGCTGCAGTCTGCCGTCTGTGCTGTAGCTGGAGGGCTGTTTTGACTTTGCCTGACAAATGGCTAACCAGCCGCTCCCACCATGCCCAACTCAAGTGTTCAGCACTGAGAAATCCAGCTACTGCCAACAGCATCTTATAAACTTGTCACTGTTTACTTACTCGGTGACAGTGTTTTTGTTCACTGATCATCCTTGAGATTTCACCCATCAGGGTGTGTCTGTTTCCCTCAAAATGCCATTTAAACACAATCATTTCCCAAACCACATGAAAGTACTGAAGATCCCTAAGTGAGACTTGGTGCCTTTACAGTTCATCCCCATTGCAATGCAGGTGGGGTGGAATGTCGTCTTTACAAAGCAGTAGCTAGATATACCTGGGACTTAATTCAATGGGCAGAAACTTCAGAGTTGCTTCAGTATACTCCTAGCCAAGATTCCCAGGTAACCAGTTCAGTGGTTTTGCAAGGTGGTTGATGGTATGTTGGTAAATTGAAATGAGCCATGGTGGGAGTGTTTGTGCATGTGTGCTAAGTTGCTTCAGTCCTGCCTGACTCTTTGTGACCCTATGGACTGTAGCTTGCCAGGCTCCTCTGTCTGTGGGGTTCTCCAGGCAGGAATACTGGAGTGGGTTGCCATGCCCTCCTCCAGGGGATCTTCCAGACCCAGGGATCAAATCCGAGTCTCTTACATCTCTTTCATTGGCAGGCAGGTTCTTTACCACTAGCGTGGGAGTGTTTGCAGCATGAAAATTGGCAAACACTACAAAATCTGGCTTTTTCTCCTGGAGAGCTGGTTGCTAAACATTTACAAGCTCACCACTATGCAGTATAGCCAAGTCTTTGTGCACCTCGGTCAAACCCAGATATGACTGAGGATGGGAGAAAGGGCACTACAAATCAGAAGTATAAATGAAACTGTGAAGGTGAGTTAAGGGAGAAGGAGTTAACTTTCTTGAGCCCATACTGTGCACCAGGGTCTACTAGATGTAATCTAGATGATTGGGATTGATACATACCAGGAAGTGTTTAGCAAGTTAATGGAGAGGGCCTACCAGAAATGTATTCACATGGAGGATAGAGAGACTCCCAGAGGCTGATCATAAGAGAGGAGGGACAATGCAAGGTACAGCAACGTGCTTTTCACTCGGGCTTCTATCCAGGCCCAGACTGAGACTAGTGGAGGCTGTTTTGGGGAAGGGGTTTAAGTAAAAGCTGAAAAGGCTGCTTCATCAAGACTGTAGTACCAGGTAGCGTGTTTAGATTTGGCATCTTGTTTGTTCCAGGACCTTAGCTGCCGCAGTGTGGGGACAACAGAGGCTCGGCTGACTCCCTGGAGCTCAGTGAGGTGGGCTTACTTGTGAGCACTTTTACAAGAGTACTTTGCAGAGGGCTACAGTGCTGTATGAGCAGATAGGGGTGAGGGTCAGTAGAATTTATTCATGTGACCTTATATGTACCTTAGCTGATAAGGCAAGGGAGAAACTTGGTGGCACATATATTTTCTCAGTGTGTTCTCACAACAACCATATGAGAAAGGCATTGTTATATTCATCTTATAAGAAGATGGAGAAACTAAGGATCAGAGAGCTTAATCAACTTGCCTGATATGATGCAGAAAGTGAGTAGAAGAAGGATTTCCCTGGTGGCCTAGTGGTTAAGACTCCACACTTTCACTGGAGGGGGCATGGGTTCAATCCCTGGTCGGGGAACTAAGATCCCACTTGCCAAAAAAAAAAAAAAAAAAGTAAGTGGAAAAGCTGAGATCCAAGCTTGACGTAGTCTAACTTCAAACACCCCTGGGGTCCCCCTATGTCCTCCCTTTACCCCGTGTCTCTGGATATTCTTCTTCCTGTCCTTCTTTCTGGTCTTGGGGAAAAAATTGTCTCTCTTCTCTCTAAGGTCAACTTTTTACTGTGTCTACGATTTCTGTACCCTCCCATTTTCTGCCCCAGAGTCTTTATAAAGCACTCCCTTGCTCTGTTGTTCATCTTTGATCTGTCCCTCGCCACAGACTTCTTTCCCTCTATCACTTGAAGTGAGAGGCTGTATTGGTTCCTTCATCAGTCTTCTCTCTTAGCCTTTCCACCACATTTTACACAGTTCAGATTCTTCTTTATTCTTGAAACTCTCCACACTCAGCTTCTATGACTCGATTTTCTCTGCCCACTGGTACTCCTCTGGCTGCTTCTGGCTCTTCTCCCTTTTTCTAATCCTTGAACTGTAGGCACTACTCCAAGAGTCTGGTGTTGATTCTCGTCCTCTTCCTCAGTCTTTCCCCTTTGAGGTTCCCTTTGGCCTCAGCTCTCTACGCAGAAAATCCCAAATCAATAATCCACAGGTCTGATTGGGAAATGAATAGAAATAACTTGACTGGGTCTCTAGGGCCAAGAGCAGTCTCTGGCATAGAGTGAGCACTCAATAAAAAAATGGATTTCAGATGAAGAGAACATTGTGAATGGAGCTTGAGCATATGTGAATTGATTTATTTGAAGGGACTGAATTCATCAAAGTCAGGAACTGTGCCTTTCCCCCATTTTTGATTTCTGATCCAGCATAATACATAATAGCTGTTCAATAAATGTCCCTTGAATGAATGAGTCTAAGCTTGCTAATAACTCAGCACAGAATTGTGGCAGTCCTTGTATAGGAATTTAGACTTCATTCTCTGTGTAGTGGGCTTGGAGCCATCCAAAGGTTTTTCTCATTTGAGTAACTCAATTGGAGCCGAGCTCTAGGATGACTCATCTGGCTGCAGTCAGTGTTCAGAGCCTTGCACCATCTTCCTCCCTTGCCCTTGCTATTCTATCTCTAATCCGTGGTCCAATCTTGTTGATTTTACTTAAGAATATGGCTTTATGACTTGTGTCTGTGTCTGTATTTCTATTCTCACGGCCATCTCCCAAGGTCAGCCCTAATTACCTCTTGTCTGGGTTTCAGTGCTGGTCACTCTCACTCCAGTCACTGTTCTGTATGCCACAGGCTTTGGCTGTTCTACTAATTGTTGGCTCTGTGTTTGAAAAGAAAGAAAAAAAGAACAAAGCTAAATTGGTTCTGGGAAAGCAAGGATAAAGAGGACTAATATAACTCTCCATTTTCTGCCTTTAATCTTATAGGTCCTTTAAATCTGCTTACTGCTTCGGTTTTACCCTTGAATCGCCTGAGTGGATTTATCCCTTCATTGCTTCTTATAACAAAGACTAGGATTTCATCCCCACAATAAAGCCAAGTTGTAGGAGAAAGAGAGTGGACCATTGGAGAGGTTGTGCTTAACTACGATGTTACAGAGACCAGAGGAAATGTTCTGTCTTTTTGAAAGGAAGAACAATCTTTTAGGAAAGGAAGGACAAGAGAAGGGAAAAAGTAAGATAGGGAGAAGATCTTTAGATAATAGATGAAGGGAAGGAAAAAAGAGAGAAGAGCCGAGCTTCTGTCATTTTTTCATAGGTAATTTTGGGTAAACAGGCCCTTTCTGAAAATACTTTTTTAGAACTTTGTGGGTCCAGAATTTACACTAGTAAAATTAGTGAGCTGATGGGCTTTAGGGACCTCTTTGGGGACTCCCACACTTAAAAAAATTAGGTCAGTGTTATGCAAAGTGTGACCTGCCTTCTGCAAGGAGTTAAGTACAAAAAATGACAATAAGTAGGAACTTTTTAGTAATTATACATTGTCGCTGTGATGGGCTGAAGGTAGGTGGTACCAGCTGGAGGGAGCCAGTTACAGGCATTCCTTCCCATCTCTGTAGCTCAGTAACTTCAGATTGGTAGCTTGGAATCAGTCATGACAAGAAGTATTTTTATCTAACAAATGAGCAAATGCCACAGATCAGGACTCCTCCTCCCCCACACCCTGGGTGCTGAACATTTACCAGCTCACCACTGCCTAGCTGCCATATCCACACACCTGATCAGCGGACACTATTGAGTAGAATGTTGTTAAGTTTGCACAGTGAGTTGCTTGTGGCTGCTGCTGCCTTCTTAGCAAGCATAGTAAGATCATGTATCCATCAGCCAAAGAATGGGGGAAAACTGGTTCTTCATCACGGGGAATTTGAGATGCACTGCCTTAGATTATCCTCAGCTTGTTCAAGCATTCCAGCAGAGGTCTTCATGATAAGCACATGGAGTAGCCCACAGGTTTAGAAACCTGCTTCTCCAGGTAGCTGCATCCAGGGCAGCATAGAGAAGCAGAGAAGTGGTATGTGAAATAGATGAAGGTGTGTGTAATTAGTCTACCAGGGCTGCTATAACAGAAGACCATGGGCTGGATGGCTTAAACAACAGAAATGTATTCTCTTCTAGTTCTGGAGGCTGGAAGTCCAAGATCAAAGTGTTGGCATTCTCTCCTTGGCTTGCTGATTGCTGCCTTTTTGCCATGTCCTTACATGGTCTTTCCTCTGTGAATGAGCAGCTCTGGTGTCTCTTCTTCTTATAGGGACATTGGATTAGGAGCCCACCCTTTTGACCTTATTTAACCCAAATTACCTCTTTTAAGGCCCTGCCTCTAAATATAGCGACACAGGAGGGTTAGAGCTTCATGAAATTCAGCTCATGAATTTTAAGGGATGCAATTCAGTCTGTGACAGTGTTGATTGTTAGTGCTGACTCTCTGGACTCATGTTGCATTCCAGTCAAGCATGGGGTAATGACATGAAACTGTCAGTATGAGGAGACCTCAACTTCACTCTAGGGATATCTTCTCCCTTCTCCTGGATGCAGCTTTCACTTACCAGCAATCTGCAACCTCACCAGGTGCTTCCCCTCTATTGGTTCCCATCTCTCCCATCTAGTCTTCTCTGACTCCTGCTTGGAGAGGAGTCTCCCTTACCTGACTCACCCTAGTGCTCTTGCTGTGTATTGTTAAGTTGGTGATGAATCTTTGCAATGCCTTTCTTGATATCATCTCAGTATATACACTGCATGTATTTAGGGCCTATCTACCCAGCTGGGTTGTAGGTACCTTGAGAAGTGGATATCTCACTCTTCTTGACACCCAGCCTCCTCCATTCAGTGATTAATTAGCTGTGTGCCTTTTATAGACTAAGAAGTCGATGACTATTGCAGAGTTGATGTAGCTTTTCCTAAAACAGTTAAGGTCATCATACACTCAGAGATGTACATGGAATCAAATTCATAGCAGTAAGTACTGAGACTTTTTTCCCCTTCATTGTGAGTATTGAGCCAGAATTTTCCAGTAAATGCTCCTGCAATGTCATTTGTGGATATCATTGTTCCAGTGAGTTATTATGATTTTTAACTCTGACTCTGACACAAAATAAACCTGGATTTGAGTTCTGGTTTTCCCAGTTACTGCTGTCTGGCTTTGAGTAAGTTATCTAAATTCTGTAAGGCTCAGTTTCTTCATCTGTAAATTATGAGTAATAATAATACCTTATTTCACAGAGTGGTAACAAAGGAGTAAGAGAGACATAAGTAGCACTATGTGGCTAGCAGATGTCTGTCATTAATATTACTCTGGTACACAGAGGGGAAAAAAAGGTAGAAATCTTAATGATAGATATCAGTCTCCACTCCTCAGAACCAGAAGTAACATGAAAAGAAAAACATTTGCACACCATCAGAGGGTCAGCTGTGCAAATAGCACATTTAGTGCCTGATGCCAAGTGCTCCTGGATTAAGAATATTGTGAAGAATCCAGAAGGAACACTTTACTATCTATGACGTGTATGCTAAGTAACTTCAGTCGTGTCCGACTCTGTGTGACTCAATGGACTGTAGCCCACCAGGCTCCTCTGTCCATGGGATTCCCCAGGCAAGAATACTGGAGTGCGTTGCTGTGCCCTCCTCTAGGGGATCTTCCCGACCCAGGGATTGAACCTACGTCTCTTAAGTCTCCTGTGTTGTCAAGCAAGTTTTTTACCACTAGCACCACCTGGATGGATCAACTTCTAAGCAACCTTTGGCCTTCTTGTGTTGTCATCAACCCCCTTCCCAAGTCCCACTTCCTTTTGTAAAGCATGAAACATCTTTGCCTACAAAACACTGTACATGTGTGGAGTTCTGTTATTCTGGAGGCCATTGGGTTGCATAGGAAGTACAACATCATTAACTGGAGATAAGTCAGCATGACATTTGTCTGGAAGTTAAGAATAAAATAAAGTTAAGGGACTTTTCCTGCAGTTCAATGGTTAAAACTCTGCTTTCCAAAGCAGAGAGCTTGGGTTTGATCCTTGGTCAGGGAACTAGGATCCTGCATGGCCCGTGGTGTGGCCAAAAATTTTTAAAAATTTTAAAAAGGCTTCCCTGGTGGTCCAGTGGCCAAGAGTCCTCCTGCCAATGCAGGGGACACTGGTTTGATCCCTGGTCTGGGAAGATCCCACATGCCTTGGAGCAACTAAGCCTGTGTGCCACAACTACAAAGCCACAAGAGAAGCCACCACAATGAGAAGCCCACACACCACAGTGAAGAGTAGCCCCTGCTTGATGCAACTAGAGAAAGCCCGAGTGCAGTGACTAAGACCTAGCACAGTCCAAAAAAAAAAAAACTTCAAAAAAACACTCTATAGTCTAACTAAAACTTCTAAATGTTCCAGAGCAAGCTTAGGTGGTAACATTCCTGTAGAGAGAGCATGAAGGCAGTGAGTGGGAAGACAGTGTGATCCTGTGCTTCTCTAGGCCAGCTGGTGCAAAGCAGAGGCCTCCTAAAAGACACAAAGTGGCTTGTCAGCTTTTCTACGTGTTCTAACAAGTTAGAAGTACATCCCAAAAGGTATACTGCAATATTGAAGTTCATTTATATACACTATAAAGTTTCCCCTGTGTGTCCTGCAGGCTGGGAAGTGACCATGGGTTGATCCCTTTGTGAACTCCATGGAGCTGACAGGGCTGAAACCCACAATGACCCAGATGAGGATTGAAGCTTGTGCTGAAAGAGTGGCTGCCGCCCCAAACATGTAAGTAAGCAATATTAATCCCCACTGAGCAGAGTGGTGCAAAATTATTAAGGCTGCTTCCTGAAGAAACTTCTAATGTAGTGTGTAATGAAAATGTCAGGTGCGTGAGTTATTAGGTGCTGCCGGGCTGTTCTGAAGCACCAGGTATTTCTCTACCTGTTATCCAAGCAGCAGAGTCTTGTGAGGAAGGCAGTTGGGCCTGAGGAGAGCAGGCAGTTATTTGTGCTGAGAGGATCATAGAGTGAGTGACAACAGTGAAGCTGGCCTGAGGAGAGGGTGTCCTGTCTGTGGTGGAGATGACGTGAAAAGGGGTGTGTGGGGAAGATGTGTGGGAGGATGACCCTGACTGGTCTTTGACCCTGCATAATGTCATGACCCAAATCATCTGGCCCTGCGGATTTAACAGTTGTTCTCAGGGCAGCTTTCATTATTAGGAATTCAGATGGGATCACTGTAGAAAGAAAGATGTTTACGGTTATTTCTGTAGTCATTCTAGAAATGCAAACTCAGTGTTTGGCATTTATTTAGATGTATTATTTATTTTGGACCTCATAGAAGTTTGCATCTCTCCAACCTGTGTGTGGCTTATCTCAGCCAGATTCTTGGAGGCTCTCTGGCTTGCTCTCTTCTCTCAGTCATGTCTAGTCATTGTCAAATGGCACTGAGCAAGTTAATCTTTCTTGGTCTCCATTTCCTTGAGCACTACCTTTGTTGTGTTCCTTATAGTCTGTCCTGTTTCCTCTTTGCCACTTTCCTTGCCTGTACTCTGTCTTGTCTAGATTTTCTTCTCTCTGGTCTCCCTCGTTCCATCTCTTCCCCTTTGACCTTCCTACCCAGAGCATAGCAGGAGGATAGCTAACACCATTTACTAGATGCTTTTTATGTGCTAAGCCTTGGTGGGGTGGGGTGGGGTGGGTGTTACATACGTTGTATCTAATGTTTCAGTAACCTTGGAAATGGTATTGTTACTTCTACTGTTCAGCTTGGGAGGTTCTGTCCACACTGGCTAATGAGAGTCATGGCTAGAAACTATAACCTAGGGTTGGTGAACCTCACAGTTCATGCTGTTCCCAATATGTGCTGCTTTCTCTGCTTAAAAATCTTCAGTGGCTCCCATTGCCTGATTAGTAGATCAAATCAGGTTTTTGTTTTTTTTTTCTTTTGAAGTCCAGGCTCTTGTATTTCAGCATTCAAGACCCTTTAAAAATCTAGTTTACTGTGTTTCTAGGCTCTTCTGTCAACCCCTGTCACACACCCTACTATTTAGCCAGAAAAAAACGAATAGCCAAACAAACAAAAAGCCTATTGTTATTTACACGCATATTTTCTTTCCTAAGTGCTTTTATGCATGCTTTTTTTTTTTTTTTCTGCCTGATGCAGAGACTCTGTCATTCCTTTCTCTGTGTAAGTAAGTGCTGCCCAAGCAAACACTGAACAGAGTTTAGCTGGAGATCCACTTATTTTCTGGTTCACAAAGGGTATATTGGATCTTTATTAAATAGTCTAAAATGTTCTTTCAATAATGTTTTTCTTTAATATCTTTTTAAAAGACATTTAAAGTGAATCAGAAAGCAATTAAATGATTAATTGCTGCAGCCGGATTCTGCTGCCCTCAGCCCCTGTGGATGCTATCTGACCGATTAACCTCTGTTTCTGAGCTCTGTCTGATTGAAGAAGGCAATGACGGAAAACGCTTGGCCTATCACATGACTGATCTTTGCTGTCATGAGCCATCGTTTTCTAACTGCAAGCTTTCATTTTCAAAGTCCTGGCATGATTTCAGGAGCTGTAAACCCTCATGTGAGTAAGTGAGCAGTAAGAACTGGCAGTTTTTCAATCTCAAGTCTCCTCAGCTTTAAACCTACATTTAGCTGTGATTTTTTTTTTTCCACCTTGAGTTGGGCATTCTTTTTGATAAATAAAATAGGGTAGAGGTGAATTCGACTGAGACAAATATGAGTTGGTCCAATTAGGGCTGACTTTAGAAAAGAGCCACAGCTGTCCCAACATTAATTCCATAGTCAGGTTAGGAGGTGAGAGAGGAATAGTGAATATATGGGGTTCCTAGTTTTCCTTCCACACCCAGGGCCACAGGGTGGGGAGCACTGAAAATGCCGCTGAAAATTATGAGTACGCTGATGGAGATGACCCATGTGTCAGTACTGATGTCTTGGGGAAGGTCAAGAAGTAACCCTCCAAGGTCTGACTCTGAATGGAAGAGCTTTGTGAGATATTAGGGAAGGAGATATCATTGGAAATATTACTTTCCTAGTTATAATGCTTAAGTAGTTGGAATTCAGTTTAATGCACAATTTAATTGTTCTTAGTGCATTTTTACCTGGACAGTGTGATTAATATTTTTACATTAAGGGGTGGGTAATCTGAAAATAAAAATGTGAATATACAATGAAGGACTTCCTCAAAGATTTGTTCCTGCTTGATGGTTTTATTTTTAAATTTGTATACCAAGTGTTTTGCTATCCTCTTTTTATTTCTTAGCTTTTAAAACAAAGTAGTGAAAGGAGGACAGAGGAGGGAGAGAAGCTGTGCATACCACGAGAATGTTACAGTCGGCAGTGTGATGAAAGTTAATTGTAATTTCATACTAAGGTTTTGATTCTGCATCTGTTTTTTGTTGTTGTTTTCTTATATCTAGCAAATAATTATTGACCAGCCAGTGTCCTTATGGTACCATTTTAGGAAATTTGATATAAGAAATCCTATAAGGAAAAAACCATATTTTCATTGTATGAAGCTCTTTTAGAAGACAGTTGCAGACAGCCACAGAAATAGTAGTAGCTTACATTTATGGAGTCCTCACAATTTGTCAAGCCCTACTCTAAGTGCTTTGTATAGTATTAGCTCCTTTAAATCCCTCTCAACGACTGTGTGAGAATGGTACTATTATCCCTATTTTATAAGTGAGAAAACTGAGGCACAAGGAGATTAAATTATTTATCTACATTCACATAGGTGACTGAATCCATAATTTGAACCTTGTCAGTCTGAATCCAGAATAAAAAGATAAAACAAATATAACCATAATGAAACTAACATTGCTCTGTTTAGATTGCCTAAACTTGCTATCACCACCAGTGAACTCTGAATGGTGATTAGTATAGAACTTGTAGGACTAGAAGAGGAATTGTTAAAGAGAGACGGTGAAAGAGAGTGAAAAAAAGTGAGTGAGTGAGTGAGTGAGTGAGTGAAGTCGCTCAGTTGTGTCCGACTCTTTGCAACCCCATAAACTGTAGCCTACCGGGCTCCTCCGTCCATGGGATTTTCCAGGCAAAAAAAGTGAAGATGTTAGCAAAAGCACTTGTGTGAGTTCCGAGGTAAGGATTCCAGAAGGTGGGGTGGCGGTACCCTCTGTGTGTGATCAGCTGGGCTACAGCCTGGATGGGTGGGCAGTGAGGCCTAGTGGGTCAAGGAGTGTGGCTGCTGACTGATTTTTGTTACTCAGGGCACTGCTTTCCTGCTCCTCTGCTGAGACAGGTAATGCCGACAGCTTGCCTTGAATTCCATTCTATCTGAAGCAGTTTTAGATTTGCAGTTCACATCTCCTTCTGCAGAGCCAGAATGTGTTTCTTTTCTCAGACCTCTTACTACCTCAGAACACTTAGGACAGGTCCACCATCCTTTGTCTAAACACGAGGAGCCAGATATGTTTAGAAAACCAAAATTTTCTAGGTTTTAGAAAGGTAAAATGGTAGTTGCCTCATATATTGTACATTATTTCCAGTGGAGTCTGGATCAGCACCCCATACTCAAATATTTTATTTCCACCACAAAATGTATGTGTCATCACACTTTGAGTGAAACAAAGAACGACTATCCTCAGCTATATGTTAAGAAGGTCAGATTTTGCCACCAGGTGAATTTTTGTGCCAAATTTATGGGACGAACTTTTGGTTGCAGGGCTTTCTGGATTTTGGAATTGAGGTTGGGGAATATGGAACGTATCATCATCAGTTCCTTCCACTCTAAGCTGGCTAGAAGTTGACAAAGCTGTTCCTGCATTGCCTACACTGGCCAGGAAGGAGTCTGACTTAGGCTGAGGCTGAAGAACCTCAGGTTTCATCTTCTCATTCCAGGTTTTAGTTGGGAAGGCAGACAATCTGGAAATAGAGTCAATATCTATACACTCTATATTCTCTGCAGTTTTGGTGGACAAAAAATAATAGAGAAAATACAAACTCAGGAAAGACGAGATTCAGTTTTTTTTTTTTGTGTGTGTGTGTTTGTAAAACTTATTTTCGCTAGTTAGAAAAGCCTCTCCCCTTCTCTTGGAAATCACTTAACTTAGCTTGGAGAACCACAGATTAAAGTACAATACAGTGAATATTATTAAAAAAAACAACCTGAAAAATGCATTATCCTGAAGATTTAGCAGCTAATTTTCTATTGCCTTTACTTCTTACATCATTCTTTTTCTCTCAGTGTATAACCTTCTTTAAATTTTATGTCCTGTTCTCAAATTCCTCCTGGGTTTAATGACTAATCTCTATTTGTGTTACCCTGGTGAAGCCTATAGAAGTAAAATCATAAATTAATGGCATATGTTTGTAGATGTAAACAGGGGACAGATTCAGAAATATACAAACATGCCAAGTACCCTATTTCCTAGAGCTGCAATGCTCAATTCCCAATTAACCTTAGATTTACAAGCCTAATCAAATGGCCCAGTCTGTTTCTGTTGAAAAGCGTGTGCAATGTGTATAATCTTTCACCTGACCTAAATCTCTAGTAAACCTTGGAAAGTAAACTCCTTTGTGGAGCTTGTCACTTTGTTGGATGAAGCTAATGCCCCTTTCTCAGGCCCCAGGCTACCATTTCATGTGCTATAGGACAAGTGGCATAGGGACAGTCTGTGATACTTTATGTAGGAGGACAGTCCTGACTGCTGATCCAGGGCTGTCATAGCAGGGCTGTGCTGAGTCACTTGCACTTTGCCCCCAGGTCTTCCTTCCATTGACAGAGGAGCCTGGTAGGTTACAGTCCGTAGGATCACAAAGTCGGACACAGCTGAGCATGAAGGCACACACGATACTTCAGTAAACTTTCTTTACAAATAGGGTATGATTTTGGAAGATAATGGTACCAAATATTTATTCACCACCTCTCTGGGTCAGCCATGCATTCTTTGAAGCTCTCTCCACCTATGAACTCATTTAATCCTTTTAACAAGCAAAGAAAGAGTCCGGAAGTGTTATGATCTTTGTCTTAGGGATGCAAAAGTTCCAAAAAAGCAAAACTTGAATTTTCCAGGTACCATCAAGAATTTACATAGCTTTTACATTGTATTTACAACTATTTACATAGCACTGAAATTGTATTAGGTATTATAAGTAACCTAGAGATGATTTAGAGTACACGTGAGGATGTGCATAGATTATATGCAAATACTATGCCATTTTATGGGGCTTTCCTGATAGCTCAGTTCGTAAAGCTACCCACTCCAGTATTCTGGCCTAGAGAATTGCATGGACTGTATATTCCATGGGGTTGCAAAGAGTCGGACACGACTGAGTGACTTTCACTTTACTTGTTTTTGTGTGCCATTTATATGAGGGACTGGAGCATCCAGGATTTTAGTATCTGTGGGGCCCTGGAACAGACCCTGGTGGATTCCCAGGGACCACTGTATCAAGAAAGGATATAGATGCAAATATGTGTGGACTTTGGAGATTACATTTCAGGGTGAACTAGAGGCTGCTGCCTGGGCAAGACTAGATGGAAAGCTGATAAGGAGGAAGGTGGAGAATGCCAGAAGTGATGAGAAAGAAAGCTTGGTGTGGAAGAAAAAGCTTGTGATTAAGGAAAAGTGATGAACAGAGCTTAGGTTAGGTATTAAATGAGCAGTCACGCCCTGTGAATTGGATTGCTGAAAGTAGGGTTAGGGAAAAGTAGAAAAGAAATCAATTGAGGCAAGATCAGAGAACCAGAATCGAAACTTTCCATGTGAAATGGCCAGAGCTCAAAGGATCCAGGAAGAGACTCTCAAGGCTTTATGTAGATCAAGTCCAGAGGAATAAAAAAATTATGTCTAATTAAAAAAATAAAGTTTATGAAGTTAGTAGATCTGAGAAAAGCAAAGAATTATGGCAAAGCATTTTTATCAGGTACTTTGCCTTGCCCTCAACTAGATGGATTCAAAACTGGTTGAGTGACCTTTCTCCAAAGGTGCTTCCTGGTGGATTACTGTCAGCCTGGTGGCCTTGCTCTTTATTTTATAAAGCTAATGCTCTGACAAAACTCTAACACTATGTGTCACCAAATGATGTTGATCTCATTTATCCTGTGTGTCCATTTCATCATTATCTAATTGGTTGTTCATGGGTTCCTGGGTGAGCTTCAGGGGGTCCATGAATCCTCTAAAATTATGATAATAGGTTTCTACTCACATTTCTGTATCCCTTGCTAGACTGTGAGCAACCTGAGGGGATAAGGCAAGTTGTAACTGGGAACAGAAGAACAGTGTATGTATTAATCTATCATTGAGCTATAATTCACTCATTCATTCAATCTACCTTTTCTTGAGTATCTCTAACATGCTTACAATCAGCTACTGGGCACACAGGAAAGAGGGGTCAGAATAAATTCACAAAGAGCAAAATAATAATTATTATTATTATAATGTGATGTTTGATGTAGCATGGAGGCTTGAGGTTATCTTCCTAGAGAGGACACTTTACTGCAGCTGTTTTTTGGAAGGATACATAGGAATCAGTTGGGTTGGTGGTCCAGCAGGAGAAGGGAAGGGCATTCCAGGAACAGAGGTGAGAAACAGCATACCTTTGGTGGTTAAATGGGGTGGCTGTGGCAAAGGGCATATTGTAGGGGCTGATGTAGACAGGGCTAGGTGGTGACAGGCCTTTTATACCATGTTAAGAATTTATATTTTATTCCCAAGGTCATTCGGGCCATTAGAAAATTGAAAGGGTGTGATATGATTGAATGTTTATTTTGGAAGAATTATATTAGCAGTAATGTGAAGAATGTAAGAAGGGGCAAGATTGAGGCTAGGGAGTAGTTTTAGAAGGCTACTACAGTAATCAAAGTTAACAACACTGCCGTGCCATTACTTACTGCTCTTAGTGCTGACATTGACATTGGTGCTGTTTCTCTATCAATTGCTATTACCACTGCCACTACTCCCACAGCAATAGTAAGGCTGATGGGGAGAAGGTGTGAGAAGCTGAAGAAGAGTCTGAGAAGTGTAAGTGTGATGTTGTGATTTATAATAAGAAATATATATTTGGTCTTTGTCCTGTTTCTGGCACCTAGCTCCTAAAATCCTTGGAATTTTCCAAGTGATGAGAGCAGTGAAGGTGTCTTGTTATGTTATTAATGAGTGACTTTTAGAAAGTTCCTGCAGGAACCTAAGGAGGGGGACCGCCTGCTAGGAGAACAAATCATGTGATTAGAGTGTTGGAATTTTCAGTCCTATCTCCTCCCCACCTGCCCCCCCAGCCCCTGGCCTCCAAGGAGGAGAGAGGGTTTGAAGATTGAGTTCAGTCACCAACAACCAATGATTTAATCAATCATGCCTCTGTACTGAAACTTCCATGAACCCCCAAAAAGGACCGGTTGGGAGAGCTTCAGGTTGATGAACACCTGGAGGTTCAGGAAGAGTGGTGGTCTCAGAGAGCGAGGAAGCTCCATGTCCTTTTCCATACCTTGCCTATGTGTCTCTTTCACCTGACATTCCTAAGTTATATCCTTTTATAATAAACTGATAATCTAGTAAGTGCAATGTTTCTCTTGAGTTCTGTGAGCTTTTCTAGCAAATTAATTGAACCCAAGGAAAGGGTTTTTGGAACCTCTGATTTATAGTGGATGAGTGAGAAGCACAGGTGACAACTTGGGCTTATGATTGGCATCTGAAGTTTGGATCGGCGGGCAGTCTTGTTGGACCGAGGCCTAAACTTGTGGAATATGAGGCTATGTCCAAGCAGATGGTGTCAGAATTGAGCTGAATTGTAGGAAACACAGTATCACAGAATTGCATGATATGGGGAAAAAAGTGCACACATTGGGGTTGAGTACAGAATCAAAGTAAGGAAGGTAGAGGAACTCTGAGAGGTAGAGGAAAATCAGGAGATAATGACCTCCTAAGAGAGGATGGTGAGCACTAACAGGTGATTAGGAGAGGTGAAGGGAGAAAAGAATTCAACATGTATTTGTATAGTGATAAAGAAGCAGAGTTTTCTTTCCAGATGCTTCATTAACTTACTGTGATTTGACCAAGTTACACTAGTGGAAAGCAGAGGGTGAAAGGGTTAATACTTTCTCCTGAGACTTTAAAGAGGTAGAGTTTCCCTGGTGGCTCAGACACTAAAGAATCTGCTTGCAATGCAGGAGACTCAGGTTCAATCCCTGGGTCAGGAAGATACCCTGAAAATGGTAGAAAATGGCTACCCACTCCAGTGTTCTTGCCAGGGAAATCCCATGGACAGAGGAAACTGGTGGGCTACAGTCCATGAGTTTGTAAGAGTCAGACATGACCGAGTGAAACTAACTTTCTCTTTTATAGGCTTTCCTGGTGGTTCAGATGGTAAAGAATCTGCCTGCCGTGCAGGAGGCCTAGATTCGATCCCTGGGTTGGGAAGATCCCCTGGAGAAGGAAATGGCAACCCACTCCAGTATTCTTGCCTGGAGAATCCCACGGACAAAGGAGCCTTGTGGGCTACAGTTACACAAAGTCGGACACAACTGAAGTGACTTAGCACGCACACAGGAGATTTGTGTCTATTCCTTGAGTATTTGAGAAATACTTCAACTCCTGGCCAAGGACATGGGTCAATGATGGGTGCCTGTTGTTGAGAATGATACCCTTGGAAACTTCACCACAGAGGGAAAACTGGCTTGTTTAAATCTGTTCTCAGATAATAAAATACAGTTAAAGACAACCTGCAGAAATACTGCCCCATGATCAGAACGTGTACTAATTCACATCTGATAGTTTCAGATACCCCTTATATAGTCAAGTTAGCAGAAATGAAGTAAAACAAAACTTGTCTTTCAGTTCTCCCCATGCATTTAAAAAATTGTTTCACCCTTGGTTCCTCTGCAGCAGCCCAGCAGTCCCAGTGGTGTATATTCAGTGGCAGGTAAGGTGACCACTTGTCTCAGGATCGGCCGCCCCTCCTATTCTCTAATTTCTAGGTGTACTTGGGGAGAGATGCAGCCCTGGCACTCCAACCTCTCACCTATTTGAAGGGTCAAAGCATTTCAGAAATCAGGTCTCAGTGTTAAAACCCTCAAGTGAACTCTGATGGGCTTTATTGGCAGTCAATTCCCTGAAATGCTGATGAGAAGCAACCAGCTGGCCCACCCATGATTAAAAAAAAACAACTTCTAAAAACCCATGAGCAGAACTATTTTGAATTATGAATAAGAAGATTAAGGAAACATTAGTTTTTGCTATATTTAAAGTATTTTACAAAGGAGAAGTTCCAAGGAGGAGCTGTGCCAGAGGGTATGCACAAAATTCAGAATCTCTTACTGTAAAATCCAGGTGCTCTCCTGGCATTTACAGAGACCTAGATAACAAATGTGTCCTTGTTTCCTGTAACTGTTATAAAGAAAACAATCCCAGCATCAGTGGAATCTTCCTCAATGACCTCTGAAGTGTCATTTGTTAGTTGAGAGTAAGGCACATGCTTGAAGAAGTTTCAAGTAATTCTCATTTGCACTGGAGTACTTAATCTTTACTAAATCTGGGGATTGACCCTAAGTAAAGATAGGACTGGCCCAACTGAGCTCCCAGCTGACATAGCAACTTACCAGCCATGTGAGTGAGCTACCTCAGAGATGGGTCCTCAGGCCCAGGAGGGTCACCCCAGCCAACAGCTGACACCGCTGGAGCAGAGATGACAGGTTCCCACTGAGCCCTGCCCAAATTGCAGATTCTGAGCAAAGTAAATGATTATCGTTTGGTTAAGTTATAAAGTTTTAGGGTGGTTTTTATGCAGCAATAGGCAATTGGAACATTTGATTTCCAGGATGTCACACTCCTAGTTTTCTTCCTGCCTCATTGTCACTTTTTCTTGGTCTCCTTTGATGATTCCTCCTCATCTCTCTGTCATCGTTTTCAGCTTTTATTATGGAAAATTTTACTCATACACAAAATGGCAAAGTATAATGAACCTCCGTGTACCCATTATGCAGCTTTATAGTTATCAGATCCAATTTTATTTCACTGATGCTCCTACCCACTTCCCTCCATCCCAGCCCATTTATTATTAACCAGATATCAGACCATCTTTTTTATATCATATTCTCTTCGTAATCTCACGCAGACTCAAAGCTTTGAATTTCCTTCATAACTGAAGACTCAAATTTATTACCTACACTATATCGCTGTGGCTTAAAGCATGGCTTGTGATACTTCCATGCCTGAATTAAAATCATGGCTCATCCACAGACTGCCTTTGTGAGCTCAGTTACTTAATCTCTAATGCCTCAGTTATCCAGTCTGTGAAATAAGAGATGGATCTGAGCAGAACTCTGCAGGCCATCCTCCCTGCCCCCACAAGCACAAAAGCCCCTCCATGTCCCCTGCCTCCCCTATTTATAGAAAAGCTGAAGTCTTCCAGGCCTCTCTGAGTCACAAAAGTGCAGGCTCAAGCAGCTAATGATTAGAATAATAGAGTCACAGACTCGGTGTCTGATGCATGTGCCTGAGTTGTTTTAGAGATATTCTAATTGCCACCAAGGGAAAAAGTTAACTACATGTTGACCAGACTGTAGCTATGACAAAAGCTGCTACATCTTGAGCAGTACTGAATCTAAGGCTAGCACAATTCCAAGAACTGGCCTTAGAGAATGAGATTAACCTATAGCTATAACAATCTATATCTCTGTGGGCATCAGAACAATTGTAGCTAGTTCCACCCATTTATGTAAATGGGCAACTACAACTGTCAGCAGAGATGCCACAGACCCATGTTGACATCTTCCACTCTAAGAATACAATGCCCTATGTCAGCATGAAGTTACAGAAGATGAACCTTCGCCCATGATCCCATAGAAATGGAATAGTATTCTGACAAGTGGGGATTTGTAAGCAGCTTTGGGCAGGAAAGATGCTCTTTTCATCTCTGGCCCTAGCACACCTCTCAGATCTTTCATTCGTGCATTACCTTGCCTAACCTGTTGGTTCTTTCTATAGATTAAAGAAGTAGAAATGAAGAATAAGTAATTTATAGATGACCAGATCTCCTCCCTAGCTGCAACTTCAGTAATCTCTTGAACAAACTGTGTGAACAAGCTAACATCTAAGGAAAGATCACAAGAAGTCAACAAACTGGCATGCAGTGGAGGATGGCTGTGACTCTGACCCTCTATCTCAGTGACTAACTGAGATTACTTCCCTTTTACTCTTTAAAAAATTTCATGACTGAGCAGAATCTCTGAGGTGGTTTTGGGGGGATAGTGAGTCCAACCTTTTCCCCAGATTGCCAACCTTATGATTAAGAGCAACTTTCCTTTCTACCAACAACTGGTATTGATTTTTGAGTTGAGTAGCTGGATCTGAGTTTGGTAACAGTGATAATATTTCCTACTACCTCTTGGGATTGTTGTGAGGGTTAAATGAGTTAGCAAATGTAAAATACTTGTAACAGTATATACGCATATATATCTATTGGCTTTATTATTGTATCTCTAGGCCAGACCTCTTGCCTGAACTCCAGGCTTATACAACCAGTTGTTTACTTGGCATCCTCACTTTGATGTCAAATAGATGTCTCAAATTTATTATTCTAAAATCAAATTCCTGATCTATCCCTCAAAATGTCATGTAACCCCTCCCTCAGTCTTCTTCATCTCAGATAATGGCATCTCCATCCTTCCATTTCCCTGGAAAAGGAAATGGCAACCCACTCCAGTATTCTTACCTGGAGAATCCCATGGACAGAGGAACCTGGTGGGCTGCAGTGCATGGGGTTGCAAGAGTCAGACACGACTGGGTGACTGAGCATGCATACATGCATCCTTCCATTTGCTTAGCCCCAAATGCCATGATGGCATCCTTTCATATCTTACATCTTTATTGCTTTCATATCTTTCATATCATATCCCGTGGGCTCTGCTTTCAAAATATATCCAGGGCCTTTCACTGTTATTACTCTTGTAGAATCCTCTATCATCTCTCACCTGCCATATTGCAACAGCATTCTCATTGGTCTTCCTGCTTCCACTCTTCCTTCCCTCACCCTCCCTCAATAGTCTACTCTCAATACCACAATCAGAATGATCCTTTAAAAAATTTAAGTCAGATCATGTCACTCTTCTGCTCAAAAGTCTCCAGTGGCTTCTAATATGATTCAAAGTGAACACCAAAGTCCTTACATCCCTCTCTGATCCCATCTCTATCTATACTCACTCATTCTTCTGCAGCCTCACTGGCCTCCTTTCTGTTTCTTGAACCTGCCAGCAGGGCTCCCACCACAAGTCTTTGCAATTCAGCTGTCCCTCTTCTTGAAATTCTCTTTGCTGGGATCTTCACAGCTAACTCTCTCACTTTCTTCAGTATTGGTTTAAATGTTACCTTCTCATTTAATGAACGTCCTTCTCGGTCAGTTTGAGTCCTGGCCAACCATCCTACTCCCACCTTTAACACTCTCAGTCGTTCTTACTCTGCTCTACATTTCTCTTTTCCTTGGTATATATCACCTTCTAACATACTTTATAATGTTCTCATTGTTTTGTTTATCATTTATGCTTTGTCTCCTCCTATGAAAATGTGCCCATCACGAGGCCATCTGAATCTGTTGTTCACTGTTGAATCCCAACACCTAGGACAGTGCCTGCCACAAAGTATACACCAGATGGATAGAACAGATAGGTAGGTAGGTAGATAGAAAAATAAATTTGTGTTTATTGATTCCATTTTTAATATTTGTCTATTCATGTGGCTGTGCTGGGCTTTGGTTGTGGCTCATGGAATCTTTGTTGTGGCTGTGAGATCTTAGTTCCCCGACCAGGGATTGAATCTGGGCCCCACTGTATTAGGAATACAGAGTCTTAACCTCTAGACCACCAGGGAAGTCCCTAGATCTGTGTTTTAGAAAGATCACTCAGGAAGAGTTTAGATAGTTCGGAGGCAAGAAAGAAAGGAAATTCTTAAGATCTGTTCAATAATCCTTGGAAGAAATGATGATAAGAAACTGAGCTAGAAAAGAGGCAAGAAGAGCAATAAGTATTTGTTGGTAGAACCAATAGAAATGGGTGGCAGTCTGTTATGGAGGCAGAGAAAGAGCAACAAGGTTGAGTGGTAACTTTCAGATACTTTTCCCCTTACCCTTTATTGTTCTTGACTGAGACCTCCCTGTAATAAAAAACAGATTAACAAGAGAAAATCAGACAGAAACTTAATAACATGTATACCTCATGTATACCTGGGAGATGCCCAGGAAAACTGAGTAAATTTCTCAGAAATGGCCCAAGTCACCACCCGATATATCATCATCAGCTGAAGACAAAAGAAAGCTGTTAGGGAGTGGGGAGGTCAGTTATGGGAAGTTATCACGAAAAGTAAGATAAACAGGGTAAGGTTGTTATACAGAATTAAGTGTCCTTCTCCATTGCTAAGAGTCTCTTGTGACCTATAGTCATCCTTCTCTTTCTGGTACAGAGAGGGAGGTACCCTTACAAGTAGAGGTTTCCCTTACAAAAGAGTAAATTCTACATGTTTAGAAATTCTCCTGTGTACATTTTTTTTCTAAAAAATAATCAGCTTAAAATAATATTTAAGCCAAAGAGGAATATTTAAGGATGGCATATTCTGCTACCCTTCAATTGTCGCCTCTTTTTGTTTCTGCTACTTGCAGTGATGAACTAATAGCAGGACTTTGACAAATAGTTGTGATTGACTGATAGATAGGCTGAAACATATTTTTTAAATGAAAAAAAGTGGGAATTCCTTAGTGGTCCAGTGGTTAAGACTCAGTGCTTTCACTGTCAAGGTTCAATCCCTGGTTGGCCAAAATAAATAAAAATGAAAAAAGTTTAGCTAATCATCTCACCCCCAAATAGTTGCTAATCATACCTGTGACACACTGCTAGATGACCCTCACTTCTCAATCCATTTCTCCCTTCTTCCATAGTGATAGAGTTTTAGCTGGATACATGGTTGCTTGGTTAGAAACTGTATTTCCCAGGTACCCTTGCAGTTGGATGTGGTCAAGTAACTGAAGTTGGCCCAAGTGATGAGAGTGGAAGTGATGTGTGCCATTTCTAGAACTTTGCTTTAGAACAGTAGGCCAGTGATCCCATTTGATCCAGCCCCTTGTCCCTTAAGTGAGACAGGACTTTTCATGACTCAGATTTTGTTTCAGGAAGGGAGACCCCTTTCAGAGTCCAAGAGAGGGCTCTTGTCTAACACTTGAAAATGAGTTGTCTAAGGAGACACACATACTGACCAAGCAAGAGACTTTACTGGGAAGGTGTGTCCAGGAGGAGAACAGCAGGGTAATGGAACCCAGGAGAACTGCTCTGCCACATGACTTGCAGTCTTGGGTTTTATGGTGATGAGGTTAGTTTCTGGATTGTCTCTGGCCAATCATTCTGACTCAGTTTCCTTCTTGGTGGTGCAGACATTACTCAGCGAGGATGGATTCCAGTGAGAAGGATTCTGGGAGGTTGGTAGGACACATGGACTGATATCTTCTCTCTCTTTTGACCTTTCCTGAATTCTTCCTATTGGTGGTAGCTTATTCGTTCTGCCTTCCTTACCAGGACTTCCTGTTGTAAGACAGCTCATGCAACTGACCACCATCTTGTCTGGCCAGGGGGAGTGGTTTCACTGTTTCCTTTAACAACTTGACCATGCAGATTAGGTAAAATGCCCTATAGAGGTGGAAAAAAATTCCCTTCTTTCTTTCTAGACCTTTCTAGTTCTTTGGTTCTAGATTCTGCTTTAAAATTAAATTGATATAGGACAGATGAATAGAAAAACAAATGTTTAATAACATGTAACCTGCACATACTCCCTGTATACATGGGAGATGCCCAGGAAAACTGAGTAACTCAGTGAAACAGCTGAAGTCATTGCCTTAAAAAACACCTCTTCAGCTGAAGACCAAAGAAGATTTGGAGAGTGGGGAATCAATGGTTACCTGGACAAGCACAGTAAAAAAAGGTTGTTATGTGGATTTGTTACCTTTTCCATTGTTAAAAATGTCTTACTTAGAGTCATTCTTCTCCGTAAGAGTGGGAGACACTTTTACAAATGGAGATTTCCCTTGTGAATGTAATTTTTTTTTTTTTTTTTACAAAAGGCTAACTTGTACTCAATTTTCAGAGCTTCTGTCACATCTGAAGTTTTTTAAAAAAATAACCAGCTTGAAATAATGAATATGCCAAGGAAGCATATTTTGGGGTGGCAAATCTGCTCCCCTTCAGCCCTATAGGATGGTGGAGAAATAAGATAAGAGGAACCTGAGCCCTGAGAAATAAGATAAACGGAACCTGTAGCCAGAGATACTCTGCCAGTTACTTGGGAGAAAAATCTTCTCTAAACGTCCATATTTTGGGATTTCCTTGTTACAAAAGCTTAGACTTTATCCCGACTAATACAACTGGTAAACTCAGTTGATGTCTTTGTTCCTTTGTTCCCCCATTATTCAAAGGAAAGATGGGTACATAGAATTGAGAAGTTCTTAAAACACTAATAAAATTATTCTCTTAATTCTGTTCCTTGTGTTGGTAAATGCTTGTTCTCTGAACATGATAAAGAATTACAGAATCATAAAATGAAAGCAGGATTTGAATCAGGACACTCAAGGTAACTTAATACTTTGATAAATACTGTGGTATTCACAGTGGGTTAATAATTTGGCATAGCAACAGATATGCTTAATTTTTTCCCATTGTATCTAGTTCTTTTCTTCTAGTTTCAATTATTTTTTTCTTTTTAATCTTTTTAGACATTCTTTTTAAAATAGGCTATACCAGATTATTTTACTCTCTCAACTATTTGGGTGTGCTAATCCTCCAAAACTTTTTTGTCTGCTCACTCTTTCTCAAGGTAGATTATTTCTGCATATGCTTTGTGAGCTCAGTTTCAGCTGCAGTGGTTTTTTCTATAAAGTCTTCCTTGCCCTAGAGAATGGTTTTGATTTCTTTTTGACACGTGCCAGTCTGGGACTGGTTTTTATGTTCATTTTCTCAGTGTAAATGAGAACTCCTAAACTGGACATGACACAAATCTGTGTTTTTTTATTTTTCACCCAAATATTCTGAGAATAGAAACCCTCTTTTGTGTTCTTTGTCACTTCTCTGATGCTGAAAAACAGACATTTTTAGACCCTTTCACTTTGGGCATTAAACTTTGTGAGTACCAGCTTTAGTTCAGAATTTCCATTCTAACTTTTTGTCTCATATGAGCCCAAGGCCATATCTCCTGACACCCATCACAATTATCCTAGCACTTAATGGACTGAGGTCTCTAGTGTTTAGTCCAGTCCCTTCTCTGGGCTACTGTTACTGCTTCAACTTTATGTTTCTTTTTCATTTCTGATACCTGGGGTATCCTTTCTTTGAATCTCAACTATATTAAAAACATTGTTATATTCTGTTAGTCATTTTTAGTCTGTAAGATGAAGGGGTTCTGTGTTGGCTTTGTTGGCTATGTGCTGGCATGAGATGCTTTAAGTACTTTTTAATATTTAGTTAGCAGAAAGACTGAGGTCTTTTTGTCTTTTTGTTCGTTGGTTTATCCCTGGCACCACAAACAGAACACAGCATATAGAGATCATTTGGCGTATTTGTATTGAGTGAATGAATGAATGCTGGGTGGCAGGACTCAGCCTCTCCTGGACATTCTAGTTCTGGATTCAAATATGCAAACCTCACCCTACAAAACAAGAGTCTGCTAGTCGTCCCAATCTCACCTCATTAGAACACAACTGAGGGCTTGCCCGTCATGACTTTGCCATAGCCCTTATGAATCTCTTTCTCTCACCTCCAGCAGCATTTAAGGCCTTGCTTTCAGACACATTCAGTATATTCCCCAAAAGGAGGCCTGGTAAATATAATTTTCAATAACCTGGGGTTATATTTTCAGTGGAATTTGAGCTCCCAGTCATGTAATAGTTCCTGGTTAAGGCTGTAGTTCTGGGCCATTACCTGGCTAGCCTTACCTGGCTTGTTTATCTCTGAATGGAAGAAGCCAAAGTCTTTCTATACCTTTGTTCATACACAGCTTTTGGAAAGGAAGATTAACTTGTCAACAGAATTAGTACTTTCCATGTGATTGTAAGAACCAAATCAAAAAATTTTTCACTAGGCAATTAGTGGCTTTCTGGAAACCTTGAAAAATGGGTTAGACTGGTCCCTAAGACTTTCTGCAACTTGAGAGTATTGCAACTACCCAGATACTGAAGTGGTCAGAGTTCTCTTACTGCCACGTATATGAGGGTCTTTCACCTCCAATGAGCCAAAGTACTAGGTAAAACATTAAGCCAACAAGAAGGGCATGTTTTAATGTGTTTGACATTTTATAGAGCTCTGTGTACCATTAACAGTGAGGCAGTCTTAGCTTTATATTGATTCTGCCACTTACTAACTTTATGCCTTTAGCAAGTCACTTGACCTCTTGGAATCTCAGTTTTATCATCACAAAGAAACCGTACTCATTTTATGAGGGTAGTTATGAAGATTAAGTAATGTAATAGTAGTGAAACACTTAGCACAGAACCTTGCACTAATAGACACCCACTACATTCTAGGTACCTTTCTTCCTATCTACTTTCCTATCCAGGCTGTGTACTTGGACAAAGGGATAGGCTACCCACTCCCTTCTCCATTATATCTTCCTGACCCAGGAATCGAACCAGGGTCTCCTGCATTGCAGGTGGATTCTTTACCAACTGAGCTATCAGGGAAGCCCCGATATTGCCTAGAACTTCTATTTACTTATTTGTTTGGCTGTGCCTTTGTCGTGGGATCTTTGATCTTCATTGCAGCATGTGGGATCTTTAGTTGCAGCATGCAAACTCTTGGTTGCAGCATGGGGGATCTAATTCACCCCTGGATTTTGAGCTTGGTGTCTTAGCCGCTGGACCAGCCAGGGAAGTCCCACAGAGAACTTCTTTTTAAACCTGGGAACCTCACTTCCCAAGAACCACAGATTTGAACCAGAAAGTTGTCTGTACACTAAAGTATTATTAATCAAATCCTATTTAAAATGTACAGAGGAGGTTTTTCAGAGTCTCCATTCCCTAAAAGTCACTGTGGATTAGGGTTAGGGGTTAGGGTTAGGGTTTAACTTGACTGGATCAGAGGAACTGAACTATGATAACATGCAGATGCACCACTATTCTATGGAAATAGTGTCAGACTTCAGATTAAGGAGGGGTTAAGGAGAAAGGCATGATAGTTCCTGTTGAGAGTGATGGGAATGCTGATCCACTGGTTGAGGAGGGAGAGTAAGAGTAAGAGGAGTTTATGGGGCGTGGTGCAAGTTAAGGGGGAGAAACTCTGGATCAACTGAGAATCTACTAGAGGAACATTAAAAACAGACAAGGGAAAAAAACAGTTATGGAGAAAGACAAGACAAAGCACTTATGATAATAGCTGTCATTTCAAAAACTCCCATGGGTTAAGCTCCTGTTATGTAACAGGCCCAGGCCTGGATGCTTTATCAACACTCAACTTATCCTTTTATTCTCCAATCAACTGGGTATTATTATGCCCAATATTGATGGGAAAATGGAAACTCTGGAATATTACAGTGACTTGGCTACTAAATCGTGAAGTCAGAGTTGGGATTTGGATACTAGTACCCATTTTCTTTCCATAAGGTGTAAGTGCCCAGGACCACAAGAGACTCTTCCCATAGGGTCTCCAAATGCTGGTGAAAGGTTTTTACCTAAAACTGAGAAAGGAAGAATTAAAGTTGTGGAGAAATAACAATGGGTACCCTTCCTCAAACAGTATACAAAGGGTGGTATCTGACTTGCATCAGGCTCTTGGGTATGATCTCAAATGTGGAGCTTGGCAGAAAGAGGAGGCTGGGAATAGTTCGCTCCTTGAAAGAGAAAAAAAATGCTTCTCTTTGATCCCTCCAAATGTTGGTAGAAGAAAATTGTCCAAAGCACATAGTAGCAGGAACCAACCTGGGAGCTGTCAGTTTTACCACAGAGGTTTGCTATAAAGGAATCCTGTGGTGAATCTTGAGGAAAGTGTAAATAACATCCTTTCTCCAATTTATCTTTTCTATAAATCTGACTTTTTATGTCTTAGATTCTTTGACAGTAAATTGAAACCATAAAGAAAAATTTAAAAATATCTACCAAATGTCTTGTTTATTCTGAACAATATTCAACATCATGAAACTATAGCGTTGGGAAGATCTCTGGATACCTCTTCAACATTCGTCATGATGACTTGATTTGTAACTGAAAATAAAGTGTAATTGAAAAACAGTTTTTTGGCACATCACTTTCATTTTTAAAACTTAAAGTAAACTGGCAATCTGAATTCAGCGGTTTTTACCCTAGCAGGCCAGGAAACAATGTGATATATATTTAATCATAAAGAATGCCACCCAGTGGTAACTGTGGTACTGGGATTATGATTATGTTTTAATTCATTTTGTGCTGAAGGGCATGACCATTTACAGAGCTGTCCTATAAAACATGCCATGTACTAGTCACCTCATGTTATCAGCCTCCTCCTGGAGGAACAGTGGATTTTCTTCCAGTTCACGCTGTGCAGTCTCTTCGTCATGTGTGTGAACCTTGCAGGATGTCAAGTGCCCCATTAAAAATGAATGGAGTTAAAGTAAAAATAAAATTAAAAAAAAAATGAATGGAGTATTTGAGGGGCCTCTGCAGATCCCCGCATGATCCCCACCTTTGAACAGAGAGCATTTTATTGTGTAAATTACAAAACAACACAGAGCCTGGCATGAAGAAATGGGGAAACTGGCATTAAACCAAGAAAAAACTGGACTTCAGTCTAAGAACTCGGGAAACATTCAAATGTCACAACAGAATTGTTCCTTTGAGTTGCATAGGAACACTGACAGACTAGGAAATCCTTTATAATGTGGAGTTGGGTGCTAGGTCTTGCTCTCAGGTAGAACCCAAGTGAACATCATTGTTCTCACTGTTGGGCTTTATCCTCTGTCTTCTCAATAGTATTATGATCCCCTTCCCCATGCTTTCCCCCTCCAGTCAGTCACAGTGTGGGAAAACCACCCCCTTCAGCAGCATCTCTTATCCGCTATATTATTGATATCACTAATACTTGATGTTGCTGTGTTTGTTTCTTTTCACCTGAGCTTTCATCAGTTCAGTTCAGTTCAGTTCAGTCACTCAGTCATGTCCAACTCTTTGCGACCCCATGTACCGCAGCACGCCAGGCCTCCCTGTCCATCACCAACTCACGGAGTCCACCCAAACCCATGTCCATTGAGTCGGTGATGCCATCCAACAATCTCATCATCTGTCATTTCCTTCCTCTCCTGCCTCAATCCTTCCCAGCATCAGGGTCTTTTCAAATGAGTCAGCTCTTCGCATCAGGTGGCCAAAATATTGGAGTTTCGGCCTCAATAGCAGTCCTTCCAATGAACACCCAGGACTGATCTCCTTTAGGATGGACTGGTTGGATCTCCTTGCAGTCCAAGGGACTCTCAAGAGTCTTCTCCAACACCACAGTTGAAAAGCATCAATTCTTTGGTGCTCAGCTTTCTTTATATTACAACTCTCATATCCATACATGACCACTGGAAAAACCATAGCCTTGACTAGACGGACATTTATTGGCAAAGTAATGTCTCTGCTTTTCAATATACTGTCTAGGTTGGTCATAACTTTCCTTCCAAGGAGTAAGTGTCTTTTAATTTCATGGCTGCAGTCACCATCTGCAGTGATTTTGGAGCCCCCCAAAATAAAGTCTGACACTGTTTCCACTGTTTCCCCATCTATTTCCTATGAAGTAATGGGACCAGTTGCCATGATCTTCATTTTCTGAATGTTGAGCTTTAAGCCAACTTTTTCACTCTCTTCTTTCACTTTCATCAAGAGGCACTTTAGTCCTTCTTCACTTTCTGCCATAAGGGTGGTGTCATCTGCATATCTGAGGCTATTGATATTTCTCCCAGCAATCTTGATTCCAGCTTGTGCTTCCACCAGCCCAGCGTTTCTCATGATGTACTCTGCATATAAGTTAAATAAGCAGGGTGACAATATACAGCCTTGACGTACTCCTTTTCCTATTTGGAACCAGTCTGTTGTTCCATGTCCAGTTCTAACTGCTGCTTCCTGACCTGCAAGCAGATTTCTCAAGAGGTAGGTCAGGTGCTCTGGTATTCCCATCTCTTTCAGAATCTTCCACAGTTTATTGTGATCCACACAGTCAAAGGCTTTGGCATAGTCAATAAAGCAGAAATAGATGTTTTTCTGGAACTCTCTTGCTTTTTCCATGATCCGGTGGATGTTGGCAATTTGATCTCTGGTTCCTCTGCTTTTCTAAAACCAGCTTGAACATCTGGAAGTTCACGGTTCACATATTGCTGAAACATGGCGTAGAGAATTTTGAGCATTACTTTACTAGCGTGTGATGTGAGTGCAATTGTGCAGTAGTTTGAGCATTCTTTGGCATTGCCTTTGTTTGGAATTGGAATGGAAACTGACCTTTTCCAGTCCTGTGGCCACTGCTGAGTTTTCCGTATTTGCTGGCATATTGAGTGCAGCACTTTGACAGCATCATCTTCCAGGATTTGAAATAGTTCAACTGGAATGCCATCACCTCCACTAGCTTTGTTCATAGTGATGCTTTCTAAGGCCCACTTGACTTCACATTCCAGGATGTCTGGCTCAAGGTGATTATCTTGGTCTTGAAGATCTTTTTTGTAGTTTTTCTGTTATTCTTGCTGCCTCTTCTTAATATCTTCTGCTTCTGTTAGGTCCCTACCATTTCTGTCCTTTATTGAGCCTGTCTTTGCATATAATGTTCCCTTGGCGTATCTAATTTTCTTGAAGAGATCTCTTTGTCTTTTCCATTCTATTGTTTTTCTCTATTTCTTTGCATTGATCACTAAGGAAAGCTTTCTTATCTCTCCTTGCTATTCTTTGGAACTCTGCATTCAAATGGGTATATCTTTCCTTTTTTTCTTTGCTTTTTGCTTCCCTTCTTTTCACCGCTATTTGTAAGGCCTCCTCAGACAGCCATTTCACTTTTTTGCATTTCTTTTTCTTGGGGACGGTCTTGATTCCTTTTCTCCTGTCACGAACCTCCGTCCATAGTTAATCAGGCACTCTGTCTCTCAGATCTAGTCCCTTAAATCGATTTCTCACTTCCACTGTATAATATAAGGGATTTGATTTAGGTCATACCTGAATGGTCTAGTGTTTTCTCCACTTTCTTCAATTTCAGTATGAATTTGGCAATAAGGATTTCATGATCTGAGCCACAGTCAGCTCCTGGTCTTGTTTTTGCTGACTGTATAGAGCTTCTCCATCTTTGGCTGCAAATAATATAATCAATCTGATTTCCGTGATGTCCATGTGTAGAGTCTTCTCTTGTGTTGTTGGAAGAGGGTGTTTGCTATGACCACTGCGTTCTTTTGGCAGAACTTTATCAGCCTTTGCACTGCTTCATTCTGTACTGCAAGGCCAAATTTGCCTGTTACTCCAGGGATCTCTTGACTTCCTACTTTTGATTCCAGTTCCCTATAATGAAAAGGACATCTTTTTTTGGGTGTTAGTTCTAGAAGGTCTTGTAGGTCTTCATAGAACCATTCAACTTCAGCTCCTTCAGCATTACTAGTCGGGGCATAGACTTGGATTACTGTGATATTGAATGGTTTGCCTTGGAAACGAACAGAAATCATTAGTGCTCTAAAAAGTAGAGACTCAGTGTTAGAAGGTTCCCTAGAGAGCTTAAACCTCTTTTCTTTTTTCCCCAGCTTTATTGGTGTACAATTGACAAAATTATAAGATTTTTTTAATTAAAAATTTTTTTAAATATCAATCTATTCATTTGGCTGTACCAGGACTTAGTTGTGGCATGCTGGATCTTTATCTGTGACATGTGGGATCTAGTTCCATGACCAGGGATTGAACCCAGGCCTCCAGCACTGGGAGCACAGTTTTAGCCACTGGACCACCAGGAAAGTCCCTATAAAATATTCAAAGTATACATCATGATGATTTGATAAACACAGACGTTGTGAAGGGATTCCCACCATGAAGTTAATTAGCACATCCATCACCTCACTTATTGATCTTTTTTCTATGTGTGTGTGAACATTGAATTTCTACTTTCTTAACAGATATCAATTATATAATATAGTATATTAGGAACTTTAGCTACCATGTTTTATATTAGATCCTCAGACCTTATTCATCTTATACCTGAAAGTTTATACCTTTTCCCCAACTTCTCCCTATTTCAAACACCCTAACCCCCAGCCACTTTTCTTTTTCTGGCAACCACTTTTATACTCTTTGTTTCTATGAGTTTGACTTTTTTTTCTTGATGTCACATGGGAAGAAAAGTGATACCATGTAGTATTTGTCTTTTTCTGATTTATTTCACTTAGTATAATGTCCTCAAAGTCCATTCATGTTGTCACAAAGGGCAATTTTTATTTTTTCTCAAATTTGAATAATATTCCATTGTCTGTATACCATATCTTCGTTATGCACGTATCCATTGATGGACACTTAGGTTGTTTCCATGTCTTGACTATTGCGAATAATGCTGCAGTGAACATAGTGACGTGTCTTTTTGAATTAGTATTTTTATTTTCTTTGACTGTGTACCCAGAACTAGGATTGCTGTATCATGTCGTAGTTACACTTTAAAAAAAAAATTATTTTATTTTATTTATTTATTTGGCTGCATCAGGTCTTAGCTGTGGCACACAGGATCTTCTATCTTTGTTGCGGCTTGCAGGATCTTCACCTGTGGCATGCAGATTCTTAGTTCTGGCATGTGGGATCTAGTTCCCTGGCCAGGGATCTAATCCAGGCCCCCTGCATTGGGAGCATGGAGTCTTAGCTACTGGACCACCAGGGAAGTCCATCTATTTGTTGTTGTTGTTGTTGTTGAGGCAAGGAATACAAATTTATTTGGAAATCCGGCTGGTCAAGAAGATGGCAGACTAAGGTCCCAAAGTAACCATCTTCAAGTCCATCTATTTTTAATTTTTAGAGAAACCCTCATGTTGTTTTCCATAGTGGGTGTACGCATTTACATTCCCACCAACAGTGCACTGGGTTCCCTTACTCTACTTGTTGTTTCTTAACTTTTAAGGATAGCCATTCTAACAGATTTGAAGTGATACCCCTCATTGTAGTTTTGATTTGCATTACCCTGATGATTAGTGATGTTGAATACTTTTCCTGTACTTTGTCATTTTTATGTCTTCTGTGAAAAAATGTCTATTCAGATCCTCTACTCATTTAAAACTTATTATTATTATTTTTTTTGCTATTGGGTTATATGAGTTCTTTATATATTTTGGATATTAACCCCTTATCAGATAAGTGATTTGCAAATATTTTCTCCCTTTTGGTAGGTTGCCTTTTTGTTTTGTTGATTTCCTTTGCTGTGTAGAAGCTTTTTAGTTTGATGCTGTCCTTCTTACTTATTTTTGCTTTTGTTGCCTTTATTTTTTGTGTCAAATCCACAAAATAATTGCCAAGATCCACGTGAAAGAGTTAAAATCCCTTTCAATAGCCCTCTTCCAGTTGCCTGTGCTGACAGCAGCCTCAACCTACACCTGAGTGAATTTGTCTTCATGGCATTTTCTGGCTTTTCTGAGGCTGTGAAAGGGGTGGGACCATCTGTGATTAGCATAAAGAAAGCAGCATGATTTATGAAACATCTGATTCTTAGACAGTATCCCCAGGGTGAAGATAGCCTGGGGCTTATTGATTTTCATGACTTTCTGCTTATTTGGAAAAGGGCCTTTTTTGACATTAAATGGTTTTCCAATTTCTATTTAAGGGTGTACATCTGGGTATATTATTGTTATTGTTTTCATTTTAGATAGCAAGTAATATGAGTGAACAACATGGCTTTCATGCCATAAAATTATTAGTTTATTAAAACTGTCATCTGGCACTTAGATTTGAATTATTTATATATTTTTTCATAAAGTGCTGACAGTGATAACAGGACCAGAACCATAGTCTGATTTAGGAAGGTGATTGACTCCTCTGCTTTTCTTGCCCTTAGGAAAAGTTGCAGACAGCATTATCTTTATCATGACTTGTCACTTTATATATACCGACTACTTACAGATGCATGACAACTACAGGAGTTAGAAAGAGAAGCAGTACACCTCTTGCCTTGTGTCTTCGGGTCAAAGTGTCCCTAAATTCTGATAAAGGCTCACCTGTCAGAAGAGGCAGAATGTTACAGTCCATCCCAAGGAGTCATTTTATGGCTTCTTGATAGGATTAAGAGACCAATCCTAAAACTTCACAATATTAACTAATTATATTTGGTCTACGTCAGACTCAACTTGTATCTTGGTGTCTCATTAATCTCCTCTTTCTCATTCAATCACTGGTACCTTCAAGTTATTTTTTGGCTCTTCCCTTATTTGTCATATTTTGGCTTGACATCCCAGATACTCTATTCCTCTTCTGCTTCATCCACGCATTCAGGTGAATGAATCTACTTCATTCAGGACCACTCACTATCTTCCTGGGCCACCAACTTTCTCCTGAAAGAGAGGACACAATTGACCCTGCAATCCTTCTTGTTCTCCATACTCTACACAGATTGTCACCCCAAACTTCATCGAAGCTATGTCCTTGTACACTGATTGGGATGAATGGCCTGCAACCAGTAGGGAGATTTAGAAACAAATATAACTTTCCAGTGGAAGTTGAGGAATGATATTGTATCTGGGGCCCTTCTGTCTTTTTGTCTCCTTCATCATTGTGATCCAGAAATCTGCTTTTGCCAGCCCTGCTTCAGCCTGCTTCACCATTGCAAGGAAACAAAGTCTGTGGAGAGGAGAGACCATTTCAACTAAGCGACATAGCCTGAAGATAGAAGTGAAACCAAGAAGGTATGTTGGTGAACTGGCTTGACTAGAGTTCATGTTTCAAGTTGGAGAGTTTCAAGTAGGAGGAAGATAAGTGAGATAAGAATATTAAAGACCATTAAATAATTTGGAACTTGATAGCTAGAAATCATTAGAGATATTTTTATGATATTACTGATTTTTAGGATAATCATTTTCTGAGTAAAGGGTGTAAAAAGCTCTCCATATGATGGTAGAATGTTTTTTCCCCTTGAAGTTCTCTCAGTTATTGCTTTATTTAGAGACTGTGTTATTCATTGCCATGCAACTTGAGAAATACTATGTCTTCCTTGTAAGCTGACTTTTATTATATAGCTCTCTTACCTGGAATGATGAATTTTCCTTTAAATCTACTTTGTATGGTGTTAATACTGTAACACAAGTTTTTTTTCTTCCTTCCTTCCTCCCTTTTTTCTTCCTTTCTTTCTTTTTTCCTTCCTTCTCCATTTCTTTTCCCCAGAGTGAAATATTCTCTTTGGCTTTGGAACATCTTAGAGTTTTGCCTCCTACTTTTCTGATCTATCCTCACTGTGTCTGTCCTTTTCTTCCCCTCCTCCTCCTGGTTACACTGAAAACCCAGGCCTTGTGCATTTGTGTATCTGGACATGCATGCTAACTTGTGTTGCTAATTATTTTATCCTAAGAGAGTTTATGTTATGGTTTTAGCTGTGACCCTATCTTTGAAGCTAGATCTCACATCTTCTCTCCAGTCTTGTTTCTGTCTCTCAGCCTACCTCAATTATCTTCCTCCCAAAAATGAACCTCTTCCCTATATCATCTACCCCATTATCTTTTTATCTTTTATCTTGGGCTTGGAGCCTTGGAATCATCTTCTTTTCTCCTTTATTCTCTATATTGTGCTGTCATAAATCCCTTGGTCCTGGATGGAATGCTAGCAGAATCTCAACAGTAAGTTCACAGGGAAGGAGCAAAGCCAGCATCCAGGCAGATGGTTAACTAATAACTAAAGTCTTACAGATTATCTTCTGTAATTCTCTCTCTTATCCTCAATTTTTACTCCTTTGAAGCTTTGGGTATAATAACTGTCCTAGAAAGTATTCCAGTCCAAGATTCCAGAATTCTTAATCAGAATCTTTTTGGTGAAAGTGACATTCAGTGAAAATCTCTGGCAACATTTCCCCCGATTGGAAAAGAATTGAGGATCAGACAAAGATTCTGGGAAGCCATGACTCCACAGTGTGTAAATCATGTGTTGATAGCTTGTGAAAAGGGCTGGTGGGATGTGCCTGTCCCAGTGAGGATAACTTCTTCCTAATTAGACTATTGTTTCCCAGTTCTCCCTGAACCCCACGATGAACTTTAAAAAAGAAAATAAGTTCTCTCTATAAGATTTTCCTTTCCTTTTCTCTTTTCTGTATGAGCAGCATGGATGAAAGAGTTCTGTGATTGAGTTGAGTATTGAGAATCACTATTGGTTGCCATATAAGGAACCAAGTGGGGTTTGCAGTGTTAAATGTTATTGTTTTTCTCTATAGTAATATCCCTGTAATCCCCTTGGTTATCCTTTTCCAGTGATATAAAATGCTCTGACTTGTGTGAGAAGTCTCTAACCTTTAGAAACCCTCACTCAGCTTTCTTTTACTGGAGAATTGATTTTCATTCTGAGAAAATGCTCCTTCCTTTTACTGAATAGTGAACTGAGAGTCCTTAAGTAGAATGGAGGGAGATGGGAGTGGGCAGGTCAAATTTGCCATTCTGTCCCCCAGATGAATGAGGAATCTAGAGTTTCAGGGGTCTGCCTGAAAGGGAAAAGGCATTCCTTGGTTATTGTAACCTATTTAAATATTCTGTGGAACTTGCAGTCACTTGAGATTTTTCTAAGAAAAGAAAAAGAAATTCTAAATATAATCCTAAAAGGCAGTTAACCTGACGACAAAGCACACCCAGTTGCAGAGGTTATTTCTCTGTAAATTGGTGAAATAGGCAAAAATCTTCCCTGGTATTACTGGCTGTAGCTACTGCTACACTTTATTTCATGCTCTCTCTTCCTGTCTTTTTCCATGTTGGCTTCCCCAAACCTTATGCCCAGGGACACATACATGCTACTCCTCTTATCTGGAAAGCTCTGCTCCATTCTCCCCAAGCTCTCTTCGCACCTGCCCTCAAAAAGCAGCTTGACAGCCCTTCACAGAGCTAGCCTGAATGCCAGCTCTTCCATTATGCCCTTGGTTCATCCTCTCAACCTCTCGACTTTTAAAACCTGTTAGCAGCGTATCAGGTCCATTGTGCTCTAATGGGGGACAGCGGGGAATGCTGGGCCAGGCAGTGGGGAGGGATTTCTCCTGACCCGCCCACACTCTGCCATCCAGTCGACCAGCAGAGGCTGGTGGTGAAAGCCAGTCATGCAACATGAGGCTCACCTCAGCTGAGCTGCACAGATGCAGCCTGCAGCAAGCAGTGTCTTGTGTCATACTTTCCTGTCCTTCATCTTTATGAATGTTTGTCTTTTCTCCCTGGTGGCAGGTGTTTCTAAAGACTTTGTGCTTGTGCATATTAAAGAATGTTGCTTTGTGGAAAGAGGAGAATAAGCAGCTAACATTATTGAGAACTTACAATCTTGTAGGCATTCTTATAAGCATTCTTTAACGTGTATTAAATTCATTAACTTATTTAATCCTCCCAACAAATACTATGAGATAGGTATTATTCCATTTTATAATTGGGTAAATTAAAGCACAGAGAGATTCAGTTACTTTCTGAGGGCCACACAGCTCATAAATGCCAAAGCTCAAGCTCCTAACCCTGAGACTATGGTCACTCTAGACTTCGGAGTCATACAAGATATGCAGGGCTTAATAAACATTGACTGCACTTATGAGGAAGTTCAGTCATCTGATATCATCATTAGACTTGATTTGAAGAAGTGGCTGAAAGTTTATAGAGCTTAGAAATTTAGCTCTAGATGAGACCTTAGGGATCATGTCATCAGGGAACCTGAGGCCCTGGAGCAGTTGTATGAGAGTCCTGTGCGCTTCATCTCATTGACCTGGATCTTCCTGTCAAGGCTCCCAGTAGGAAGGAACAGGGAGCAGTGCTTAGTTTGTGTTGTGTGTTCACAACGTTCCAGGTGCCAAACAGAATTCTTAGGAAGTGAAAGTTTTGCCCCTTGAGGGTTTTATGTACTAGGACGTGGCTGTGGTTTTAGCATTTTAATTATTCAAATCATAAGAAGGTAAATGTGTACAATAATTAAAACCTTTCTTATTTTATATAAAAGGGAAACTTTGGAAACTTAGATTTAGAAACTAACTTTTATTTAGAAATGTCATTGCATCTGACAAAGTTCACTATCTAAATCTGAAACTTTCAGGATTGTTTTAATAAAATTTGAAAAAGCAATTTGTCATACTGATCTATAAAAGTGTGAATTACTCTGGGGATTAGCAGGTGGGTTTCTGCAGTAATTAGGTGTGCCAGAAATAATTCCCTGCTTCCCTCCCCCTCTTCCTCCCTCCTTTTCTACATTTCCTTACATTCATCCTGGCCTCTCATGTCATTCTTCCGGGATTGTCTAATGAAATGAATTTCTCTTCCTCTACCCTAGAAAGTACCACTGTTTCCATTATCTCATGGAGCTATATGTGTGTGTGCATTTTATTGATCTCATAGTATTTCAAAGAACTATAAAAACCTAAAATCAGGAATGATTGCAGAAAGGGTATTTTAATGGAAAAAAAATTTTTTTCCTTGACCTGAGGGTTAATCAGGATCCTTCTCTCCATAATTTTTCAACTTCTCCATTGCAAGTTTTTTTCCTAATCCATGAGTGCACTCTTTGGACTTTGATGAAATGTGAGGCTTTCTGGTGAAAAATGCAAATTGACCAGCAGTCATAAGCCCTGTGTTCAAGTCTCAGTTTTTTCACTTGCCAGCTAGGGAATTGAGTCTTCACTAAGACATGTGTAAAATAAAGAGAGGAATATTTGCCCTGCCTACCTCATCAGGGCTGCAGAGTGTACCAAATTAAATAGAGTAGAAAAGTTTTGAACAAGTCTTAGGTTTTATTTTGAAGAAGGTGACAACTACCAAATTTTGAGTGCCGGGAGCCAGGTGTTCTACATGCATTATTGTTGTTTCTGCAACAAGCCTGAAATCTGTTTGCCTTTTTTTATAGATGAGAAAAGTGAGGCTTGAGAGATAAAGTGAATTTCCCAAGATTACATCACAGTGGAAAATCACAGTGAAACCAATTTCTTTTATAGCAAATTGTTTCCTTAATTAATGTAAGGGCTTTGTTCTGAGTTCCAGTTCTTGCAGATAAATAAACTATATATAAGTTTAGCCAGAAGTGTACTAACCTTAGGATGTATTGCTTTGCTTTGGGCCCTTTTAATTATAAGAAACCTTAGGTTTCAAAGAGATTTCAGAGGAATCCAGAGACAGAAATTGAATTATAGTTGGATCTAAAGGGAAGCTGTAATGGACCGAGGCCATTCTTGTCTCCCTCCTACTTTTTTCTCTGGCTTCACAAACAAAACATTCCTTTTGTATGTTGCCTCCACCCTCTTTTCTCTATTGCCAGGCTCCCTTATAACCACATCTATGTGGCCTATAATAAGGACTCCAGACCTCTTACATCATGGCACTCCTATGTCCAGTTGGCTTTTACCCCTACTGATAACTGAAAACTTCCCTAAAGTCTTTTGGTTCGGTTTCCTAAGGGGAGGAATTTGACTGGCCAAGCTCATCTGTTTTACTCAGATTCCAGGTCATTGATTGCTGACAGGCCCATGAATTGGCTGCCTTTGCATTAGATGTCTTCCTTTGATTATGTCCATTTAGGAAAAGTGGTAGGAAGAGTAGGAAAGGAGAGTTAATATGACAGCTATATCACTTATATCTGTTATAAGAAGGTATTTGTTTTCACAGTTCCTAATTTTTCCCAATCTTATTAAAATGTTAAATTGACATATAATTTTAATATTTTACTGTTGCATTTTAGCCTTTGTTCCTTCGTTCCAAAATACTCCTGCTTCTAACATATTCTCAATATTTGGATTCCAAGGATTCAGACTTTAAGGTATGGACTCTAGGAAACACTGCAGCTTGTTTTCATCTTCTGAATCAACATTACTTATGTTGGTTCTGTAGTTACATATATCATTACTTTATGTGTTTTGAAAAAGATGGTAAAACATAGTACTTCAAAGATCTTCTTTCTATTAATGGAAGTAATCATGTCCTCAAATTATTGCTGAATTATCTATAATTTAATTTAAAAGGTTATCAAAATAAGAAATGCAAGGATCTCTAAGCATTGTGAATGCATGGAAAGTGAAAAGAATGGTTCATTCTCTAGGAGGGTCTGCAGAATTTGGAACTGTGAACAGACCTTTAGATTTGCTTCCTTTTCCCCACACTTTCTGGTTTGTTTGTTTTTTTCCTCTTTGCTGTTGCTCTGCAAATGTATAATGTACACCTAAGCATAATGTGACTTTTTTTTTTTTGGCCACCTCATGTGAAGAGTTGACTCATTGGAAAAGACCCTGATGCTGGGAGGGATTGGGGGCAGGAGGAGAAGGGGACGACAGAGGATGAGATGGCTGGATGGCATCACCGATTCAATGGACGTGAGTCTGAGTGAACTCCGGGAGTTGGTGATGGACAGGGAAGCCTGGCGTGCTGTGATTCATGGGGTTGCAAGGAGTTGGACGTGACTGAGCGACTGAACTGAACTGAACTGAAGCATAATGTGACTTTTTTTTTAGTTAGATACAAAAATCTATATATGTCATTTTATATCAGTGATTCCAATCCTTTTAATCCTTTGACACATATAGAAAATTGTACAATTTGTACAGCACAGTAACAAAAGATGGAATTGATTTGAAAATGTTCTATGTTGTTGTTTAGTCACTAAGTTGTGTCTCTTTTGGACTTTAGCCCACCAGGTTCCTCTGTCCATGGGATTTCCCAGGCAAGAATACTGGAGTGGGTTGCCATTTCCTTCTCCAGGGGATCTTGCTGACCCCGGGATCGAACCCAGATCTCCTGCACTGACAGGTGGATTCTTACCACTGAGCTGCCAGGGAAGCCTGAAAATGTTTTGTAGGGTTTAGCAAAATATTTATTACACAGTCTTCATTTTATATAATTATAAAAATATATAAAACATTAGATAAGACATTATTACCTTTTTATACACCTAGTTAAAATGTTTTCACATTCTTATATGAGAAACTTTTTTTCATAAACATAACCTTTTTGTATCAGATTTTATATCAGAAATGACTATATACCATTCCTGATCAAGACTTATTAATAATGATTTTTTCTAATCTCTCCAAATTGTTGTTATTAAAAAAAAAAGCAATGAGAAACTTTGGCCAAATGACAAAAATTACTTAAGATGTTTAAAAAGCAATTCAGTTGAAATTACTTTGAAATCTTCTAAAGTTCTTTATTTCACTGACCAATGTAATTTGAAATTTCTTGTTCTAGCTCATGCTGGTCGGTTCTAACTTGACCTTTGCTCTCCCCTATTCACACCTGTTATACCTACTTTGTGGACCTCATATCCACTATTAGATACTAAAATTACAGCTTTATAGAGACTGCTTAGCCAGCCACCACAATTGTATAAGGTCAAACCTGTAACAAACCTATCATCTGTGTATATATGTATGTATCTCTCTGTGATCTAACAGTAAATATATCTATCCAGCTAGCGAGGTAGCTGATCTCCTAGTGGTTCTGCTTCAAGGATTGAACTCAGACTTTGGCAAAAGACAAATCCAAACAAAAATTCACAAAATGAGTGGTTTAAAATTCACTATGCAAATGAACTGTTAGAGCAGGTACTTGCCTCTAGCTTGGCAATTACTCAAGTGCACACTGCAGCCATGAAATTAAAAGACGCTTACCCTTTGGAAGGAAAGTTATGACCAACCTAGACGGCATATTAAAAAGCAGAGACATTACTTTGCCAACAAAGATTCATCTAGTCAAGGCTATGGTTTTTCCAGTAGTCAAGTATAGATGTGCGAGTTGGACTACAAAGAAAGCTGAGCACCGAAGAATTGATGCTTTTGAACTGTGGTGTTGGAGAAGACTCTTTAGAATCCCTTGGACTGCAAGGAGATCCAACCAGTCCATCCTAAAGGAGATCGGTCCTGGGTGTTCATTGGAAGAACTGATGCTGAAGCTGAAACTCCAATACTTTGGCCACCTGATATGAAGAACTGACTCATTTGAAAAGACCCTGATGCTGGGAAAGATTGAAGGCAGGAGGAGAAGGGGACAACAGAGGATGAGATGGCTGGATGGCATCACCAACTCTATGGATATGAGTTTGGGTAGATTCCAGGAGTTGGTGATGGACAGGGAGGCCTGGTGTGCTGTGGTCCATGGGGTCGCAAAGAGTCAGACACGACTGAGCCACTGAACTGAACTGAACTGAACATTAGTCACAAACAGACAAAAGCATTGGTGGTGGATTAAAGATTGCTATGAGTTCTTTGACACTCTTCCCATTGAGAAGTGGGGTCTGTTTTTTCTTTCATTGAATATGGGCTGGCCTGTGACTTCTGAGACCAATTGAGCTGGAAAGAGTGAGGCTATATCATTTCCAGGCCTATTCTCTAAAAGGATTTGGCAGCTTCTAACCATGTTACATCCCCGAACTATGTAATAGGTTAGGGGATGGAAGAAATAGTGAGATGATGGTCAAGGTATACAAATCTTCAATTATAAGATGAATAAGTTCTGAGGATCTCATGTACATCATGATGACTCTAGTTAATACTGTATTGTATACTCGAAATTTGCCCGAAATTTGCCAAGAGAGTAGATTTTAAATATTCTGAGAGCAAAGGCAGCTGATTAGCACAATAATAACAACTAACTCAAAGTTTTGAAAGAATAGAATTAAATAAGTAATAAAAGACATAAGATGGGAAAGGGTGATCAAACAGATAAAAAATTAGTAAGAATTTAGCAAATTTGAGCAACATAATTAAGAAGTTTGATTTAATTCAGAGCTACTAACAGATGTGCTGGGTACCCTGGAATGCCAAGTATCAGTTACAGATATTGATCCCCTTGGCCCTCAAGACAGGCTGGCAAGGCCTGCCGGCAGCCCCAGGCTATGAGAAGCCACAGCCAAAATTCCTTGGAGGGAGGCTGGAGCAGAATAAGGTTTGACAGGGAGCCCTACGATCCCTGGAGAAGCTGAGCACAATGAACAACTTGGAGCACTCACCGCTCTGCCATAGGCAGTTTGCATGACCAGCACGCTCTCCCACCTAGAGGTGTACTTCAGCAGCCATGGCAGGGCAAGTCTGTCTCCTGGCAACAAGGGGCCAGTGGAGCTTCAGGAGAGTTTGTGTTCTAGGTGCCCAAGGAGGAAGGGATTGCTGGATCATATGGTAACAGTATTTTTAGTTTTTTTTAAAGAACCTCCACCTTGCTTTCCATAGTAGCTGCACCAATTTATACTACAACCAACAGTATAGGCTGATTCCTTTTTCTCCATTGTAATGGTTTATATTATGTATCCAACTTGACTGGGCTACAGAATGCCCAGATAGCTGGTAAAATATTATTTCCAGGTGTGCCTGTGGGGTTGTCTTTGGTAGAGATTAGCATTTCAGTCAGTTAGACTGAGTAAAAAAGATCATCTTCACAATGCAGGTAGGTATCATCCAATCATTGAGGGCCTGATTAGAATAAAAAGGTGAAAGAAGAGTAAATGTTCTCTTTATGCTTGAGCTGAGACATCCATTTTCTTTTGCCTTCAGATATCAGTGGTCCTGGTTTTGGAGCTTTAAAATTCTGACTGGGACTGTATACATCAGTCCCCGACTCTCAGGCCTTTGAATTTGGGCTGAATTATGTATACCACTCGGAGAAGGCAATGGCACCCCACTCCAGTACTCTTGCCTGGAAAATCCCATGGATGGAGGAGCCTGCTAGGCTGCAGTCCATGGGGTCGCTAAGAGTCAGACAAGACTGAGTGACTTCACTTTCACTTTTCACTTTCATGCATTGGAGAAGGAAATGGCAACCCACTCCAGTGTTCTTGCCTGAAGAATGCCAGGGACGAGGGAGCCTGGTTGGCTTCCGTCTATGAGGTTGCACAGAGTTGAACACAACTGAAGCAACTTTGCAGCAGCAGCAGCAGCAGCAACCACTAGACCATCAGGGAATTCCCAATACATGCTTGTTTAAATTTATCCACATTTTAAATTCCCACTATATGCTTATTTAATTTATCTGATCACCCTTGCTCTTTGCATTCCACTTCTTTACTTTTTGGCTAAAGTTTCTTCTTCGTGAGTATATACTTAGTATTTTTTTCAATAAAGGTCCACAGATTTAGGCTTTTAAAATATGCCTTTTTGTCTTTTATTTAAGATCTTTATGCAAAAAGAAATGGAAAGACTTGCAACCAGAGGCCAGAACTATGTATCACGATTCATTTCCTTATACATACATTTTATAAGTTCTTGTTTATATGTGAATACGGGTTTCCCTTCCACCCTCGTACAAACATTTACCCCTTCCAAGAATTACTTTAGGATCCACAAGGAAGGGAGGGATAGTATTCACAAATAAACAAATTTCAAAAGACAGTCAACTATACATTGTCAAAACAAGAGGGCTGAAAGAGTTCAAATGTATATATATATATACGTACATAAAGAGATTCAAATATACCTTTTAAAAGAAGGAGGTTCAGAAACTGCTCTGGTGGTTCAGTGGTTAAGATTTTGTACCTCCACTGGAGGGTTGAGGGTTTGATCCCTGGTTGAGGACAAAAGGAAAAAAAAGAGGGGGTTCTTTGTTATGAAGAAATAGAGGGATATGGCATTGAAGATCTGTAAAGGGGTTGTGATAGTTGTTCAAGTAAGTAGAACAATAGAATATTTTTGTCAGTTCAATTTTTAACTTTTAGAAATCATAGCATAAAGTTTGCTGTTATGAAGGTGCTAATTTCATCATTATCTGTGAGCAGTAAACTTTCTTGGTTTTTAAAAAGAATATTTATTCACCTTTACTTTATAATGAGAGTTTAGCTAGGCATTGAATTCTATGTTTATGATTATTTTTGCATAGCTTTTTGAGATCTCTTATTTGTCTTTGAATTTTTGAAGTTGTATTATGTTATGGCTAACTTTGGAATTAGGTTAACTTATTCTTCTCAGAACTTATTATTATTGAACTTCAGGATTCAAGTTTTTTAGTTATGTATGTAAAAGTTCAGCCATTATCTTAAAAAAAATTTTTTTTAAGTATCCTATTTTCCCTATTTTCTACTTTTGGAATTAAATATATACTAGACTTCCTCATTCCCTCTTCCATGTCTCTTAATCTTTCATGTTTTCCAGACCTTTATGTCCTTGTGCCTTTTTGATAAATTCCTCAAATCTGTTTTCCAGTTTATGAACTTTTTTGCTGTATCAAATTGCTATTTAACCCACCCATATACAGCTTTAATTTCCTTGAGATCTCCCTGTACTGATGGATGGATTTTTACTTAGACTGCCTTTTCACATAGGGTATAATCCTTTAAATGTTGTAAATTTTATGCAATGTTCTCAGTTCCATCTTTGTCCATATGGGCCCAGTGCCCATGCTATGTCCTCACACAAGCATGAAATTCCAAGCACTTAGGTGAATAGATCAATAATAAACTTTCCATCACTATAATGCAGCTACATCATGAACAGACACTTTGAAACTTTGCTCTGTTTTCAATTACCTCGTTGTTTCTGGTGACTGTGGATTTTTCTTTCTTTCTTGAGAGCTTAGCTATGAGTTTAAAACATTTAAAAGTTATGTTTTATACAGGTTTTTATAGTGAGATTTATCTTAGTCTGCATTTTGCTAGAACAGAAAGTCTTGAGTAATACTTTAATAATGAAGGGTGAAAAAAATCTCAGTATTTGTTTTAAAAAGAGAATGACAATATGTGTTGATCTGGGACCAGGACAAATTACTCACACAGCACAAGCCAAAAAGGTTGGCTCTGTCTGTGTTTGAAAGCATGATGGTGGATCCCAAAGCTATCCTACATCTGCATCTTAGTGGCCACATAATTCACCATCAGAGAGCATGAACAATTACATGATGGGTTTACTGCAGTCCTTGTGAAATAACTCGTCATAGTATTAGAATTTTGAGTTCTAGTCATTGGCTCTACCACTGACCAAAAAGGTCAGGATGGCCGGGACCTAACTATTTATTAAATGATTTATAATATTAATTAATTAGATGTTATTAATACAACAAGAAAAGAATTGTGAATCGCCTACTATACCAAATCCTAGAGATATGGAAGAGAAGCAAATAAAAGTTGCTGCTCTCAAGGAATTTCCAGTTCAATAGTAGGAGGCTGGCTCTTGGAATCAGTTATTATGTAAGTTCACATGGACTTTTGTCAAGGTGCAAAGGACTGGATGGCCAGTTGGATCTTGACAGTAGAGGTGATAATCAAAAAAGTTCTGAGTGTAAGAAAGAAGAGAGTTGGAGGCTACTGCTCTTGCGATCAGAGATTTGTAGAAGGATATTTGAGGATACAGGCTCCTCAGTGAGCATGTTCAATACCTCTGTAGAATGGATACAAACGTACAGACTTCCGATATCCTTTCCTGGGTATCAGGAGACTTAGAGAGATATCTGCAAAATGTTCGAGACTGCTGAAGAGCTGCCCTACAGGACCCAGGGGGTCTTGCCCTTCTCCAACCATTCAATAAATAGCACTCAGCGGAGATTCTGGCTGAGGAGACTTGTTTTCAAAACAACAGCTCTGAGCCAACCTACTTAAGTAGTTCCATATGTTTCTCCAGAGAGTTTATGGATTGTGGCCTTTGGAATTCTTTTGTTTATCACTGGGAATCCAAGCCCTGAAAGCTGCTAACCAGCCATGAGGTTTGCCGGTTATACAAGCTGTTGGACCTCTTAAGGACTTTGACATAAAGACCACTTTCCGTGGAATAAGAATTAGTGGTTTAAAAAGAGTGCACTTAACAGTATCATGTAAGTATCAGTTTCTGTATGCCTTTACTGGCCAGACTTTTTTTTTTAAACCGGTCTGTGCTTACTTGTGTGTGCCTTTAAGGTCCTTAAAGGGAAATTTGAGCAGAGCCTTCAGAGACTTATAATCAGAGAGGTCTTTTTTAAAAAAAATGAATGACTATCTTCAGCAGATCTAAAACTGTGACAGAGCAATGGAACCTTCCCTAAGATGAGCCCCTTTCCCCAGAAAGATGGGGACCCAAGGCACAATCCTTGAAGCCACTGAGGACCCATCCTTCCTCTGGGCAACTTTCCCTTCTTTGCCTGCCCCACCCCCACCAATACCCAGCTTGTAGTGACATTCTTCTACCCTTTACCCATCTAATACCAAACACATGGAGGATCTATCCTGTTTCCAGGAAAGAGGTTTCCATGGATTGCCCCAGCAGCCTTAATAATAGATGGTATTTATTGAGCACTTTGTGCAAAGCACTGTACTCTTTTTATACTTCATCCCCTTTAATCCTCACAATAGCCCAATGAGATGGGTGCTATACTTATTCCTCGATAAGGAAATCGAAGCTCAGGGAGTCTGCGCAGTTTGCTTAAAGTTACTTAATACCTACATTAGCCTCGTACTTATAATTCCACTATGAGTGGCAGAGATGGGACATGAATTCAGGATGTCTGACTCAAAGCTCTTATCCACCATGCTCGATACCTTCCCATTCTCTTAGGAAAGTACTTTCAACTTGATCTCTAAGCCTCCGTCCAGCTTGGAAATGCTATGGCTCTTTTCAAATGTCAGTTGTATTTCGATCCATGCTGTTTTTTTGTTTTCCCATATAAAACAGTGCAGAAAAAGAGATTGGTCATCTCCCTTCACAAAATAGTCTTTCACACATTTGAAATCACCCATGGTTCAATAAGAAGCTTCTTCACAGAGTGAACTGGCATGGCTGGTGCTGAAGGGTAACATCCTAGAAAGGCAGGTCTGAGACCTTGCAGTTCTGCCTGGTACATATTTCTTAGGGCTGACAGGTGAATCAGCAGAAGTGAACAGACAATATAGTATGTTTGGTTTTAACATGATGAGTCAGCCCCAGAATGTGGCCAGCTTCAGTGTAGCCCCCTGAAGTTTTAACAGAATATTAATTGCCCTGTCACTTCCCGTTCCACACAGCTGGGTGGGATTGCTACCAGCCTCTCTGTTGAGAAGTTACACATTTCAACCCAGCCCAGAAAGGTTTCCTGTGGTGGGTGAAATGACAACATGCACAAAGGTCAAACTCCAGATGTGGAAATCTGCCTTTTTTCCTCTTGGGGAAAACACTGCCTCCTTACAGTCTCAGAAGATATTTAGTACGGGTTTAAGGCCAAAGTCTACTGAAAGATCCAAGTTCCTCTAACCTGGAGGATAGTTGTCTGTTTCATGTAAATTTGTCTAAGAGTCTGAGACCACCTATTAGATTCCCAAACTGAAGGATCAGAGGAAGAGGGAGGTGTTTCTGAATGAGGGGACCTGAATGGAGAAGCTGGTGCTTGCTTCTGGAAGTTGGAAAGTACTGCAAGAGGAAGAATGGTTATTTTTGGACTGACCTTGACTGGATAGAAATGCCAGGAGGTAGTGGTAAGAATACACAGTAATATGGTAGGGAGTTTATCATTCATTTGGTCATTGATCTATTTATTCCACAAAAATTCCTATCAGGTTTGCAAAGTTCATCCATATTATACTGAAAGAGGAAAAGAACATGTAGCTTCTTAATTTTTTGTGTATTAATTAAAATAATGTTCCTCCCAAGTTTTCACCACTGGATTCCAAGGTGGGAATGAAATTTTAGCTCAGTTTGGTAAACTTAGTCCAATATTACGATCAGGTTAAACACAGCTTCCTTTCATCTTCCATATTTCTTCTCCCCACTTCTGCTCCTTGGCAAGTTGATCTCTGGGTATAAAGCTGGCAATGGATGGAATCTGTGGCTCTTAGGTGTTGTGACACTATCAGCAGAATAAGGAGGCTTTCCCGTCGTCACTGGTCACTGGCAGAAAGGTTGATGTGATCTGCTGCCTGGATGGGGAATCACTGAAGAATGTGGCATTCTTTGATGTACTGGCATTCATCCTTGGAGCCCGGGTCATGAAGTCCATTCCTGTGGTGGTGAGGAGCGGCTGCTTTTGTTCTGACCCTGAGCCCTTGCTGCTTCACTAGCACTCTCTGCTGGGGGAGTAGGGAAGGGAATTAGCTTTCAGATGAGATATGTCAGTGAACTTTTGTACCAGTGATGCATCGTAACAAAATACCATTGAGCCCCCAGGGACATACAGCAATGAACATTCTTTTAGCTCAGAAGTTAGCAGTCTTTTTCCTTAAGGGGCCAGACAGTAAATATTTTAGGCTTCATAGGCTGTGCAGTCTCTGTCACAGATACCCAATTCTGCCCTTGTAGTGCAAAAGCAGCCATAAACAATATATAAACAAATGCATATGTCTATGTTCCAATAAAACTTTATTTATGGAACTGAAATTTGAATTTTGTATAATTTTCAGACTATAAAATATTATTTAATGTGTTACAAAATGTTATTTTATTTCTTTAAACCATGAAATTGAATGGCCTGTTTATTTATTTTTTTTTTCCCATGGGCCATACAAAAACAGGTGGTGGGCAATTTGGCCCATGGACCGTAGTTGGCTGACACTTGATTTAGCTCATGACTCTTCTTTGTATTGGGCTTGGTTTCTCTGGGCTGCACTTGTTCATGAATCTGTGGTCATTTGTGAGTTGGCTCAGCAACTCTGCTGATTTAGGTGGGGTTCATTTACTTGTCTAAGGATTGGTGGGCTACTCTAGGATAGCCTTGGCTGTATGGCAACCAGGATAACTTGGCTCTGCTACATGACTAGCCAGCAAGTTAGTCTGAACATGTTCTCATAGAAATGGCAGACATACACGAGTACAAGTGGAAACGTGCAAGCACTTTTTTTATAGCCTCTGCCTGAATTATGTTTGCTAACACCCCTTTGGCTAGCGCAAGTCCCCTGTCTGATCCCAGGGGTAAGGCAGAAAATTCAACTCAAAGCAGGAGGGCACTGCCAAGGTACATTACAAAAATGAATACACAAATACAATCAATACCAAAGGTCCTAAATTGGGAGGGATTTTAAAAATATTCTACTTGTGACCTCTTCCTTTAGGTGTTAAGGTAGACCAGGGTATGAATGTAAAAGATATACATGGGAGACATAGGCTTGTGAAACAAATAAGTGTAATAAGACAGGATAGAATGTGTGTAAAAGTGTAGAAGCATGAAAGAGCTATCTATCTCTTGGACTCCAAGGAGATCAAACCAGTCTGTCCTAAAGAAAATCAATCCTGCACATTCATTGGAAGGACTGTTGTTGAAGCTGAGACTCCATTAGTTTGGCCACCTGATGCAAAGAGCCGACTCATTGGAAAAGACCCTGCTACTGGGAAAGATTGAAGGCCAAAGGACAAGGGGGTGACAGAGGGTGAGATGATTAGATAGTATCACCGACTCTGGACATGAATTCGAGCAACTCCAGGAGATAATGGAAGACAGAGGAGCCTGGTGTGCTAGAGTCCATGGGGTTGCAAAGAGTCGGACACAACTTAGCTGCTGAACAACAACATCTATCTTCTAGCTATCTGAGATATATGTGTCTTCTTTCCTTCCTTCTCTCTGATTTTTCCCTCCTTTCTTTTTTAAAAATATATTTGAACTGGGTGAAAGGGGAAAGTGGTGCTTCATATACTACAAACTCTGACTAAAGTTCTTGGCATCATGGAAAATTCCTTGATTTGTTTTGTGAAGGTTGGCTGTACCCCCAGATTACACTATTTCAAAGTAGAGATGTGTTTATATGGCTTAGGTTTTGTGTAAGGACTATGGAGGATTCAGGTATAAAACATAATGTGCAGTCTTCCTAGGTTCCCAGTAGCAAAATAGAAAACTAGACCTATTTGTTATAGAACTTTAAGCTTTAGTTTCCTTGTAATTACAGATGTGCCTTTGAAGCTTATTGCAGTAAATTTGAGACCTTACAATTTAAAATGAAAATCAAATGTATTTGGAATTAAATATCATAGCTTTCAGAGTAGAATATTTTTAAAAGCATAAAAACCAAAAAGGTTCTGTATTTATATTTGCTAAATGTTAATGGTTTGCCCTTTTCCTTATCTCCTAAGTCCTGCTGTCCAAGAGCCCTTGATTCTTTGGTTAGAGTCAATGATGTCATCTAAAAGGAATGTTTGGAGCTCTTTCCTACCTCCACCCCAGTATTTCACATGGCATTAGCTTAACTAGGAAAACAGGCTTTGAAACTGAGTTAGAAAAGAATGATTATTTGTGTTTTGCTTTTATATTTTGCTGCTTTCCCCTCTAGATTATCTAGTTTAAAAAGGAACTTTCATCATCCTTGAAGTTTCATGTTGGTCAGATATTTTGTCCTGGTAATTTCCCCTCATTTTTTTGACATTACATTAGCAAAGGAAATACAAAAGGGTTTGAAATAAATCATGCCTCACTTTGCCGACAAAGGTTCATGTAGTCAAAGTTATGGTTTTTCCGGTAGTCATGTATGATAATGAGAGTTGGACCCTAAAGAAGGCTGAGCGCTTAAGAACTGATGCTTTTGAACTGTGATGCTGGAGAAGACTCTTGAGAGTCCCTTAGACTGCAAGGAGATCAAACCAGTCAATCCTAAAGGAAATCAACCCTGAATATTTATTGGAAGGACTGACGCTGAAGCTGAAGCTCCAGTCCTTTGGCCACCTGATGGGAAGAGTGACTCACTGGAAAAGACCCTGAAGCTGGGAAAGATTGAAGGCAAAAGAAGAAGAGGGCAGCAGATGATGAGATGGCTAGGTAGCATCACTGACTCAATGGACATTTGAGCAAACTCTGGGAGATGATCAAGGACAGGGAAGCCTGGCATGCTACAGTCCATGGGTTTGCAAAGAGTCAGACACAACTGAGTGACTGAATAACAATAAATGATTTAACCGTATGCTTGGGAGCTCTCCATTTACCCCAGTTCTGTAGGCAGCTACTCTGCTGAGGTAATCTCATCCAGGCCCAGAACTTTATACACAATGAATATGCTCATGGCCTGAGTCATATCTCCAGCTCTGATTTTGCTCATACCTTTAGATTTGTATATCCAACTATTGTTTAACTCAGGAGACTCTTGGATATCTAACAGTCAACTTCACACTCAACATGGCTAAAAGATACTCTTGATTCTACACACTCCATTTACTTGTTCCTCTCTCAAACTCCCCATTACCAGTAAATACTACCACTGTTAACTCAATTGCTTTGTCAAATTCCTAGGAGACACCCATCATCCTTCACTTTATTTTATACCTTACCTATCATCTATCATTATGTCCTCGAGCTTCACACTGTATCCAAAGCTGACCACTTCTCAATGCCTCCACTACTACAGCTCCACCACGCCACTGTTGCAGTCTCCTAAGAGTCTCTCTGTTTTCTTCCATAGCCGTTCTTTCTACAGCGGTTGGAGAGATTGAGTAAAGATCAATCTACTCTCACATTTACATTTATTTTATGGTTTCTTTTCACTTTGAAATAGAATGTAAGCTCCTCCCCAATGCCTGCAAACACCCACACTTCAGTCTTCCTCCTCCCATTCCCTGTCTCAGCCTCTATCTTTACCTGCACATTCTGTCCCTCGATCTGCCCAAGGCACTCATGTCTCTGGGCCTTTGCTCTTCCCAGCTGAAATGTTCTTTTCCCAGAAGTTTACCTGGTTGCTTTCTTTTCAACATGCAGGTCTAATATGTAGTCCTTAGACTTCAGTCCTTTTTGGACTGTCCTAGCAGAAGCAATAGTACTTTTCTTCCCCCATCACTCTGTCCTGTTTTAATAACTATTTTATTTTCTTCTTAGCACTTAAAACTCTTCAAAATACTTTTGTGCTCTGGCTGTTACTAGCATGTAAACTTCAAGCTAGTGAAGGTGATGGAATTTCAGCTGAACTATTTCAAGTCCTAAAAGATGATGCTTTTAAAATGCTGCATTCAATATGCCAGCAAATTTGGAAAACTCAGCAGTGGCCACACAACTGGAAAAGATCAGTTTTCATTCCAATCTTAGAGAAGGGCAATGCCAAAGAATGTTCAAACCACCACATAATTGCACTCATTTCACATGCTAGCAAGGACATGCTCAAAATTCTCCAAGTCAGGCTTCAACAGTACGTGAACCAAGAACTTCCAGATGTACAAGCTGGATTTAGAAAAGGCAGAGGAACCACAGATCAAATTGCCAACATTAGCTGGATCATAGACAAAGCAAGAGAGTTCCAGAGAAACATCTACTTCTGCTTCATTGACTATGCTAAAGCCTTTGACTGTGTGGATCACAACAAACTGTGAAAAATTCTTAAAGAGGTGGGAATACCAGACCACCTTACCTGCCTCCTGAGAAACCTCTATGCAGGTCATGAAGCAACAGTTAGAGCTGGACAAGGAACAATGGACTGGTTCCAAATTGGGAAAGGAGTCTGTCAAGGCTGTATATTGTCACCCTGCTTATTTAACTTACGTGCAGAGTAGATCATGCGAAATGCCAATCTGGATGAAGTTCAAGCTGGAATCAAGACTGCCAGGAGAAATATCAGTAACCTCAGATATGCAGATGACACCCACCCTTATGGCAGAAAGCAAAGAGGAACTAAACAGCCTCTTGATGAAGGTGAAAGAGAAGAGTAAAAAAGCTGGATTACAACTCAACATTAAAAAAACGAAGATCATGGCATCTGGTTCCGTCATTTCATTGCAAATAGATGGGGAAACAGTGGAAACAGTGACAGACTATTTTCTTGGGCTCCAAAATCACTGTAGATGGTGACTGCAGCCATGAAATTAAAAGACACTTGCTCCTTGGAAGAAAAGCTATGACAAACCTAGACAGCATATTAAAACCAGAGATGTCCCTTGGCCAACAAAGGTCCATATGGCCAAAGCTACAATTTTTCCAGTAGTCATGTGTGGATGTGAGAGTTGGACCATATAGAAGGCTTAGTGTCCAAGAATTGATACTCCTAAACTGTGTTGTTGAAGAAAACTCTTGAGAGTCCCTTGCACAGCAAGAAGATCAAACCAGTCAATCCTAAAGGAAATCAACCTTGAATATTCATTGGAAGGACTGATGCTGAAGCTCCAATCCTTTGGCCACCTTGTGCCAAGAGTTGACCCTTTGGAAAAGACCCTGATGCTGCAAAAGATAGAAGGCAGGAGAAGGGGACAGCAGAGGATGAGATGGTTGGATGGTATCACCGACTCAGTGGACATGAGATTGAGCAAGCTCCAGGAGTTGGTGATGGACAGGGGAACCTGGCATGCTGCAGTCAATGGAGTCGACAAGAGTCAGATATGACTGAACAACTGAATGACAACAACAGCAAAACTTCATGAGAACTTGATTTTGTCTGTTCATTTTGGTATGCCTGGCACCTAGAAGGTGCTTAGTACAATGTGAGTAAGCAATAAATATTTGCCAAGTTAATGAAAAAACACTAATGGGGACTTCTCTGATGGTTCAGTGGCTAAGACTCCCAGATCCAATGCAGGAGGGCTGGGTTCAATCCCTGGTCAGGGAACTAGATCCCAAAGTCTGCAATTAAATGATCCCACATGCTGCAATGAAGACCTGGGACAGCCAAAGAAATATATACGTTAAAAAAAAAAAAAAACACAAACAAACAAACCACTAATGAGGGAGGATTTATCTTGATGGTATCAGTTTTCTTTTTAAAGCCTGCAGTGGGTGTTGAATTCTCCCAGGTACAGATGCCTTTCTCTTACTTGTAGCTCTTAAGAAGCAGGCCCATGTTGCTAAGCCCCGGTTCCTTCTAACTCATGCTCTTATCTTCTCTTCACCAGCATTACACCCACCAAACATTCATCTCACTTCCATCATATGCCAGGCACTCTTCTAGGCCCTGGGGAGGTACACATGAATAAAGCACACATTAACACCTGCTTTCACACAGCTTAAGTCCTATGTATTTGGCCTATGTTTACCCTTGTCCATACCTCTACACCACACAAATGTGAAGGAATCAGCTTTGTACCGGGGTCGTGTCAATGGGAATTAGTCTAAACAGTGCACTTTGTTTTTCAGTCGCTAAGTTGTGTCTGACTCTTTGTGACTCCATGGACTGCAGCACGCCAGGCTTCCCTGTCCTTCACTATGTCCTAGAGTTTGCTCAACTGATGTCCACTGAGTCGATGATGCCATCCAACCATCTCATCCTCTGTCTCCCGCTTCTCCTGCCTTCTATCTTTCCTAGCATTAGGGTCTTTTCCAATGAGTTGGATCTTAGCATCAGGTGGCCAAGGGATTGGAGCTTCAGCTTTAGCTTCAGTCCTTCCAATGGGTATTCAGGGTTGATTTCCTTTAGGATTGACTGGTTTGACCTCCTTGCTGTCCAAGGGACTCTCAGGGGTCTTCTCCAACACTACAGTTCAAAAGCATCAATTCTTGGACACTCAGCCTTCTTTATGGTCCAACTCTCACATCCTTACAGTGCATAAGTTTCCCTTGTTTATCAGAAATGTGAGGGATTCCCAACTGGATTGCTTGCTCAACCCATAAAGGAGCAAGTGAGACAGCCTGGGCCAGTGTAGTACCAAGATGGCCTTAGTGGGGTGCAAGCAGAAGAACAACAGGTCTGCTTGGCACGAATGCATGGGCTTGTGCTGGCAGCTTTATCAGTGCTGTTTAAGAAGTATGTGCGTGTGTGTGTTAGTCATTCAGTCATGTCCAACTCTTTGCAGCCCCATGGACTGTAGCCTGCCAGGCTCCTCTGTCTATGGGATTCTCCAGGCAAGAATACTGGAGTAGGTTGCCATTCCCTTCTCCAGGAGATCTTCCTGAGCCAAGAATCAAACCTGCATCTGCTGCATTGAAGGCAGATTCTTTACCATCTGAGCCACCAGGGAAGCCCTCGCTCAGTCGTGTCTGACTCTTTGCGACCCCGGGGACTGTAGCCCACCAGGCTCCCCCGTCCATGGGATTCTCCAGGCAAGAACACTGGAGTGAGTTGCCATTTCCTTCTCCAGGGGATCTTCCCAACCCAGGGATCGAACCCAGGTCCCCTGCATTGCAGGCAGATGCTTTAACCTCTGAGCCACCAGGGAAGAAGTATAGGTGAACTTAATTAGAGCTTGGGAGCACAGAACAATCCATGGGTGCAGCATCCACTTCCCACTCAAAGGGTTTCATCTGGCCAGAGCTGTTGTCCTTGATTTGTCTTTGCTGTCTGTGGGCTTAGCTGTTTTCTAAACCTGAAATTATAGTGAGATCACTAGTAACACTGTTAGAGACCATTTTTAATTAGAAAACTCCTGTGCAGTCCAAGTAAACTACATAGTGAAGCTAGAGCTTTTGTCTCAGAGAATAGCTAACTGCCAGGCTAGCATCTAACTTAAAAAAAAAACAAAACGCCATATTTAGAATCATTTCATTGTCCTAAAGAGTCAAGTTGTTTTCCTCTACAAAAAACTACCAAAACAAAGAGAGTCCTTCACTTGACAATATCCTTTGAGGCTGCCATTCTGCCTACCGTGGGTGAATGACAGGGTGGTGTAGTCCTCAGAGGTCACAAAGACAGGACATTCCCAAGCCCAGATTTGCCAGTACTCCCTTTTCTTGTGCACAGGCCAACTCTTATCACCTCCCCCAGCCTTCTCCCTCCCTGTCCTTGTAACCTCACTGCTTGGCAAGTTAAATGTGATCTTAAGGGCCCGGTGAAGTGACGTTCTGGAATTTAGGGCGGATTAGATGTGTATTCCCAGATGGGCTGCTTCTTGTAAGTGATCAAGCCTCTTGATATTTTAAGTATTTGCCATCTCTCTTGAGACTGAACAGATTAATGATGAAAGGAGGGTTTCCCCACCCTCCCTCCTCAGCCATTGAACTTCCTGCTGCGAGAGTTCTTCCTCCATATTTGTCACATCACAGTCACTTGCACATAGAAGGCGTTTGTTTTTCAAGGCCCAGGGACAACACTCTTTTTCTTTTCCCTGCTAAGGCTGACATATACTTCCTCTTATAGGTAGAGTTGTCCTTAGTATCACTATGCCCTTCTGACCCTTAGGTATGAGATATTGGTGCCTACTAGTAAGTTCTTTCACCTTGTAATTTTTTAGGTTACCTCTGAATAGTCCATTATAAATATAACAAAAGGAACAGTATATGTGATTATATTAGTTTTAGAAGGACAGGTTCATAGCTTGCAGCTGGAGACACTAAATTTGCCTTAAGTTTGTTGTGCTTTTTAAATAACTGCTGAGATGTCTCATATAGAGTCTAAATTCAGTTTATTGAGTGCCTAAGATTTTGGCTATGGAGCATTATTTTAAAATCATAGCTTTGTATAATTTTAGTTACTTGATTATATTCACGTAAGAGTCTCCTTTCCTCTTTGTAGATGCTCTTTAGGGTCTTTTTTGGTTCTAAACATTTTGATTCCAAATAGTTTGCATTTGGGGTTTGAGTGGATCATTTTTAGTCTGTGGAAATCCTGAGGTGTAAGAATGGCTGTTTCTTTGTTCATCTTTAAGATGGTTTGCTTGTGGGTGTTTTCCCACCTCCTTAGGAGTGATAATTGAGTTATTGCTCTGTTATTTAAGGCCATTCATTTAAGGGTAGTCCTTTTTGTAGGTGATTACTCAAAATCTGTCATTCTGTCAGCTGCCACCAAAATACAATACACTCTCACACTTTACTTCAGAGCAAGGGTCTGCTCAATTGCTTCTTGTCAAAGTTTCTGAGATCTGAGCTTTCCCCGTCATTTCTTGATCTTACAAATTGAAGTTTTTATTTAATCACAGGAACTTCATGGGAAAACAGCATTATGTGAAATATTTATTCATCACAGTAATGGTGTGATTGAGGAATCTCAACAGCTGCCCTAAGTCCACGGTTGTGAGAATACAATTAAAACTTTAACGTGTTTTGTGAAACACTTTTCTGTAGTGCTCAGCTTTCAAAGTAATGAGGAACTGTACATGGTGCTTAAGTATTAATATAAACTCCTACTTGAAGCCCTGTTGTAAGTTTAATGATGAGAAACATCTTTTTTTCTTTGACAAATTCAAACATATTGACCTTATGGATTTTGATAGTTGCTGAAATTCCTAGGTTTAGTCTCAAAGTAAATCTTCAGAATATTGAATGCAAAGATTCTCAAAAGTTTGTGTGGATAAGAATCCTCTGGTGAACTTATTAAAAATGCAGATTTGGCTCAATTGCTGATGACTTTTAGGTAGCACAATGATTTTGACTATTACAAACAGCTGTGAATGTTTTAGGTTGGGTCATTGTGGTGAACATATGTATGTGTTTCTGTGGGGCATATAGCTGGGAGTGAAATTTTAGCATTATCAGTTAGCCACATATTCAGTGTTAGTAGAATACTGACTCATTTGAAAAGACCCTGATGCTGGGGAAGATTGAAGGTGGGAAGAGAAAGGGATGACAGAGGATGAGATGGTTGGATGGCATCACCGACTCAATGGACATGAGTTTGAGTAAACCCCAGGAGTTGGCAAGGGACAGGGAGGCCTGGCATGCTGCAGTCAATGGGGTCGCAAAGAGTCGGACACAACTGAGCTGAACTGAGAATACTGACAAAGAATGTTCCAAAGTGATTATACCAATTTATAGTCCCTCTTTTGGTGTGTAAGAATTTCTATTGTTCCACATCCTCACCAACACTTGGTATTTTCTGTTTTAATTTTAACCATTCTGGTGGTTATATACAGGTATTTCATTATCATTTAAATTTAAGTTCAATGAGTAAACAGTTTTTGGTATAATTACACAGTGGAATACCATTCAGCCAAAGAGAATGAATAGTCTACAGCTACATGCAACAATATGGATGAATATCATAAATATAATTGATAAAGGAAGCCAGACAGAAAAGAATGCATACTGTATGATTCCATTTATAGACTTCAAAAAAATCAAAACCTCAGATGAAACTAATCTGTGGCCTTAGAAGTTAAGATAATGGTTAACCCTGAGGTGGGGAAATGGGTTGTGAGTGAAAGGGAGCAGAAGGGGACCATATTGGTGATATTCTGTTCTTGATCTGAGAGCTGGTCTTTGAGACAGGTTTAGTTGTGAAACTTCAGCAAGGTGGCATTTATGGTGAGTGTACTCATCTGTATGTATAATAAACTTTTTATTAAAAACCTTTATCGAGTACAGATTTTCAGGCCCTTATGATGAAAAGTATGTTCCTTTGATGGGGCCGGGGACTTTGCATGCTTAAGAAGCACATAAGTGTTTGGGAGGCAGGTGACCTCAAAGTGCACTCTGAGAAACATTGGTGAAGGGGTTTAGAACAAGGCTGTCCCAGATGTGCCACTTTGACATGTGGACTGTTCTGAGCTAAAGGCAATCCACACCCAGCAGATTTTATATTTTACCTTCCCCTTCATTGTCTAAAAGAAACTAGGTAGAGGGCCTGGTCTAGGAAGAGACCTGTTACCACAGATAATTACACAGAATATGGGCTGTGTGTGGTAAGCAGGGGGTGAGAATGGCTGAGCTGGAGATCCAGTTCCTCCCTGTCTCATTGTTCTTGCATGGAGTATTTGTTACCAAACATTTGGACTTCCCATCTTGCAAAGAATTGTTTTTTTTCCCCCTTGAAGTGCCAGATCCCTACCCTCTTCTCCTTGACTCAGAATGGCATATATGCCTCAACTGCCTAACTACTTGTGGGCCTCATATTCTTATGGGGCCCTTGTACATAAGTAGTTAAATTGGCTTTTCTCCTGTTAATCTGTCCTATATTAATTTGATTATTAGACCAACCAAAGAACCCAGAAGAGTAGAGGAAAAAATTTTATTCCCTCTACATTGGTAATTACATTCAGTGCAGCGATTTTGAAAGCATTCATCAGCCCTTCAAAATAATTTAATCAGATGCTTTGTACATTGCAGTTATTTTAGATCATTTCAGATCACTCCCCCCGCCGCCATCCCCCCACCCCCGGCCACCTTTCATCTTCTGAGAGTGAATCAATCCTGGAAAATGAAAACACCGAGTGAGCTTCATGTGGGAAAGAGCTGCAGCTTATACTTGATGTGGAAAGGACAATCAAGTGAGAAATAAATCCATTAGGTGGGAAGAGAAAAACCCCATCAACTGCTGAAATCATAGAAACTCTCTCTGGGAGGAGGACTGATCATTTCTGATGAAAGCCCATTTCATTTATTTAGCCAAGAGTGATAAAGTATGTCTGTGTCTGAGGCATTTGGTGGAGGCTCTGTAAAAACTAGGTTAAGGACTCAATCAAAATCTCTTCCAATTACATGAGGGAGGAAGCTCAGAATGCAAATAACTATAAAGCTATTGCTTGTTGTGACTAAAAAGTCCCCCACATGGTAAGGCCTGAATCAGTTTTCATTTCATCACTAAGGGGAAAAACAGAGCTACCAGACACAATTACAGGCAAGTTTTTAAGGGGAACAAAAGGAATGGGAAAAAAACCATCACTCAGTGCTTGTTTAGAGCTTGCTCTATCCACCAAGTCCTGAGAAAGAAAATGTTCTCAAATGTCAAGAGGGAAGTGGTTCTTAACCAATTAAAAAAATCCTCAGCTTTTAAAGGGGCCATTATTCTCCATGGAAATATGGGAGTATAGACGATATTAGCTACAGGCAAGCTGATATTAAGCTGATATTCACTGGTGTGGCTGTACCAGTTGTTTTAAAAAAATTGAAATACTTTCAAACCTGTTGTAGGATTCCCTGAGAGCCCCTCTCCACTTCCACACTTCCTGGCTCCTCTAGACCTCTGGACAGTACAGCAACTAAGGAGTCCATGTTGGGCAGTCCTGGAACTGCCGACTCTCTTCAGCCCTAAGCTACCTCAGAGGTCTTTGCTCTGCGGTAATACCTGTGAAGAAGTAGCCTTGTTTGGGAGGGTAGGCTGAGGGACCCTATCCGTGGTCCTCTCATTCTCTTTAGGTTTTCACTGACCTCCCTCCTGCAATGCTACTTCCCTTGTAATTTGTCATTCTTTAGCAATTTCTCACTAAAGTTATATTCTTAGGCAATGACGGATCAATAATTAAAAATGTAGATATTTTGTCATTAGATTAACCTTTGATTCTGTCAGTCCTCAATATCCAACAGCTTACTGATTCACTCACTCACTCACTCTCTCACTCATTCAGCAAACATCTGTGGAATGTCTGCTACAAGCCAGGCATTGTGTTTACCAGTAAGACTCCATCCTCAGCCTAAAATAAAGCTCACAGTCTGGTGGGGATGACCAATCCATAAATAGATAATTTTGGTGCAGTAATAGAGCTATGCCAAAGTATAACAGGGACATAAAGATTATGATGGGACTACCATCTAAGATAGCCTGAGATGGGTCAAGGACAACTTCCTGGAATAGGGCGTTTGAGCCCGGTCTTAATGGAAGAATAGAAATTAGGTGGCTGATGATACAAAAATAGAGGAAATTTTGGACAGACGACTGTATGAATAAGTGAGAAAGATAGTATGTGCAGGCAACATAGTGTAAAGTGTGAGAATAAAGTTGGTAGGAAGTGAGACCTAAGAGGAAGGTGGGGTCAGGAACACTGCCAAGGAGCTGAGATTTGATTGTGTAAGTTAGAGGCTTTTTGACTCACTAGGTATAACTAAATAATGTGTTACTAATAATAAAGTGTTAGCTTTGTGATGGCTTTACTCCTTTAAAGACTTAAATTAGAGCAAATTCAAGGTTATCCCCATAATATAGTGACTCTCTCCCACTGGCATTCCATATGCTTTTTTGAGAAAGAGAGAAAGAAAGGGATCAAGCTAGGGCTAGGAGCCAGGGCTTGAGAATAACTCTCTGCTCAACTCATCCAAGCAGCAAGCTAGCTCATGGCATTAACAAATCACCTCTGCATTTTACCTTCTTATCAAGATTTTGAGGCTTCATCAAATAGGGGTACATCCAGAGGACAGTGCACCTCCATGTGTGTATATTACCCATTTTGTTGGTCATGAGAGAACCGTGGACACTGAGAATTCAAAGCTATGGAAGGTTTCCCATGCTGTGGGCTCACATGCATTTTATGGCAATTCCTCTGGCTTTACAGAGCAGTGATTGGACATCCTGTGGGCAAGGAAATCTCAGCCACACACTTCCAAAGTAGTTATTTTTCACGTAAATTACATATGTTTATTGCTGTGCTAATATTGTGCCCATTTAAAAACATCCTCCAAAATGGAAACTGTAAAAGAATAAGAAAATGAGATTAAAACATTTAGAATAATTAGAATAATTTTTATTTTATTTACTTATTAAAAAACCTCATGATTGAATGTGTCTATTTTTTTAATCTTGGTTTATACTTGTGATACTATGATTTGTAGGTCTTGCACTAAGTTTATCTCAGTTTTGGTTTTAATGGCTGATGTAGTGGAAAAGGACTCATAAAGTGATGTTGACCCCAGAAGAAATACACTTCCCAAGTCATGAGACTCAGTTCTAGTTCTATCTAGAAATTACATAATCGTTTTGTTGAAATTCAAGTCAGTAAATTTCCTTTATCCCTGGTATCAATCAATTGTTCTTGTAAGCTAATTGGCGTGGGTATGTATTTTTCATAGTGTTAACAGCTTCAATTTTTAAACCTCTGTTTAAAAATTATAAAAATAGGTTAATAAATTCTGTGTCTATCCCAGATCTTTAAAGTGTTCTGTACAAATGTTCATATACATGATGCCTTTATATCATTTTGGCAGTAATACCACAAAATGATGGAAACATTTCCAAACATTCTTTTCAAATTTCTCTTCAGTAGGGGTTTCTTTTGAAAAGCAGTGTTTTTTTTTTTTCCTGTTCTCATTCATTGTCAGACTGTTACCTTTATTTTGAAGGTACTATGTGGTTTTTGTTTATTTGCTTTTGTTTTTGTTTCCAGAAACAGCTGGGAGATAGTGTACTGATACCATCAAAGAAAAGGCAGGAAATGTAGGCTATTTGTCTTTTTCTAAAAGAAAAAATATGCCTCTTATTTAAGTTTGGCAGTTTAAAAATTGTCCTTATTGGATGTTGGAATGGGTGAGAGGAAGGAGTCCAGAACAAATTCTGAACTTCCCAGTGTGGACGTTTGCCTGAATGTGGTGTCACCAGATGAGGTAGATGGAGGAGGGGATGAGAGCCAGTTCAGGAAGATGAGACAGCAGTGGGTCTTTGAGCTTGCTGAATTCAGATGCCTAGAAGACCTTCTGCTCTTACTTCATGCCCAGCTCATCCCTGGCTTTATGCCCAAACTTCCTTTTCCTCTGTTTGCCTATGTTGGTGGCAACACCAACTCCCAGTCACTTAATACTACAAACTTTTGAGCCATATGTGACTCCTTTCGTTTTCACCTGTATCCAATATGTAACTAAGATCTTTCCTTTGTTATTTGTTCATGCTATACATATATTTATTGAGCACCTGATAAGTGCCTGGGGCTTCCCGCATAGCTCAGTCAGTAAAGCATCTGCCTTCAATGCAGGAGACCTGGGTCGGGAAAGTTCCCCTGGAGGAGGAAGTGGCAACCCACTCCAGTGTTCTTGCCTGGAGAATCCCAGGGACGGGGGAGCCTGGTGGGCTGCCGTCTATGGGGTCGCACAGAGTCGGACACGACTGAAGCGACAGCAGCTTAGCAGCAGCAGAAGAGAATTAAAGTAAGTGATGTAATCCTGCCTGGGTGGTTGCTATAGAGGAGCTATCCGGGAGGTGCCATTTAGGGTGTGTCTGAAAGTCCATGCACTAGCCATAGGGGAAAGCGCTTTCCAGGCAGAAGGGCTCAAGCCCTGGATGCTCCGGGAGGTCCTGGCACAGAAGGCTAGTGTAGCTGGGGCTTGGTGGCAGTGGGGTAATCCTGACAGTCATGACTTTTTAAATCTCTGCTACTAGGTTCCTGTGCTCCATCATCTCATATGTGGCCTATTGTATGATGCCCTCTAATTTCTCCCTGCTTTCACTCTCTTCTCCACACTATTTTTCATATGGATGTCTAATTAGCCTGGAATTTTCACAACATTCTGCCATGGTAAAAAGGCCTTCAGAAGTTGAGGAGTAGCAGGCTGACCTTTGGAGGTCAAAAAAGACAGGTAGTTCTGCACTTGGGGTGTTTGCTTCCTGTCAGATTTCCCAGCAGCCTTGGCAGGAAATGATGTTTGTCTCTTGTCACCCTCTAGTATTTAACCACCTGTGTGTTCGCTTTCCAGTGGTTTTGTTGTTATTTAGTTGCTAAATTGTGTCTGACTATCAACCCCATGCACTGTAGCCTGCCAAGCTCCTCTGTCCATGGGATTTCCCAGGCAAGAATACTGGAGTGAGTTACCATTTCCTTCTCCAGGGAATCTTGCTGACCCAGAGATTGAACCCATGTCTCCTGCATTGGCAGGTGGATTCTTTATCACTGAACCACCAGGGAAGCCATTTCTAGTGGCTTAAACAACACAAATTTATCCTTTTACTGTTCTAAGAGTCAGAAGTCTGAAATGGCCTTACTGGGGTAACATCAACATGCCAGCAGGGCTGTATTCCTTTCTGGAGGCTCTGTTTCCTTGTCTTTTTTCAGCTTCTAGAGGTCTCCCACATTCCTTAGCTTGTGGCCTCTTCTTGCATCTTCAAAACCAGCAAGGTAGCTTCTTCAATCTCTCACTGACTCTGACCTTTACTCTCTCACTTCCTACTTCTACTTGTAAGGACTTATACGTGATTACACTGGATAGGATGAAAGTGAACTCTCAAAGTGAACTCATTGATAACCTTATTTCTCCCTTATCATGTCACATAATGTATTCACAAGTATCAGGGATTAGGATATGGACATCTTTAGGGATCATTATTTTGCCTATGACACCAAGCTTTGTTAGATATCTGTGAGTCAAGGGGACTTCCTACAAATGGAAAACCCACTAAGACTAAGAGAAGGCCAGTCATGGGACTCTGATTGCTTTGGTTCTATATACATAGTGAAGCTATGCCCATCAATGGAGCAGGATTGTTACATTTTCCTGCAAGGGCAACTGAACTTGGGATGATGAGAATAACAGCCATTGCTATTAATAAAGATCACTGACCTTTAAGGTACCTCCTAACCCTGAGAGTTTATGATCTTCCTGTTTGATGAAATGACACCCAAATGAGAATGCACTTGGAAGGTGTGGTTATGGAAACAGAGGAAATCATATTAGATAGCATAAGTTCTAAACTCTCAGAAGATTTATTATTAAGATTTATTTTAGTGAACACATCTGTATTCCCCACCCTTGGGTTATTTATAGGTGAAGAGATACCAGAATGTTCCTCAGTGAGACATTCTTCTGCTCTCTTCAACCTCTAAGTTATGTCTATATTCTAAGGAAACTATTCTTTGGCAGGAAATCCAAGTGAACTGCCATTAAATTGATTTCCATTGGATAGTGATCATATGTCCTGAGTTTATGGAAAAGTTATTGCATATAATTTTATTCTCCTCAGTAAGGAATTAATTAAATATATAACAGCTCAATTAATTTTATACCTTGGTAAGATTTTTCATACAAATAACTTCACAAATTAGAATAGCTAGAGACAAACAAGACTTACTTCTAGGCTCTTTGTATAAGCAACAAATTGGTATTTGGTAAAACATTTACTTTGAAAATAGGTAAAAGGAAGAAATGTTAAGAACAATGATATCTAATATATATTAAACACCTGACATAACTTAGGCACTGTACTAAGTGCTTTACACATATGGCACTTAGGTTTCAATCTTAAAAATGGAGTATCTTCTCCTTACCTTTATTATAGATAGAGAGGCTGAGACACTCAGAGCAATGTTTCCTAATAATGTATAAAGCTGGAAAGGGAAGAATTGATATTTGGATTAATTTACTATTTCCTAAAACTGCTTTAACCCTAAACCTTTCTTCATCTAAGCTCCTCAAGGAGGAGGAGAGACTTTGGAATTGAGGTGAGTTTTAACAGGGAGGAGCTTGGGGTAACTGGGATGGGAAGGCCAACACAGCTGAGGTGTGATTATAGTGGTGTTCTAAAGGGATAGGAACTGGACTGCAGAGAGACCCTATGAGAATATATCACCCGATCAGGATCCAGGGACCTCTATGGCTGGGATCAGAGATCTTGCTTTGGCATCTTTTGTGATGAAGACCTGATCTGCCACTCCAATCTGACCCATTTCGGAAAACAGCTCACCCTTCTCCCAGCCACTCAAATCTTAGCTTGGAGTCATCTATACCTCCTCTCCCTTTTTCCCCTCCTCAAATCCTAGTCATCAGCAAGTTCTGATTGTCCTACTTTAAAATATAGCTAGAATCTGGACTCTCCTGTCCTGTCCATCCTAATAACCACCACCTTCCTTGGTCCAAAGATTCATCTACTCTGTCTCTCCTGAACTGACATAACAACTCCCCAGCTGGCTGCCCTGCTTTCACTCCTGCTTTCCTAAAATTCTACCATAAAGTCAGCTTTTAAAAACATAAATCAGATGATGTCTTCGTCTCTCCTCCTAATCTTCCTTGACATATTCCTACTGCATTTAGAATAAAATCCCAATCCCTTAAAAGGGCATACAAGGCCTAGGTGAGCTGGATTTTGTCCCCTTCTCTGAAGCCCCCTGGGACTCTGTATGTCCTTTCCCATCTCAGGACCAACGTAGAACCTGGGTTCCCTCAGCTGGGATCACTGCTTTCCTTAGATATTTGACATCATTTCTTTAAAGAAGCCTCAGGTAAGCACACCTTCACATATGTCTCTCAAATACTCTATCACATCACTCTTTACATTTTTTTGTTGTTGTTCAGCAGTCATTCCAAACTATTATTATTTTATTTGCAGATTGGTTGGTCTTTATCTCTTCTGTTGGAGGGCTAGAGCTCATCTGTATTAATTTTCAGTTTCTGACAGATTAGGAGTACATTAAATATCTGATAAAGATATGAAAGAATGCATCTTAGAGATGTTTTTATTATTAAGTCCTTAAGCTGGTGCATATAGGGGACACATTTTGTTTTGGAGTGTCTGCTTAGCTCATAATAACCCTTTAAACTGGGTTTCCAGATTTGGAGAAAATGGCCCCAGGACCATTTGGTTGAATATAACCTTGATCTCCAGCCACATATCCAATCTCCAGTAGATTGGATAGCTGACCCAAGCTGGGTAAACCAAAACTGCAACCCTTGCAGTTTGGAATTAGGACTCAGAGTAAAACAGTTGGACTGTACTGTGTATCCTCAGGAGACCTGAGCAGTCATAAGTTCCACTCTAGAGATCAGAAATGGCTCGTGAGCAAACACAGGAGACTGAGTCAGTGTGAACTGTGACACGAGACACAGGGAGAGAGCCTGGGTGACTTTCCAGGTTCTGATTCCAATGTCTTCTTGCTGCCCAGCTGACCTCCTGCCCTTGAGTTCAGGAAAATATCAGCTGTCTACCCTTCAAACTGGGACTTCCCAGGGGTGCAATGTAAAGAAAAAGCCTACCAATGCAAGAGACATGGGTTCGATCCCTGGATTGGGAAGATTCCCTGGAGAAGGAAATGGCAATCTACTCCAGTATTCTTGCCGGGAAATCCCATGGACAGAGGAACATGGCAGTCTACAGTTCATGTGAGTCACAAAAGAGTTGGATATGACCGAGCGACCGAGCACACACATGCACCCTTAGAATGCCATCCCATATGTAAAGTCAGTGTGGTGAGGATTTAGCACTTTGGGAAAACAAATTTGCCATTACCATGTTGGTTCTGCTTCAGCACACACTGCCCTATGTTTTCACCTTATATGATGATAGATGATTGCTTTCAGCTAGAAACTGCATAAGTAAGAAGGTTTCTAGAAAAAGCAAAGGAAAAAAAAAGCAGTGAGAGCCCAGCATCTTCATGGCATCCCTTGTAAGGAGAGAGTAAGGCAGAGTCTGAAAGCAGGAGGTGTGAGAGATGGAAAAGCAAGAGCTGTAGCAAATAGCAGGGAGCTGTGTGGGCGCAATGAGCAGGGCTGCTGAGAACTAGGGTACTTGTCGAATATGAAAGGCATAGTTGCAAGATAGGAGTTTAGGAGCAGCAGAGTGAATTTCCTCAGGTGATGGATCATTATGCTGAAATCAATCTTCACAACAGAAGACAAAGTCAGCAAAAATGAAATATCCTTTGAAACCACAGGTTTAAAGTATAGTAGGCTGCTCCACCATTAGTAACAAATCAATACCAACTCAGTTTAATACCACACAATCCCTTCTTAGCCCGACCTCATTACACCTGATACTAACGAGGGACTAGCATCCAATGGTCAAGGCTCGGAGTTTAATGTTGCTACAATCACCCCAATTCAAAAAGCCTTTATCAGCAAAAGCGTGGGGCAGAAAATATCAAGCTCTCAGCAATGCAGCCAGCTGTAAAGTATCTCTCAATGAGTTCACCAACGTGTGAACTTCAAAAGCCCAGCAGGATCTACTTATATTTGAAGATTATTTAGGCATCTGCTGCAGAGAGGAACTGCCTCTGAAAATGGTGCCTCTGACTGGTTACTTCTGTGGCAAACCCCAGAACACGGAGCTCTCCAGAGTAACTTTCATTCTTATGAGAGTCTGCATCTCACTCAACTTGGAGTGTCATTTCTCTGGCCAGGGGTGTCTGGACTGCTTGGGGAGAGCAAGTGGACTCTTAAGGACACGGCAGAGTTGAACATTAGTTACTTTTGAACAGATCAACAGACAACCTGGTACTTCCATGACAAACGCTTTTCAAACCCAAGGTAAGAGTGATACACACAGTTCACATGTGCTTACAAGAGCATGAGTAAAAATATCCTGGGACTCTTCAACTTGGGGGAACTCTGCATCTGTGGCTGCATCCAAGCCCTGCTGGAGTAAATGGCCATGAAATTTAGCTGAAGGAAGTTTCTTTGCCAAAAAAGAGAGGTTTCTAAGACCTAGAGCAGTGTTTCCCAAACTGATCTCAAAAGGGTGTTAATATATGTGAGGAGATAAAAGGATTACATGGATAATGCTTGTGAGATACTGAATTAAACAAGTTAAAATTTTAAATGTATGTATGTGTTAATAACATTCATGCATAACAAAAATCTATATAAAAACATATGATATATACATGTATGCTAAGTTGCTTTAGTTGTGTCCAGCTCTGTGAGACCCTATGAACTGTAGCTTGCCAGGCTCCTCTGTCCATGGGATTCTCCAGGCAAGAGTACTGGAGTGGGTTGCCATGCCCTCCTGTGAGTAGCAATAAAAAGCCATCTTAATAAATACAATATTACCAATCCCATCAATCAACTTGGGTGCATGTATCTGATTGTGTCCTCTTCTCTCCCCATGTAACCAGTTTTCTGAATTTTGTGTTTGCCTTTTGCTTTTCATCTGGTTCAACTATATATATGTCCTTAAATAATGTAATTTAAAATTTTATATGCTTTTAATTATCTTTATATCAATAGCATACTGTACACATTTTTCTGAGCTATGCTCTTCTTTCAACTATGTTCCTGATTTTTATAGGCATTGATATGCACAACTGCACTCATTTTCATTGTTATTATCTGTTCTATGAATATCCCACAATTTTAACACTCTCTTTTTTATAGATATCATGTTGGTTACAGTGTTTTGCTATTACAAACAGTGGTGTTACAAACTTTCTTGAACATGGTTCCTGGGGCACGTGTGCAAGAATTTCTCTAGGGTACATATCTAAGAATTTACTGGATATGAGAGTTGGCACTTCAACTTTGTAGGATAAACCAACCAAAGTGATGGCTACAATTTTTATTCACTCCAGACTTTTAAGTTCATTGCTGTGTATCCTCCTCAACACTTGGTAATGTCAGACTATTTTTTTTTTTTTTTGGCCTATTTCATTGTGATTACAGTTCTCATTTCTCTTACTTGTGAGTTTAATCATCTTTTCATGTTTATTGGTCATTTCAGTTTCATCTTCTATAAATGCTGTCTATGTTCTTGCTCGGTTTCTAATTGTTTTTTCCTTATGAATTTGTAGTTCTTTCTGCATTCTTCATTGGACTTCTTAATTATATGTTTATAAATTTCTTTTCCATATCTGTGTTTCAAGTTTTTACTTTCTTAAAGGTATCTTTTTGTGAAGAGAAGTTTTACATTTTAATACAGATGGATTTATTAATCTTCTGTTATAGTTGTGCTTCCAGGGTCTAATTTAAGAAGTATTTCTCTACCCAAAGGTTATAAAGATGCTGTCCTTAATATTCTAAATTTTTGCTTTTCACATTTAAACTAATCTGTTTTTTAAAGAATGGATTTCTTTCCCTCAGGACTTCTCTCAGTTGTGGACCTCCCTGAAGAGAGACAGAATGCAACATTTCCCTGTTGAAATTTGACCTTGGGTTTATTTTTCAGAAGCCTCTTTAGGAATGTCTTGAAACACACTTTGAGAACCATGGCTCTGTAGATAGAAAGAAATGAAGCCCACTTTCTTCCTACAGTCTTGACCAGTTCTGGAACCTAAATCAACTGTGGGGTCACTTCTTGTGATTGGTTTTTCTTAGTTTGAAAATAATGACCATATTGCCTCAGCTAAAATGTAAAAAGCAATAAACTAATATGTATCAAAAACACTAGGGTAAAAACATTAGTATGCTGAAAGGGATAAAAGTCATTTTAAATATTCACCATCCCCTCTCTTCACCCCATGCCTGTCACTGGGGACAGGAGTATTGTGTGGGAGGGTCCTGCCTGCTGGATTCTCCCCTAGGCTTTCCTGTGGAGAATCTGGGGAATGGCTGGGTGGCAGGAGGGCAAAGAGGCTGAAACGATGAACCTGATGAAGAGCTTGAGGAGGGGTGGTTCACGGGGGTTTGGGGCATAGACAAGCCTTGATTCCTGCCTCTTGGAGAGCTGTTGGGGGAAGAGTTGAGAGTGAGAAGTTTATAGAGCAAGAGGTTCAAAACAACCATGGAGTATGAGAGAATTGGAGAGACGTGTTAAGGGACTATACAAAATGGTGCTGTGAATAATAAAGTAGATCTTTTAATGCCCTTGAAGAGGTACAAGAAAAGATCAGAATAACTTTAAGTTGCTGGGTTTCTTTCATTGCAATGCCACACTAAGGCTTATTAATTGGGGTCACAGATATTATAAGATTCTTTTACTCATGTGATTTCATTTGATCATAACAATAATTCAGTGAGGTGGGTAGGTAAAACATTACTTATCCCCATTTCATCTCTGAGAATACTGACTCAGACGTGAAGTGACCAAGTCTAAATTTGAGAGTGGTTAGACAAGATTCAAATTCAAAACTTATATGGAGTGCCTGTGTCTTTCTACCATACCATGCAGCATGTAGGTAAGACAGATGTGGATGCTCTTGGATAAAATATTTGTGCAAAAACTAATCACTTCCAAATAAAATGACTGTTTTCTGTTATTCGGGTTTCATGATCATAGTTTCTTAAATGCCACAATTTCTTAAGAAATGCTACTCAAAGATTACTGCAAAGTACCTGTATCTTATATAATTTTATAAGATTATTTTAACCCAGTGTTTCTCAAGTTTAGTTCACATAAAGATGACTTTATTTAAGTAAGTGGACATTTCCATTAGTAATAGGAGTATCTTATTCATAAATTCATAAGCATATAGTTCAAATTTTTCTGTATATTCCTGAGAAAATAATGGCAGAATGGCAATGGAGGAGGCAACTTAACATTTGTGTTCAATAAGATTAAAAAGTTAACCATCCCTAGGGAAGTAAGCCCCCTAACAATTCACTGAAATACGATAAGATGTTCTCATTTGCTGAGAAATGTATAATACTTAACACTACAGTTGAGAGGATCTCACTTTTCCATTTCACAAAATACATATGTATATTAATGTGTACTTTCAAGTGGCTAAAAAGGGGCCATCTTAAAACTTGAGATTAATATAACTTTCTTGGTGTTGCAAGGATGATAGAGGATTTCAGGTGTTGGAGATATTTCAAGAAATTGTTATTTTATTAACAGTCTCTCTTACTCCTGGCAATTAATTTTCAGCAGTTTCAGCTGAAGTTAATAGCATTTTTTCCCCCCTTAACTGAGATTTTTTTTCCTTCAACAATGCATTGGGAGTCCTGTTGTGGCCCCATCTTGGCTGCAGTGTGCAGTTGTTCTGTGCATCATTTCTTCCAGTGATTGGAATAAACATGAACAGGTAGCCCAGGACATAATATATAAAGTCAGATCTGTGGCCCCAATATGATAGCAACAAAAAGTGATTAATAGTTTGTTGTAATGAGGCAACTGGCATTTAATAAGTTATTGATTTTTCTCAGCATCTTACTAAAATGATTTGGAATGTGAAAAAAAGTCCTCTATTCATATAAGGCAGTATTGATTAAGTATGAATTCATACATTGGGATTCTAGATGCCTTGTTATCTCAGGGCCAGTGCATATTACCTGATTAATATTGATAGTATTGTGCTCATCAGTGAATTCCCAAGGCATCATTTTTTAGTCAAGGAAGAATGAAGTGTTTAGTGTGACCCTGAAATCACTTTGTAGCAGATCCAGAGAAAGGTTGTTGATGATTCAGAGCAAGTGGCTGCAGATTTAATTTGTTGAACCTGGATTTAATTTGTTCCAGTTGTTTCAGTGTTGTAGTAATGCTTAGAAGATGTTTCCTGTTGATATTCTTTTACTTCATTATTTTCATGCACATTTTTCTTTGCCCGATAAATTCCTTCTCTATTTTCTATATGGCAAACTTCTAGTCATCCTTCAGGACCCCACTCGAAAGTCCTCTCCAGGACCCTGGTCTTGGTTCCCTTGGGAAGATTTTGTTCTCTTGGATCCTCCTACCACCCTTCGTTGTACATAAGTCTTCAATGCAGGGGGATAATACCAGTAATTGTGGGGTTTTTTTTGACTGTGCCGGGTCTTCATTGCTTTGCGTGGGCTTTTTCTAATTGTGGTGTGTTGGCTTTTCATCGGGGTGGGGTCTCTTGTTGTGGAGCACAGCTCTAGGCACGCGGGCGTCAGTAGTTGCGGCTTGTGGTCTCTAGAGCACAGGCTCAGTAGATGTGGTGCACGGGCCTAGTTGCTCCATGGCATGTGAAATCTTCCTGGACCAGGGATTGAACCCATGTCCCCTACACTGGCTGGCGGATTCTCATCCACTGAGCCGCCAGCGAAGTCCAGTAATTATGCTTTGTATTTGCTCCCTACTAAACCATGAACTTCTTTTGGACAGGGGAGGAAACTTTCTTTGGTGATTTGTTTGCCCGGAGAATTCCCAGTATCTGAGAAGAAAATATTAATACACAGCTGGCTATGTGTAAATACTTGCTGCTGTTCCACAGTGGGTAGGTGTCTCTTCGCAATACCAGAAATGGAAACTTCTTGTTCCACAGGATTTGAATGAGCTTTATACTACCTTGGGGAGATAACGGGTATCACTGTGCCAAGTATCTTTATTACTCCTACTACCACCACTACTTATGGAGTGCACTGTGCTCAACACTTTAAACATAGAATCTCAGTTTCTCAGTATGGAGCAAGGTGATTATTAAGTTCTCCATTTTAGAGATAAAGCAAGGTTTAATACTTTCCCAAAGGTCACATTACTAATAAGTGGTGAATCAGAATAAAATCAAGGTCTCTCTGACCCCATAGCCTGTGTCTACAGTGTGACTTGAGACACTCTGGTAAAGGTTAATCCAAACCAGGAACCCAAAATTCCACCCTTAGAGATTAACTTCATTTTGAGTCTTGTAGGCTTTACAGGGGGCAGCCGTGGTAGGATGGGAAAACATACTCAAATAGAGTATTCGAATAGATTGGAAATAGTTGATGAACTGTAACGTATTAAATTCCTGCCAACTAATTTCTAATTTGCAAGGAGATCCAACCAGTCCATCCTAAAGGAAATCAGTCCTGACTGTTCATTCGAAGGACTGATGTTGAAGCTGAAACTCCAATACTTTGGGCACCTGATGTGAAGAGCTGAGTCATTTGAAAAGACCCTGATGCTGGGAAAGGTTAAAGGCAGGAGGAGTAAGGGGAAGACAGAGGATGAGATGGTTGGATGACATCACCGACTCCATGGACATGGGTTTGAGTAAACTCCAAGAATTGGTGATGGACAGGGTGGCCTGGCCTGCTGCAGTCCCATGGGGTTGCAAAGAGTCGGACATGACTGAGTGACTGAACTGGACTAATTTCTCAAGATGGGTCAGTCAACAACTAGAAAAAAGCTTTCCCTTTAGCGGTATTTTACATGGGAAAGAAAATACAGAAAAGGGAGCCAGAGAGAGGATCTGAAAGGAGAGCAGAGATGCTAAAGACTAAAGGGAGTTGGTGGGGGGATTCCTTTTGGTTTTTATAAAGGCTCTGACCACCACTGAGATAATGGTGTTGCTTCAAGTAGATCAAAATAGAATGGGAAATGCAACACCCATCTAGAGCATAGTATTGGTTTCCTTTTGCTGCTGTAATCATGTGTGGCTTAGAACAACATAAATTTACCCCTTTATCATTCTGGAGATTTTCCTTTTGGAGGCGCCTAGGAAAGAAGCTATTTCCTTGCCTTTTCCAGCTTTAAAGACTGCCTGTATTCCTTAGCCGGTGATCTCTTTCCATCCTCCAAGCCAGCAGCATGACTTCTCTGACAGACTCTGGCCCTCACTCTCTTGCTCCTTCATTTACTTAAGGACCCTTGTGATTATTTTGGGCCACCTGGATAACTGGATTATCTCTCCACACAACCCTTGTAACTTAATCATATCTGCAAAGTCTTTTTTGCCACGTAGGGTTCCATATTTACAGATTGTGCAGATTAGAAGGTAGACATTTCTGGGGTACAGTATCCTGCCTCCCACAGATGTGTTAGAGTGGAAGAGAGAGAGCAGGAGATGGGTTCCAATCTTGCTGCTGCCATTGAGAAGTCATGTACCTTGGGGCAAACCTCAGCCTCCCTGGGCCATAGCTTCCTGGGCCATTGCTTTCTTTACTTAAATGCTGGGAGACATGGCTCTGGCTAATTAAAAGCCAGACTTGTTTTTACACACCTGCAAATGATAACGTATTTATTTAAGGCCACTGCTGAACATGTTATTAGTCCTAATGGTGTTTCTGCAGGTTCTCAGCTGATTTCTGCTCACCATCCAATATTTACTTACACCTTGCCTACAGAGCCTGTAAATTTTCAATTTCTCATTTTAAATAGGGAGCCCCAATTCTGTGGTCTGGTCGATACATTAAATATCCACAGCCAAATTGCTTAACGCCCAGGTTTTTATCCCCTTCAAATTAAAGCTTTTAAAGCACCGGGACTCCATGCTGGCTGAAGGACACACATAGACTTTCTACCGGCTCTCAGGGGCAGGTGATACTGGTTCCTGTCAAGTTCTAAATCTGGATGCTTTTTTATAGTGAAACAACTAAAAGGAATTGCTTCCTTATGATATATAACCACTACTTATTATAGACTGATCCATTTTGTAGCAGGGAGGTGGCAGGCAGGGGGCTGGAGGAAGAACAAGAACCAATCTTAGACCCGAGAGAAAGTAACCTTCTAATTGCCTTTTCCATGACAGCATCATAAGCTTCTTTAGGGTAGCTTTATTTCACAGTGACCTGCCACACTGCTTTAATTTTTCTGGTGTCACTCATGCAGGTTTAAAAAATGATTGGTTTTATGGCTTTTATTTGGGAATTTGTCAAGGTTTTACATTTACGGAAGCCATGAAGCAGTGGCCTAATAGTTCATAATTTGGTGTTTAAAAGATATTGGTGGGTAACCTGTTTGTGCACAGGTGCCTATAGTGATCACATCCTTATGCCTAGCGGGGAAATCTCCATAATTTCTTTTATGCTACAGTAAACCTTTGCTGTCAGAAAACGCCATTCCAGGTTCCAGAGGGCTCCTGGCATCCTGAGATGGGAGAAAAGCCTTTCAAGCTTCATGATCAGGTTGATATTTAAACCTAATTCCCATGAAATGTACTTCAGGTGTTAGTAAACCCAGACTTGGGTCAGCGTATTCTGGCCAGCCAGATTTACGCACTCTTTTTTTTATGACTCACAGTCTGGAAATGAAAAGCACTGGACTCTGAATTCTCTCTAGCTCTCTTGCTCTCTCTCCGTAGGATCTCAAAACCCCTAACAGATGTTTTTAAAAGCTTCACTTTTGAAGGCTGTCTTGGCCTCCTGCCACTGTGTATACTTTAAGGTTTAATGAAAATTGGTGCCTCCCGAGCTCTCCTCCTAAGGGGGAAAGCGGCTCCTCTCTGGTGAACTTGCTCATTCCTGCTCAGAAAGAACACACGGGGCTGGTGAGGTCGTGTGTAAACACGCAGCACACACACCTGCTCTGTCCCTGGCTCCTTTCTTTCCCGGCTGCCTGGGTTGCCTTGGTCCGGTGCATACCTGCTGGTGTTTATCACAGTTGGTGTTTCTCCCCCTCCAGTGCGCCTCCGCGTAGCCGGTGCTTATTTGAGCAGTGGGTGATCTTTCTGAAGTGACCTCCGCGGGCCGGGAGATTTATGGTGGCGTTAGCTTTCATTATGTGTGGAGGCTGCCTCGTGAGCTCACTGCGTCGCTGTCAGAGGAAGAGCAGAACGCTTCCCAGAATAAGCCTCCGGTATTATCTTTGAACATATGTTCTTGATTAAACGAGAAGAGGAAAGTCTCTCCGTTTTTCCCATTTGGAGGTTAAAGTGGAGGGTTTGTCTAAAAACAGATTGCAGTAAATTGTGGGTTTATTTGAACAGTATGTCAACATTATTTACTCATGGAAAAAAAAAAAAAACTCAAATTGATAGGTTTCTTTTAATTACCTCATCCTGAAAGCTGCTCTCCACAAACAAAATATTTCAGAAGCCATTTGGATAAGTCTGGAAATGTTGAATTACTGGAAACCTGCCGAGAATAATACCTTTGAAAATGTTTCCGTCGTTCTGAGTATAAGAAAACTTGATTAGGAAACAGCTTGTCACTGAGCAAACCGGTATTGCCTTCTGTGATCTTGATAGCCTCCTGGTAAAAGATGGCTTGCAAGATTCTTGCCTAATGATGATCACGCCATCCTGAAAAACAGGTACCTTTCTGAAGCTAGGGTGTTACTGTCTGTCACTCAGACCACAGTGGCCTTGTTTAACCCCACTATGATAATATCTTTCTCTTGGGTTCTGTCCAGAAAACACAAAAGCTCAATGAAAAAAGATTCAGTAATTGAGTGCTGGGCAAGTCCAAAGCACTCTTCTTACAAATTCAGGCCAAAGCACATTTTATAGACAGTGTCTTTTGACTTCATTGCTTGGTCCTGACTAGATGAACAGATCATCTGATAGATACAGCCATTCCCAGGGCCCAAATCTATGTAGTGGGTGAGGGAGGTATTTGAGGGGAAGAGGACAAGAAGACTCACGTGCCAGCCACTCATAAACACATACACCCTGGGCTCATGTCCTTCTGTGACATCCTTTCATAACTGCTTCTGCAACTGACAAACAACTAATCTCAAAAATATACAAGCAACTCCTGCAGCTCAATTCCAGAAAAATAAATGACCCAATCAAAAAATGGGCCAAAGAACTAAACAGACATTTCTCCAAAGAAGACATACAGATGGCTAACAAACACATGAAAAGATGCTCAACATCACTCATTATCAGAGAAATGCAAATCAAAACCACAATGAGGTACCATTTCACACCAGTCAGAATGGCTGCTATCCAAAAGTCTACAAGCAATGAATGCTGGAGAGGGTGTGGAGAAAAGGGAACCCTCTTACACTGTTGGTGGGAATGCAAACTAGTACAGCCACTATGGAGAACAGTGTGGAGATTCCTTAAAAAGCTGCAAATAGAACTGCCTTATGACCTAGCAATCCCACCACTGGGCATACACACCGAGGAAATCAGAATTGAAAGAGACACATGTACCCCAGTGTTCATCGCAGCACTGTTTATAATAGCCAGGACATGGAAGCAACCTAGATGTCCATCAGCAGATGAATGGATAAGAAAGCTGTGGTACATATACACAATGGAGTATTACTCAGCCATTAAAAAGAATACATTTGAATCAGTTCTAATGAGATGGATGAAACTGGAGCCGATTATACAGAGTGAAGTAAGCCAGAAAGAAAAACGCCAATTCAGCATACTAATGCATATATATGGAATTTAGGAAGATGGTAATGATAACCCTGTATGCAAGACAGCAAAAGAGACACAGATGTATAGAACAGTCTTTTTGACTCTGTGGGAGAGGGAGAGGGTGGGATTATTTGGGAGAATGGCATTGAAACATGTATAATATCATATAAGAAACGAATTGCCAGTCCAGGTTTGATGTATGATACTGGATGTTTGGGGCTGGTGCACTGGGATGACCCAGAGGGATGGTATGGGTAGGGAGGAGGGTTCAGGATGGGGAACATATGTATACCTGTGGCAGATTCATGTTAATGTATGGCAAGACCAATACAATATTGTAAAGTAATTAACCTCCAATTTAAATAAATTTATATTTTTTAAAAAACTGCTTCTGATGTTTGCTTTCTGTGTGTGTGTAAGAGACTGAAGTGGTGGCAGGGGTTCTGTATGTGAGAGGTTGGGGTGAATTTGGGGCTAGCCTATCATGATCTCTCCGGGCCTCAAGTCCTTTGCGCACATCCCATACTTCGGGCGATGTTCCATGCAACAGCATATTGTGTTGCATTTACCTCTTGGTAAATATAAGCAGAGTGTTCTCAAGAGTATTTCATCTGAAATGGACATGTGCAGGACTGACTCCAGGACTGCTGTATGTGCTGGTACAGTTGTTTGGTTGTTAAGTATTGTTAAATATTGATATTGCTATCAGTTGGTCAACCACTGCCTGAGATCCACAGCCAGGCACCAAGTGCGACTGGGCACTAAAGCCTCGCCACCCTGGGTGTATATGTAGTTGTCTTGGCCTGAGCTTCAGAGAGGCTTCCCTGCACCTGCCTAGACTCTCAAGGCAGCCAGAGCATTGAATTCCTTTGGACCCAGTTTGGGTCTGTGTGGAGGAGGTCAGACAGAAAGAGACTTGCCAGGGCAGTGCTCCCAGTCATGCCAACAAAATTCACTTTGTAAAAGAAGTTTTGAGTCATTTGGGACATGAAAGGGTCTTTCTTCCTACCCTTGCAACTCTTTTCCTCCACATACTGGTGTGAAGTCCTGAAGCCTTCACCGTGGAGACCAGTTCAAGGATGGAAGATGTAATTCTAGCCCCAGCTCCAACACTTAATAACTCCATGACCTTGGGCAAGGAACTTAACCTCTCCACACTGCAGTTTTCTCATCTGCAGAGTGTTGATATTGGCCTCGATTCTTTCCAGCTGTAACAACAAATGATTTTCGTCCTAAATTTCTGTTTACCAGCCCATTCACCCACCCCAAGTGGAATATCAATGGCTATTCCATTTATGCTTCAAGGAAAAAAAGAAAAATAACATCACCTGCTAACAAATAATGTTTAAACGTGAGTTAAGGTAAGAATGATGCCAAGTGCTCTGATGCAGCCTGAAAGAGGGACGTGACAGGCACAGGAGATGGCTGGCTTGCTCCACGCTTGCTCACCGCATCATCAGCACAGGTGAGCACTCTCGATGAGCTCAGCTGATGGAGCTTCATGTTAATGGAGCCCTGGTCACTGATACAGTTCCCACTCCACCTGGCTAAGGTCATCTTATCTCATGGTGCTACCCTAGCAACCACTTGAAAAATGTGCATTGTGGTTCATGCCGATGTGCAAAGGGCCCCTAGAAAGTATGTAGATGTGTCAGTGCAAGTTCATTATGAACAGGAAAAATAATCTCAACATACAGGCAATAATGTCATATACTTGACATAGAGGGGCATTGTGTCAATGGGATTAACATTGTTTTTGATGACTCATTTTGAGTATTGCAGTTCTAAGTTATACATCATGATGTTTTTATTTTAAAAAAGTTTTTGGTCTTTCAACTGGTGATTTTTTTCTTTAATATGTTGGGCGTATTTTGAGATGGGGAGAGGAGGGTAAGGTTCCACCTTTTATTTTAGAATAACTATCATTCATAACTTCACAGCCAAAATACAGAAGTTCATTTTGTAGATTTTTTTATCAACCTATTCCCTCCATGGAAACTATCATTAATCATATAACATAGTCATCAACAAGGATTACTAGGACCAAAATACCATGATAGTTACTCTTATCTGCACTTGGGAAGGTTGTTATTTTATGCTTGTTAAGGACAGACACATTTATAGATTTGTGTGTGAGTCTGTGGCTTTCTGAAAAGTTTGAGTTCTAGCCCAGGCCGTATGTCTAAGGGCTTCAGTGTCATGGTGTTGATAGACAAGGGTTGTGGTGGTTTGGGGGTCACCCTTGTTTTTTCAGGAAAGTAACTTTTAATCTAGATTCTCATCTCATATCTCTGTTTCACTTTGGCTTCCTCTCTGTCCCCATAAACAAAACTCCTACCAGGCTTGAACTCCAGCTTGGTTTTAGGAATCACGGCCAGCTTTTTTCATAAGCAACACTGCAGACACTTAATGAAAGAATTTAAGCTGAGAAATTTAGTACTCTTGAATTAGGACATCCTGGGATTTGTCCCCATTCAACATGCTTCTTAATTTAAAAGCTAAAAAATTGATAAATGTCACCTCTAGATGCACATACTAAGTTCAGAATCTAAAAATAGCTGCCAAAGTACAACATACACAAGTACAGTATGAATGGGTTGATGTTCCTTCAGCAGTTTAACCTGTCAGTATCTCACGCTGAGGATTTGCCATTGTTGTGATGGCATTTTATGTTTGAAACTGACTTTCCTGTAGTGCTGGACTTATCAGCCATCCTTTGCCCATCTTCCTTCCTGTGTATGTAAAGGAACCTGCAAGACCCCTTGGTGAATGGAAGCCTGATCCACCAAAGCTTAGCAGTGAAGGAAGAATCTGTACCTTGGGGAGGGACAGCCAGGTTTTATGGCAAACATTTGTTCCCAAGACTCCCCTTCTGCCTAGGGATTTCTTAGTATGGTACTGTCTCCCCATCAGACATTCCTCCTCCACTAATTCTCAGGACCAAGAGTGGACTTAATTCTCCTCTCCTTAATTCTCCAAAGCACAGTGTGGCTGTGACCAAACTGTAACTTTTAAACAAATTTTTAGGTACCAAAAACTTGGGGTAACAAAAGAGAAATAAATACTAAGAGTTACATAAAAACAAATGATCTGGTTTGCAAGATTCATCTCTCTGCCTTGTTTCTGCCTCATTTGGAGAATAACTTCTATCTCTACCGCCTGGTGGTGGCCTCTGGCCAGGTCCCCAAGAGAGAAGACTGTTCCCTTCCCACCTATCTCAAGATCTCTCTTTCCAGTCAGAGACCATTTTCTCTTGGATGACAGATACTGTCAAAGCCCATCCTTATTCTATGGCCTCTAAAAGATCAGAATGAACCTGGCTTGGCCCAGAAGCCTTATGAGACCTACAGGAGGGTGAGGTGTATTTATGTCTGGGCAGTGTAGGAAAGTCAGGACCAAACCCCAAATGCTTTCTTATAATAATGATTATGACCCTTTTTGTGTTTACAGCACACTTGCCAGTAATAGAATTTTTGTCAGTACACTCGAAAAAAAAGGAAAATTAACAAGTCAACAATCTTTATAGAACAATAACTTCCATGCTATAACAGCTCTTATTGGTCACTAAGAGTTGGACACGACTGAGCTACTACCACACACATTGGTTGTGTTTTATCACTTCTCTTGAATAAAACAATGTGTTGATCTGACTTATTCTCTTCAGGCCACTAAGGGCAAAGTTCTTCCTTGTTCCAGTGAATATTTTTTTGTTTGTTTTGGTTTGATGTTACCACTGACTGCCTTATGTCCAATCCTAGCAAGTTATCCTCCATCCTAAAGGAGATCAGTCCTGGGTGTTCATTGGAAGGACTGATGTTGAAGCTGAAACTCCAATGCTTTGGCCACCTGATGTGAAGGGCTGAGTCATTTAAAAAGACCCTGATGCTGGGAAAGATTGAAGGCAGGAGGAGAAGGGGACAACAGAGGATGAGATGGTAGGATGGCATCACCGACTCAATGGACGTGAGTTTGAATAAACTTCAGGAGTTGGTGATGGACAGGGAGGCCTGGCGTGCTGCAGTCCTTGGGGTCGCAAAGAGTCGGACACGACTGAGCAAGTTATCCATTTATTCTACATCATATTGCTTCTGTCCATCTAATGGACATCATAATAGCCTTCATACTTGGATGTAGCCAAAATAAAATTTTCATGTCATTTAAAATATATTAGTACACTTAAGCTTTCTCTGACATACCAAAGTGCCATAGGACCCTCTTTGACAATAACTTTAGTACATTATTAGGGTAATTTGAACAAGATCAGAATTTTCATAGTGCATATTTTTGGCTAATCTTATAATATAAGCTTGCCTTTAGTGTGCATATGATAGGTATGTAAAAGATATTTGCATTGAAATTTCCTACTTGTATGTGAATTCAGGTATATGTATATGTTTTAAATAAGCAATATGGCAAGGAATGTTGGCTCACATACAAAGATCTATAGATGACTTTCTCAGCATGGGCCCTTGGGTTTTGTGGTGCTGTGACTACCTCAAAACAAAGGGAAATGTTTTGCTATGAATTTCCTATTCCTGGAAGACTACATGATTGAAAAAATGTCTTCTTTCCTCTTGAGAACTATTCATGTGCCAAAGTAAGAAGAAGCCCTTGAAAGGATTACTCAGTCTTCCCCCAACATTTTCTCCTCACCCCCAAAGTCTAATAATTTTTAAAAAGAAACGGAAGAGCACTTGTCACTAAACTGCTTAACACTTTAAAATAGCCAGATGCAGTGCATGCCTCTCTGTCAGGTTTGGACTCACACCAACCATGAAAATGCTCTGTCTTTTTTTAAGGAAATAAATTGCATACATATCTCAAAAAGTATTCCAAAAAGTGGTTTCCTTTTTGCTTTGTCTGAACTACTCACACGTCAGTTTTAACCATGCTCTGAATCCATGAGCATTTTCTTTAGCTTGCCAAACTTCACCACCTTCTCTGTGTATTAACCCAAGTGACTGCACTATATCAGCTGGTTGCTAAGAGGTCAAGATCCCTGAATCTTAGGCTTGGAAGAGACATTGAGATAGGTTACAAAATGCCCCTCTTTTTTTTTTTCTTTAAATAAATGAAGAGATCAAAACTCAGAGAGATTGACTGGCTTCTGGAAGCCACAAACCAGTAGGTAATAGACTAGGACCCAGACTTCCTTGGTTGATTTTAAGTTCATAACTGCTGCAGCTTTGGTGAAGCCCCTTGGATGCTGCTAGGAGTTCTATACATGTAAGGTGTCCATGGAAGGTCGATGACATTGTCATTGTGCTCAATCCTTTATCGAAAGTACAGAATTCACCAAAAGTTTGTCTACCTCTAATAAATACTTCAGGGTAAAGAGCACCCCTTTCTTTTAGCCAGCCTTCAGCTATCTCTTACTTCTGAAATGGCTGAGAAAATACAATTCATTATTATTTATTTAAAGTTTTCAGAATTTAAAGTTTGTTAAATTTAGATGTGAACACATAATTGTTACAGAATCACAACTTCAAAATAAGCATTTATTTTGAAAACAATAAATACTTATAAGAACAATTTTGTCTAAAATCAGCAGTTCAGAAAATGATTTCATTAAAATGCCTTTATCTTCCAGGTTCAGCATCTAATTTGACAAAGAAAAGGAAATACAATGTTTATGACACCTGACTATGGAACATTCTTAGGCTTGTTGATTTGTGATGGTTTTCATTCACATTAATCTTAATTTTTATCCTTTCTTTAAATTTGTGCTGCCATTGTTTGATATTGTGATTACACAAAAGTAACAAAATGATCCACTCTCCTAATTCTGTGATTAGCCTTCACGTTTCATTGTTCTATTGAACCCCTCACTTACCTTTTGCCCTTTCTCCCAGTGCATCCAGATGACTGAGGTTTACATATGTGTCATTTTCTCAATAACGTCAGAAACCCTCCAGGAATAGAGGCAGTATAGCAGTGTCCCCTTCTTTATGGTAGAGATCTTGAAGGAAGCGCCTTTTGCACTGGGTAGGTTACCTCTAGCGTCATTTAAAGAATGTTTGCTGTGGTATCTATAAGTCTACGTAAACATGAACCATGGTATTTGCTTTTAATTTGTTTGGCAGCCAGATTGCCTCAGTTCCTTGTCCCAGGCTAATTTTCAGGGCTTCTTCATGGAATCTAATCCAGGATTATGCTGAATCATTTGAGACAGCTATGAAGTAGGGTCAGGCTGCCCGCTGTCTGGGTAAGAGTAACTTGTTTATTGAATAGCTGGAACTCCGTGGAGTTTATTCTTTTGTTATTGTCTGAAAACATACTCTTGGATCTCCCTTTACCATGCACAGTTTTCCAGCCATTTTCAGGTGCAGGATTTTAAGGTCCACTCAAATCTTCTCCCTTCTCTCCTAATAACCCTAACCCTCCCCTGGAGGGAGGACAAGTGTGGTCTTTTCTTTCATTTTTCTCTTTTTCATTTCCCGTCAGTTGTTGCCTATGGTTCTCTCTTCCTTCTTTGCACATAGCCAGGCAAGAGGGATTAGGAACCAGGTGGAAATGTCTCTTATCTGTCAGTGTTATGATCTTGTCTCTGTACCCTTGGTTTTCTTCCAGAACCCTTTACCCTCTGGCTGACTTACTGTGACCCTTAACAGTATACTTACAGCTGGCCTCTCCTTGCAGCCTGCTTAGTCTTGAAATCTAACCTACTCTCCAACCTACAATCAGCTCCTAGACCACTATCAGCACCTGCCTTCAGAGAAAATTCTCTTTCATATATGTGTTCTCACTTGCTACTTTGCTTTCAAATCAATAGGTTTGTTGTTTTAGTTTGACTTTGTTTTTCCACCCTAGGTGCTTTCCCTCATTTGATTTGAGTCTAGCAGTGTACTTCCCTGGTAGCTTGGATGGTAAAATGTCTGCCTACAATGTGGGAGACCCGGGTTCTATCCCTGGGTCGGGAAGATCCCCTGGAGAAGGAAATGGCAACCCCCTCCAGTATTCATGCCTGGAAAATCCCATGGACGGAGGAGCCTGGTGGGCTAAAGTCCATGGGGTCACAAAGAGTTGGACACGACTGAGCGACTTCTCTTCTTCTTCTTCTAGCAGTGTACTTAAAATTTGGTTTCATGCCAGATCTAGTCATTGTAGGGTCTCCTACTGTATTAAGTCTACTATACCAGGGAAGCAGAAATTGGACCTTTGAGTTTGGGAAGCTTTGCAAATATCCAGATAGGGAGAAACATGACCATCTCCCTTCACTGCAGATTTGCCTATTCTATGATTGCGTCTGTTCCTATGTGATCCCTCTAAGAATCTATTTTTAAATTTCTAGTTTTATTAGTCTGGACAGTGTGGTAATAGCTGGACTGACTTTTTTGTGTTTTAGTCTTTTTTTTTTTTTTTATCTTGTGTGAGTACTTAGTAGTTACTGTCTCCAGCTTTGGGGCTTTAGCCAGAATTCTGAAACAATAGGAAATGTTCCATCTTGTTCTGTGGTACGTATGGTTGAGCCCTGGTGTTTTTAGACCGTAATTCTTAGTCTCATTTGAAAACGTAAATACTACTTAAACTAGTCAATCCCAGCTTTCTGAGGACCTGGGCTCTACCATTAATTGAGTTGTCTGGTGAGAACTTGGTTGGCAAACTGGTTATATGTTTGACTTGAGGTTTCTGGTGCTCTTCTACAAAGTGTAAAGATTTAGAGTAGCCACCATGGCATATTTGGGATCTTCAACATATATTTCTAGAAAATGAAAATCAGTAATTTATCCTATGATGTTTTCACCTTGAGCTTGGACTTCATTGAAATAAGCTGCATATGACAGGGACTTTATAGTAACAACACTGGAGAAGGGGGTGTGAATGGGAACAGCTCATGAGAAATCAGGTTAATGGCTACCACAGCCATTAAGAACAAAGCTACTGGTTTCTAATAGCTTTAGCAAAATTCCACATCAAGAGGTTTCCCAAAGGTATCATGGAAAACTTCGGGAGGCTTTGGCAGCTTCAAAATACATTGAGCTATATTGTAGACCCCTGACTACCACTCAAATGTTATTGAACCCAAGAATTTTGCACTCTGGTAAGTTTTCTAAACACAGATCTCTGAGAATGAAGGTCTGAAGGGTCTATTATCCTCATGTTTTAATACTCCTTGTCACTCTACAGCCATATATTTATGCTATGCAGTCCTCTGGCCTTAATTGATTGGATTAGGGTAGACAACTTGACCCCTTCTAGGCTTGAACTTTCTTTCAAGAATTTGGAATTGGCTCCAAAAAAATATAAAGTCTGTACTTGTGGCTGAATCTTAAGTCTATAAACTCAGGCACTGTACATGGGGAAGCATAAAAGAGACAGGGAAAAAAGAGACACTTTTCCTTGTCTCCTGAGGGTTTTCCAGTTTCCAGAGCACTAACAGCTCTGAGTTCTTCTAATGAATTTTCCTTTTAGAAAAATTACACAAGTTAATGTCTCTTCTTTAAAACCAAGACAGCTTTGACTAGACAGAAAGCCCTCTAGTTTTATAGTATTACTTAGAGTAATTTATGTGAATTCTATGAACATGATTTTACTTTTGTTGTGAAAGGAGGGGGAGACGTGTAATAGCAAGAGGGTTACTGCGTTGCTCAGGATTCTGAGTTGCAGACAACAGACTCCACTCAGTTCAGTTGCTCAGCTGTGTCCGATTCTTTGTGACCCCATGAATCGCAGCATGCCAGGCCTCCCTGTCCATCACATTAGATAGTTCACAGAAATTTCTGAACAGAACCAGGCTTAGAGGCTACACGACAAGAAGAAATCAGCCAAGTACAGCACATCCAGAAGAATTGCCCAGCTATACCATGGCATTATTCTTAGAGGCACCTGTGATGTTGGAGTCTGGGTGGCAGAAATGCTTCCAAAGCTACCCCGAGGTGAAAAGGGTTCCCAATCCCAATTCCAGCATGATTCTGACATGATCTACTTGGAGATAGAATCAAACTCCACAGGCAAAGGGCTCAGTCCCATAAGGCCACCTTCCACTTCAAATGCCAGTCATGTGTCTAGATTATTACCTGTGTTTCTGACCTAATGACTGTAAATCAAAGGTTTGCATGATCCCCTCTTTGGGTTTGATTAATCTGCCAGAACAGCTCATAGAACTCAGGGAAACCCGGTTAACTCAGTAAACTACCAATTTATTATAAAAAGATATTAAAAGATATGAATCAATAGCCAGCCAAAGAGATACATAGAGGAGATCCCAAAGAGGCTTCTGTCCTCTGGTATGGTGCCACAGCATGGCAGAGTCACTGATTCTCCAAGAAGGGTCAAAAAACTATCCTTTTGAGTTTTTATGGAGACTTCATTGCATAATCATGATTGACTAAATCCTTGGCCAGAGGTGCTTGATTCAACCTCCTTTGCCTGGAAATCAATGGATAGGACTGAAAGTTCCAACCTTTTAATCATATGGTTGGTTCTCCGGACAACCAGCCTCCACCTTGGGGTGGGATCCAAAAGTCACCTTCTCTGAAGCTTTTTCAGGAACTGGGGAGGAGAGACTAAATATCCCATTGGTCTTATAGGTCAGAAAATCCCAAGGGTTTGGGAATCTGTGAGCCAGGAACTGTGGATGAAGACCAAATATATGAGAAATACACACACACATATATATGTATATACTTGGTCATCTGAATGACCTAATATATGTATATATTTTCCTATACATCAGTGTCACTCCAGGAAAAGCCAAAGATTTCTTCCACTGTGTTTATTGGAGGAACCTGTCTCACTGAGGGTTTTAGCCACTGCCTCAAATTACTTTCACCTCCAAATCAGTGGTTGCTTGTGAACCGAGAGTTCCACCTGAACCTGAAAGGAGTACATAGAGGTTTTGATAAAACAGTGAATCTGAAGAGACCTAGAAACAAGACAAGGAGGTCACAAAGGGTGGAGACCTCCAACCTGGAGGGTATGAGGCGGGAACTTCAGGATCCAGCAGTGGGTTCCACTTAACCTCCTTGACTAGCCACACCTTGATGGACACCAGCAGAGGGCACTCAGAGACTAGACGAGACCAAAAATACCAGCTAGCTGGAAGACCAGAGTTCCTCCTTTCGACTTCTGTCCCTCCCTGGAGGCCATCTTGGAAAGTAAGAGGGAGAGAAGAGCCCTCTTAAAGGATTTGTAAGAATCATCACTGAGAGGAGATTTAACTTTGAGTTGATTGAATATCTACCTCAAAGTACAATAGAGATTTTTCTAAAAGCAGAAGAGACTGAGGTTTAAATTGAAAAAAAAAAAAAAAAAAATCTCTCTCTAGCTACTGAGTGGGAATGGGGCCCTGTAGCAAATTGAGATTCATAATAGAAAATGAGTTACATATTTTGCACTTTTTGAGTTGTAATGTTTACATCTCACAGCTATTTGTAAGGCCTCCTCAGCCATTTTGCTTTTTTGCATTTCTTTTCCATGGGGATGCTCTTGATCCCTGTCTCCTGTACAATGTCACGAACCTCCATCCCAGTTCATCAGGCACTCTATCTATCAGATCTAGTCTCTTAAATCTATTTCTCACTTCCACTGTATAATCATAAGGGATTTGATTTAGGTCAAACCTGAATGGTCTAGTGGTGTTTCCTACTTTCTTCAATTTAAGTCTGAATTTGGCAATAAGGAGTTCATGATCTGAGCCACAGTCAGCTCCTGGTCTTGCTTTTGTTGACTGTATAGGGTTTCTCCATCTTTGGCTGCAAAGACTATAATCAATCTGATTTTGGTGTTGACCATCTGGTGATGTCCATGTGTAGAGTCTTCTCTTGTGTTGTTGGAAGAGGGTGTTTGCTATGACCAGTGCATTTTCTTGGCAAAATTCTATTAGTCTTTGCCCTGCTTCATTCCGTATTCCAAGGCCAAATTTGCCTGTTACTCCAGGTGTTTCTTGACTTCCTACTTTTGCATTCCAGTCCCCTATAATGAAAAGGACACCTTTTTGGGGTGTTAGTTCTAAAAGGTCTTGCAGGTCTTTATAGAACCATTCAACTTCAGCTTCTTCAGTGCTACTGGTTGGGGCATAGTCTTGGATTACTGTGATATTGAATGGTTTGCCTTGGAGATGAACAGAGATCCTTCTGTCATTTTTGAGATTGCATCCAAGTACTGCATTTCAGACTCTTTTGTTGACCATCATGGCTACTCCATTTCTTCTAAGGGATTCTTGCCTGCAGTAGTAGATATAATGGTCATCTGAGTTAAATTCAACCATTCCAGTCCATTTTAGTTCACTGATTCCTAGAATGTCAACATTCACTCTTGCCATCTCCTGTTTGACCACTTCCAATTTGCCTTGATTCATGGACCTGACATTCCAGGTTCCTATGCAATATTGCTCTTTACAGCATTGGACCTTGCTTGCTTCTATCAGTCACATCCACAGCTGGGTATTGTTTTTGCTTTGGCTCCATCCCTTTATTCTTTCTCTCTGGAGTTATTTCTCCACTGATCTCCAGTAGCATATTGGGCACCTACTGACCTGGGGAGTTCCTCTTTGAGTATCCTATCATTTTGCCTTTTCATACTATTTATGGGGTTCTCAAGGCAAGAATACTGAAGTGGTTTGCCATTCCCTTCTCCAGTGGACCACATTCTGTCAGACCTCTCCACTGTGACCAGCCTGTCTTGGGTGGCCCCATAGGGCATAGCTTAGTTTCATTGAGTTAGACAAGGCTGTGGTCCTAGTGTGATTAGATTGACTAGTTTTCTGTGAGTATGGTTTCAGTGCGTCTGCCCTCTGATGCCCTCTTGCAACATCTACCATCTTACTTGGGTTTCACTTACCTTGGACGTGGGGTATCTCTTCACAGCTGTTCCAGCAAAGTGCAGCCGCTGCTCCTTACCTTGGATAAGGGGTATCTCCTCACTGCCAGCCCCTCCTGACCTTGAACGTGGAACAGCTCCTCTAGGCCCTCCTGCGCCCGTGCAGCCATGGCTCCTCAGAAGTAGGGTTGCTCCTCCCTGCCGTCGCCCCTGGCCTTGGAGGAGGGTAGCTCCTCTCGGCCGCCGCCCCTGACTTTGGACGTGGGGTAGTTCTTCTCGGCTGCTCCTACGCTGTCACAGCCTGGCACTCTCGGCCACCGCCCCTGACCCCAGATGCGGGGTAGCTCCTCCCCGCCGCCGCCCCTGACCTCGGATGTGAGGTAACTCCTCTTGGCCTTACAAATAGCTGTGAAAAGAAGAGAAGCGAAATGCAAAGGAGAAAAGGAAAAATATAAGCATCTGAATGCAGAGTTCCAGAGAATAGCAAGAAGAGATAAGAAAGCATTCTTCAGCGATCAATGTAAAGAAATAGAGGAAAACAACAGAATGGGAAAGACTAGAGATCTCTTCAAGAAAATTAGAGATCCCAAGGGAACATTTCATGCAAAGATGGGCTCGATAAAGGACAGAAATGGTATGGACCTAATAGAAGCAGAAGATATTAAGAAGAGGTGGCAAGAATACACAGAAGAACTGTACAAAAAAGAGCTTCACAACCCAGATAATCACGATGGTGTGATCACTCACCTAGAGCCAGACATCCTGGAATGTGAAGTCAAGTGGGCCTTAGAAAGCATCACTATGAACAAAGCTAGTGGAGGTGATGGCATTCCAGTTGAGCTATTTCAAATACTGGAAGATGATGCTGTGAAAGTGCTTCACTCAATATGCCAGCAAATTTGGAAAACTCAGCAGTGGCCACAGGACTGGAAAAGGTCAGTTTTCATTCCAATCCCAAAGAAAGGCAATGCCAAAGAATGCTCAAACTACTGCACAATTGCACTCGTCTCACACACTAGTAAAGTAATGCTTTAAATTCTCCAAGCCAGGCTTCAGCAATATGTGAACCGTGAACTCCCTGATGTTCAAGCTGGTTTTAGAAAAGGCAGAGGAACCAGAAATCAAATTGCCAACATCCGCTGGATCATCAAAAAAGCGAGAGAGTTCCAGAAAAACATCTATTTCTGCTTTATTGACTATGCCAAAGCCTTTGACTGTGTGGATCACAATCAACTGGAAAATTCTGAAAGTGGGAATACCAGACCACCTGACCTGCTTCTTGAGAAACCTATATGCAGGTCAGGAAGCAACAGTTAGAACTGGACATGGAACAATAGACTGGTTCCAAATAGGAAAAGGAGTACATCAAGGCTGTATATGGTCACCCTGCTTATTTAACTTATATGCAGAGTACGTCTTGAGAAACGCTGGATTGGAAGAAGCACAAGCCAGAATCAAGATTGCCGGGAGAAATATCAATAACCTCAGATATGCAGATGACACCACCCTTATGGCAGAAAGTGAAGAGGAACTAAAAAGCCTCTTGATGCAAGTGAAAGAGGAGAGTGAAAAAGTTGGCTTAAAGCTCAACATTCAGAAAACGAAGATCATGGCATCTGGTCCCATCACTTCATAGGAAATAGATGGGGAAACAGTGGAATAGTGTCAGACTTTATTTTTTTGGGCTCCAAAATCACTGCAGATGGTGACTGCAGCCATGAAATTAAAAGATACTTGAAGAAAAGTTATGACCAACCTAGACAGTATATTGAAAAGCAGAGACATTACTTTGCCAACAAAGGTCCATCTATCTGGTCAAGGCTATGGTTTTTCCAGTGGTCATGTATGGATATGAGAGCTGGACTGTGAAGAAAGCTGAGCGCTGAAGAATTGATGCTTTTGAACTGTGGTGTTGGAGAAGACTCTTGAGATTCCTTTGGACTGCAAGGAGATCCAACCAGTCCATTCTGAAGGAGATCAGCCCTGGGTGTTCTTTGGAGGGAATGATGCTAAAGCTGAAACTCCAATACTTTGGCCACCTCATGTGAAGAGTTGACTCATTGGAAAAGACTCTGATGCTGGGAGGGATTGGGGACAGGAGGAGAAGGGGATGACCGAGGATGAGATGGCTGGATGGCATCACTGACTCGATGGACGTGAGTCTGAGTGAACTCCGGGAGTTGGTGATGGACAGGGAGGCCTGGCGTGGTGCAATTCATGGGGTTGCAAAGAATCAGACATGACTAAGCAACTGAACTGTTTACATCTCAACCTCCCTGAGTGCAAACTGTGAAAGCTGTACGCTCCCTTGGAGCAGCATCTGGTAGTGTTTTGGAAATGGCTGGGTGAGAGTCAGGAAGGGACAGTGGTAGTCCTTTCCTTTTTTTGGAGCTGATGTTGACAGTACAAGGCTCGCTAAGTTTCTGGTGGGCCAAGAGAAGACTAAGAGCCTGCTCAGCTGGTTGAAGAGACCAGCCAAAGCTGAGGGAGTGGATGGTTGAGGTGGGGAGCAGACACACCTCCATATTGTCCTCCACGGCAAAGGACTGCAGAAGAGGTGCCCTGCTGGCCACTTGTGACCACTGTCTTACGGCATGAGTGAGCCAGCCACTAGACGCTGCCAGTAACAGAGGCCTGCTGGGTAAAGAGACTAACGCATAAGACTGCAGGACTTCCCAGCTGCACTCTCAGCAGTGATTTCTACCAGGTGGCCAGGCACTAGCAGGCCACAGGGGCCCCTTCCCTATAGACATGAGGATATGACTGGGCAGTTACCCCAAAGAGAGAGAGTTTATCTGGAAGAGGCTGCTTAAACCTGAGGTGAAGAGAGAAGATAATTTTAATGGCAAATTTAATTTTATTTCTCACAGTTTAGCATAGTGACTAAGAGCATGAACTCTGGAGCCAAATGACCTGCTCTATTTGCAAGCCAGGTGCCCTTGGGCAAATAACTTAAATCTCTGACCTTGATTGCTCATCTGTTAAATGGGGATCCTAATTGCACCGCCCCCTAGGATATGTGAGTATTAAATGGTTAATATATCTCATGTCCTTGGAAGAGTGCCTGGCACACAAAGCAACCAACAGTAAGGGTTTGCTATTATCATTGTCCTCCAGGATGATGATTCATGAGGAAGTTGAAATCTGTTAAAGAAACTTTAAAAAAAGTTCATGTCTGCTCTATCTCATCTGTGGTGTGTAAATTTTGGAGCCCACCAGAGACAGATACTTGGCTCCAATAGAGTCATACCTACAATAGCAACCCCTGGGGGTCGTTTGTAAATAGTCCTGCTTTATTCTGCAGGCTAAGCGTAGAAACAGGCTGCAGGAGGCTGTCATCTGCCCCTCTTAAGAGCCGTTTCTGTCTTTCAGCATTCAGGGCCATTTTCAGCCCAGGGGCAACAGGCTGCTCCCCTGCCTTGGTCTGACTGCCTGTTTTAGTTGTTGTTCTTTTATCTTCCACAACTGGGTGAAGTTGCTCTCTGAATTTTTATAGCACTTCAGGACAAGGGAGGCTATTGTTACAAGAAGAACCTTTAAGTGTATTGTTCATTCCTTTGAACAGAGATTTGCTGTTATTTTTAAATTCTAAACCTCTGGGACAGGGAGAGTTTAGGAGAACAAACTTCAATGTGTAATGACACTGGCTTTGTGTTATTATGAAGTGGGAGAACCCTGGTGTCAATTGCCTGTGGTAGAGTCTGGTGTTTACAAAACTCAGGTCAGCCTACTGTCTTCCTTGCGCTGAGGCTAACTATGCTCTCTGCTCCCTGGCAACACTCTCAGAAGGCCACCTATGGATTTATGCAGGTATTTACTTGTTAAGGCATTGGTGAGGACAGGTGAGGAACCTAGTACGTAAGGACCATTTGCTGAGCACCTGCCAAATGCCAGCATCATACCAGACATTCTGCATTAGACACTGTATTTATTAATGTCCTAGGGTAAAAAGATCTGATTACCACAAACTCGGTGATTTAAAACAATGAAAATCTTTCTTTCATAGTTCTGGAGCCTAGAAGTCTGAAATCAAGGTGTCTGCAGGGCCATCCTCCATCAAATGGAAGCTTTAAAAGCTCTAGTGGTGAATCCTTACTTGCCTCTTCTGATCTCAGCTTCTGGCCACATCACTCTAATCTCTGCTTCTGTGGTCACATTTCTTTTTCCCATCTCTGTGTCTTCTCTCCTGTCTCTCATAAGGATACTAATCATTGGATTATCTTTATGGGTCCTTATCATAGGTGATCCAGGAAGATCTAAGATTCTTCATTTAAATACATTTGCACAGACCCTTTTTAAAAATAAGGTCACACTCACAGGTTCTGGGGATTAGGGCTTGAATATATAATTTTGGGGGAGGGATCATTAATCCACTATAATACCTCTGAGATTCTTGCCATGATATTCTGAAAACATGTATCATTATCTCAAAACTCAACTTCAAAAAGTTTAAAATTGCTCAGCATGATTTCAAAGCAGAATTGCCTGATTTCAAAGCAGTTGTTCTTTATACTATATCATGCTAAAAATAACCATAATAATAATTATAACTGATATTTATCAACTACCTACTATGTATCAGGCAGGCTAGAAGTATTTAGAAAGATTTTTTTCTAAACTTTATGACAATTCTAAAAATTAGGTCTTCTTAGTCACAATTTATAGATGAGGAAACTGAGGCTCAGATGAGTTCAAAAGGGTCCAGGTCATATATCTAATAAGTGCTTAAGCTGATATTTGGAATCAAAGACAAAGCAAGGCAAATGCTGCTGGAGAAATCTTCAAAGCCTGAGGAAACCTACAGATAGTAGCAGCATGACTTTTGGTAGATGAAGGATTGGCTAAGTCTCTTAGAAAGGCATTAAAATTACTGAAACCTTAGGATCAGCTTAACCCTATCTGATACAGTATGGTTTGGGCATTTTTCATACTGTGAGTGAGGCAGAGATTAAGGCATTTTCTTCTTTTTCCAGCCCTTGAGCCTGTCTTCTTTGTCAGGTTCTGTCCATGCTTTGACTTTGCCTAGTTAGAGAAATCTGCCTTTAACTATTTAGAAAGGAAAATAAGTTCATTTGAAAAGCACCTTAGCATTTCAGAGCTCTATCTCATTTAGTTCTTAGAGCAGTCCCTGAGGTTGGCAGGTAAGTATCTTTATCAGCGTTCTGAAGTTGAGGAGACTGTTTCAAAGTGAGTTGTTACTGGCTATTTTTTTACACAGAGGCAGAAGCCACTTGAGGCCGGAATGTGTGACCACAATTCTAATTCCTTTTCGAGTGTACCACACCTGTTTTCAATTAGGGGAAAAAAGAGAACAATAAAGATAAATTTGGCTAGCACCAGCTTTTGGTAGGGTAAGCCAAAAAAAAAAAAAAAAAAGTAGGAAAAAGTTCTCCTTTCCCTTTTCAGTCTTGAGGGTAAACTATTGCATTTCAGCATTGGTACTCAAAAGTGATTTGTAGCTGAGAATTTTTTCTTAAGGGTAGAGAATTCTTTGCGACCTTATTTTCCTTACAATTCCAAACAAGAGGGCTAAATGTGCTCCGTTATGTCCAGATTGGTGTTTATAGTCCCATCCTCAGATGATAAATGTTACTTTATCAAGTATTACATAGTTCTAATTCCCTTTTCCAAAGACGAGCTGTACATGCCAAAATTTTATGATGACAGGTCATAGAATTGGAATGAAAGAAATGTGATACTCAAATCCTACTAACTTAGATAATAGACAGAAATATCTTTTAAGCTAATGGTTTTTGGTTCTTAAGGCTTCATACTTGAAAGGGAGGTGATTTCCTAATGTTCAAAGTGAAGCATTTAGCCCAAGGAGCATGATTGCCACTGTAAGAATTATTCCTTAACTGTGGTGTAAATGCTTCTTCTTCTCTCTTGAATTGTTATTTCCAACACAAAGGCCATGCATCTTCTTAAATAACTGCCCACATCTAGGACCTTCAGCTACTTAACAACCATCTCCCACTTGCTCCCCCTTCGGACTCACTCCCTGGCTGAGACTGACCAGAGGCCTTGGAAGCCCTCTTAACTCCTCACCTCTCAACTGCAGACATACACCCACTCCAACCAGCCCTCACCTAGAGTTTTTGGCTCTTCCTGTTATTTCCACACTTGGATGAAACACCACACATCAGGTTGTGGGGTCTAGCACCCCTAATTGTTGGGGAGGTCACTTGAGGTAACTTGGAAATGTAAGAGTTAATTCCCAGTGGGGCAAATTTTGACCAAGGAGAACCAGGCAATGGGAAGTAGCTGGGAAGATAAACTCCCTCTCTTTTGTCCTTCCCAGAGAGTATTAGAGGAGAAGGAAACGGCAATCCACTCCAGTACTATTGCCTGGAGAATCCCATGGACAGAGGAGCCTGGTAGGCTACAGTCTCTGGGGTCGCAAAGAGTCAGACACAACTGGGCGACTTCACTTTCACTTTTTCTCCTTGTACTCCATTTCAAGAGGTCTCACATGGTGAAGGTCAGACCTGCTGAGTGACTTGCTGTGCCTCTTTATGGTTTTTCACAAAGCAGAAGCCAGTCCTGTCAGGCACCACTTTGCATTGCTTCAAATTCTTCCCTTCATTCCTTTTTCCTTAGCCTTGCTAGCCTGGGTGTATACTTCCCAAATAATGCATCAGCCCGCTAAATCTTTGCTTCAGGCTATTTTTTCCCCCCAGAGAATCTAGGCTATATCTTATTGGATTGTTGTAAAAAGAGATCCAAGAATCGGTATTCTCACTTTCAGGCACTCCCCTTCCCTTGTCAGCCCAACACTCGTGGTAAGCACATGTTAAATATGGCATTCGTCTTTTGTGGGCCCCATTGTTTGTAAAATAGAGCCCACATTCCATCATCTGCCATTAAAAGCCTATAGATTTGCTCTCAAACTAATTTTCCAACTTTATTTTCCACGATTTTTCATTTATACACACTGTTCTCTGGCCAAACTGAACTACTTGAAACTGTTCTATTATCCCATATTTTCTGATCTCCATGCTCTTAATCATGCTGTTCCCTCAATCTATAATGTCCACAATTATGTCTCCTTTCCACATGCTTAAATTCTGTCCATCAAGGGCAAGTTCAAATGCCACCTTCTTAGATTAATCATAAATTCCCTCCCCTCCACTGTCAACCCATAAGATCCAACAATCTCTCTTTTCTGAGCCCCCAAACCATCTTGTCTGTATTTCTTTTGTGGTATTTACTACTTTTTAACTACTCTGTAATATTTTGTTATATTCATTCTCTCCAGTTAGAGCATAGGCTCCTTAAGGGCACGTCCTGATTCCTGTACCTTTGTTTAACTGACACTTAGCATGGCTATTTGTGCATAATTGGTGCTTAAGAAAATTTCATGAAATGAATACATAGTCCATGCATTACAGAAAAGCCCAAGATTATGCAAAAACTGATTAAATATTTCTTAAGCTCTAGATCCTTGGTTTTTCAGGGATATACAGAAAAAAAATGGCCACAGGGATACTTCTATTTGTAAGTCGAAAGGTCAAGAGATATTAATAGTGAGAATGCCATGGCTTCCTGCCTGGGGCCATCAAACAGAACACGCCATAGCATTTTGCTGACCTTGGACAGTTGGTTAAGACGCAGGTCCAAATGATCTACCTTCTTAAGACATGAGTAATCTACAGGTTTCTGAATAATTATTCCTCCTGATAATGGAGTAAAATTTTGATTAAAAAAATTCCAACCTGAGTGTATTTTTACAGCATTTTAAAGTCTAACAGGTCAAAGTCCATAGAAATTTGAGGAAATTTATAAACTAAACATATTATTTGTAGTCATTCCATATTAATCATTTCTAAGATAAGTGAAATCTTCATAGGAAGAGTAGGCAAAAATCACTGGCTGAGTATTTTTCTGGTATGAAATGATAAACTATGAAATTCAAATGTATTGGGGAAATTAAATCATATACATATTAACAGTGAACTTATATAGAAACTCTTATACAGAAATTCAGTAGTATCGAGAAGGTAAATAAATAGCACTATTGGGTATTATTAGTTTCCAGTTTATATTAAAACTATCATTTATATGACTGATATATATTTAGATATGTTATATACATATATATTGGATTATATTTGAGATTAGGAAAACTTGTTAAAATAGAAACAAATTCTAATTAACAAATTAATGTGAATGGAAAATTATTCTTTTATATACTCCACATGTAAAAGGGTATAATTGTGTGGTCATTCATAGTTAGATTTTGTTGGTATAAACAGACTTCATAAAATCAACAGAAGCAAGCAAATATGAATTGGTTAGCAAGACACTTGGAAAAATACTTAACAATGAATAGCAAGAGATGATCAAGTTTTTCGTTATTATTAACATAAGAGAGGAAAGAAATGGGTTTAGTTGAGATAGTAACAGATCAAATTGAAATAACTGGGTTAGGGATGAAAGAGGATGCAATGACCCTATGTACTCTGGAGTTTTTTGGGCAGATCTGTTTGTGGTTTCTCCCGTTGGACCATCATGACTAACATAAGGGAGCCAGCTTTTTGTGGATCCAGGTCGCCTCACTGGTCCTACTTATAGGTATCACTTGTTGGCGTGAGAGACAACAGATCTCATTCTTTTCAAGGCTTTTATGGGCTGATTGCCATTTAGGAATCACTGTGATAACCTGCTGCCCAGTGATTCTCCTTGTTCCTAATCCCTACTAAAAATCGATGTTTTCTTCAAGAGGAGTCAGCAACAGCTTAATCTAAGTGACTACAGTCTGGGGCCAGGCTTATAAGGCCAGTTCAGATTAATGCTCCATATAAATAAAAGGATATACTTTTTGCTGGCATGATATTAAGAACTTGTGTTTTATAGCTTCCTCTTAAAATGGTCAAAACAAGATGTGTCTGACTCTTTGCGACCCCATGGACTGTAGCCTATCAGGCTCCTCCGTCCATGGGATTTTCCAGGCAAGAATGCTGGAGTGGATTGCCATTTCCTTTTCCTGGGTATCTTCCTGACCCATTGAACCCAGGTCTCCCACATTGCAGGCAGACGCTTTACGATCTGAGCCACCAGGGAAGCCCACTTCTTTTCTTATTAACTATATACTAAGCTAGTTTTCCCAAGTTAGTATTCCCAGCACTATTGCCAGTGCCCCGCTCCCCTAGAAATTCAGACACCACAGTATTTGACTCGTGTTTAGTGCTTCCTTGTAATGCTTTTTTCTGCCTCCCTGTTGGTGACTCTCTTAGGTTCTCTGCTGTGTTTACCATACAACCAAATCACTAAAGTATGTATACTCTGTGTGAGATGTCAGCAAAGAAAACCTTGCTGGGGACAGAATAAGTACAAAATAAGAAATAACCATTCTTCCACCCTAACAAAGGAACAAAAACAAATACTCTGGGTTTTGTTTTTGTTTTTGAGTTGTAATTGGTTTTCAATGTTATGTTAGATTCTAGTGTACAGCAAAGTGATTCAGTTATATATATATATATATATACACACACATACATATATATACACACATTTTTTCATAGCCCTTTTTAATGTAACTTTTATTTTATATTGGAGTATAGTTGATTTACAGTGTTGTGTTACTTTCAGTGTACAGCAAAGTGATTCAGTTATATGTATACATATAACCATTCTTTTTCAGATTCTTTCCTCATACAAGTTATTATAGAGTATTGAGTAGAGTTCCCTATGCTATACAGTGAGTCCTTGTTGATTATATATTTTATATATTCTTTTTCATATTCTTTTCCTTTATGGTTTATTGCAGAATATTGAATATAGTTTCCTGTGCTACACAGTAGGACCTTGTTTATTTTATATATAGTAATTTGTATCTGCAGAGTAGGCAATGGCAGCCCACTCCAGTACTGTTGCCAGGAAAATCCATGGACAGAGGAGCCTGGTAGGCTGCAGTCCATGGAGTCACTAAGAGTCGGACACGACTAAGCGACTTCACTTTCATTTTTGCTTTCATGCATTGGAGAAGAAAATGGCAACCCACTCCAGTGTTCTTGCCTGGAGAATCCCAGGGACAGGAGAGCCTGGTGGGCTGCCGTCTATGGGGTCACACAGAGTCGAACACGAACCTCCATACTGTTCTCCATAGTGCCTGTACCAATTTATATTCCCATCAACAGTGTAGGGAGGTTCCCTTTTCTCCACATTGTGTCTAGCCTTATTATTTGCAGACTGTTTAATGATGGCCATTCTGACCACTGTGAGGTGGTATCTCATTGTGCTTTTGATTTGCATTTCTTCAGTAATTAGCTTCCCTGGTAGCTCAGATGGTAAAGAATCTGCCTGCAATGCAGGAGAACTGGGTTCGATCCTTGGGTTGAGAAGATCCCCTGGAGAAGGAAATGGCAACCCACTCAAGTATTTTTGTCTGGAGAATGTCCATGGACCAAGGAGCCTGGTGGGCTATAGTCTTCAGAGTCACAAAGAATTGACATGACAGAGTGACTAAGCACACACACAATAATTAGCAAAGTTGAACATCTATTTATGTGACTATTGGTTATCTGTATATCTTCTTTGGAGAAATGTTTATTTAGGTGTTCTGCACATTTAAAAAAATTTTTGTCACTTTTTTAATTGAAGGATAATTACTTTGCCAAACATCAACAAGGATCAGCCATAGGTTGATTCTCGAATGGGTTGTTTTGGTTTTTTGTTTTTGTTATTAAGTTGTATGAGCTGTTTGTATATATTGGAAATTTAGCCCTTGTCAGTCACATCATTTGCAGATATTTTCTCCCAGTGCATAGGTTGTCTTTTCATTTTGTTTATAATTTCCTTTGCTGTGCAAAAGTCTATAATTTCGATTAGGTTCCAATTGTTTATTTTTGTTTTTATTTCTGTTGCCTTGGGAGACTGAGCTAAGAGAACATTGCTATGATTTATGTCAGAGAATGTTTTTCCTATGTTCTCTTATAGGAGTTTTATGGTCTTATATTTAAGTCTTTAAGTCATTTTATTTTTGTGTAGGGTGTGATGGAGTGGTCTAACTTCATTGATTTGTATGTCCTGCTTTCCCAATACCACTTCCTGAAGAAACTGGTTTTTTTCTCCATTGTATATTCTTGCTTCTTTTGTTATAGGTTGATTGATTGTAGGTTTATTTCTGGGTTCTTTATTCTTTTCCACTGATGCATATGTCTGCCTTGGCCAATACCATGATGTTTTGATTATTATAGCTTTGTAGTATTGTCTGAAATCTGAGAGTGTTACACCTCCAGTTTTGTTCTTTTTCCTAAGTATTGCTTTGGCAACTCTGAGTCTTTTATGGTTCTAGATAAATTTTAATATCATTTGTTCTAGTTCTGTAGGAAATGCCATGGGTAATTTGAGAGGGATTGTGTTAAATCTGTATATTGCTTTGGGTAGTATGGCCATTTAAAATTATTCCAATTCAAGAACATGGTATATTGTTCTACTTCTTTGAATCATCTGCCGTTATCCTTATCAGTGTTTTGTAGTTCTTGGTATATAGATCTTTTATCTCCCTGGTCAGGTTTACTCCTAAGTATTTAATTATTTGATGCAATTTTAAGATTTAATGCAATCAATTTCTATATGTTAATTTTGTATCCCACTACCTTGCTGATTTCATTTATCAGTTCTAGTAGTTTTTGTGTGGAGTTTTATAAAAAGTATTTATATGTATTATTTATTTATTTATTGGCTGTGCTGGGTCTTTGTTGCTATGCACAAACTTTCTCTATTTTCAGCAAGTGAGCAACTTTTTCTAGTTGCCGTTCATGGGCTTATCATTGTGGTGGCTTCTCTTGTTGCAGACAGAGCACAGGCTCCAGGGCATGAGGGCTCAGGAGTCGTGGCACAGGCTTAGTTGCCCTGCAGCATGTGGGATCTTCCTAGACCAGGAATCAAACTGGTGTCCTCTGCATTGCAAGGCAAATTCTTAACCGCTGGACCACGAGGGAAGCCCTATGTGGACTCTTTAGGGTTTTCTAGGTAGAGTATCATATCATCTGCATATGATGACAATTTAACCTCTTTCCTTCTGATCTAAATGCCTTTTACTTTTTTCTTGTTTCATCACTGTGACTAGGACTTCTAATACTATGTTGAATACATGTGATGAGAGTAGGCATCCTTGTCTTGTTTCCAGGTCTCAGTGAGAAGGCTTTCAGCTTTTCACCATTGAGTAATACGTTGGCTGTGGTTTTTTCATAAATAGGTTTTATCATGTTGAGATATGGTCCCTCCATACCCACTTTAGTGAGAATTTTTATCATGAATGAATATTGAATTTTATCAAATCCTTTCCTGCATCTATTGAGATGATCATGTGATTTTTGTCTTTTCTTTTGTTGATGTGGTATATCACATTGAATAATTTGCATATGTTGAACCATCCTTATGACCCTGGGATAAATCCAACTTGATCATAGTGTATGAACTTTTTTAATGTGTTAATTGGATTCAGTTTGCCAATATTTTGTTGAGAATTTTTGCATCTATATTCATCAAAGAAATTGGCTTGTAATTTTCTTTTTTATTAGTCTAGTTTTGGTATCAGGATGATGGAGGCTTCATAGAATGACTTCTGGAGTGTTCCTGCCTCTTCAGTCTTTTGAAAGAGTTGGAGAAGAGTTGGTATAAATTCTGCTTTGTGTTTGGTAAAATTCCCCAGTGAAGTCATCTGGTCCTGGACTTTTGTTTGCAGGGAGTTTTTAAAATTACAGATTCTACTTCACTTCTAGTGATTGGTCTGTTCAAATTATCTATTGCTTCTTTTTTTTTTTTAATTTTTATTTTTACTTTATTTTACTTTACAATACTGTATTGGTTTTGCCATACATTGACATGAATCCACCACGGGTGTACATGAGTTCCCAAACATGAAACCCCCCTCCCACCTCCCACCCCGTATCATCTCTCTGGATCATCCCCGTGCACCAGCCCCAAGCCTATTGCTTCTTGATTCAGGAGAACTAATCTCATGAGTTTGACTCCTTATGACTCTATTAAAATTCCAAAATATTCTTTATGCATTAATTAGGGACAGTGCAAAGCTCAAAACTGGATCGAAGACCAAGGGTTCTAAGAACAAACACAAAGATTATAAAATATTGTTTGAAAAGAGTTAAAGAATTTGGGACTTCCCAGGTGGCACTAGTGGTAAAGAACCCATCTGCCAATGTAAGAGATGTAAGAAATGCAGGTTCGATTCCTGGGTTGGGAAGATCCCTGATAGGAGGGCATGGCCACTCTCTCCAGTGTTCTTGCTGGAGAATCCCATGGGCAGAGGAGCCTGGCAGGCTACAGTCCACAGGATTGCAAAGAGTTGGATACAACTGAAGTGACTTAACACAAAGAATTGTTGGGAGCAGTAGTTAGGAAATTTTGATAAATTTCCATGGATTCTAATGTTTTGGTTGTGTTTGTTTTATCAACCATAGACGCTCTGTAGCAGAAAAATTCACATCAGAAAGCATACTCCACACACAAAACCCTCAGTGTAATAAGTCTGCATCATTCCCAGAGGAGTGAGGCTGGCTGAGAGCCTCTCCACTTGGCCAGTTTGAACCTGGTATCCATGTTATTAACAAAGTGTGGTCTCTTTAAGTACCTTTCATAGAGTGACTGTTCTATTATGTTTATGAGTTGTTTTTTTTTTTTAACCATTGGGTTAAAATATATATTTTTTTAATGAAAAATTATTGCACTTGGGACTTACCTGGTGGTCCAGTGGCTAAAACTTTGAGCTCCCAATACTGGGGGCCTGGATCTAATCCCTAGTTGGGGAAGTAGATCCTACATGTCACAGCTGGGAGTCTACATACCTCAACTAAAGATCCTGCATGCCAGAATGAAGATCAAAGGGCCTGTATACTGTAGCTAAAACCCTGCACAGCTGAATAAATCATTTTTTTAATATTTATTTTTATTTATCACATAGTGAAATTTACTTTTTAAATGTTTGTATATAGTTCTATCGGAAGGCAATGGCAACCCACTCCAGTACTCTTGCCTGGAAAATCCCATGGATGGAGGAGCCTGGTAGGCTGCAGTCCATGGGGTCGCAAAGCGTTGGACGCGACTGAGCGACTTCACTTTCACTTCTCACTTTCATGCATTGGAGAAGGAACTGGCAACCCACACCAGTGTGCTTGCCCGGAGAATCCCAAGGATGGGGGAGCCTGGTGGGCTGCCGTCCATGGGGTCGCAGAGTTGGACACGACTGAAGTGACTTAGCAGCAGAAGCAGCAGCAGCAGCATATAGTTCTATGAACTTAAATACACGTATACTTGTGTAACCACTACTACCCATAATATACATAATAGTTCATATGAGATGTTTTTATTATATATGCACTTTAGTTTGGAATTCAAGTAGTCAGTGAATATCCAAATCAATGTGCTCCACAGTTTGGTCCCCTAGAAAACAGTAAGAGTTAAATATTTAATAATAATAATAGTGCTAATTTCAAAGATTATCTAAAGTTTAATGTTTTAATTCTTGGTATGCTCTAGGATGCTTGACTCCAAATACCTGCCCAATGTTAGTTACATGGGCAGCCCATGCTTATCTACTCCTTTGATTGTAATGCCTGTAGCACTTTGAGAAACACTTTCTTTGAAATCTCATTTAATCTTCACAACAACCTTGTATGTTATATATCTTGGGTTGGCCAAAAGGTTCATTTGTTTTTTTTGTAAGATGGCTCTAATAGCACTTAGTTGTCTTTAACTTCATTCAAAAAATTTTGTTAGATTATATTGTGACAGCTGTCATATCAGTGTGAATTTTTTTAAGAACTTATCAAAATTGATGAATTTGTGTGTAGCCATTTTAATGTTGAAAGTGGAAAAAAACATTTTCAGCATATTATGTTTTATTATTTCAAGAAAGGTCAAAACACAGCTGAAACACAAAGATTTGTGCAGTGTATGAAGAAGGTGCCATGACTGATCAGACATGTCAAAAGTAATTTGCCAAGTTTTGTGCTGGAGATTTCTTGCTGGATGATGCTCCATGGTCAGGTAGACCGATAAAGTTAATAGTGATCAAATTGAGACACTGAGAACAATCAACGTCATATGACAGGGGAAATAGCTGACATACTCAAAATATCCAAGCGTTGAAAATCATTTGCAACAGCTTCAGTTCAGTCGCTCAGTCATGTCCAACTCTTTCCTACCCCATGAATTGCAGCACGCCAGGCCTGCCTGTCCATCACAAACTCCCGGAGTTCACTCAACCTCATGTCCATCAAGTCGGTGATGCCATCCAGCCATCTCATCCTCGGTCGTCCCCTTCTCCTCCTGCCTCCAATACCTCCCAGTATCAGAGTCTTTTCCAATGAGTCAATTCTTCACATGAGGTGGCCAAAGTATTGGAGTTTCAGCTTTAGCATCAGTCCTTCCAAAGAACACCTGGGGCTGATCTCCTTTAGAATGGACTGGTTGGATCTCCTTGCAGTCCAAAGGACTCTCAAGAGTCTTCTCCAACACCACAGTTCAAAAGCATCAATTCTTTGGCGCTCAGCTTTTTTCACAGTCCAACTCTCACATCCATACATGACTACTGGAAAAACCATAGCCTTGAGCAGATGGACCTTTGTTGGCAAAGTAATGTCTCTGCTTTTGAATATGCTATCTAGGTTGCTCATAACTTTCCTTCCAAGGAGTAAGCGTCTTTTAATTTCATGGCTTCAATCATCATCTGCAGTGATTTTGGAGCCCCACCAAAATAAAGTCTGACACTGTTTCCACTGTGTCCCCATCTATTTCCTATGAAGTGATGGGACCGGATGCCATGATCTTCATTTTCTGAATGTTGAGCTTTAAGCCAACTTTTTCACTCTCCTCTTTCACTTGCATCAAGAGGCTTTTTAGTTCCTCTTCACTTTCTGCCATAAGGGTGGTGTCATCTGCATATCTGAGGTTATTGATATTTCTCCCAGCAATCTTGATTCCAGCCTGTGCTTCTTCTAACCCAGCGTTTCTCATGATGTACTCTGCGTATAAGTTAAATAAGCAGAGTGACAATATACAGCCTTGATGTACTCCTTTTCCTATTTGGAACCAGTCTGTTGTTCCATGTCCAGTTCTAACTGTTGCTTCCTGACCTGCATATAGGTTTCTCAAGAGGCAGGTCAGGTGGTCTGATATTCCCATCTCTTTCAGAATTTTCCACAGTTGATTGCAATCCATACAGTCAAAGGCTTTGGCATAGTCAATAAAGCAGAAATAGATATTTTTCTGGAACTTTCTTGCTTTTTCCATGATCCAGTGGATGTTGGCAATGTGATCTCTGGTTCCTCTGCTTTTCTAAAACCAGCTTGAACATCTGGAATTTCACAGTTCACGTATTGCTGAAGCCTGGCTTGGAGAATTTTGAGCATTACTTTACTAGCGTGTGAGATGAGTGTAATTGTGTGGTAGTTTGAGCATTCTTTGGCATGCCTTTCTTTGGGATTGGAATGAAAACTGACCTTTTCCTGTCCTGTGGCCACTGCTGAGTTTTCCATATTTGCTGGCATATTGAGTGCAGCACTTTCACAGCATCAACTTTCAGGATTTGAAATAGCTCCACTGGAATTCCATCACCTCCACTAGCTTTGTTCGTAGTGATGCTTTCTAAGCCCCACTTGACTTCACATTCCATGCTGTCTGGGATGCTTTGATGTTTAGATTCCATGTTAGCTTGGTGGTGAGGGTGGGGTGGGGGTATACCTTCTTGATGGTAAGATGTTCTGTTTTATTCCAAATTGTAAAGTGGATACTTTATAATAATGTGGAATGGAAGAGATTGTGGGGCAAGTGAAGTGAACAACTACCAGCTACACCAAAGGCTGGTCTTCATCTGAAGAAGGTGGTGTTGTATATATGGTGGAATTGGAAGGGAGTCCTCTATAATGAGCTCCTTCAGGAAAACCAAGTGATTAATTCCAACACGTACTGTTCCCAATTAGACCACATGAAAGCAGCAGTCAATAAAAAGCATCAGAATTAGTCAACAGAAAACACATAATCATCTTAAGAATAATGCAAGACCACATGTTTCTCTGATGGCTAGACAAAAACTACGATGTGGAACAGCCAAAGAAATAATAATAATAAAGACAATAGAGGAGTGGGAGTATAATTACAGGAAAACCATGTAGTAGATTTTTACTGCTAGTTTTATTTTTTCTAAGGTAAATATTTAAAATTATTTACAGTCATGTGAAGCTGATACCATGATTTCAATGCAGTGTTTAAAAGAAGTCTCAGGAATCTCTGCCTGTCTTAACCAATAGGACAGTTTCCATTGGTTTCTTATGTTTTTCAGTCTCGAGGACCCCATACCAGGCTCTCCACCACCACCCTCCTAGTTGAGGAGTCTAAGAATAATGGAATGGAGTATGCTGACTTAATTCTTAAAAGTAATTCTGAAGGTCTGGAGCACACTAAAGCTTTCTAGCAGAACACATCATAGTATCAAATTTCTCTACAAAGTTTAGATAAATTAGAGGAATTGGGAAGAAGTTGTTCAAGAGTATACAATTAACTTTTGTTATTCAAGTTCAGAATAAGCTGCTTAAATACTTTTTATTATTAGAAATTCAGTTTGTACTTATCTGTAAACAAGTAATGCCAAGGTCTGCCAGGGACATCGATGGTAATAGTCTGTTCACTTTCTAGAGAGGATCCTTTTTCCTCCACCCCCACAAAAATGCTGAATAAAGAAAATCACAAATTTATATCAGTCTGGGCAGTTGAGTTATGAGTTAGTTACATCAAGGCTAGCAAAAGTGGCAATGCCTAAATAGTGCCATTGTTATGGATAGTGGGAAAGCACAAGGACTGTAAGAAACAGAGGTAGCCCCAAGAAGGGTGATGTGCAGATAAAGTCCCTACAGCAGCCATGAGAATGACCTCCAGGGAATCTTGACCCTTCCTCCCCATCTTCAGCCCCCTAACCCCTGGCTTTCCGTAACTCGCCAAGTACAATCAAGTAGGATGTAAAACAGGTCTATCAGAAAACACTGATGTGTTTTAAGCTCCTAAGAGAATTTCAAGGAGAAGCAAACTAATAAAAACACAAAGGCCCTTGGATTCTAGGCTATAAGGTGATCCTGAAGTGAAAACCTAATTCACAAAAGTCTCAGCTCCTGTCACAGGGGCATTTTAACTTGGAATGTGCAAGTGCCTGAACATCCACTTTCTCCATCCTTTGTGGACAACACTCCCCAGTCCCAGACCAGACCCATCACTGTGATATTTTAGGAGGGTTATCTAAAGCCTGAGAAAAAGACCTGGTTCCTCACCAGAAAGGTTACAGGCCATCTCAAGTGAACCCTGATGAGAGGAACATATAGCCTTGGGCTTATGGGCTGTATAAAAGGCCAGAGTTATTACAGGGTGGAGGTTTAAAAGTGCATCTTAAAAAACAGCAAATGCATTCCATCTGGGGGTTGATTTTAATGTTTGGGTGGGCATTAGTACTATGTATTAGACATAATCTAAAACAACACTTTCTTCTTTAATATGCCACATTTGACATCTAATGTTTTTCTGTCTCTGGGAACTGGCTTGTGGGTTTTACCAGTCTCTGTGCAAAGTCCATGCCAGTCAGCTACCCCTAGCATGACTCTAGTACTCTACTGTCTGCCTGTGTCAGCATCACAGGAAGAATGCCCTGGCATTTGAACCGTTCCAGTAAAGAAGATCTTGGAAATCAGCTAGCCACTGAAGGGGAAGCAGTTAAAATCACTAACTTGTTTTCGTCCAACACAGAAAAGGGCATTTCCTTTGTCATCAATTGGTCCAAAAAAAGCTTTTAAACATTCACATGGGAACAGTTTGCAAATGGCCAGTGTGCTGGTGGTAGTTATCAACCTGAGTCCTGTTTCCCAGTCTGGAGAAACCCATGTGTGTAGTCGCCTTTCTGAAGGCTCACTTCCTGCAGAGCTGTTGACAGGGAAGAGGAGAAAAGGAGAATAATGTGACCTCCTTTCACCAGGAAGCCTCAGATCACTTCCCTTTGTCTCTGTGCTCCTTTGTGAGATTTTGATCCAATCTGCTGTAGTGAGAAGAAACTCTCAACATTATTTAAAAAAAAAAAAAAAACCTACCCCAACTTTCATTTTCCTTCTAAGAAATGGAGTTTTATTTCTGGATGACGAGGGCTTTGGAAGGCCTTGGCATGGTATATGAGTGATCCTTTCACAGCTGTGGAACATCAGTGAATTACATATCCAGAGTATAGAAGTAGCTCTTAAAATATCAGCCAAATGAAGAGTTGAGAGAGAGCAGCGTCTTTAAGGAACTATGTGAATGTTACTGAATCCTTCAAATGATAGTATAACCCTCTGTGATAAAGCAACAATCTCCATGGGCTGTATTTATAGAGAACTGACTTCATGGAGACAGCACAGAGGTCTCTAGAGATGCAGGACCCCTTGTTAGACATTATCTATTATTAGTCTTTTTCTACACACACTATCTACTATTTCGGCAGTGCCCTGGATTCTCAGCAGAAATGCTTTAAGAAGGTCTGTATCTTAATCTCTGGCCTGGCATCACCTAGCAGTACAGGAGTATGATGACAAGAGGTTAACTGAACTCTTGGAGAAAGGGGCAGTGGGCATAGGGGTAACAAGTTGGTGGAGTGACTCTTCCCTTGGTAATAGGGAAGAAGAACTCTGAAATCCCAAAGTGCTTTCTGACATTTGCCACCCACATAAATTAATAAGTTAGTTATTAAGGGCCTTTCTGTTTAATTAGAAATCAAACCAAAGACCCTGGTGTCATAATTTATTCTCCTGCAAAATGATGTGACCTGGAGGTTCCAGCCATAACCACAGAAAAATTGGAAGTTGGTAAATGACTCTCCAACTGAAAACTCCAAAGACGTAGAAAGGGCAGAGGGAAGAAAATGTACAATTAATAAACAGGATGAGGCAAGTGAGCAAGCCTTCACCTATGATGTCACCTGCTTATACATGATGAAATATTACACAGCCAGTTTTGGAATACTATTTATCATGGGACCCCATTTTTCATTACTTCAACAATGAGAGATACTAAATTAATGTCACATTATTTTTAATAGTTAAAAGCTCTGTCTGTTGTAATCCACAGATGAGGGAAGTACATGATATGGATGTACTATGATTTCCTTAGCTACTTCTATGTCAGTGGGTACCGGTGTTGGTCCCAGCTCTATAAACAATGCTGCAACAAACTTCATTGTTCATGGAAGCTTATATATCATTAAAAAGTTTATTCACTTTTTAATGTTATAAATATTTCTAAATATGGAAAGAAATGGGTGATAATACAAAAACACTGGAGCACTCAACATTATTTTTTAAAATGTTTATTAACATTTTGAATATTTACTTCAGGTTTTTTAAAAACTTAGTATTATAAAGACCTCTTTTTTTTTAAACTTTGTATTATGTATTGGGTTATAGCCAGTTAACAGAGCTGTGATAGTTTCAAGTGAACATTGGAAGAACTCAGCCGTACGTATACATGTATCCATTCTCCCCCAAACTCCCCTCCCATCCAGGCTGGCACGTAACAATGAGCACAGTCCCATTTCTACTGTGCCATATACATCAGGTCTACCTGGTGGCTCAGCTGGTAAAGAATCCGCCTGCAATGTGGGAGACCTGGGTTCGATCCCTGGGTTGGGAAGATCCCCTGGAGAAGGAAAAGGCTACCCTCTCCAGTATTCTGGCCTAGAGAATTCCATGGACTGTATAGTCTATGGGGTTGCAAGAGTGGGACACAACTGAGCGACTTTTATTTTCATACAGTAGGTCCTTGTCAGTTATCCGTTTCAAATATAGCAGTGTGTACGTGTCCATCCCAAACTCAACTATCCCTGCCCCCATCCTTCCTCCAGTAACCACAAGTTTGTTCTCTAAAGAGTCTCTTTATATTCCTCTTCCATTCTATTTCTTTCCCTTCCCTTATAACTATTTTAAAACAGCTATGTATTGTTCACCTCCAAGTTTTACTATGTATACACAGTTCTCTCTCATTTAAAAATTTATATAACTAGGCTCATACTCCAGGTGTTGTTGTTGTTCAGTCACTAAGTCGTGTTCAATTCTTTGTGACCCCATAGATGAAGCATGCCAGGCCTCCCTGTCCCTAACTATCTCCTGGAGTTCTCCCAAGTTCATGTCCATCGAGTAGGTGATGCCATCCAACCATCTAATCCTTTACTGCCCTCTTCTTTTGCCTTCAATCTTTCCCTGCATCAGGGTCTTTTCCAGTAAGTCGGCTCTTCACATCAGGTAGCCAAAGGATTGAAGCTTCAGCATCAGTTCTTCCAGTGAGTATTCAGGGTTGATTTCCCTTAGGATTGACATATTTGATCTCCTTGCTGTCCAAGAGACTCTCAAGAGTCTTCTCCAGCACTGCAATTCAAAAGCATCAATTTGGGGGGCATTAAACCTTCCTTATTGTCCAGCTCTCACATCCGTACATGACTACAGGTATAGCTTTGACTATATGGACTTTGTCGGCAAAGTGATGTCTCTGCTTTGTAATATGCTATCTAGATTTATCATAATCTTCCTTCCAAGAAGCAAGTGTCTTCTAATTTCATGGCTGCAGTCACCATCCGCAGTGATTTTGGAGCCCAGAAAGAGAGGATCTGTCACTGCTTCCACTTTTTCCCCTTTATTTGAAGTGGAATGATGAGACTGGGTGCCATGATCTTAGTTTTTTTAATGTTGAGTTTTAAGCCAGCTTTTTCATTCTTCTCCTTCACCCTCCTCAAGAGGCTATTTAGTTCCTCTTTGCTTTCTGCCATTAGCATGGTATCATCTGCATATCTGAGTTTGTTGATATTTCTCCCAGCAATCTTGATTCCTGCTTGTAACGCATCCAGCCTGGCATTTCACATGATGTACTTTGCATGTAAGTTAAATAAACAGGGTGGCAATATAGAGCACTGTTGTGCTCCTTTCCCAATTTTGAGCCAGTCAGTTGTTCCATGTAAGGTTCTCACTGTTTTGCTTCTTGAACCACATACAGACTTAGAAGAGAGGTAAGATGGTCTGGGATTCCCATATCTTTAAGAATTTTCCACATTTGTTGTGATCCACACAGTCAAAGGCTTTCATGTAGTCAATGAAACAGAAGTAGATGTTTTTCAGGAATTCCCTTGCTTTCTCTGTGATCCAACGAGTGTTAGCAATTTGATCTCTGGTTCTTTTGCCTTTTCTAAACCCAGCTTGTACACCTGGAAGTTGTTGATTCAAGTACTGCTGAAGCCTAGCTTAAAAGGATTTTGAGCATAACCTTACTAGCATGGGCGGGGAGGGGGCTTCCCTTGTGGCTCAGACAGTAAAGAATCCTCCTGCAGTTGGACATGACTTAGCGACTTTCATGCTTTACTAGCATGGGAAGTGAGCCCAATTGTCAAGTAGTTTGACCATTCTTTAGCACTGCCATCCTTTGGAATTGGGATGAAAATTGACTTTTTCCAGTCCTGTGGCCACTGCTGGGTTTTCCAAATTTGCTGACATATTGAGTGCAGTACTTTCACAGCATCATCTTTTAGTATTTTAAATAGCTCAGCTGAAATTCCATCTCTTCCACTAGCTTTATTGATGGTAATGCTTCCTAAGGTCCATTTGACTTCACACTTTAGGATGTCTAGCTATAGGTGAGTGACCACACCATTGTGTTTATCTGGGTCATGAAGACCTTTTTTGTACAATTCTTCTGTGTATTCTTGCCACCTCTTCTTAATCTCTTCTGCCTCTGTTAAGGCTTTACTGTTTCCGTCCTTTATCTTGCCCATCCTTGCATGAAATGTTCCCTTGATATCTCCAAAAGTGAAGTCACTCAGTCGCGTCCAACTCTTTGTGACCCCATGGACTGTAGCCTACCGGGCTCCTCTGTCCACAGGATTTTCCGGGCAAAGTTACTGGTGTGGGCTGCCATTTCCCTCTCCATGATTATACAGTAGAAGTGACAAATAGATTCAAGGGATTAGATCTGATAGACCACTTGAATATGGACAGAGGTTCATAACATTTTACAGGAAGCAGTGACCAAAACCATCCCAAAGAAAAAGAAATGCAAGAAGGTAAAGTGGTTTGTCTGAGGAGACTTTACAAATAGCTAAGCGAAGAAGAGAAGCAAAAGCAAGAGAGAAAGGGAAAGATATACCCAATTGAATACTGAGTTCTAAAAGAACAGTAAGTAGAGATAAGAAGGGCTTCTTCAATGAACAATGCAAAGAAACAGAGGAAAACAATAGAATGGGAAAGACTATCTCTTCAAGAAAACTGGAGATATCAAGGGAACATTTCATGCAAGGATGGGCAAGATAAAGGACAGAAACAGCAAAGCCTTAACAGAGGCAGAAGAGATTAAGAAGAGGTGGCAAGAATACACATAAGAACTGTACAAAAAAGGTCTTGATGACCCAGATATACACAATGGTGTGGTCATTCATCTATCATCAGGGATTTGATTTAGGTCATACCTGAATGGTCTATTGTTTTTCCCCAATTTCTTTAGTTTAAGCCTGAATTATGTTACAAGGAATGGATGTTTTGAGCCACACTAAGCTCCAGGTCTTGTTTTTGCTGACTGTATCGAGCTTCTTCATCTTCAGCTGCAAAGAATGTATCAATCTGATTTTGGTATTGACCATTTGGTGGTGTCCATGTGTAGAGTCACCTCTTGTGTTGTTGGAAAAGGGTGTTTGCTATGACCAGTGTGTTCTCTGCAAAACTGTTAGCCTTTGCCCTGCTTCATTTTGTATTCCAAGGCCAAACTTGCCTGTTATTCTGAGTGTCTCTTGACTTCCTACTTGTGCATCTCAATCCCCTATGATGAAAAGGACATCTCTTTTTTTAGTGTTCTAGAAGGTCTTGTAGGTCTACATAGAACTCATCAACTTCAGCTTCTTCACCATCAGTGGTTGAGGCATAGACTTGAATTACTGTGATGTTGAATGTTTTGCCTTGGAAACGAACTGAGATCATCCTGTCGTTTTTGAGATTGCACCTAAGTACTGCATTTTGGACTCTTGTTGATTATGAGGGGTACTCCGTTTCTTCGGTGGGTCTCACCCAAAGTGGTAGATATAATGGTCATATGAATTAAATTCGCCCTTTCCCATCCATTTTAGTTCACTGATTCCTAAGATGTTGATGTTCATTTTTGTCATTACCTGCTTGACCACATCCAATTTACCTTGATTCATGGATCTAACATTCCAGGTTCCTATGCAGTATTGTTCTTTACAGCATCAGACTTTACTTTTACCACCAGACACATCCACAACTGTGTGTTGTTTCTGCTTTGACTTAGCCTCTTCACTCTTTCTGGAACTATTAGTAATTGCCCTTTGTTCTTCCCCAGTAGCATGTTGGACACCTTCTGATCTGGGGGGGGGGCTCATTTTCTGGTCTCATATCTTTTTGCCTTTTTACATTGCTCATGGGGTTCTCACCCCAAGAATACTGGAGTGGTTTGCCATTTCCTCCTCTGCTAAGTCACTTCAGTCGTGTCCAACTCTGTGCAGCCCACCAGGCTCCACCGTCCCTGGGATTCTCCAGGCAAGAACACTGGAGTGGGTTGCCATTTTCTTCTCCAATGCATGAAAGTGAAAAGTGAAAGTGAAGTCGCTCAGTTGTGTCCAACTCTCAGCGACCCCATGGACTGCAGCCCACCAAGCTTCTCCGTCCTTGGGATTTTCCAGGCAAGAGTACTGGAGTGGGGTGCCATTGCCTTCTCCGTTTCTCCCTCTAGTGGACCACATTTTGTCAGAACTCTCCACTGTGACCTGACCATCTTGGGTGGCCCTGCATGGCTTGGCTCATGGCTCCACTGAGTTACACAAGCCCCTTTGCGGTGACAAAGTAGTGATCCATGAAGGGGATACTCCAGGTATCCTTCTGCAATTTGTTTTTTATTCAACATTGTATCTTTTAAGACCTAGCCACATTAACCCATGTAAAGAAGATTCTTTTATTTTATTTATTTAATTTTTGGAGGGTCTGCTTTGGGTCTTTGTTGCTTTACACAGGCTTTCTTTAGTTGCAGTGAGCAGGGAATACTGTTAATTGAGGTGCATGGGCTTCTCTTGTTTGGAGCACAGGCTCTAAGCACGTGGGCTTCAGTAACTGTGGCACACAGCCTCAGTATTTGCAACACACAGGCTTGGTAGTTGTGGCTCATGAGCTCTAGAGCACAGGCTCACATTATCGTGCACTGGCTTAGTTGCTTCTCAGCATGTGGGATCTTCCTGGACCAAGGATTGAATCTGTCTCCTGCATTGGCAGGCAGATTCTTACCCACTGCACCACCAGGGAAGTCCTAGAGCACATTTTAAAATTTTGATGGATTGACTCTACCAGTTTACTTATATTAGTTCCAATCTGATAATCACTTATAAGATGCAATGCTGCTTATTATTTATGGTTTTAAACCATGCTCTATTAATCTTCCTTATCCATATCTCCTTGAGGTATAGTTATAACAGTGTGTGTGTGTGTGTATAGTTATGTGTAAACCTGGCTGTGAAGTTGGTGGGACAGATACTGACTGTACTTATCAATTTCATAATGATATTGCCAAATTTGTGATTATTTACACTCCTATAATGTGTGAGAATTCTTATTTCCCCACATTTTTACCAGTGCTTGTTAATCTTTGTCAGCCTTGTCATGTGAAAGGTATCTCATCAGAAGTTTTTCTTTTTTATAACTTTATTTATTTTTGGCTGTGCTGGGTCTTGGTTGCTGCATGTAGGCTTTCTCCAGTTGCAGAAAACAGAGGCTACTGTCTAGTTGTAGTGAACAGGTTTCTCGTTGCGGTGGCTTCTCTTGCTGTGGAGCACGGGCTCTAGGGTGTGTGGGTTTAGCAGTCGTGGCTCCTTGCCTCTAGAGCACAGGCTCAGAAGTTGTGGCACGCTGCCTTAGTTGCTCCACAGCATGTGGGATCTTTGTGGATCAGAAATTGAATCCCTGTCTCCTGCATTGGCAGGTGGATTCTTTACCACTGAGGCATTAGGGAAGCCCTTCATCGTCTTTATTTCCCATGTTTCTGGTGATTTAAGCATATTTTCAAACATTTATTGGCCATTTAGTTTTCCTCATTTGTGAATTCATATCCTTTGTCCATTTTTTTTCCTTTTAGGTTGATGGTCTTTTTAAAAATTGATTTGGAAGAATTCTTTGTATTAGGTTGAATCACATGAAATTGTCATTTTTGTAAGTCAAAATTATTGAATACTTGCAGTTACATATATATATATATAAAACAAAGCTTCCCTGGTGGCTCACACTGTGAAGAATCTGCCTGCAGAGTGCGAGACCCGGGTTCTATCCCTAGGTCAGGAGGATCCCCTGGAGAAAGGAATGGCTACCCACTCCAGTATTCTTGCCTGGAAAATTCCATGGGCTGGGAAGCCTGGTGGGGTATTGTCCATGGGGTCATAAAGAATGGGACACAGCTGACTGACTAATACTTTCACTTTCCACATAAAACAAGTATTTCTTGACATTAATCTCTTCATCATTATATGAATGTCAGCCGTCTTCTGCCAGTTTAAGACTTTTATTTTAAATGTGTTTAAGACATCCTTTGGCATGTAGAAGTAAACATTAATATAGCCAATTTATCAATGTTTTCCTTTATGTTTCATGTTTTTTCCTGTGTGTTGTTTAAGGAATCTTTCTTTACCATCAAAGAGATAGCTCAGATTTTGCTGGTGTTGATTTACTAGAAGTGGGATTTCTGGGTTAGAGAATATTTGTGTGTATTTAAATTTTACCAATGTGTTAGAGTATCCCTTTCCAAAAAAATGCCTATTTAATGAGTGAGGAGGAATATATCATTGTTTTTTAAATTTATATTTCCCTGGCAACTAGTGAAATAAAGCATCTTTTTTATGGATTTCATCATCATTTGCATTTGCTCATCTGTGAGTTTTCTATTCATATTATTTGCTTTTATGTCTGTTACAATTGCTTATCTTTTTCTTACTAATTTGTGGGAGTTTTTGCATTTTACTGAGATTAGCCCCTTATCAGACATATCCATGCCAATTTTTCCCTAACCTAGCATTTACTTTTAAACTTTATCAATTGTACGCCTTTTTTAAAACAAAATTTTAAATATTTTTTTATATCAAATGTATCCATCTTTCCTTGTATCACTTCTATATTTTTTTATATAAACTGTAGGAAAGTCTCTCAGATCCCTAGCTTATACATATAGTTTCATAAAATTTCTTTTAAGATTTTGGCTTTAAAAATTTTTAAGTATTTAATCTCTCTTGACTAAATCTTTATGTTTAATATAAGGTAAGTGTGTAAATAAATGAAATAATTTTTTTCATCCTTGGGTATCTTGATATGTAAATAATATCACATGAAATCATATCATATATGTGTTACATGTTTGATTTGCTCCACAGCTCAAAGGTAAAGGAGTGTTAACGTACTACTCTTGTTCCAATTCTATTTCAATGAGACTCAGTCCCTTCCAACAGGATTGTTGGGGAGTCTGTTCTCAGTCATTTTGAAGGGAGCCCCTTTCACTCATTTGGGATCATAAAAGAACTCTTTTAGGCCCTATTGGTCAGAGATAAATGGGGATGAAGTCCTTGGTTATCAGTCAGTGGAGTTTCTCTTTGAGAACTTGGTCTTCCTGCCCATGGAATATATTTGTGGGCGGCAACTCCTCTGGCAACATCTCGTTCTCCATGCTGGTGCTTGGGCACTGGTATCTTTACTGAGCCTCCTTCTCAGGATGCCAAGTTCCCAGCCTGCCTAGGCACACACCTCTATCACTGCTGTAGTTGCTATCAGCTCTTGGAACTTAGCAGTTTAGAAAGGTTCCACCTACTGTCTTCTGGAAGCCAATGCTCCCTCCTCCCTCTCCCAAAGGTTGGGTTCTTCTGCCTTCTTGCTCTCCAAATAGGCAGCCTTGATCTGAGCTTAGATTCTCTTCCTTGGACTTGAGAAACATCAAATATGTTAGCAGTAGGATAGTGAGGAGTGAGGGCACAAAAGGGTTTTGGTGAAGAAGGTCTAGACTTTATGGTCAAAGGCCTGGCTATATTTTCTCCAGGTAAGAAATATCACTCTTCAGATGTTCAGTAACTCATCTCCTCTGCACCAAGTATGAATAGTATGCTTTTCCTCAGATAACAAAAGCTTTATAATGTGGTTCATTCTGCCTGTCCTGCTGCATTTAATTGTCGACAACTCACATATTATATACCGTATCACATTTTATATGTATTTGTGTATATATTTGTAATATATATTTATATAATTGTAAAATATAATATATTATAAATTGTGTATATATCTATATATTATATATGTAAAGATCTGGAAGGATTACATTAACTTATTTGTGGCTGACTCTAAAGGCCAGGAATTACTAAAAAATTTTTTTCATTTCTATAACTTTTGAATCATTATCATTTTTATCTCTGCAGCTAGAAAAATAAATATATTTAGGAAAATGTCACAGAATGTTAAAAGGATGTTGGTAGCAAGCAAAAGCTTTCTAAACAAAACCTGCAAACGTTTTCCAGATATTTGCACTTAGAAAGACCCTTTTTAGATACTTAGGGAAAGGAAGTGATGATGACTGGACAGTAACAAGTGAGAGATGTCTTATTTATTTCAAAAAGTTGTTCAGTATAATGAAAAGATCCCTGAATTAGCAGTCAGGCCATTTGGGGTTTTGTCATGGCTTTACTGTGAAATACCTGTGTAATTTTGATAAGTCTCTTAAACCCTTAGCTTCTAATTTTTTCCAAAACCTGGACAATCTCTAAAGTCTCCTTCAGCTATAGAATTTTATAATATATGTGATTTAGAGATTCTTTGCTAATAGCTATGACGCCAGTTTCAGCTATCATAGTGTCACTAGCCATAAAACATCCAAACTAACTTTCCTCCTTGAGAAGGTAGATGTATCTGCCTGCCATTCCTTTAGCCCTTCCTGATTTGCAATGACCACTGAACCAAATGCTTATTAGAGCTTTTGCCTGGAAAATGCCTCACTGACTGGAGAGCTAAGATTTTGCTCCCCATATGGTACAAATAGACTGCCACCAGATCCAACAGCTGGGCTGATGCCTTCTGGGCAGCCTGCTAGCACATGAGAACAGAGATGTGCTTGCTGGGCACTGGGATCTCCATAGACATTCTTGCCTCTGCTCACTGTCTCTCCTTAGGCCTTCAAGGCCTGAACAGCTGTGCAACTATGTCCTGGTCACCAGGAGAAGCTGCCTTTATGCAGTAAAGATGACTCTGAGACACTGATCTCCAAAGCTAATTGCATGTCTGTAATAGGTTTGTTCTCAGTTTCTACCTTTTAATCGTCTTACTCAGCTCTGCCCTGGACAGCACTAATGGTTTTAGTCTCCTACCCTACCTAACTGAATAGTTCTTTTCAACAAGGTAGAAGAAAAATCTGTTTCCATCATCCCAACACCAGGTCCAACCCACCTTTATAGCGGGGGCTTCTTAAAAGTAGCATTTTGGAGAACTGAACCAAGGATGGCAAAAGATGATGCTATTTCCCTCAACAGAATCAATGTTCTTTCATCCCTAAAGATGTTAACTGTAGTTATGCTGAGTGTTTAGCCTAGAAATCCTGGGATTTCAGCGTTGGGTATGTTTCAATATCTCATTATCTGACTAAATTTCCATATGTTCTATCAATTCATATTAAGAATATATGACTATTCTTAATTCATATGAATATATAACCTGTCCCAGTTCCTGTTGACCAGTCTAGCTTAGAAGTATTGTTGTTTAGTTGCTAAGTTGTATCCTACTCTTTGTGACCCCATGAACTATAGCCTGCCAGGCTCCTCTGTCCATGGGATTTTCCAGGCAAGAATATTGGAGTTGGGTGCTATTTCCTCCTCCAGGGAATCTTCCCAACCCAGGCATTGACCCCTGGATCTCTTGTGTCTCCTGTGTTGGCAGATGGCTTCTTTACCACTGCACCACCTGGGAAGCCCATTTACAGTTTGTCTGGGCCCTATTTAGTAATGGATAATAAGATAGAATGGGATATAATTCTAGAGTAGCTTTTATTCTTTAATTTAAAAAATATTCATTTACTTATTTATTCATTTAATCACTCGGCCATTTGGCTGTGCCGGGTCTTAGATGCAGCATGTAGGATCTTTAGCTGTAGTATGTGAACATGTGATATCTAGTTCCCTGACTAGAGATCGAACCCTGGGCCCCTTGCATTGGGAGTGTGGAGTCCCAGTCACTGGACCACCAGGGAAGTCCTAGAGTAGCTTTTAAAGTAAGAAATGCCTAGATCCAAGTGATAAAAGAATTTAGTCTCATTTAAACCCAGGAGGATGTTAAGCATAAATAAATGACATTTCTCATTTCTCCTGTGCTTGGTGAGTTTGGATGTGAGTATTGGTGGATATACTCTGTGATGTTGTGTATCCAAGCAGACTGTTGTGTTCTTTGAGCCTACTGTTATGAGAGCCGTTGGAATGGGGAACAAAGAGCATGGGGAGATGGAGTCCTCATGCATTTAATTGATGAGAACTCAGTATATATTTCTCTCAATACATGGGAGCAACCATTTAAATTGTACTGGTGATTCTTTCTGACATTCTACTTACTGAAGTTGTGTTAGGGAGACTGACCTGCGAGACAGGTGTAGCTGACTTACAATGTGTAGACCATTTATATACATAGAAATGTGACTTTGTTTTTTTCTATAACTGAACACAAAGTAGATCTCAAGCCCTCATTTTTGGTAGGCAATGTAAACTTTGTTATTTAAAATTAACTCAGTCACGTCTAGTTTTATACTTAGTCTCTTTGGTCACATACTTGGACACCAGTAGTATTCTTCCCTTCACCATCCTTCTACTCAGGGGAGACCCAAGTTACAGGTCTTGTCCAAGTGTTCTCTGGTCTTTGCTGACCACAACTGAGATGTGACTTCTCCTCTTTAGTTTGTGGACTTTGTAACAGCATCTTACTGCTGATGGTTGGCAGTCCAGGTTCCAAGTTCATATTCTGCACATTCAGTCACTTAGTCGTGTCCGACTCTTTGCCACTCCATGAATCGCAGCACGCCAGGCCTCCCTGTCCATCACCATCTCCCGGAGTTCACTCAGACTCACGTCCATCGAGTCCGTGATGCCATCCAGCCATCTCATCCTCTGTCGTCCTCTTCTCCTGCCCCCAGTCCCTCCCAGCATCAGAGTCTTTTTCAATGAGTCAACTCTTCACATGAGGTGGCCAAAGTATTGGAGTTTCAACTTTAGCATCATTCCTTCCAAAGAAATCCCAGGGCTGATCTCCTTCAGAATGGACTGGTTGGATCTCCTTGGAGTCCAAGGGACTCTCAAGAGTCTTCTCCAACACCACAGTTCAAACGCATCAATTCTTCAGCGCTCAGCTTTCTTCACAGTCCAACTCTCACATCCATACATGACCACTGGAAAACCATAGCCTTGACTAGGTGGACCTTTGTTGGCAAAGTAATGTCTCTGCTTTTGGATACGCTATCTAGGTTGTTCATAACTTTTCTTCCAAGGAGTAAGCATCTTTTAATTTCATGGCTGCAGTCACCATCTGCAGTGACTTTGGAGCCCCCAAAAAATAAAATCTGACACTGTTTCCACTGTGTCCCCATCTATTTCCCATGAAGTGATGGGACCAGATGCCACGATCTTCTTTTCTAAATGTTGAGCTTTAAGCCAACTTTTTCACTCTCCACTTTCACTTTCATCAAGAGGCTTTTTAGTTCCTCTTCACTTTCTGCCATAAGGGTGGTGTCATCTGCATATCTGAGGTTATTGATATTTCTCCCAGCAATCTTGATTCCAGCTTGTGCTTCTTCCATCCCAGCGTTTCTCATGATGTACTCTGCATAGAAGTTAAATAAGCAGGGTGACAATATACAGCCTTGACATACTCCTTTTCCTATTGCCCTTGATCTAACCCAGGCCTCTTTTGGTCCAATGGCCCTCTCAGCATGTCTTCATCCTCCTCGTGGATGAAGGGACACTCAGTTTTTCTCCCCTGAATAGTGGAGTACATGGATTGAGGGGCAGGGGGTGAGGCTGCTTTCAGACTTCTGACGCCACAGATGCCTTTGATTTGATGATTGAGAGCTGTATTGCCATTAGAATTATTAGAAGCAAACGGAATTCATTCATTACTATTTCAAATCAGCCTACACACTGATCTATTGTTCTCTCAATCAGTCCCCAGTTACCAGATGCTGAATGCAATTCTTGTGTTTTAAAGATATGTTGTTTTTATCAACAATATTGCCCCTAAATGAAAGTCAGCCATTTACTTTAGTGCCTAACCAAAGTCAGAGAAAACACTAAGTTAGATTTACTCAGATACAGCGTGTGTTGGGAGACGACAAAGGATGAGATGGTTGAATGGCATCACCAACTAGATGGATGTGAGTTTGAGCAAGCTCCAGGAATTGGTGATGGACAGGGAAGCCTGGCGTGCTGCAGTCCATGGGGTAGCAAAGAGTCAGATATGACTGAGTGACTGAACTGACTGAGCATGTGTTGGTTTCCAGCTTGGTACCCTCTTACAGGGAATTTCAAAACTGCTTTTGCTTATTCACAATATTCACCTTATATTCTGATTTTATAAATGTTTGATAACATTCTGAAAATATAAATCACGGAATATTTCCCTGCTCTGTGATTAATGACTTGATTGCTGAAATAGGATGCAGTATCTAAAAGAGAACTAGTGACAACACAGCTCTTAGAGGCAGAATTTCTCAGCTGGAGTTTAGAGAAGCCCATCCAAGAAGGCCAAAGAACTGTGGCTTATACCTTCCATGCAGGAGGGCAATGGCTTACCTGTCTCATCCTCCTCGGAATCCCTAGCACCTGGCGCTGTACTTAGCGTATATTGGGTGCTCAGTATATTTGCTAAATAAAGTAAGTGAATTAACAAACTTCTAAATAGCAGGTTTACATCAATGAGACATAGAATGTGCTGGTTATTGAAGCAAAATAGGTCAGTTTGAGGAAAGTTATGGACTTTCTAGGGAGCTAGTCATTGGAGAGAGTCTGTATGTCAGAAATACTGACTTTTAGGCTGATCTGATTACCAAAAAAAAAGAATAACATATTTTACACATACCCTGAATTAAACTGCCTCCTTCAAGTTTCCAAGTAAGGCAAACTCACCTGATATACCTGACCTTTTGATTTTACATTAAGGAATTATATTTACTTCATACAGACTATTTTGTCCCCTTTAGGACTTCAGCCAACTCAACACACAGAAACAGAGACATAATTATTACAAAAGGCCTCTGAATATCCCCAGATAGCTCAAGGTATGAATGAATGGTCCTTCTTAAACTCTCATGCAAAGTTGTTTTCCTGCTTATATGTATTTTTTAAAGATATCCTTGTTTGATTGCATGATCCATAGAAATTTGAGGCCACAACCTCAGGGGAACAGGGAAGGCTACTGAAGCCAGTCTCTGTGTCCTTGAAGGAAGAGGCAGGAAAACTAAGGCCCAGGCATGAAAGTGCAGCCCTGTTGATGGACATTTCCCCACCCCAGCTTCCTCTCCTTTGGAGACATCCTCTTCTCTATGTGTTCATCACTCCGCGTATAATGCCCCCCACCACTGGGGTAAGTGCCGAAGTGATGCTCAGCCTTCCTTGAAACACAGCATAAGCTGGCGCTGGGAGCACGCAGCTCCCGCACACGACTAGCACAGAGGATGCTGACATGAGGCTGCAGATAGCCTTTTCTCTATCACATGGAGAGAGGCGTTTTTGAGCTTCTTAAGAATACAGTGATGAGAGAAAGAGAAGGTGCTCTGATATCTCCAGGCCTCAGTGTGGTCCTGAGGCTCCGGTCCCTGTTCACCAGCTGATGTGAAACTAGAACTGCTGGTGTGTTTCCCCAGGCGGTTTTCAGGAGCTCTTGACACTTACACCTTACAGTCCACGTGGCCCGCCGTCAGGCCCACAGTAATCTGCTCCCACCCATCCTGCCTCCAGGCTGCCCCTGCCTCTCCTCTGGCCACACTCTGCTCTCCCTGTCCCAGGCCTGGAAGGGCCATCTCCCCACTCCTTCTACGGTGTCCTTCCCAGGCCACAAAATCTTCCCACAGTGCTTTCAGCCCATATCCACATCTTACCTTCTCTAATTTCTTTTGCATGTTTTGTCTTTACCTCACAGTTAGCCACTTGTCACAAAGCATCTCTTTCCTCATCACTCCTCAATACTTTACCCTGCTTCATTTTCTGTACAATACTCACACTTTAACATATTCTCTGTGTGTGTGTGTTTATGTATGTACAGGTGTACTTTGGGACCTTCTGTTTTGTTAATTGTCTTTTTGTCCATTAGAATGTCAGTGACACAACCCCAGCGCTAAGAATTGTTCCTGGAAAATGATAGATAAGTATTTGTGAAATGAATTAGTGCTGGGCTGCTCTCCGATTAGCAATAGAACACATTTGAGAATTTCATTAGTGTGTGTCGTCTTTGTCGTTTCCTCTTTAGAGACTCTGTAACAATCAGTTTGTTCTGCTTTGATAGACATAACTCTCTCAGCCTTATGTCTTAACTCTATCCTTCTGCTGATTCAAAATTGAAAGCAAAGATCGGTTCTTACCCACATTTGCATCCTAGTTGCTCTTCATACATACAGTTGCTTCTCATATTAGCCCCCATAGAGTTTGCTGTATTTCCTAGTTATATGGAATCTCTCTAACCAGTCTTTATATATGGGTTTCCCTTGTGGCTCAGACACCTGCAGTGCAGGAGACCCTAGTTCAATCCCTGTGTTGGGAAGATGCCTTGGAGGAGGTCATGGCAACCCATTCCAGTATTCTTGCCTGGGGAATCCCCATGGACAGAAGAGCCTGGAGGGTTACAGTCCGTGAGGTCACAAAGAGTCGGACACAACTGAGCAACTAAACACAGTCTTCATCTATACCATGGACAGAGTTTTACCTTCTTTATAATTCTTCTGTGTCTCTGAAAGCACCACACAGAGAGAATTGTTCAGAAAAGCATCATGACTTGCTTTGTGTGCGTGCTGAGTCACTTCAGTCGTGTCTGACTCTGCGACCCCATGGATTGTAGCCTGCCAGGCTTCTCTGTCCATGGGATTCTCCAGGCAAGAATGGTGGAGTGGGTTGCCGTTTCCTCCTCTAGGGGATCTTCCGACCCAGGGGTTGAACCCGAGTCTCTTACGTCTCCTGCATAGGCTGGTGGGTTTTTTACCACTAGTGCCACCTGGGGAGCCCCCATGACTTGCTGGACTGGTCTAAATGCACACACTGAGGCATTACATGCCACGCAAGGCCCAGTGCATTACAGTGACTTTGGATACACAGAAGACCATCAGAGACAGTCGGCTGGTTTTTCTTCCTTTTCAGGACAAGGCCTGAGATGTTATGAGGACTCTATATACCTCAGCAGTTTGGACTACACCACCAGAGTGCACAGCCATTCCTCATTCATTTCTCTTGCATCTCCAGCACCATGATACTGATAAACCCCAGCTGCTGGTGAGTGCTCTCCACAATGCCAGGAACTGATTTAGTTCTTTGCATACATTTTCTCAATTAATCCTTACTTGAGGCATGGACTATTATTATCTTCCCTCTACACAAGTGGCAACTCAGGCACAGAGAGATTAAGCAACTTGCCCAAGGTCACACAGTGAGTCATTGGTGGGGCTCAGATTCAAACCCAGGGCCTGCTCCAGAGCCCTCACACTTAATCTCGTTGTTGTGCTATCTGTGTTATCTGCTTAACACATCCACTGAGAAAGACTCTAGCAGCCGGGTTAGCTTCCTGTGTAATGTCTAATCCATAAAGGTAATATATAATGTGATTAAAAGTTAAAAAATCACAGCCTATAATTGAGTGCCTCTTTAGCTGCAGGGTGTAGGGAATACAGGCTACAGTGCACTTATCTGAATCCAAACTCTCACGGTCCAAACTTCCACAACAAGCCCAGGCCTATCACTGTTTGAAATCTGCTTCTCAGTTCAGCATTTGTGATTTTATAATGATTTCCACATGCATTAGCATCCCATTAATGGGCCAGTATATGAGAACGGTTGTCTTATGAAGTGAAGGTTTCTTTTTTTTTTTTTCATTTCTTTTCCATTAAAACCACAGGTCCACAGAATGAAAATGCTCAATATAATGAGTATAACCTGGAAAGTAATTTCATGGGCTGTAGTACTTTGATGGCAATAATTCTTGGATGTCAAAGGATAAGGACACAGTTTTCTGCTTCTAATTTTATTCTTAGAAAATGATGGTACTGAGCCATCCATAGAGTCCCCTGTAGATTAATTCCAGTTTTTCTTTTGGAGAGGAGATTTAAGGGAAATCTTAATCTGCTTTATATTTAACTCTTCTCTCCACACTGTGAATTAAAAATAGAAAGCTGGACTCTAGTCTCACCTCTGCAGACCCTCTGAGGGCTGAAGTTACCCCAGAGAAAGGATGGTCTGTGAACCACTCCAGGTCTCTTGTCTGGCTTAGCACCCCTCACTGACTTTCCCAATAGCTGCCTCTTTTTAATTTTCAGTCCTCATATTAACATGTCTAGAATGAGCTGTCTTTATTCTATGATGCTTGAATGACATTTAGCATTTTCCTCAGGTACTTCTCATTTGTCAAAAAACTCAGTTAATTCTGAAATTTCCTGCATCCTGTGGTTGGTTGTTCCCAAATCCATGCTTAAGGTGGGAAAAGAAGTGAAGAGTAGTTTCCTCTGCTTTCTCTTCAGCCAGTAAAAACTGCTCTGAAGTAGGCTTCCCCAGTGTCCCTTCTCCTCTCTTCTAGCCTCTCTCCCTTCCATTTCCCATTCTCCCCACCTTTTCCCAATCCTCTTTTCCCTTTCTTTTCTCCTCCCAGGTCAAACCATGGTCTGAGACAGCGGGAAGGGCAGGAATACTGCAGGTGCTGGAGGAGGAGTTAGAATTAGGCTCACTTTCCTGCCCCGTCTCCTAACTTGAAGCTTCTGAAATACAGTTGAGGGTCATTTATCCAAGAAGTAATCATCTAGTCAATCTAGATTGGAAAGCGTAAGAAACCTCTAGGAAAACCTCTACAGTTTGGAGTTTCTGACACTTCAAACCCGGTGAAGTTAACATTGTGAACTTGTGAATTGTGGCTTATGTGACTGTGGGGAGAAAGCCACCCACATAGTAAGCAGGCTGAACATCTCTCTGTCCTCCCTTAATTTATAGACACTTTCCCTCCCTCACTTTTTCCTCCTGCATCTTACACCAGTGACAAGTTTCAGTTCTAAAGTCTTAACTCAAAATACCCAAGAGACCATTTTACGCTTAATTGTAAAATTGTACAACTTCAGGGAAGAGGAGCTGTTGTATTTTTTCTGTAGTCCCTCCTTTTCATCACTTAAGTCATAGGAGCAATAACAGTGACCCCTTACTGAACACATGCTGTGTGCCTGACTGGTGGTGAGAGGGGTCCTGAATGTACATTCAGAGGAAACAGAGCTCCTCAGATCGTGGGGCCACCCACCCCCTTTCAGACAAATGCAGACAGGCTCCGGGACAATGCTTCTTAAATGGTAGATTGTTTAGTAGAACATGTTAGTTGTGGAGGCTGGCATTTTTAAAAATAAAGAAAATCGAATGAAATAGAACAAAACAGAAGAATATCAGAGGACATTGCGTGTGGTAGGAGTAAGTATTATTTTGTGAGCCTTTGATTTTAGTTAAATACCTGTTTAGAGTGGAGAGTCTGATAGTGCTTACTGGGAGCTCCGCCCGCCCTCCTGGTCTCCCTTACAACCTGCCAGGTGACCGCGGTCTGGCTGTGGTAGCACATGCAGGGTGATCTATGGCACATGGAACTCGCCCACACAGGCTCCTCCACTGTGGTCTTCCTTCCATATATCCGGTGGATGACACCAGGGCCACCTTGAAGCCACAAGATGTCAGAGCCACAATGTGAAGCAGCCTGGGTCCCTGACTCATCATTGGAAAGAATGCCACCCACAAGAGTCATTTACTTGACCAGGGACACCAGCTTTCAGCTTTATGTAAAAAGAAATTCTATTATCTTAAGCCAGATTGTTTCACCTACCTTGTGTGTGTGTACGTGCACATGCCTTATGCTACATTTATTTCTAAATGTAGATTATAGTGAGAGACATTTGAAAGCCACTGCTCAGGACAGAGTGTGGTCCTAGACCATTTGCAGTTGAATCATGTGGGGTGCTCATTATTAATGCAGATTTCTGGGCCCTGCCAAGATCTGCTGTGTAAGGATCTGGGGCCTGGGAATGTTTGACAAACTCCACAGAAAAACCTTCTAAACACTTAAGTTTAAAGAGCACTTTGGCCTCAGTATTGGTAGAAACATTTTCTTGGCAGCTCTGGGGCTGGATAAGCTTTATACCTATTTTCTTTGGTCACTGTCCAAAGTGTGAGACTCTCCCTATTCTCCACTCTATCTATACTCTATATATAATCTTATTACAATAATGCTCTGTACTGATTCACATAATCCTTTTCTAAGAACAATTTCCACTCCTCCCCTTTTCCTAAATACTTTAACTGTCCTCTAAAAAGTCTGCTGTGTAATTAACAAATGCCCCTATGCCTACCTCTTCCCTAGACATTTTCTGGCTCTCCCCTGAGTTATCAGTTCTGCTCCCCATTCAAATGGGAGCTGTTTATTTTCCACATTTTTATGTGGAATTTTATGTGTATTCTCAGGGTTGAAAAGCAGGACAAGTCCCTTCCTTGTTACTCAACTGCAGCTTCCCAACCATGACTGCCCCATCCTTTGGGATAGACTCATACTAATTAATGTATAGAGTTAATTCATAATCTCACATGACAAGAAATCTAATTCTTGAGTGATAACTGGCTAATTCAGCAACTCTTTCCGTGTTTCTACTTTGTCTTCTTCCATATGTTTATCCTTTAACTTGTTTCTTCATGGTCACAAGATGGCTGCCATAACTCCAAATATGACATCCCTCACAGCTATTTCAGTACAAATTTCCTATGGCTGTAACAAATTGTCACAGACTTGGTGGCTTAAGCTATGATAATTTATTCTCTCACTTGTTGGAGGCCAGAAATCTGAAATCAGTATCACTGAGCTGAAATCAAGGTGTTGGCAGGGCCATCTTCCCTCCAAATGCTCTAGGTGCGAATCTGTTCCTTGCCTCTTCCAGCTTCTGGTGGCTGTCACTATTCCATGGCTTGTGGCTGCATTACTCCAGTCTCTGCATTCATCTTCACATTGCCTTTTCTTCTGTGTGTGTCTTTCTTTCTCTTCTGTATCAAATTCCTTTCTGCCTCTTTCTTAAAAGTGACATTTGGGACATGGGTGATTGCATTTAGGGCCCATCTGGATAATTCAGGATAATCTCCCCATCTCATGTCCTAACCTTCATCATATCTGCAAAGATTCTTTGCCCATAAAAACTCACATGTATAAATTCCAGGGATTAGCACCTGATATTTCTAAATATTGTTATTTGGCTTACCTAGAATATCCAAAGATACAAAGGGCAGTTTCTCCTCATCTACAGTTTTTTAACAGGGAAAAATTCTTTTCTCAGAAGTGCACTGTCTTAGCCGGTTCAGACTGTCAGAATACTATAGACTGGGTGGTGTAAACAACAAGCATTTATTTCTCACAATTCTGGAGGCTGGAAAGTCCAGGATCAAAGCACTGGCAGACCCAGTATCTGGTGAAATCACTTCCTGATTTGCAGACAGTTGAATCTTGTTATTTCCTTATGTGGCTGAGAGAAAATTTCTCTCAATCACATTTTTTTTTTTTTCTTATAAGAGCACTAACCTCATTTTGAAAGTGTCTACCTTCTTGACTTAATTACCTCTAAGAGGCTTCACTTCTAATACATGGTGATGGTGGTGGAGGGGATGTTAGAATTTATACATACAAATTTTGAGAGAACACAAACATTCAGTATGTAACACCCCTCCCACCAGTATGTTGCCTGCTAAGCCTGTAGGCTGGATATGTATCATAAACCCATGTATGTAGCCTCTGTGGGGGACAGAGTCTCTGTCACCAAAAAAAAAAAAAAAAAAAGATGAAGGATGAGGGAAGGCTATTGGTTAGACCATCAATAATCTACATTAGGATTCCTGTGTCTTTACAGTTCATATCTATTAATATGATGTTGATGTTATTCTCTTTTGGTTTTTTGCTGACTCCTTCTGTGTGGACTGTCTAACCATTGACAATTCAATTATTTGACCTCCTCATCTTTCAGTGACCATTCGCTACTCTGTCTCTGTCTTTCAGTGCCACAGCTTCACCCTGGACCTGAACATCACCTGAAACTTCTTTTCTGAAATTGCAACTACAGACAACTGCCTGTCTGACCGCCTTCTCCCATCCTTCCAGCTTACTCATTTCAGTTCTCCTCTGTCCTTTCTGCTTATCCATCAGCCATTCCTTTCTTGAGTTTCCTTCTATCCAGAATATATTGCCCGTATTCTAAATTCCCTTGACTCTTGGTCCTTCCTTTGAAGTTACCTTGCAAAACCCCAGTCTTGGATGAACCCTCAAACTTCTTCCTTGTCGTTAATTCTTACCCTGACACTCTCAGCAGATAACTTTACTTCATTTTTGATTAAAATAGAAGAAATCCGATGGAAATGACTCAATTTCCCATCATGACATTTATTGTCTGTGAACTGAGATGTTTAATCTTCTGGTCTTGTTACAGTGGAATAAAACTCTTCTGCTAGAGGCCTATCCATCTACTTATCCTGTGGAAATACAACTAATTTCTGGTCAATGAGATGTAAGTAGAATTGTAGTATAGAGGCATTTAGGAAGCTTTTTAAAAGACAGTGGGCACATATCCTTTGCCCTGTTCCTCCATCCAGATTCCTGGAAGTATGAATGTGATCACGGGAATTCCTGCAGTTATATTTTAAGAATGATGCTTATGTAATGGCTGAGTAGCTAGACAGAACTTCTTTAAGTCATTTTTACCTTCTTTAAATCATTCAGATTTCTCATCCACACAGGTATAATGCTTCTCTCAGATTCTCAAACCACACTCTTCGGCTGTGTTTAAAATTTTGTTATGCTAAAATAACTTTATTTTTAGGCTGAAAAGTGTTAGTCACTCAGCTCAGTCATGTCCAACTCTTTGCAACCCCATGGCCTATAGCCCACCAGGCTCCTCTGTCCATGGAATTCTCCAGGCAAGAACACTGGAGAGGGTAGCCTTTCCCTTTTCCAGGGGATTTTCCTGACCCAGGGATTGAATCCAGGTCTCCCACATGGCAGGCAGATTCTTTACCCTCTGAGCTACCAGGGAAGCCCGTTGTACTGAAAGAACTTGTCTTCTTCCCAGCCTTGATATACATTAGTCTGCTTCCATCAGCTTACCTCTGGAAAAGTCCAAGTCCCATTGTCCTTTCCCAATTCCTGGCTTTCCTCTTCCTCACAGAGATGATATTAATAGATGTTGAGGGAGAGCAGTGGAGTGTTGAGTATGAAAAAAAGAAAACGTTGCTCTATTACCTAAATGTAATTCTGGTCACTTTTTAGCAAAATTGTATCATCCTCTCTTTTCTCTTTTCTTGTGCTTTAGTTTCTATGCTCCTTTTACCTTGTTTAGAAGTTGACCCAGAGCAGAAACGATACTCAGACTACACATCAGCAGCATCAAGCTTTTGTTCTTTTTGCTTTCTGATATTTTGAAAATATTAAAAAGAGGGCTTTTGTGTGATTTCTTTCCACAGGGGCACAGAAAACACCTTCTAGATGGAAAATGTAACCTGATCGTTTGTCTCAGAGTCTGAGTTGAACCGAGAAAAGATTCTTTCAAAAGTTGGCCCAAAAGGAAATGGGGGTAGCTGGTTTACCTCCCCTACCAGACCCCCTTCTTCTGCTTTGCTGCCCAAGTAGCAATTTTGAGAGGCAAACCTGATTGTTCATTCTCCTACTTAAAGCCCCTCAGTGGCTGATCCTGATGCCATCTTTCACCTCTGTCCTCCTCACACCCTGTGCCTCCAGTTACCCTCAGTTGTTTGTGGTAACCTGTGCTATTTCCCAAGTCTGCACTTTCTTTTTGTTGTTCTTTTCTGGACTGACTTGCCACCCAATCCTTCTATTAATAAGAAATACCCATTCACCTTCAGGGCTCAGTTCAAGAAACTTCTTGTCATTTGTGAAGCTTCTTGTCCCCCTTTACCTCCCTTCTTTCAACTGACCTTTTCCTTCATTTTGTCCTTCTCTGAATAAGTCTAATAACATGTACCGTGCTGCTGCTAAGTCACTTCAGTCGTGTCCAACTCTGCGACCCCATAGACAGCAGCCCACCAGGCTCCCCTGTCCCTGGGATTCTCCAGGCAAGAACACTGGAGTGGGGTGCCATTCCCTTCTCCAAACATGTGCCATACTTGACTGCAAAATTACTTGATGTGTTAGTGTCCTTCTATTTGACTGTAAGCTCACCAAAGGCTTAATCATTCTTTCATTGCCCAAGTAATTCATAAACATTTTCTTTTTGTAAAAGAATCAACCAATACAGAACATGAATGTTTCCTTTCACTTCTAACTCCCTCAGTCTCCCGATCACTGTCTTACTGATATTTGAACCCTCAGTGCCTAGTTCAATGTCTGGCACACAGAAACCCCAAAATTGTGTTTTGAACGAATGGAATGAGTGAATGAAAGAAAGACTAACTATCCTTTTAACGTTGTCATCAACCAGTAACACATCTGATCATAAATCTGAGTTTAAATACCCATTAATAGTGTGCAGCTTCCTCACTCCATGATAACATCATGTATGTGCTCTCTTGTGGTTTATTTTTGCTAATTCACTGTCTGAGTCTTCAGTCTCCTTCAGGTCCTGTTTACTTTATTCAAAGCTCTGCTCCTCTGCTAGTACAGTTTACACTGGGAGGAAGTTTTCCTATTGCCTGTGCAGTGTAAATTGGTTTCTAAACAATCTTGCCCACAGTCTCCATTAATATGGCACTGTAGAGCAAGGCAGGATAAAATATTCAAAGTAGCAGGAGTTACTTTTTAGGATGATTGAATATGATGAAGGAGCCAAGGACAAAGGGTAATTTATTCCAAAGGAAGTCAACACCTTTGCTTTGCACTAGCTCTTGCAGCTAAAAAATAGGGCTGGTAATTGGACTTGCTTTATGAAAATCTCATTAGCATTAGCATATAACTAAAATGCACAGCTCCATAGTTAATTGCAATCCTGCACTGCGGTTAACAACTACAGTGATGACATTTGCATATTGCACATAAAAAAAAATGCATGTCAGATAGGTGCTCTTTTAGAAAAAAAATCCTTGAATAACATTGCATTCACTACAATAATCGGAAAGATTTTGAATTTGAATGGAAATTATATGTATAGTATGAGCTTTAGAAAGACAGAGGAGCTTGATCAAAGAGGAGGGGAAGCTAAATATGAAACATTGCATAGGCAGAACTCCAGCAGCTGGGATCTTCTTCAAGGGCAGGGACCTGTAATACTGAACTGTGTGTGCTTTGTGTGAATGCCACCCTTTCTTCTGAGAGTTTCATTTCACTTTCCAGGCATCAGTCTCATCTTGATGCTTTTCCTCTAGACTATAAACTCCTTGAGATCATGGACTTGATCTTTTTAAACCTTTGAGTCCCACAGTGCTTAGCATGTACAGGCACTCAATGATTTGTAGGTGTGAACCAACTCAAGCCCTCTCGAATTGGATCCAGTAGACCTGAGGGGCTGTGCACTGAAGTGATTAAGAGTGGATGTTTTCACTTCCATGGCCCCGAGCCAGTTACCTTGAGCAGTTGCTTCAACCTCCCTAAGCCTCTGTTTCCTCTGCTATAAAATGTTTTCTGCCTTATAGGATTTTCGAGAATATTTAGAAAGATAATGCATACATAATACTTAGCACAGCACAGTGCCTGGCACGTAGCAAGTGCTATTATTGCTGTGTTTGCTGTTGTTTTGGGGTTAAAAATCATGGGAAAGGACATGTTGTGGCTGAGTGTTAGTTAGTCCTAGTGCCAATCAGCTACAAGACAGAACAGTGTTACTGTGAGTAATAATACCTACCACAAGGGCCAATACTTTTTGTTCCGTTTCACCAAAAAAGAAAATGAGTTCTTGAAAAGAGATTGGCAGGGGCATAAGACAACTATACCACTCTCTCTGTGGATGCAAAGATCCATGACCAGGCTTTGTACATGGGACTCCTCTGTAACCACAAACTGCCTACTTCCTGGAAGACAGCCATAAGCTAGGAAGTCAGGAAGGAAGTCAAGGTAGGGCCTTTTGTGGGGTAGGGCTCTTTCTTTCTTTCATCATTCATTCATTGTTCAGCTAATACTATTTATTGTGCCCATACCTAGGCAATGCATTGTGCTAGGAACTCTGAGACAGAGATGACCATGCATGTGACCTGATTGATATACACTTGGAAATTCTGGGCTAGAAGTAAAGTGAAGGATTGGAACTAGAGAAAAAGATATGTATGTCATCAGCATGGAGAGGAGTTTGAACTCTAGACATAGGTGAGGTCCCTGTGGCTGTTCACTGGGAAACACTCCCAGTACAGGGATAGGAAAGGGAGTTGGTACCAACTGAAGCAAAGGGAAGAAACTGAAGGAGATGTAAATTCTTAAAGAGATGGGAATACCAGACCACCTGACCTGCCTCTTGAGAAATCTGTATGCAGGTCAGGAAGCAACAGTTAGAACTGTATATGGAACAAAAGGCTGGTTCCAAATCAGGAAAGGAGTACGTCAAGGCTGTATATTGTCACCCTGTTTATTTAACTTATATGCAGAATACATCACGAGAAACACTGGGCTGGATGAAGCACAAGCTGGAATCAAGATTGCTGGGAGAAATATCAATAACCTTAGATATGCAAATGACACTACCCTTATGGCAGAAAGTGAAGAAGAGACTCTTGATGAAGTGAAAGAGGAGAGTGAAAAAGTTGGCTTAAAACTCAACATTTAGAAAACTAAGATCATGGCATCTGGTTCCATCATTTCATCGCAAATAGATGGGGAAATAGTGAGAGACTTTATTTTCTTGGGCTCCAAAATCACTGTAGATGGTGACTGCAGCCATGAAATTAAAAGACTTGTTCCTTGGAAGAAAAGTTATGACCAACCTAGATAGCATATTAAAAAGCAGAGACGTTACTCTGCCAACAAAGATCCATCTAGTCAAAGCTATGATTTTTTTCCAGTAGTCATGTATGGATGGGAGAGTTGGACTATAAAGAAAGAGGAGCACTGAAGAATGGATACTTTTGAACTGTGGTGTTGGAGAAGACTCTTGAGAGTCCCTTGGACTGCAAGGAGATCCAGCCAGTCCATCCTAAAGGAAATCAGTCCTGAATATTCATTGGAAGGACTGATGCTGAAGCTAAAACTCTAATACTTTGGCCACCTGATGCAAAGAATTGACTTATTTGAAAAGACCCTGATGCTGGGAAAGATTGAAGGTGGGAGGAGATGGTGACAACAGAGGTTGAGATGGTTGGATGGCATCACTGACCCAATGGACATGAGTTTGAGTAAACTCCAGGAGTTGGTGATGGACAGGGAGGCCTGGCATGCTGCAGTCCATGGGGTTGCAGAGAGTCTGACATGACTGAACTACTGAACTGAACTGAAGGAGATGAAAGTTTCAATTTGTAGATTGGTAGTTGCCAGAGTCAACTCTGTGTAAAGTGAATGAGGGTTATTGGATTTGGTGATAAGGAGGCCATGAGTGATTCTTCCCCAAGAGGGGGGGTTACTGTAAATGAATTTGGAAGAGAACTTCACATCAAGGGTAGATAGAGAATGGCAGCTGCACTACTGCTAAGTCACTTCAGTCGTGTCCGACTCTGTGCAACCCCATAGACGGCAGCCCACCAGGCTCCTCCGTCCCTGGGAGGAGGAGGAGTAATTACACAGCCTCTGGTAAATTGTCTCCTCCTTAGAAGATAATGATGGGCCAGGAACCAGAATCAGGGACGAAAAGATAAGATAGGGCTTTCTGTGGTGGACTGGGCTATTTTATTCATCATTCAGCTAATATTATTTTTATTATATTATTTATTATATTATTCATCATTCAGCTAATATATACCCATACCTATGCAATGGACTGTGCTAGGAACTGAGACAGAGCTGATCATGGATGTGGACCTGATTGGTATATAGTTGGAAAGTCTGGGGTAGAAGTAAAGTGAAGGATTAGAACTCAACAAAAAGATATGAACACCTCTGTCTCCATCTTACATATTTCTGATATTAAGGTGACAGCTGCAAGGAGTCTGTGTATAGTTCACCCACCTCTCCATGCTTGGGAGAGTGGGAAAAAAGCACATGGGAGCCCTGTCTCATGATGCACTAAGTGAGCTGTGTGAGGCGATAACTGAGATGAAGCTGGGAAGCCACAATCCTGTTCTCTCGTAGCTTTTCCTTAGAAAGTCTGTGCCCTGGAGTCTTTCTACTTCTCTCTCTGCTCTTTCCATCCTGGCTAATTTTTTTTTTCACCTCCCCACTTCCTGTATCCTATTTCTACTCTTGGAAGCCTGGTTTTAGACTCAAGCCTTTCATTTGCCTTTGTTGTTGTTCAGTTGCTAAGTTGTGTCCAACTCTGTGGACTCCATGAACTGCAGCTTACCAGGCTTCCCTGTCCTTCACCATCTCCTGGAGTTTGTTCTAACTCAAGTCCATTGAGTCAGTAATGCCATCCAACCATCTCATCCTCTGCCACCCTCTTCTCCTTTTGCGTTCAATCTTTCCCAGCATCAAGGTCTTTTCCAATGAGTTGGCTCTTGGCATCAGGTGGCCAAAGCATTGGAACTTCAGTATTAGTCCTTCCGGTGAATATTCAGAGTTGTTTTCCTTGAGGGTTGATTGTTTTGATCTCCTTGCTGTCCAAGGGACTCTCAAGAGTCTACTCCAGCACGGAGCTCAGCCTTCTTCACGATCCAACTCTCCATCCATACATGACTACTGGAAAAAGCTATAGCTTTGACTTTGCAAAGTGATGTCTCTGCTTTTTAATTTGCTGTCTAGGTTTGCCTTTACTCAAAGTTTTCCTGTAGACATACTAAGAAAATGATTTTGAACCATAATCTGACAGCTGGAGTTGTACCAGCATTTTTCTCCCCTCCCTATCCCATGTGGGTCCAACTCAGACAAAACCCAATACATAAGATCTTTTGCTTAACAGCTTACTCTTGGGCCGCCAGTATACAGTGATGGGCCTTCGTGGAAAGCGACAGTCACTACCACGTCGTCAGAGCTGTGTACCAGACTGTCCTCATTTTCCTCAGTAAGCCAATACTAGCAGAGCTTTCCAATTAGCAACAAAGAAACTTCTTCTTTTTCACTCATGCTTAAAAAATAGTTATTTTTCTTTTTTTCAGAAAGTGTTTTACTGGTAACCTCTTCAGGTCTAGTCTCCTGCTCTTCAGTCTAAATGTGCTGGCTTTCCACATGTTTAGGGATCAGGATGGGCCTGGCAGTGACCCAGGGGCAGCAAGGGGCTGGCAGAGTAGGCTATAATTTTACTCCTGTCACTGACCACCTTCTCCAGGCCACTGCACACCCACCCTCCTGTGAGTCGGAGTTTGCAGAGCCTGGAGTCTAAGAAAAGGAAGTATTGTCTCCCAGCTGTAAGTCAAGAGTTGTGTTTGTGGGTTTGGTTTTCCTGCTTCTGGCTCATGCTTGTTCTTGTTTTCCTGGCACAAGGGCATCTGTGCCCAGAACAGCTGCTTATCTCAGCTGACTGCTATTTGCCAGTACCTGGCTCATCCTGTTGTTCCAAAGAGTCACACAAAGGAAAAAATTGGGAATTCTTTCTGATGCTACATTGAATTTATCTGTGGTAAATATGTCTCAAAAGCCCAAATTGCCTTAAAACCTAAACCAGGTTCCACAAGTGACTCACTCTTAGGCATGCAGGCAGAGGGTAAGGTGGGGAGAAGGGGAGTTGGGGAGAAAAACACACATATTCTGATTGCCTAATTTTATAAGTCTCGTCTACTTCACTCTACCACAGACTTAAACCCACAGCCTCTATCTTGAGTCTCTAGATACCTGACTGACACGAGGATCTCTCCTTGCTCGGTGGAGTTCAGGATTCAGCACTAAGTGGCTTGGGTGGTGAGAGTGGCCATACACAGCGACTCCTACTATTGCTGAATGGGATGCATCTAACCAGCCTCTTCTCACTCCTTTCCTTGACTGGCTTTGTGGGCTGACACGATTTGCCATTCAGCCTCTTTCTCCCTTTTGGTGCCCGATGCCTTCTTGGACATCTTTTGATGTCCCTGTATGATGCTATTTTCTAGAAGCCCGTTGTTTTTGTTGTTCAGTTGATAAGCTATATCAGACTCTTTTCGACCCCATGGACTGCAGTGTTCCAGGCTTCCCTGTCCTTCACCATCTCCTGGAGTTTGTTCAAACTCATGTCCATTGAGTTGGTGATGCCATCCAACCATCTCATCCTCTGCCACCCTCTTCTCCTTTTGCCTTCCATCTTTCCAAGCATCAGGGTCTTTTCCAATGAGTCAGCTCTTAGCATCTGGTAGCCAAAGTATTGGAGCTTCAACATCAGTTCTTTCGGTGAATATTCAGAGTTGTTTTCCTTTAGGACTGATTATTTTGATCTCCTTGCTGTCCAAGAGACTCTCAAGAGTCATCTCCAACACCACAGTTCAAAAGCATCAATTCTTCGACATTCAGCCTTCTTTATGGTCCAACTCTCACATCCATACATGGCTGCTTGAAAAAAACATAGCTTTGACTATATGGGCCTTTGTCGCAAAGTAACTCTAGTGTCTCTGCTTTTTAATATGCTGTCTAGGTTTGTCATAGCTTTTCTTTCAAGAAGAAGAAAGCTTTTTTCCAAAAAGCTGTTCTTCCAAGTCTTTTAATTTAATGGCTGCTGTCACCATCCACAGTGATTTTGGAGATGAAGAAAATAACATCTGCCACTCTTTCCACTTTTTCCCCACCTATTTGCCATAAAGTGATGGGACCAAATGCGATGATTTTAGTTTTTTTAATGTTGAGTTTTAAGCCAGCTTTTTCACCCTCCACCCATAACATAAAATCATCTGAAACATATACCTAAAGACTTTATTCTGTCATCTCTGCTTCCGCTACAGCTCACCAAAAATGGAGCTGCTTGTTTATCCAGCTGTCAGCCATTTCCCATAAATGTCTGGCCCAGCTTGCTGCACTGTGGCAGGCTTTACTTTAGTACCAATTGGTTGGCCCTCTGCCAGGTCTTCATTGTTGGCGACCCCTTCTTGCTATTGAACACTGAGTATGAGTCAGAGGTGCTGCTGATGAAACCCTGGGCAGGTCCTGACAGCAGGGGCAGACTAAGCCACCCAGGGAGAGTAGGTATGACCTCCTCTCCGCAGAGCTGTGGTTAGTTCTAAAGCTTGGTGCCATCTCAGTGCAAACAGTGTGATATGCAATTCAACGACTCCTATGCACTCATCACTGGGGTGGGTTGTCAGAGGCACAGAAGAAGTATATGTTGGCTTCTGTAAGAGTTGTGGCCAGCAGCCACAGGTTCTCAGTTGGGTTTAGTTTAAAAATAAATGCCTCACTGGATGGTGACACTTATCAACTCTTTTTTTTTTTTTTTGAAGAAAATTGTTGCTTTGTGTAGGCTGATGTGTAACTTTAATAATCTTATCCTTAGTCCCAAGTACTGTGCTAATTTGTCCCTAGTTTTCTTCATCTTTTACTGTATTTATACAGCAGCAGCTGGTGAATGACTATATCATTAGATAATACCTGTGTTTTGAGAGGTTAAATTTCCTAGAAACCAGTTTCTAGTTTTTGTGTGTCCTTGCTTGTACTCTTTGAAGAGACTGAAAAAGAATGTTCTACAAAATCCTGTCTTGCTCTGTGGTGATGAGGTCAGACAGACCTCCACATGAGGCTGAGTAAAGCTGCCATACAACTGTGGGGTGGCTTTGGAAAATTGCAGACATATGGGGCTCACTTAGTCACCACCACAGCTCAATCCCATGGCTCCTGTCACCACTTCGGTGAGTTGGTAGTACAATAGAGATGTCACTGTGGTCGGGCCTGGAATGAGGGCCGTCATAGGGCAGTTTCACTGGTAAAATGAAAAACAAGTTCTTTCTAGTCATTTCTTATTAGAAGGAATTTCTGAATGGAAAATTCTCCTCCACTAAATAGGATTTTATCTATATAAAACTTTATTGCTTGTGACCATCAGGGTCAATTCCCATTGGCACCTGAGAGCTAGAAAATGACATCTGTAATCACAATAGAAAGAAGTGTTTGTTCTTAAACTGGTCAAAAGCCAAGTCATTAATTGCCTTTAAGGGTACAAAGGGAAAAAAGAATTAAGGGTTTTAATTGCCACAGAAATTCCAAATAGAAAATTTTACATTCAGTTGCACCTGAGATAGCAGAAAACTCCAAGGGACTAAGTCCAGTGGCCAAACCAGAATTTGGTTTATATAAGATTCCCTAGAAGTGGATCAGTAGGACTTGTACATATATTTGTTGTATAGAGGTTTTCTTCTCAGTATAGCTTTAGGTGGATTATAATTAAATGTATATAAACATGTATATGTTACCTATATATTCAGTCTGATGTATTAACCACAAGATACCAAATTATTAAAATTATTTTCAAAGCCACAAACTATGTGAGGGTAAAGATATCATGTAAAATGCAAAAATGCTTTCCAGCTATGCTGATATTTTATGCCAACTGAATGTAGAATTTAACTTAAAACCATAAGTTTGTGTATTAAAATGAAATGAAAAAATGTTGATCAGCATATAAAAAGGGCAGCCATCACTGCCCATGATTTTATTTACAGTCTTAATGTTAAAAGCCAGGGTTTCCCCCCACACTATAAAGCACGGATAATATTTTCAATCAATTCCTACCTACTGGAGTATAATGTAAATTCTTGTATGTGCTTTAATAATTCTTTAGAAATCATTCTTTGGATTGGTATTCATAAAGTGAGAAAGGAATTACTTGATGTATTCCATGTGTCTTTATTGAGACCAAGATTAAAAATAATAACAGTAATAAGGGCTAGGTAAGTGCAGAGTCACCTCAGAGTTTGGTTAGAGGAGGCAGAGGAAGAGAGTGAAGGGTGGCATGGTGGTGGCTGTGGCGGAAGCCATCCCTGGGCATAGTGGCCACAGGCGGTTTCATGGGATGACACTCAGAGGTTGTTTTTGATTTTAGTTTATATATTAAAGAAAATTTTACAGTGTTTCACACAAATAGCTTGACAACTTATATTTCACAGTATTGTTTTGCACACGTGTCCCATTCCTGGGACATGTTGACTTCACGCTGAAATTCTGGGAAAGGAGGTGACACTATGTGGAAGGCAGCCTGTAAATGCTGTGGTTACAGAAAAGAGATCAAGTCCTTTGGTTTTCTCATCTAAGAATGTAAATTAACTCATTAATTTATTCAACAAATGAGTGCCCATAATTCTGTAAGAGTCTGGGAAATCTTTTTTTTTTTTTTCCTGAACTGTGCAGTTAGTAGGATCTCAGTTCCCCAACCAAGGATGGAACCTAGGCCACAGCAGTGAAAGCACCAAGTCCTAACTACTAGGCAATGAGGAAACTCCCTGGAAAATAGTCTTTTATGAGTTGTGATATGCAACAGTTAGTAGTAATTGTGGAATTAACAGAGGAACCTGAATTACCAATCAACATAAAGGAGTCAGGAGTAGTTCAGAGCTCTCCCTGCAGCGTGCTGTGTAACCTGGCTGTATAGAAATTGGGCAGGCATTTTGCTATCTGGACAGTTGCTACTGCTCAAATTGCCGCTGTGTACCTTAGAGGTTGAATTCTATCAGTAAAACGTAAGTCTTCAAAGATATAGGCAAAATGGGATTTTTTTTGTAAAGGGCTTGAGTCAGGAAAGACCACAAGATAGAGACTCACCTGAAGCATCATCAGATTACATGATCAAGAAGGAGGTGAGTTTACGATTCTGAAGTCCGGAATCAGCACAGTCCTAATAAATAGACCTGGTCTGAGAGGAGCAGCTGTTTCTCTATGACTCATTTAAGATGCCTTACAAAACCAGAATCTCTAGAACTTGAGCTTGAAGATATAGGAAACTAGAGCCTGAAGATGTAGGAAAATTAACTACAAATGGAGCAATATTTAATAGCATAGCCCTATGAGTACTGTACAAAGACAGTTTGCTTTTTCATCCTCATCTGGGTATGTTTCTATTGAAATACAAACGCAATGTACCACATTTTGCAAAACCCAAAGAGCTCTTAAAATGGGTACTTATGCTTGTCATAACTAGGTAGGGTGGGATGAAGTTCTTCTAAGAATGAAGACATTTACATGCAAAAACCAAATTGATATAAACCATTATCATAAAAGGAGTGGAAGAAATGTCATGAGTGAATGCCCTGTGGCTGAAGTACAATCTCAATCAGCAAAAGGCTACTATGTAGGAAATGATCTGACTGGTAGGCTGGTCTATTTTGAACAGACTCTGATTGACTAGACTTTTGTACTCTTTAACATACTTATAAGTAGTAGAAGTAGAAAAATTTCAATGGCTATAGTCATAACTAAAGAGGTAATACTGTTATTTTCTGAATATGTTAAAACCGGTGTAAAATAGTAGCATTGTTTCATTGCTGCCACTGCTGCTAAGTCGCTTCAGTCGTGTCCGACTCTGTGCAACCCCATAGATGGCAGCCCACCAGGCTTCCCCGTCTCTGGGATTCTCCAGGCAAGAACACTGGAGTGGGTTGCCATTTCCTTCTCCATTGCTGAATGCCCCTAAATCATCTGGCTGTTTCTATTATGAATGATTTAGATACAGTTCTGTTGCATTGTAGGAAACAGCTCAGATAAACTCTTGGAATATCTCTAAGTCTATAATTCCCTTGTGAAAAGTACATATAAGGGGAAAAATTTTTTTTGCATGTGTGTTTTGCCTAAGATTGTCTCTGCTCAGTTACTCCATTTTCCTCTTCCTTCCACTTTCCGAGATATTGAACCACTGAATATATAACAGAAAATATGTTTAAAACTCTTTCCTAACATTCCCCTACCTAAGGGCTGTGAGCTGTGGTGAAAATAATGGAGTAGATGAGCAAGCATGTGTTTTCACTGCAAACATTATTTTTATTGTAAATAAGTAATACGATGCGTATATTTGTGTTAGTCATATCTGATTATTTGTGACCTCATGGACTGTCGCCCACCAGGCTCCTCTGCCCATGGGATTTCCCAGATAAGAATACTGGTGGAGAAGGCAATGGCACCCCACTCCAGTACTCTCACCTGGAAAATCCCATGGACAGAGGAGCAAGTGGATAGCAATTTCCTTCTTCAGGGATCTTCTCAACCCAGGGATCAAACCCGCAATTCTTGCATTGGCAGGTGGATTCTTTACCTGTCTGAGCCAAGCAGGAAGTATAAATCCTGTAGTGATTATTCATTTCAGAACATTAGTGGGTTTACAGAAGCGTTTTTTGTTACATGTTTTCTCATCCAACTGAACGCTGAAAATATAATTACAATAAAATGGAGAGTCCTCAAGAATTTCTGACTTTAGAAAGGAATTTTCAAACTTGTCACAGGAAGAATTAGGGTGTTAGATGTGGAGGATTCTCCTTGAGCTTAATTTTTCCTATTTTTTTCCTGAGGAGAATATCAGTAGGAGATGCAACAGGAATATTTTAGGATGTTCTAGATGATATTATGTCTGTTTCCACAAAAATTACATGCCTACATTTAATTATGTAACCCTTAAATAGGGGAAATTATAATTCTATTCATTTGAGAATGTATAATCTTTTTCAAACACATTTAGATATAAGCCATATGTTAAATTGAGTAAATCAGGTGTTGAAATAATGTGCTTTACTTTTGAATACATTACCCCAGTATTTTTAAAATTATGAAAAGTCAGTAGCAGCCTGAGTATAAGTATATCAGAATAAATTATCAGGCTCTTAGCTCTCCTGGAAAAGGATATTGTTTTGACAGTTGAAATTTGGCAGTTGGTAACCTGGTAGATGGTCGTGGATAATGAAATGATACCTATAGTTTGAAAGCAAGGAGCTTGCTTTCAAGTGTCAGTGTTATCTGTCCTTGTATCCATTGACACCAGTGCTGGCCAGTAGACATGGGACATGGGTTGTCCAGTTTTCTTGTTCATGCCGCCCATAACTCTAGTAGCATAGTCATCTTTCTTTGGAAAGGATTATCCATCGAAGATTATTGGCAGCAGTTTTAATCTGCAGGCTCTCTTCTTCTGTCACGATGTTCATTCATTCATTCACACATTGAGAAATACTTTTGGTGTACCAGGAGCTGTGCTAGATGGCGAGATATAATGGTGAGCAAAGGCAGCCACAAAGAAAAATAATCATGCAATGAATGTACAAAGTAAGATAAGTACTATAGGCAGGGATGAGGGTCATGAGGGAGAGGACTCTGAACCCAGATGGGAACTTAGATAAGTTTGCCCTAAAGAATTTGGGCTTGAGTAAGATCTAAAGCTATGCCAGTAAATATGTGCCACAAACTGTGTGATTATTTAGAGGAGTTAAAATTAAATCATTTTAAAATTTGATTTCTCCAGGGCACTCAAAGCTGGTGCACTGGGACAACCCTGAGGGATGGGATGGGGAGGGAGGTGGGAGGAGGGTTCAGGATAGGGGACATATGTATACCCATGGCTGATTCATGTCAATGTATGGCAAAAACCGATGTAATAGTGTAAAGTAATTAGCCTCCAATTAAAATTAATTTTAAAAATAAAATTCAGTTTCTCAATCTCACAATCCACATTCAATGTGTAGCACTGGTCCCAGAGGATTTAACTTCAATACCTGCTGGAGTGTTGGTTATCTCAGAGGTTAGGTATCAAGAATTCCACAGATTAGGGTGAAGGATTCCACATGAGGTATTAGGAACCTCAGAGACTTGGTGTTAATCCAGTCTCAGTGAATGGAATAATGGCAATCCTACATATGTGGCATGTATCACTTGCTGGTCAGGTAAACATGTACATCTCCTACAGACATATGTGTGTATATATATGTGTGTATTTGTCTACATGCCTATGTGTATATATATGTATAGTGCTGTGACATTATTAGAACTTATGAAATTAGAATTTACTCTGGGTCACTACATACAAGATTCTCAACCTTTTTAAGTCAACAGCATATCCTCATAAGTCTAATTGTAGATCAGAGGATCTTATATCGAATATAATCATTGAGCCTGAAATTCAAGAACTCTGGTTGCAACACACCCTCAATTTTTAAATTGTGAAAAGTTGTAGGAGCGCAGGTTATGTGCTATTTGTAATTTACTTCTAACAAAGCTGGAGTTTTTGTCACAGATTAACAAACACAAATTATTGAGATTATTACTTTAATTATGTGACATTGTCTTTCCCACTGACAAAAGCAATTAAAAGGACTAAAATTAAATCAGTTATAAAGAATAGATTCCCAAAGATTATAAGTGTTGTTGAAAAACAGCATGCATTTATTAAATTTCTTACATTTACTCCAAAAGTGTTAGTGAGGTAAATACCCTCCTCCTATGGATTTCAGAATGTGGCTAGAAGTAGATGTAATTCTGGAGATCATTTCATCAACCCTATCACTCTCTAGATCAGGAAACTGATATTTAGGTCAGGTGCACTGACAATTTTCAGTGACTTTAACCTATACAGATAAAAATGTCAGCAAGACTTTGATAGTAACAGGAACTAGACTGAATGACAATAATACTGTAAGCATTAAATCTCTAATATTACAGAATTACAGAGTTTTAGACTTTCGATGACTATAGCAGTGCCTGGTCCAGTGTTGGAATCGCCTTGACAACAGCCTTGTAGGTGGTCACCTGCTGCTACTTAAATAGTTACCCTGACAGGAAGTTGGCAAGCAGCCCATTCTATTATGTGGTAGCTTTTCATATTGGAAAGTCTTTACATTGAGTTGGTATTGTTATCTCTGAATTTCTACCCATGGGCTCTGCCCTCTGGAGCCAAGGTCTGCAAAGTGTTTGCTGACAGCAATTATGTTTGCTCTAATTTTCTTCTTTTTCCAGGAAACACATCTCTAGTTCTGAGTTACATATCATATATGGGGCAAAGGTCAAGTGAAAGAAAGAAAATAATGTGCTGGGGCTTATTATTAGAACTCAAGGAGTTGGAATTTATCCTGGGTCATCAAATGTAAACTTCTCAACCTTTTTGAGTCAACAGCATGTCCTCATTAGTCCCTAATTGTAGATTAGAAGATCTTATATCAAATATAATCATTGAGCTTTGTAATTCAAGAACTCTAGTTGCAGCACATCTTTAATTTTTAGTTTGTGAAAAGACTAACCATACTAAAAGAAATCAAATGCCATGAATTGTAACATGAGTGGGAGATTCAGTGAAATAAGAGGTGAGACCTTTTGCTTATAAAGACTGTGGTCTGAGACACCTAGATTAATATCAGAATCTGTAGAATTTATATTGCACTAAAATGCAATAAAATTTTACTCAATATTATGCTTTGTTATAAAAAAATAAAATTCTTAACAGTTATTTAACTCCATCCTTAAAAGAAAATGTCTCTTCACATCTCTTCCAGTATTAGTTAAAATTCCAGGAAACAACTGATATGCTAGGATATTCTTAGCTACGATTTAAATTAGATTTGGGAAAGTTGTACCATTTCCAAGTGGTTTGCGGACTATAAAAATATAAGTTTACTTGATTTTTAATTTAAATTTAAATCCTAGAAGGCTCTCTTCTCTTTATTCTCTAGAAAACCTAGTACATGAATGGTGCTTTTTAAAATATCTACTAATATAATTGTCTTCATGAATTCAAAGTACAAAATTACAGATTTTCTAAATACAGGGGCGAATGAATACATACATTTATCTGGCAAATCTAGCTACACAGATGCTGATGTTTGTTCAAAAGCTGATGTACCTACAGTCAGAAGTATTTTTAACAGTCTAAGAAACCAAAGACAAATAGACTTAAAATGGAATTTTGTTACAAATTGCTTTGCGTCTGGTGGGATTTTTGATTTCTGACCATAACTAAATTTGGCTTTATGTAAATTTGCTCTTTAAAGGCCTCAATATGTATAGGCCTACCCATTACACATCATTTTACCTAGTGAGAACTGGTGAAAAGTGGATTCTATTTACTAGATTGCCCATGGGAAAGAGTAGGTCCAGTGAAAACATTTTTGCTAAGTGTTTGCTATTTATTTGCTAGGATGATAGCAGTGTTAAGCTTGGAGGATGTGTGCATATGCATGTTAAAATTAAATTTGGTGCTTAGGTTGTTGTTTTATACAATGATTATTCTGTTTATTTAGAATCTTCTACATCCTAGGTATCTTGCCAAATGTTAGACAGGATATAAAAATGAATAAGATAGTTCTCACTCCACATTGTGACTGGTGAAACCAATGCTCAAAGAACTAGCAATACGCATGTTGTCTTATCGGATGTACAAAATATTGTTGTAATATGGCATAGCATATTGTGACATAGGAGAAAATTTCAAATACAAGTTCCAGGTTGAGTGGAAGAGTTTGAAGCTATGTAAGCATTCACCTGCAATGCAGGAGACCTGGGTTTGATCTCCGGGTCCAGAGGATCCCCTGGAGAAGTGAATGTCTACCCACTCTAGTATTCTTGCCTGGAGAATTCCATGGACAGAGGAGCCTGGTGGGCTACAGTCCATGAGATCTCAAAGAGTCGGACACAACTGAGTGACTAACATTTTCACTTCACCTTTTCATGCTGAACCATACAGAAAATTTTTCTAAAGTGTAGAATGAAATTAGCCAACTCTCTCAAAATCTTTTGTTTTCCACATGTTTCTTCTTTTAAATAAAATATATTGTTTATTTCTTCCTAGCTTTCTGAGCATCTTACTTTTGTTTTAAAGCTTTCCATAAGCCTTTTCAGGCAACTTTCTTGGAGGAAAGAAAATTTTGAGCTGGGGCTTGAGGAAATGAAGATTTTCTGAGCAGGAAGGAGCACAAAAATACTCCAGGTATAGGGACTTGCTTGTGCAGGGCAGGAAGCTGTGATTTGAATTTGGGGATTGGGAAACACTGGACTGCTTACTGGGGTATGAGAAGGGAAATGGGAACAGATGCAGCTAGGAAAGACATTGAAGCCAGGCTATTAAGCATCTAATGTACATCCTTGGGTAGCAGAGAAACAGCAGAGGTGGGTGTCTGTTTTTTGGTAATTTGTTGTCTTTATAGCTGTGCAGGCTTTTCCCTAGTTGTGGAGAGTGGGAGCTACTCTCTAGTTGTGATGCGCCAGCTTCTCATTGTGGTGGCTTCTCTTGTTACAGAACACAGGCTCTACGGTGCTTGGGTTTCAGTAGCTCCGGTTCCTGGGCTCTAGGGCAGAGAATCAATAGTTGCGGTGCACAGGTTAGTTGCTCCGTGGCATGTGGGATCTTCCCGGATCAGGAATTTAATCCTGGTCTCCTGCATCGGCAGGTGGATTCTTTACCACTAAGCCACCAGGGAAGCTCCAAAAGGTTTTAAAATTCTTACTCTTAATTATTTGTAAGTAACTTCAGATGTACAGAAAAATTGTGAGTATTAATAATATAAGGAACACCTATATATATATATATATATATATCTCCTTTACTCAGATTCACTTATTGTTAATATTTTGTCCCATTTGCTTTTTTATTTGATCTCTCTCTCCTTATTATAAAACATATATGCATAAGTGTGTGTACACATATACATACACATATGTTTTCCTGTACCACTCAAGAGTAAGTGGAATCATGATCCTCTTCTCCTAAATACCTTTGTGTGTTTTTCGTAGAAATAGGGATGTCCTCTTCATAACCACACAACAGTTACCAGCTTTAGTAAATTGAGCACTGATATAATACTTTTTAATCTGACTTGGAATTCATATGCCAGTTTTGTCTACTGAAACAATAACATGTTTTAATAGCATTTTGCCCCTTCCAGGACAAGATCTTGTCTAAGATAAAGAATCACATTTAGTTATTATGTCCTTTTACTCTTTTAATCTAGAACACTCTATAGCCTTTCTTTGACTTTTATAACATTAATAGTTTTGAATATTATAGCCTTTTTAAAAAATAGAACTATCCTTTTTTGGTGCTGGAGTTTTTTTTGTGTGTGTGTGTGCGCTAGAGATTTTATATAGGGGGTTACATAATTAGATCTGAATTTTAGAAAATGTCATTAAAGAGGCAATGTTAAAGATGGACCAGAAGGCAAGGGACAATGGATATGACAATGAAATAGGGCTTCCTAGGTAGCTCTTCCCTGGTGACTCAACAGTAAAGAAAAAATCCACCTGCAGTGGGAGACCTGGGTTTGATCCCTGGGTTGGGAAGATCCCCTGGAGGAGGGCATGGCTACCCACTCTAATATTCTTGCCTGGAGAAATCCCCATGGACAGAGGCGCCTGGAGGGCTACAGTCCATGGGGTCGAAAAGAGTGAGCAACTAAGCACACCACAGCACAGGTAGCACTAGTGGTAAATAACCCACCTGCCAATGCAGGAAACACAAGAGATGCAGCTTTGATCCCTGGATTGGAAAGATCACCTTGAGAAGGAAATGGCAACTCACTCCAATATTCTTGCCTGGAAAATCCCATAGACAGAGGAGCCCGGTGGGCTACAGTCCATGGGGTCACAAAGAGTCTGACCCAACTATGCACACACACACAGAGACAGACTATTTTCTGGCCAGTATTCCCTTCTTGGTAGGCAGAGATATCAGCATCAGAGTCTGGCCAGTATCCCTGAAAGTTGGCACAGGCATAGGAATGGAGAGAAAGCGATTCAAAATGTTTGAGTCCTGGGTTAGGCTGCTTTAGAAAGAAAAGAATAGTCTGAAACACCAGGTCCATGGGAGTTGGTGGAGAAACAAGACCAAGATCTAAAACAGTGGGCTTGGATTTTAGACTGTAGCATAAAAGATCACATAATGTGAGGATCCTTCTGAAAAAAATAGCATTAAATGCATAGTTGAGCTTAACAGTATGAAAAGTAAATCCCCAATAAATAAAAGTTAAGACTGAAGAAAAATAAAAAAGCTAGGCATGAACTGAATTCTAGCAAACTTCAAAGGAGATTTTTGGTGGATGCAGGAAGTTAAGCCTTGAGTAACAGTGAAGCAGGGGATGGAAAAGGGGTCAATGCATAGAGCAAAGGTCATTGAGGGCTACACCTGCTATAAAACAAAACAAAGATAAAAACAAAACAACTATGAACACTGTGAAGTGATAAGGAAGCTTTACTGTCTTGGCCTGGGCTTTGGATAGAGGGGGGAAAAAGTTTCTCATGTAGGTTTGGATTTTAATTTATACTGCTTGAATTGTCTAAAAAAATGTTCAGCCTAGAAATCCACATAAAAAGCCAGAGATAACACAGATTTGCCAAACAGAAGCAAATGACCTTCTTTGGAGAACCATAATTTCAGTGTAATCTATGCAAAGATTCCTACAGATAAAGCCTTGCTGAAGATGAATCCAATCAAAAACTATAAAGCATATGTGGAGGAAGAGGGACTCCACTGTAAGAATCCACGGAGACAATAAGACAGCAGAGTTAAATTCCCAGAGATTTGGGATAATAGGACTACTGACTTAAGGTTATAAAATAAACATTTAAAAATGGCTAAAGACATAAAAGGATTAATCTAAACCATAAGAAAAGAATAAGATACTTGGAGGATAATACAATTTTGAAAAAATGAATAAGATAGAACTTCTAGAAATACAAAATATAGTTATTTAATTTAAAAATTCAGTTAAATAGAAAATTGGCTACAATAGAAGGAAAATTAGTAAATTGGGAAATAGAAAAAAGATATTTAAAAGAGTAAGAGATATGGAGGAATGAGAAGAATTATCTGGAATACCAGAGAGAGAGAGTAGAGATCATCATAGAGATACAATATTCAAAGAAATAAGAGCTAAGAATTTTCCAGAATAGATGAAAGATATGAATCATCAGATTCTGAAGGCATAAGGGGACCCAAATGAAAACAAATATACACTTAGACACATTTGTTCGGAGAAGGCAATGGCAACCCACTCCAGTACTCTTGCCTGGAGAATCCGGTGGAAGGAAAAGCCTGGTAGGCTATGGTCAATGGGGTCGCTAAAAGTTGGACACGACTGAACGACATCACTTTCACTTTTCACTTTCATGCATTGGAGAAGGAAATGGCAGTCCACTCCAGTGTTCTTGCCTGGAGAATCCCAGGGATGGGGGAGCCTGGTGGGCTGCCATCTATGGGGTCACACACAGTCGGATACGACTGACGCAACTTAGCAGCAGCAGACACATTGTTGGGGAACTGCAAGAAAAAATAATCAAAGGAGAGAAAATACATTAAAAGTAATTTAAAGAAATTTAAAGTAATTAAAAGAAAAAAGACACTGTCTTTATGTTTTTAACTTTTATTGAAATATAATTGATTTACAATGTTGTGTTAGTTTCAGGTATACAGAAATGTATGTGTGTATATATATATATATATATGTCAGTTCAGTTCAGTCACTCAGTCATGTCCAACTCTCTGCGACCCCATGAACTGCAGCACGCCAGGCCTCCCTGTCCATCACCAACTCCCATGTGTATATATATATATATATACACACACACACACACATATGTATATATGTATATATATTTAAGATTCTTTTCCATTATAAGTTATTATAAAATACTGAGTATAGATAAAACATAGTCTTTAAATATTAGCAACTGACTGATAGCAACAATAGAAGCCAAAAGACAACAAAATAGTATTTTCACAATGCTCAGATATGCAGATGATGCCACTCTTATGGCAGAAAGTGAAGAGGAACTAAAAAGTCTCTTGATGAAATTGAAAGAGGAGAGTGAAAAAGTTGGCTTAAAGCTCAACATTCAGAAAACTAAGATCATGGCATCTGGTCCCATCACTTCATGGCAAAGAGATGGGGAAACAGTGGAAACAGTGTCAGACGTTATTTTGGGGGGCTCCAAAATCACTGCAGATGGTGACTGCAGCCATGAAATTAAAAGACGCTTACTCTTTGGAAGGAAAGTTATGACCAACCTAGACGGCATATTCAAAAGCAGAGACATTACTTTGCCAACAAAGGTCTGTCTAGTCAAGGCTCTGGTTTTTCCTGTGGTCATTTATGGATGTGAGAGTTGGACTGTGAATAAAGCTGAGAGCTGAAGAATTGATGCTTTTGAACTGTGGTGTTGGAGAAGACTCTTGAGAGTCCCTTGGACTGCAAGGAGATCCAACCAATTCATTCTAAAGGAGATCAGTGCTGGGATTTCTTTGGAAGGACTGATGTTGAAGCTGAAACTCCAATACTTTGGCCACCTCATGTAAAGAGTTAACTCATTGGAAAAGACTCTGATGCTAGGATGGATTGGGGACAGGAGGAGAAAGGGGACGACAGAGAGATGAGATGGCTGGATGGCATCACGGACTCGAGTTTGAGTGAACTCTGGGAGTTGGTGATGGACAGGGAAGCCTGGCGTGCTGCAATTCATGGGGTCGCAGAGTCAGACACGACTGAGCGACTGAACTGAAGATAAAGTAACTGTGAACTACAAAGTCATACACTGATAATCACTGAAGAACATGAGGGGCGTAAGAAACATTTCTGGACATATAAGCACTCATGTGTAGATTTATATTTTATTTTTGTGGCTGCACCATACAGCTTGCAAGATCTTAGTTCTCTGGTCAGGTGCTGAACCTGTGCTCCTCCAGTGGAAGCACAGAACCTTAACCACTGGACCACCAGGGAATTCCCTACAACCAACTGTTAATAAAAGAATTTATAGAGGATGTACTCCAGGAAGAGAAAATTTTTATGCAGAAAGTTTAAGAAAGAATGATGGACAAACAAGTTGTTAAACATGTAACTGAATAAATACATAATTGAACAAATCACAAAATTATAATGTCTGATTTCATGTTAATAAAAAGAACTAAAATTTGGACAACAATTACACGTAAAATGAAGGAGAGATGATCAAAGGGATGTTAAAGGGATCTAAGGTTCATGTGTTTAAAATTAGAGCAATTGATTAATTTTAATTTGAATATAAATGTTTTTAAAACTTAAACACTAAGAGGGTAGTTATAAGGTATATATACTGTAAACATTAGTGAAAGGAAATAGGAATAAACTGTGATTGATCCAAGAGAAGCCTAGAATTTTTTAAAAAAGAAAAACAGCAACAACAACAAAAAGAAAGGCAAGGACAAGATGTAAATGAAGACAAGAGAAATAACTAAATATATCAAAATTATAATACATACAGGTGGACTAAATATTCCAGCTTAAAGATTGAGATTCTCAATTGGATTGAGAAAAAAATGATCATCTTACCATCTTTATAAGTAACATTTATAAATTTAACAGCATATTTGAAGTACAAGGGTTAAAAATAAAATCAACAAATTCGACAGCTGTATTCTCTAAATTAATATCAAACAAAGTATTTTTTAAGGAATGAAGTATCATAAGGGATTAAATAATGAAAGGAACAATTCCCAGGACAATATAACAATTTTTAATTTAAATAGGACTAATAAAATAGCTTTAAATTATATAACAAAATTTGACAGAATTGTATGGGGAGAGATAGGTGTAGGAGGAAGTTATATTTGAAATGAGTACCTGTGAAACCTCTAATTGGAGATCTTGAAGGGAGTCAGATATAACTGGCCTGTATCTCTAGAGAAAGGTTAGATTTTAAGTCTAAACATTTGAAATTAGAAGACTGTATTACTCCAAGTTCAATAGATTCTGAGCTTCTTGAGGAAGAGAATTATATATTTAACTTTGTAAGGCCCTTGTGCTTATCACGGAGAAGGCAATGGCACCCCACTCTAGTACTCTTGCCTGGAAAATCCCTTGGATGGAGGAGCCTGGTAGGCTGCAGTCCATGGGGTCGCTAAGAATTGGACACAACTGAGCAAATTCCCTTTCACTTTTCACTCTGACGCATTGGAGAAGGAAATGGCAACCCACTCCAGTGTTCTTGCCTAGAGAATCCCGGGGACGGGGGAGCCTGGTGGCTTCCATCTCTGGGGTCGCACAGTGTCGGACACGACTGAAGTGACTTAGCAGCAGCAGCAGCGCTTATCACAGTGTTATATATAAGTGCTCAATAAAGATTAAATTGACTACATACTAATAGATAATGATTTTTTTAGGTTGTGCACATTTTTAGATCTAGAGATTAATATTTACTGAATGAATATGATGGGGACTATACAAAAGATTTGAGACATAATTCCTGCCTTTAGGAATATTGTAATTCAGTTGAAAGATTTTTTTTTAACCCAGTAACTTGAGAAAGAGCAATTATCAATTGTCCATAATGAAAGTTACATTGCTGTAGTATCTGGGTGAAAAAAAAGTTCACCAGAGATTTGAGGTGTTGGAGAAAGCTGTACATAGGTGAAATTATAGTTGGTTCTTGAAAAAAATGGGCATCTTTGGTTGGAAAAAAGAAGAGAACATTTTGGTTTGAGGAATTAACATAAATTATTCAGAAGTAGAAATTATTGCGTGTATTTGTGTGACAGTGATAATGGTAGTTTCACTATGATTTAAGTACTGAGGAGCGGTAAGAGAAAAAGCTGGATAAATGGTTTTATGAAGTTATGGAGGATCTCAAACTTGTTGGTAAGAGTATTGGGATTGCTTAAGTTCAGTTGAGTCGCTCAGTCATGTCCAACTCTTTGTGACTCCATGGACTGCAGCACGCCAGGCCTCCCTGTCCATCACCAACTCCTAGAGTTTACTCAAACTCATGTCTGTTGAGTCGGTGATGCCATTCAAGCATCTCATCCTCTGTTGTCACCTCCTCCTCCCACCTTCAATCTTTCCCGGCATCAGGGTCTTTTTAAGTGAGTCAGTTCTTTGTATCAGGTGGCCAAAGTATTGGAGTTTCAGCTTCAGCATCAGTCCTTCCAATGAACACTCAGGACTGATCTCCTTTAGGATGGACTGGTTGGGATTGCTTACGAGGTAATAAAGAATCATGGCTGGCCTGGCGTAATGTTTTAAGCTATTTCTGTGAATAATCTGGAAGTAATGTATGAGAGGGCTTGAAAGAAGAAGAGAATGGTAAGCAGGAAAATCTGTTTAAAATATATTTAAATTAATTCAGGTATAAACTCATAAGGTCCAGGGCTAAGGTAAAACCAGGGAAATGGAAAAAATGGGATAAATTTGAGAGGCATTTAAAAAATGATGAAGTTTGGTTTGATTGTATATAAACAAACAAAACTAGAAACATGTCAAAGTTAAGCCTAGAATCATGTTAAGCCTAGTATCCTGGAAAAATGACTAATGTGAAGAAGAATCAATAATTTATAAATTCAAATTTAGAGATCGTAAGGACCTTAGATCAATAACCCCCTATACGCAGATGACACCACCCTTATGGCAGAAAGTGAAGAGGAACTAAAGAGCCTCTTGATGAAAGTGAAAGAGGAGAGTGAAAAAGTTGGCTTAAAACTCAACATTCAGAAAACTAACAATGGCATCTGGTCCCATCATTTCATGGCAAATAGATAGGGAAACAATGGAAACAGTGAAAGACATTATTTTGGGGGGCTCCAAAATCACTGTAGATGGTGACTGCAGCCATGAAATTAAAAGACACTTGCTCCTTGGAAGAAAAGCTATGAGAAACCTAGACAGCATATTAAAAGGCAGAGGCATTACTTTACCAACAAAGGTCTGTCTAGTCAAAGCTATGGTTTTTCCGGTAGTCATGTATAGATGTGAGAGTTGGACTATAAAGAAAGCTGAGCATTGAAGAACTGATGCTTTTGAACTGTGGTGTTGGAGAAGACTCTTGAGAGTCCCTTGGACTGCAAGGAGATCCAACCAGTTCATCCTAAAGGAAATCATCCTGAATATTCTTTGGAAGGACTGAAGCTGAAACTCCAATACTTTGGCTACTTGATGCGAAGAACTGACTCATTAGAAAACACCCTGATGCTAGGAAAGACTGAAGGCTGGAGGAGAAGGGGATGACAGAGGATGAGATGGTTGGATGGCATTGTCAATGCAATGGACATGGGTTTGAGTAGGCTGGGAGTTGGTGATGGACAGGGAAGCCTGGCATGCTGCAGTCCATGGGGTCACAAAGAGGTGGACATGATTGAGTGACTGAACTGAAAGGACCTTAGATCCCTGGGTTGGGATGATCCCCTGGAGAAGGGAAAGTCTACCCACTCCAGTATTCTGACCTAGAGAATTCCATGGACTATATAGTCCATGGGGTCTCAAAGATCTGGACATGACTGAGAGACTTTAACATCACTTCACTTCAAGGACTTTAAAAGTTATACTCACAGACACTTATTTTCAAAGATGAGGAAGCTAACATCAGAAAGTTTATGTAATTAGTTCATGGTCATCTCAGTGATTAGCTTTGAGAAAATGGCTAGAATCTATGAAGAGATACTTTGAGGAGTTGGGATTGTGCTGCTGATAGGAAATCATCATTGGACGGATAGATCTGAGGAGTCATCTGAAAGGCAGAGACATGCAAATGGATATACTCTTCAAAGAGAGATTACCAACAGACAAAAGAAGAGAAGTGATGAATGATAAAGTCTTAAGGAATCTCCACTATTAGAAATTCAAGCTAGAAGGGAGATGGCTCCCAAAGGCATTCAGGAAGGATCACTTATGAGGACAATCAGAAGTGGCCAGATCCAGATTCTGTAGTGTGTTGCCCTTATGATACATTCAGTCGTTTGTTACTTATTTTATTTTGCATAAAATTCAGTATCCTACTGCATTTTTATGTAAACACCATCACATATTCTGTCAATACTTTATTTCTTATTGATTTTCTTCCTATGTCCCTTTATTTCTTTGATTATTAATATTTAATAATAAGCAAACATGAACTAACATTTCATATTTGAAACATTGACAAAAATCTACCTATGTCTTGCTCTTCCATCCCATCTCTCTGACTCACTACAAATATAAGCACTTTTTTGCATTTTTGTATAGTTTTACCACTATATCTATATAGATACCTGCTAAATTAACTTCATAGTTGCTTTTTTACTTTAAAGGGGCTATTGTTGTTGTTGTTCAGTCACTAAGTCATGTCCAACTCTGCAACCCCATGGGCTGCAGTACACGAGGCTTCCCTGTCTTTTACTATCAACTCATGTCCATTGAGTCGATGATGCCATGCAACCATCTCATCCTTGGTTGTCCTCTTCTCCTCCTGCTCTCAATCTTTCCCAGCATCAGGGTCTTTTCCAATGAGTTGGCTCTTTGCATCAGGTGGCCAAAGGATTGGAGCTTCAGCTTCAGCATCAGTCCTTTCAGTGAATATTCAGGACTGATTTCCTTTAAGATGGATTGGTTTGATCTCCTTGCTGTTCAAGGGACTCTCCAGCATCACAGTCCAAAAGCATCAGTTCTTCGGTGCTCAGTCTTCTTAACTCTCACATCCTACTTGACTACAGGAAAAATGATAGCTTTGACTATATGGACCTTTTTTGGCAAAGTGATGTCTCTGCTTTTTAATATGCTGTCTAGGTTTGTCATAGCTTTTCTTCCAAGGAGCAAGTGTCTTATAATTTCATGGCTGCAGTCACCATCCATAGTGATTTTGGAGCCCAAGAAAGTAACATCTGTCACTATTTCCATTTTTCTCCTTCTATTTGCTGTGAAATAATGACACCAAATGCCATGATCTTAACTATTTGAATGCTAAGTTTTAAGCCAGCTTTTTGCTCTCCTTTTTCACCTTCATCAAGAGGCTCTTGAGTTTCTCTTTGCTTTCTGCCATTAGATATGCATCATCTGCATATCTGAGGTTTTGGAACTTACTTTATCACACAATATTATGTTAAGATTCATCCATATGGGGGCTTCCCTGGTGGTCCAGTGGCTAAGACTCCGAACTCCCAATGGAAGGAGCTCAGGTTTGATCCCTGGTCAGGGAACTGATACCACATGCCCCAACTAAGACCCAGCACAGCCAAAAAAATAAAGATTCATCCATATTGTCACATGTAGCTGTAGTCCATTCATTTTTACTGCTCTGTAATCTTTCATATATGACCATATGCCTCACTTTATTTTCCTATATCCAGAAATAGGGAAATTTCCACTTAGCCTATTGCCAGATAGTTTATTTCGAATAGTGCTTCTACGAACATTCTTGTGCTTGTCCCATAGTATACATTGCAAGGACTTCTATTGGGTATGTATCTACTTACATTCGTTTAAAACTCTTTTTGTGAAACATAGCACATTAGAATGGCATTAGGTGAGTTTTCTGATTGTGGAAATTCAAGTCTAAAATAATCAGCATCTTTTCCTAAGATGAAATATTCAGTAACACCCTAGGAGCCTTATACAGTGCACACCCTCGATAAGGGCTATTTACCAAATGTTTTCTTGGGAAGCAAAATTATAAGCTGGAGTTGGTCACTGATTTTTTTTTTCCCACTGACCCAATTTAATGTCGATGCTATTTTCAGGATACAAAAGGAAAACTGAGGACCAGAGGCAAGGTAAGAGAGGTAACAGGTTAACTGAAGCTTAGCACTGCTTGGCAGCTAGTCCAGAAAAATTCACCTTCATCTTATTTGAGGGTCCTCTCACCTTCCCTAGCAGCCCTCCTTGTGTGAGGGAGAACAATATGAACAGAAAGAACCAAGGAGAAGGGCTCTGCCAGCTTTGTTCACTCAGAATCAGTTGATTGTCTGCCAAGAAAAGTTTCTCATTTTCAAGAGGTTCTGAGCTTAAAATTCTCATCTCTTTGTGAACACACAAGAAAGAACTCTTCTCTGGCCAGGGATCCTACATATGTGTATGTATGTGCACAGAGGCACAGGCAGACGTGCAAAGAAAAAGTGAACACTGGACATACACAGAAGCTATACTGCCATTCTCTTTATTATCATTTTCTACTTTTGAAGTGTAACAAATATATTTTCACTTAAATATAAATTGTTAGTATACCATAAATATCAGTAACCTTGTTGCTAAAACTTCCCACTCATTTTTACTTGTAGTAATCTAGCTTGAAAATCTACTTAGACTTTTAAGTCAAACCTCCTAATTTCCTGCTTTTACCAAACATCTTAGCTTTTGTGCCCAATGACAGTTTACTCCCTTTTACACCCATCTCACAGGGTGTCGTGATGAAAGAGAAAGAATGAGTATCTGGTTACCTATGGATGCCGAAATGGAGGACCATCCAAAGGGGTCAGTGAATCAGCAGTGTGACATGAACCATATTGGCTTTCAGTGGGATCTTTGACAAGATCTTTAGGGAAGAATTTTGTGGTCTGTAATTTCTAGTTATTTGCTATACTCCTATTTTCTTCTTGGGAAATAGATTTTTTTTAAAAGTTGAATAGTATACAAATGGCATGTGTTTAGGTGGAGCACAGTGCCAATGCATTACTGATTATTCCAAGCCCACATACAAAAGATACATAAAGAAAGTATTGTTTATGAATTGCAATGTGCATTCTACAAGGAGATATTTAAATCAGGATGGAAACAGCAGAGGTTTCTTCCTTCTTTGGACAGTACTATAAGGCATAACAATTCCCTTACTCTGTCAAACGAGGGTACATTTCTCAATTTGTTTACCACCTTCACTGAAAGGGCTGGATGTAAATTGTATTCAATTAAGGTATGTGCCTACAAGTACATTCCTGTAGAGTATATATTATTTGGAAATTCTCTGTGCAACACCTATTCAGGATTTATCTAAGCATACTGTTAATATTTAAGTTTTCTAGACTCAGTCCTATGAAATAATATTGCTATCATTGCATGTTTACCCACGTCCAATTTCCTTTAAAAAATATGAAAATTTGACTGCAAATAGGTAGAGTAGAAAAGGTGAATTCTTCTTGTAGGAAGAGCATTAACTGGAACATTCTGATTCTTGAAAATTAGTACAGCAATTTTTTTAACAGATAAAAGAACCTCTTATCTTATGAAGAGCTGCATTAATTACAGCCTGAAATTGTTTCATGCGTCCTCTTTCAGAGCCAAGGAGAAAGCAGAAAAGACGTGTGTAGTTGGAAGTCTGTACTCCATTTTCTTTTTCTTTTTGTAAAATAGCTTTCTGAAAGGTAAATAGTACAGAAATGCTATGAGTTTAGGTGGAACACAGTGCCAAAGCAATACTAATTTTTCCAACAACAACAGTAGCTATAACTTTAAAAACAGAAAACAAATTCCAGTGTTATGAGTAACTTTGCTGATCATAATGAAAGAAGATGAAATTTAATGTCAATAGCAGTATGAGTGTAGGAGGTAATTCTATTTCATTTTATTTTCAGACAAAACAGAAATGGAACATGGTGATACAAGCAAATCAAACACAAGCAAATGAAAAAGTCCAGGTAAAGAGTGTAGACATATCTTTGATCTACATTAAGACCAAAAGCTTTGGATTTAGAGCTATAAAAGGCAGTTTTCATTTTCATTTCATTTATTTCATTTTCATTTTAATTATGTTAAGACCTACAATTCGCTTATTTCCTCACGTTACCCTTTTTGGGTGATAGTGATCAACTAAATACAAGGCTATATAAGAGGGACATGGGAATAATCTATTGAGCAGATATTCTCTATAATGGCAATACTATTGTACATGCAAAGTTCACCAATATCTGCTTCCTGTTTTCTTTGTCCATCTTCATGAACTTTGTCCCCTTTCCTATTTAGCAACAACCTTTGTCCAATGATTGGTTTAAGTCCAGTATAGGTGTGCACACAAGCCTGCTATATAGTGGTGGTATCTACATGCTTAGAGTTAGGGGGAAATTCTTTCATTTTTTAAATGCATCTATAAAAGAAGCCAGGATATTTTTATTCACTGGTACTAGAGACCACATTCTCCATAATACATCCAAGAAAAAGATCAGGTGAAATGTAATACTTATAAGATACGAAAGAATTTAAAGTAGCAGCAAGCAAGTCTAATTCTATGATATAAAACACAAGTAACAAAATGGCAACACACTGTAGTATTCTTGCCTAGAGAATCCTGTGGACAGAGGAGCCTGGTGGGCTGCTGTTTATAAGGTCGCACAGAGTTGGACATGACTGAAGTGACTTAGCATGCATGCATGCATTGGAAAAGGAAATGGCAACCCACTCCAGTATTCTTGCCTGGAGAATCCCAGGGACAGAGAAGCCTGGTGGGCTGTTGTCTATGGGGTCACATGGAGTTGGATGTGACTGAAGCAATCACAATGGTGTGATCACTCACCTAGAGCCAGACATCCTGGAATGTGAAGTCAAGTGGGCCTTAGAAAGCATCACTACGAACAAAGCTAATGGAGGTGATGGAATTCCAGTTGAGCTATTTCAAATCCTGAAAGATGATGCTGTGAAAGTGCTGCACTCAATATGCCAGCAAATTTGGAAAACTCAGCAGTGGCCCCAGGACTGGAAAAGGTCAGTTTTCATTCCAATCCCAAAGAAAGGCAATGCCAAAGAATGCTCAAACTACCACATAATTCTCCAAGCCAGGCTTCAGCAATACGTGAACCGTGGACTTCCAGATGGTCAAGCTGGTTTTAGAAAAGGCAGAGGAACCAGAGGTCAAATTGCCAACATCCGCTGGATCATCAAAAAAGGAAGAGAGTTCCAGAAAAACATCTATTTCTGCTTTATTGACTTGCCAAAGCTTTTGACTGTGTGGATGACAATAAACTGTGGAAACTTCTGAAAGAGATGGGAATACCAGACCACCTGACCTGCCTCTTGAGAAATCTATATGCAGGTCAGGAAGCAACAGTTAGAACTGGACATGGAACAACAGACTGGTTCCAAATAGGAAAAGGTGTACGTCAAGGCTGTATATTGTCACCCTGCATATTTAACTTATATACAGAGTACATCATGACAAACGCTGGACTGGAAGAAGCACAAGCTGGAATCAAGATTGCCAGGAGAAATATCAATAACCTCAGATATGCAGATGACACCACTCTTATGGCAGAAAGTGAAAAAGAACTAAAAAGCCTCTTGATGAAAGTGAAAGAGGAGAGAGAAAAAGTTGGCTTAAAGCTCAACATTCAGAAAACTAAGATCATGGCATCTGGTCCTATCACTTCATGGGAAATACATGGGGAAACAGTGTCAGACTTTATTTTGGGGGGCTCCAAAATCACTGCAGATGGTGACTGCAGCCATGAAATTAAAAGACGCTTACTCCTTGGAAGAAAAGTTATGACCAACTTAGACAGCATATTCAAAAGCAGAGACATTACTTTGCCAACAAAGGTCCATCTAGTCAAGGCTATGGTTTTTCCAGTGGTCATGTATGGATGTGAGAGTTGGACTATGAAGAAAGCTGAGCGTGAAGAACTGATGCTTTTGAACTGTGGTGTTGGAGAAGACTCTTGAGAGTCCCTTGGACTGCAAGGAGATCCAATTAGTCCATTCTAAAGGATATCAGTCCTGGGTGTTCTTTGGAAGGACTGATGCTAAAGCTGAAACTCCAGTACTTTGGCCACCTCATGGAAAGAGTTGACTCATTGGAAAAGACTCTGATGCTGGGAGGGATTGGGGGCAGGAGGAGAAGGGGACGACAGAGGATGAGATGGCTGGATGGCATCACTGACTTGATGGACGTGAGTCTGAGTGAACTCCGGGAACTGGTGATGGACAGGGAGGCCTGGCATGCTGCGATTCATGGGGTCGCAGAGTCGGATACAACTGAGCAACTGAACTGAACTGAAGTGACTTTGCATGCATGCATGCAACAATCTTATTACTCTTCTGTAAAAGTTCTAGATAAATGAACTTGTTGAGTCTGGTAAAATAACTGAGTCTAATAGAGAATTGAGAGTCATCAAATTAAAGTCAGTGCCCTTTGGTGCTAAGAATAGGTTCACGTTTACAAATGGTGTTGCCTAATGTAGTAGAAAGAGCCTCACAAACCTAGATTTGAATTTCAGATCTGCCATTGATTGGCTGGTGACCTTGGCCAAGTGACCTTCTGATCCTCTGTATTCCTCCACAATGAGGGAAAATGATGTTTAGCTTGCAGAGCTGTTGTTAAGGATAGCTATTCATTGGGTTCAGTTCAGTCCCTCAGTTGTGTCTGACTCTTTGCGACCCCATGAATCACAGCATGCCTGGCCTCCCTGTCCATCACCAATTCCCGGAGTTCACTCAGACTCACGTCCATCGAGTCAGTGATGCCATCCAGCCATCTCATCCTCTGTTGTCCCCTTCTCCTCCTGCCCCCAATCCCTCCCAGCATCAGAGTCTTTTCCAATGAGTCAACTCTTCGCATGAGGTGGCCACAGTACTGGAGTTTCAGCTTTAGCATCATTCCTTCCAAAAAAATCCCAGGGTTGATCTCCTTCAGAATGGACTAGTTGGATCTCCTTGCAGTCCAAGGGACTCTCAAGAGTCTTCTCCAACACCACAGTTCAGAAGCATCAATTCTTCGGCACTCAGCCTTCTTCACAGTCCAACTCTCACATCCATACATGACTACTGGAAAAACCATAGCCTTGACTAGACAGACCTTAGTCGGCAAAGTAATGTCTCTGCTTTTGAATATGCTATCTAGGTTGGTCATAACTTTTCTTCCAAGGAGTAAGTGTCTTTTAATTTCATGGCTGCAATCACCATCTGCTGTGATTTTGGAGCCCCCCAAAATAAAGTCTGACATTGTTTCCCCATCTATTTCCCATGAAGTGATGGGACCGGATGCCATGATCTTAGTTTTCTGAATGTTGAGCTTTAAGCCAACATTTTCACTCTCCTCCTTCACTTTCATCAAGAGGCTTTTTAGTTCCTCTTCACTTTCTGCCATAAGGGTGGTGTCATCTGCATATCTGAGATTATTGATATTTCTCCTGGCAATCTTGCTTCCAGCTTGTGTTTCTTCCAGTCCAGCGTTTGGCTGTTCTATAAAGTGTTTTGAAGGGTGCCTGACACATATGGGCTCAAAAGTTGCTTTTGTTTTCACTGTTATTATGCATTTTGACACACTGCTTTTCTATCAAATGCCTCTAATATTATAATGAACATAAAGACCCCAATGAACCTGAAATCATAAGTAAGATAATAAAATGCCTTAAATTTAGAGAACACTTTTGATCCAGAGTACTCAAAATCCTCCCCTTCTAATTTCTCCTCTGATTAGTTTTGTAAACTGAAAGGAATACTCTTGTGAGCACATCCAGGAGCAGGGGTGAGACGGGATATCACTGCCTGGCTGCACCACTTTTACCAGCCAATCCAGGCTAAGTGAAGGGACAGAACAGCATCAGGAGGAAGGTGGGCAAAAGAAAACAAGGAGTGAAGTCTTCACATCGTCAGCCACCAGGGATGTCTCAGAGGATCCCATCCACTTACACATAATGCAAATCAATTTGAGTCACCTGCTGAAAAAATAAATAAATAATTTGGAAAATGTTGCAGTTTATATAGAAGCTAAGAAGGAAGGCAAAGACGTGGGTTCCTTTCAAATATCATTAAAAAGAAATTTTATCCAGAATTAGCCCAGTCATTGCTTCCCTTCTCGGCTTTTCTCAAGCTGTCAAAAGAGAGCCAAACTTAGTTCTTAGTTCCTTCAGGTTTCTTGCTGGCTGCCAAATAATATGAGGCCCTTCATCTCCTCCCTGGTGTCGCAATCCTTCACAATTGCTTCATCCACCAACTGCCTCATGCCAACACTTTGCCTACTGTTTTCTTCTCTGTCTCTCCTTCCTGTGTGGCCACTTGGCCAGTTTGCCAGCAGCGGATTGGCCCAGATCAGCAGGCTGTCACGTGACCAAGTCCCAGCCTCTGCAAAGCACCCACATCTGAATTTCCATGACGCACCTGCTGCCGTCACATTGGCTCTCAAGTAAGTCAGTGGTCAAATCTTTTCCAAAAGTGGTTTTGACAGAGAACAGCTTAAATCACCAAAGATGTTGACAAATGCACGTTATCTAGGAAAGTGAGTAAAGCAACTCATTTGAAGGACAGGAACAGATAAGGCCCCCTCTTTGTCTCCTTGCCTTTTTACACTAGTATTCCTGTGGAGACAAAGGGAAAGAATGGAAAGGAAACAAAGGCAAATCTTCAGCGCTGGCTGTCCCAGGGTTGATTAGGATGCTGATCTGTGTGGCAGGTTCCTAGGTTCTCACCCAACTTCTTGGCTGCTATTCAAAGGATTTAACAGTGCGCTTTGTAAATAGTGGTGTACAAAGCTGTTCTAAAAATAGTACATTTCCAGGATCTGAATTGGGTGAGTGGAATGAGTGGCAATGACTGTATTGTACAAGACAGATTACAAGCAAGTTACTCGATGGTACTTGATATGCAGGGTTATTCACATGCTTCCTCTGGCTTGGTTAAATAATGCAAACACATTTACCAACGTACATGATCATTTTGTTTATTTGTGCTCTGGAGAACTCGCGTGTGTTTATGACTGACAATGGTACGTGTTCTATTTTCTGACAATCAAACAAAGCTCTTGCAATGAGGTAAATAGCTGAGTTAAATAGTGGAGCCGACACTCCTGAGAATCGCTGATGTGACACTATGGTGGTGGTTAATGACAGGTTTCCTGCTGTGCTTTCTGCCCGAAAGGATTTTTGCTGAAGGTGGGAATCAACAAGAGGCTCTGATGACTAGGGGGACTGCTGGGTTTGGCTAAAATCTCTCTGGAAACCATGTGTGTGAAAGCTTGTGCCTCATAAGTAATTTTTCACTGAGGGAGCTGCTGCTCTTGTTCTTCCTTGCCCTGGCGCCTGTGGTTGGGCTGCATGGGACCTCAGAGAGCAGCACAGTCCTTGCTGTTGCCTACTGCAAAAGGCAGGTCAGAGGTACTTTTCACAGAAGACTCAGGCTCAGGGAGAGCCCTAACGGAGCTTTAAATAAGAACATAATTACCTGAAATGAGATGCTGTGATGTGTTTGCAGTCATTTGAAAGCAAAAGATACCCCTTCTATTTTCAGCTATAAGTGGTGCTTGTTCCTATACATTCTGAGAAGAGAAATGTTCTCTTACCAAAATGCAATATAATTATTTCTTACATAAATAGTTGTCTTTCAGGCAGTTTGGAGATGCTCTTTTTTAATATCAGTAACAATGTGGAAAGTCTTAGGTGAAGCCCTGGATTGTTCTGACAGGTCAATTTCCTCTTAGAAGTCAGAAACTGAGAATAGGGACAGCTCTTGAAGGAGTCAGACCAGGGAAATACATTAAAGAGGATTAAAAATAAAACCTCAGCCTGTCACTTTAGCAAACATTTCTCCTACCCAAATTTCATGCCTATAACTTGGGTAGATTGGCTCTGACAGTCCGGAAGTGTACATTTTGACACTCCTCCCTCCCCTACTCCTGTATGACTTTGGGAAAGGTCCAAAAACTCTGACTCTCCAGTTTTCTCATCCATGAAATGGTTAGCATAATGTCCGCTTCACTGTGAGGATTAAATTAGGTAATGTAAGCAGTGTTCTTGGCCCAGGGTAGTAAATGGGATGCAGTTAGCATTCCTGGACATGGCCTCTCAAATAACATCCTAGTCTCCCTCAAAATACGTATCATCTAATAGGCTGAGCACTATTCAAATGTCCAATTCCTTTTGAGAACTACCACCCTCATCATTATTATTTTCCTGGTTGTTGAAGAATGAACAGTCCAGACGGCATTAAATCAGAAGTTCCTGGCATATGCGTCTTTATCAGTATCTACCTGATAATGGGTGTTAGGGCTTACCTGGTGGCTCAGACAGTAAAGAACCTGCTTGCAGTGTAGGAGGCCTGGGTTCCATCCATGGGTCAGGAAGATCCCCTGGAGAAGGGAATGGCTACCCACTCCAATATTCTTGCGTGGAGAATCCCATGTACAGAGGAGCCTTGTGGGCTACAGTCCATGAGGTCTCAAAGAGTGATACACGACTGAGCAACTAACACAATGCGGGCTAATTTCTCTTTGGAGCTGCCTTGGAAGATAACATAAACCATGATTCCAGCCATGGAATTTCCTCAATCTGGCTTTCATTTCTTATGCAAAGGAATTATGGTTTTTTTCCCCCAATAGGTGGATATTTGCTTACATCCCTAGAGAGTCAGAAAAATGATATAGATTTCATTTCTTGTTTGAGACTGACTTTTTTGCAAACAGATAAAATAATATAACTGAGTAGATTATTGGAGGGGCACACGCTCAAGCGTGAACAAAGTGAGCTCTGAAAGAGCCTAATGCATTTATAGGGGGATGAAGGCCAGGTAACATCCTCAAAGTCATGGTCACAGCTAAAACCCTTACCCACCATGTTTGTGAAGGTAAGAAGGGCATATGAGGTGGCTCTATAAATGGAAAGATAAAACTGTGTAAAATAAAGTGTAGATGGTACCTCTGCTAGTGACTGTTTTCAAGATTGGCTTTTAGTCTCTTTGTACAGTGTTCGATAAATTTATTCTACAAAGATGGTTAGTGATCATCATCCAAAGTTAATTAAGTTCCTATAAACAAAATCTCAGCCAAATATGTGAAAATATTGGAATTGACCTTTTTTAAATAAAGCTTTCACATCAGTATACTTAAAAATCATATTGAAAAGACAAAGGATTTTGAAAAATGTCCAACTTTGATTTTCACTGGCCAAACTGAATTAATTCTTCTGTTTTCTCTTCAGAGGGGCACAATGTTGCCTCTAAGGGGCTTCTCTTCTCAAAGGGATAAAATGTACAAACACAGCAACTAAAAGAATGACACTTTCAATTCATTTGAGATTTGTTTTGCTTTTCTGTTTTATTGTAAGCCTATCTGCTAATGTGCTGACCGTGTTCTAGGCACTGAGAGGAATTAAAAGCTGTCGCTGTGCTAATGGGTCTTGTTGAGGGTGAAACGACTTTCATCTAAAAACTATTGTACTCAAGACAGTGTCCATAAGTCTCCAGTTAAATTTAATCAACCGCTAATATAATGCCAGAGATCTACAAGGCTGTGTATGGTTAACAGCAGGTAGGCTGGTGTGGCAGAGAAGTGGAATTTAGTAAAGGTAGATGAGGGTGGCTGTGGGCTAAATTATGTGCCCCCTAATTCATATATTAAATTCTAATCCTTATACCTCAAAATGGGACTGTATTTGGTATAGGGTCTTTAAAGAAATAATTAATATGAGTCCATTAGGATGGGCCCTAATCTAATGTGACTAGCATCCTTCTCAAAGAAGATTTAGGATGCAGAGACACATAGAGAAGAGGTCATGTGAAGACCCAGGAGAAGACAGTCATCTGCAAGCCCCGAGGAGAGGTCCCAGAAGAAACCAGCTCTGCTGACCCCTTGATCTTGGACTTTTAGCATCCAGAATTGCAAAGAAATAAGTTTATGAGTTTATTGAGTGAGCCACACAGTCTGCGGTACATTTTTTTATTTATGGGAGCCTGTGTAGACTAATACAGTGGCCTTTGGGATGAGTAAGATTTGTTTAAGTTGAGAAAAGAGGGCAAGTAGGTGCTATGCTTCTGTCTTTCCTGTTGTTCTTATTTGGATTTTATTTTCCTTGTTTGTGTCCTTGTCCTACTATTAGGGGTAGAAGTTAGAAGATAGTGGGGAGAAGGGAGATGGGAAAAGAATTTGGGATGGAAGAAGTAAAATTAGAGAATGAATGAGACTGTTGGAGACCAGACTTGTGTTTTACTGGAGACCATCAGACATGGAAAAGCAACAAAAAGCAGCAACTGTAAAAAGCAGTGAGCAGTTTTAAAACTAAAGGATAGCATTAAGAATAAGAAACTGTAGAGTGGTTAACAGGATTATCAAAAGTCTGAAATTTATCTGCACTCAATAAAGAGGTCTTTATTGCTTACTGGTGGCATCTTGTTAAGTTCAGCCTCTATCTTCTAAAGATAAATCCCAATATTATCATTGTAGTTATGACTTATTTGATATTTATAACACCCCAGGGTTGCTTCTTGCTACATTATTTTTACACTGTTGAAATAAATTTTTTTACAATGGATAGAAATGATGTAAATATAATAAGGAAGCATTTTTATCAATAGTAAAGACATGACTGGGCTACTGAGTCAAACAGAACTTGTCACTCAAGTGATTCTCATTACTTATTAAATATTTCCCAGTGATTGAGGGGTTTTCAGTTGTGTGAAGATAAAATGTTGCCTCAAATCTAAGCTATTAATCCAAACTTATATGTTCTTTCCTGGTGGCTCAGCTGGTTAAGAATCCACCTGCAATGCGGGAGACCTGGGTTCGATCATTTGGGAAGATCCCCTGGAGAAGGGAAAGACTACCCACTCCAGTATTCTGGCCTGGAGAATTCCATGGACTGTATAGTCCACAGGGTTGCAAAGAATCGGACACAACTGAGTGACTTTCACTTTCATATATTCTACCACCTGGACATAATTTGTTTTCAGCGTGTAATGTCAAGAAATATGTATTTAAGTGGCCACATGCAGATTGTTATTTCTTAAGGAAAGAGCCTATGTTTGGCCTTACTCCTTTGAGTACTTTAGTCTCAATAGTGACTTTAGAGGAATGTTTCTTTCATTACAATTTTGCAAGTTATGTTGGGGAGTGGGCAGGAAATAGAATTACTGAAGAAGGTTTTTATACTCTCGTCTGAACTATTAGGAAAATACTTGGTGTAGAGAACACTTCTCCCTTCAGAACTCTTTTTGTTGTTGTTCTCCCAAGGCCTAAAATGTCTGGGTGACTTTAGAGCTCCCTTTCAGGCCAAGGGCTGTTTTCTGCCCAAGGAGTTCCTGCCCTGGGCGGCTCACAGCCTCTGGGGGTCATGCCAGGCCCTGCCTCACCTGCTGGCTCTGCCGCCTGGGCTCACTGTTGTCCACTGTCTGGTCCAGATCCAAACTGTCTATATATAAAGGACTTTGATCTGGATACTTTGACATTCAGTTTCTGGACTGAAGTGGCACTTTAATCAGCTTCCTATAATCAGGGGCAGTATTCTTTACTCTCGTGCCTGGCTATAGTTCCAGAAATTCCTGGCTGAGCATCTGCTTTCTCAGGAGGAAAAGGTGAGCATGTAAAACATGTGAGTACTTTTCTTTGTATCTCTGTCAATAGTAAAATGCTCAGTACACATTTAACACATGAAAAAGAGAGGAAAAGAAAAAAAAAAAAGGACAGGGAAGGAAAAAGACAGAAGGAATAAATGTTGGTTCTTTGCACAGTTAGAGACTTCCCTGATAGCTCAGTTGGTAAAGAATCCACCTGTAGTGAGGGAGATCTGGGTTTGATCCCTGGGTTGGGAAAAGCCCCAGGAGAAGGGAAAGGCTACCCACTCCAGTATTCTTGCCTGGAGCATTCCATGGACTGTGTAGTTCATGGGGTTGCAAAGAGTCAGACGTGACTGATCGACTTTCACTTTTGCACAGTTGCTACACTTGGCAATGTGGTCTGCAGCAGTAGGAAAAAGCCAGCTAAGTTTCTGTAGCAATTCTGTTTGTAATGTTCTCTTTGACCATTAGCCCCAACCATTATCTCCTCCTAGGGGTTTCCCTGGTGGTGCAGTGATAAAGAATCCTCCTGCCAATTCAGGAGATGCATGTTCAATCACTGGATTGGGAAGATCCCCTGGAGAAGGAAATGGCAACCCACTCCCTTATTCTTGCCTGGAGAATTCCATGGACAGAGGAGCCTGGAGGGCTACAGTCCGTGGAGTCAAAAAAAAGTCAGACACGACTTAGCGACTAAACAACAGTTACCTCCTAACTCACCCGCTTCTGTAGAGAATTCTTTTCTCCATAGAAGGATTGTCCCTGCCATCATATCACCAGACTCAAGGGATTTTCCAAGGGTAGGCAGAAACATTTCAGAGAACACAGCAAGAAGTCAAATTGAGGAAGATAAGGAAGGTCTAAAAAGTACACAGCCTGCCTTATTTATCCTAGTGATGTTGTTATTGCCAGATCCTGTGTTAATCCTAATGATTTCCATTTTAGTTATCACAGGGCCTTACATGCCCCAGAATATCTGAGTAATTTTCCCCAACTCTTTTCTTAGACTGTCTATATCTCATATGAGATGAAGGAAAAAGAAAAATTACACCCTGTGGCAGATACTGGGCTAGGTACCTGTGGAAAACACATTTTGGAATGTCTACACAGCCCACAAGGATCCACTCAGCATGCTGCTCACCACGGGGTGAGGCCCTTTAGCCCTGTTTATGCTCAGTCCTAGCCACTCTCCACTGAGAGTGGAGTGGATTTTCTTGAGAGACTTAAAAATTGGAGTTATGGATTCCTGCTACCTCTGTGTTGCTGCTGCTAAGTCGCTTCAGTCGTGTCTGACTCTGTGAGACCCCATAGACGGCAACCCACGAGGCTCCCCCGTCCCTGGGATTCTCCAGGCAAGAACACTGGAGTGGGTTGCCATTTCCTTCTCCAAGGCAGGAAAGTGAAAAGTGAAAGTGAAGACTCTCAGTTGTAGATGACTCTCAGCAACCCCATGGACTGCAGCCTACCAGGCTCCTCCGTCCATGGGATTTTCCAGGCAAGAGTACTGGAGTGATAGTGTCTTGGAAAAGGATACATAAGCTCAAAGGCTATGGGTCAGTCAGCTCTGTTGGTCTAGGGGAGAGAAAGTGAATTCTCACAGAAGAAGAAAAAAAATCAAATACACAAAGAGACGCTACAGTGGATCCTGACAACTTTTTATTTCTTGGTCACAACCTCATTATAAGGCTTAGCTGAATTCTTGACTTTAAGAACAATGGGATAGCACTATAAACTTATAATTTTTTCTGACTCATTCTCTCTCACTTTTGCCCTTAAACCAGGTCAGGTTTATTTCTATTACCTGGAATGTAAGGAATCCTAACCAATAAAGTGATGGCATGTGCTGTACCTTATTTAACATGATTTTCACAACAGATCTGTGAGGAATTTTCTATCTGTTTTACTGACGAGGAAACCTGGATTAGTAACAAAAGTTGCCTAGGCTTTACACTTCATGAATTTCCGGGATGGCATTTGGACTCAAGTTTTGTGAACTTCTGAACCTAATCTTTTCCCACTGGGCTCTTACTCCCTTGGAGGTGCTCTGACAGCTAGGGACATCTCCTGTGACCTCAGAAAGACCCTGAAGTTTTGTAAACCTTAAGGTAACAAAGATTCCGAGGATCACAATTGCCCCGGCTCCTGGTTCTCTGGCAGGACACCAGTTTCTGACTGTTCTGCCTGCCCCTACCCGGTGGAACACAGACTGTGCATTCTTCTAGGCCTGGAGGAGACACTCTTAAGCTCCATGGGGAGCAGGATACCCCACCCCTCGGAGAAGGCAATGGCACCCCACTCCAGTGTTCTTGCCTGGAAAATCCCATGGACGGAGGAGCCTGGTAGGCTGCGTTCCATGGGGTTGCGAAGAGTCGACGTGATTGAGCGACTTCCCTTTCACCTTTCACTTTCATGCATTGGAGAAGGAAATGGCAACCCACTCCAGTGTTCTTGCCTGGAGAATCCCAGGGACGGGAGCCTCGTGGGCTGTCATCTATGGGGTTGCATAGAGTCGGACACAACTGAAGTGACTTAGCAGTAGCAGTTCCCACAAAAGAAAAAACGTCAAGTCTAAAGGATAGTCTCCTTTGGGTTGTTGTCTTCTGGCCCCTGAGAGTCGGCAGGGAGCTACAGCACTAGGCTCGTGCGCTGCCTCCTGCATTAAGCTCTGAACGCTCCTTCCACTAAACAGTTGGACCAGAATGGGTCAGTCTATTCTTTCCCTGGAACATAGGGTCCTTTTTCCTTCCACTGAAAGCTGTTTTCTGTTTCATTCGGTGATTAATTATTTGGAATTCATCATTCAGATCCTGTTGGGGAGGTGAGAATGCGGCCCACATGGGACCTGTGGCAGGGAGGTGCTCTAGGACTCCTGCCTTGACCAAGGCCTTTGATACCTTGATATTGGCTTAAGAACCTGTTAAAGACATGGACATATTTCCTCTGTCTTCCTAATGACACGAGTGATCATTAAATGCCTATTTTGCGCTCTGAATGGGAATTATGATTCTCCCTCTGTGGACCCTGAGCCCATGTACTGAGACCAAGTTCTTGAAATTCTCTCCCTCTGAGGCAGATTCAGTATCGCACCACAGAGATGATAATTGACTTTTTTTTTTTTTTTCTTTTCTGTGTGATGATTTGATGATTGCTGTAACCACAGTTACCTGGCCAGAATTTACAAAAGGGGAATAAAAATTACAATTTGGAGATCACTCTGCACTCCCATCTTCATTTTCAGTTCCCTCTATCTATAAAAGTTTCCCTTTATCTTTGCCAAAACTTTGTTGGCTTAAGTGGTGGCCAGTTTAAGAGTCTGGATTAGTTGTTAATGTTGCACTGATAGTTTTCTTAATTACTTAGAGGGGGAGGTAAAGGAGACTAAGATTAATGTTAGGTTAATCTCACTTTAGTACTTTAGACACTTTAGTAGTCTCTGAATAAATGTTAAAAGGATGAATTACAATGATTATAAAACACTGAATAAAAATAGAATCTATGGTATATCACTATACTCAATAAGAGGTAGAAATAAAGAGGAGAAAGAAGAAGAGAAAATTCTTATCTATAGAAAGGGATTAGATTAGGAAAAAAAAAAAACACTGTTTTGCAATCCCAGTGTAATATTTGGTCCAGGCAAGGATCATCAACAAATGCTAAAGCCACTGGGTGAAGGGTTATTAGGAAATAAGTTATTCACAAGTCTCAGAACATCAACTATCAGATCACTTTTTAATTACCAAGGGGAAAGAGTATCTTTGTAACAGAGAAATAGAGCAAACAACAATTTAACCATGCTGTTACTTAAAACATTACCAATAATGGGACAAAGTGACGTTATGTCTCTCTTGGTATGCAGTTTGAAGTATGCAATGGTATCACCCCCCTTTTTTTTCCCAAAAATATTTCAACCAAAGCTAATTATGAGAAAACTATCACACAAATTTAAAATGTTAGACCTACAAAATAAGCGACCTGAACTTTTCCCCAAAAAGTTAATCTCATAAAAAATGAACAAATTAGGGAGCTAGTTCCAGATTAAAGAAGCCAAAGAGACATAACTGACTCTAATGAGTATAAACTGAATAGATCCTAGAGCTTAAAAAAATATTAGGAAGAACATTTTGGAAAAAATTATGAATAACAATTTGGAAAATTCATATATAGCATATACATTTCATGGTATCAATATTAAACTTATATGTAATAATGGTTCTGATGTTGTGTAGATGAATGCTTGTCTTACATCATAAAATATTTAGGGGTGAAGTGTCATGATGTCTGTGATTTATTTTCTAATGATTCAGTAGTAAAATTATGCATATATTGCACACACGCTATAGTGTGTGTGTATGTGTGTGAGAGAGAGAGAGAAGAAAAGAGAAAGAAATGGTGCAAAATGTTAACAGTTGCTGAATCTAAAGTGAAGAGTATGTATTGATTGTATTGTTCTTTCAACTTTTGTGTGAGTTTGAAAATTTTCAAATAAATTGCAGGGGGTAAAGAAATGACAAACAGACTGACTTTTACTTTATGAAAAAGTTAGAAAGCCCAGGTAGCTCTTTTTCGAAATAGGTGAGAGAAATTGGAAAGCCAGGCAGAATGAATAGAAAATAGAATCATAGAGTGTTATCATTTGAAGGATCTTTAAAGTCTGATGTTCAGACTGATTCTGAGAAACAATCTGGAAGAAAAAATTTCTGGCTAAATAAATTGGGGAAACAAGGCACCACTCTCTCTCTCTCTCTTGGAGAATCACAATGAATATTATTAGCATGCTAAAGTTCTGAGTAAGGAAGTGTGTTTAATATTGTTTAATGTCACAATTTCTAAACTTATTTGATCACAGAACCTCTTTTTAAAAAACATTACCCCCATTCATTTCCTAAGAAGCAAATGTTCCCCAGAATAGACAGAGAAATCCTGATCCAACTTTATTTAACAAGGAAAGAAATAGAGACTCAGAATAGTTCATTTTTTTCAAGGTCACAGTGGAAGAGATGAGCCAAGAACTCAGGTTATGAGAAAGGTGATACAAAACAGTGAGTGATTGGTGGCATTCACAGAGAAGGAAAAAAAGGTTTCTTACAAAGATCATGCTAATTGAAATAGTTAATGCCATTTCAACCAGCAAAAACCCTGTATTTTATCCCATTTATACAAGTTCTACATATAGGATCTGTTTTGCAAACATGCCACCTTTGTTTGTAACCATGGAGACACATGTTGTTTGCTAATATCATACCATGCAGGAGAAAATGAAATGCCTTATATATATATGATGCAAATCTAAGTTTCATTCTGTTATATGGAGTAAATATTACATGGAATTGTGATTGAATCAGCCTGTCTTAAGTTACACTGTTTATCAGTTGTGATAGGCTGAGGGGGAAAAACTCCCATGTTCTGTCGCTTCATAAGCCAACCACATTAAGAACATACATCTGCTTTAAAACTACACAGTTCCTTTTCTAGTGCCCAAGCAGATTTGCTCTGGGCTCAAGCGGTTATCAAACCCGGCTCTGTCTCTGATGGCTGCAGTTTGCATTCGGAGCATGAGTACAGCCCTGGTGCAGGACGGGCAGTCTCAGGCAACAGATGTCAACTCCCTTGTAAAGGCGCTGCTCTGCCTTACAACTGGCAAAGAGAACTGAAGGAGTTCCCTTCCCTTTATGGCTTTTATCTCTCTGGTTAATAGGGGATGGTGCTTAGAGGAGGCAATTCTTGAGCTATAAATCCAGACAGCAAATAAAGCATGGGGAGAAGGAGGAAAATTACAATGTAAGAAGTTTCCTTTGTTTACTATGCTTAATTAGGATTCCACACATGAATGGAGAAGAGAAGAGGTTCTCTCTCCCAGGGTGACTAGGAAGGGGAAAAAGGTGGGTTTCCCTCTGTCTGCTTGCTTTTTAATGTGCAAATTAGTCAGAGCCTTTCCCAGCCTGAGAGAGTTTGTAGTTTTGAGTCCAAGGCCAGTGTCTCAGTGGGTGCTCAGTAAATATTAATTGAAGAAGATGATGGCTTTGAGGAGTGGTCTTAATTATATTCTCTCAGCCGCAGCCCTCTGGATGGACACAAAGGTCACTCTGTCTCTTGCCCCAGGCACTACCCGAGTGACCCATTCAGTTAATGAGCAAGGCCTTGTTCTCTCATTTGTCTCCTACCTCATCTGCAGTTTCATCCCCAACCCATCCTGTGGTCTGTGCTCAGAGACTGATGAGAACAAAAAGTCAAAAGTAGAAACAACAGCCGCTGCAGCCTCACTGCTTGTGTGGTCTTTCTCCACTGGACTCAGCTCAGTACCCTCCTTGGGCTGGCAGCAAGGGGAGGGGGCTGAAGGAATTCAGCTAGAGAATTGGGTGGGGGCTGCCAAAGGGAATCTGATGTGGTGGATTGTGTTATCATTCCCAGCAATTCACACTCCTTCTAACAGGATTACACAACTTGCAGTGCCTCCTGAGGGAGAGTACACAGTTTCTGCACTTTTGATGTCAGGCTTGGACTTGTGAAAGTCAATCAGTCATGTCTCACTCTTTGTGACCCCATGGACTGCCAGGCTCCTCTGTCCATTAAATTCTCCAGGTAAGAATACTGGAGTGGGTAGCTGTTCCCTTCCAGGGGATCTTCCCAACCCAGAGATCAAACCCAGGTCTCCCACATTGTGGGCAGATTCTTTACCATCTTGAGCCACCAGGGAAGGAAATGGCAACCCACTCCAGTATTCTTGCCTGGAGAATCCCATGGACAGAGGAGCCTGGTGGGCTATACAGTCCACGGGGTCGCAAAGAGTCAGACACGACTGAGCAACTTCACTTCACTTCACTTGGACTTGTGAATACTCTGGCCAATGGATTGTGGGCAACCTTGACTATTCCTCATTCAAGTGAAAGCTCTAAAGCTGCTGTGAACCAGATGTTTGTTCTCCTCCCCCAAAATTCATACGTTGAAGCCCTAATGCCCAGTATGATAGTTTTAGGGAGTGATTAGGTTGTGAGGGTGGAGGCTTCATGAATGGGATTAGTGCCCTTAAAAGAAGAGACACAATGGTGTAATCACTCATCTAGAGCCAGACATCCTGGAATGTGAAGTCAAGTGGGCCTTGGAAAGCATCACTACAAACAAAGCTAGTGGAGGTGATGGAATTCCAGCTATTTCAAATCCTGAAAGATGATGCTGTGAAAGTGCTGTACTTAATATGCCAGCAAATTTGGAAAACTCACCAGTGGCCACAGGACTGGAAAAGGTCACTTTTCATTCCAATCCCAAAGAACAATGCCAAAGAAGCTCAAACTACTGCACAATTGCACTCATCTCACATGCTAGCAAAGTAATGCTCAAAATTCTCCAAGCAAGGCTTCAGCAATACATGAACCGTGAACTTCCAGATGTTCAAGCTGGTTTTAGAAAAGGCAGAAGAACCAGAGATCAAATTGCCAACATCTACTGGATCATTGAAAAAGCAAAAGAGTTCCAGAAAAACATCTATTTCTGCTTTATTGACTATGCCAAAGCCTTTGACTGTGTGGATCACAATAAAGTGTGGATCACAATAAAGTGTGGAAAATTCTGAAAGAGATGGGAATACCAGATCACCTGACCTGCCTCTTGAGAAACCTATATGCAGGTCAGGAAGCAACAGTTAGAACAGGACATGGAACAACAGACTGGTTCCGAATAGGAAAAGGAGTACATCAAGGCTGTATATTGTCACCCTGCTTATTTAACTTATACACAGAGTATATCGTGAGAAACGCTGGACCGGAAGAGGCACAAGCTGGAATCAAGATTGCTGGGAGAAATATCAATAACCTCAGATATGCAGATGACACCACCCTTATGGCAGAAAGTGAAGAGGAACTAAAAAGCCTCTTGATGAAAGTGAAAGAGGAGAGTGAAAAAAATGGCTTAAAGCTCAACATTCAGAAAACTAAGATCATGGCATCTGGTTCTATCACTTCATGGAAAATAGATGGGGAAACAGTGGAAACAGTGTCAGACTTTATTTTGGGGGGCTCCAAAATCACTGCAGATGATGATTGAAGCCATGAAATTAAAAGACGCTTAATCCTTGGAAGGAAAGTTATGATAGATAGCATATTCAAAAGCAGAAATATTACTTTGCCAACAAAGGTCCATCTAGTCAAGGCTATGGTTTTTCCAGTGGTCATGTATGGATGTGAGGGTTGGACTGTGAAGAAAGTTGAGCGCTGAAGAATTGATGCTTTTGAACTGTGGTGTTGGAGAAGACTCTTGAGAGTCCCTTGGACTGCAAGGAGATCCAACCAGTCCATCCTAAAGGATATCAGTCCTGGGTGTTCATTGGAAGGACTGATGTTGAAGCTGAAACTCCAATACTTTGGCCACCTCACGCGAAGAGCTGACTCATTGGAAAAGACTCTGATGCTGGGAGGGATTGGGGGCAGGAGGAGAAGGGGCCAACAGAGGATGAGATGGCTGGATGGCATCCCCGACTCAATGGACATGAGTTTGGGTAAACTCTGGGAGCTGGTGATAGACAAAGAGGCCTGGCGTGCTACGATTCACGGGGTTGCAAAGAGTCGGATACGACTGAGCAACTGAACTGAACAGAAGAAGAGACATGAGAGAGGACCTCTTTCTCTCAGCTGTGTGAAGATACAATGAGAAGACAGATATCTGCCAAAAGTCAGACACTTACCAGACTCTGAATCTGCTGGCACCTTGTTCTTGGACTTCCCAGCCTTCAGAACTGGGAGAAATAAATGTTTGTGGTTTAAGCCACTCATTCTGTGGTATTTTTGTTATTGCAGACTTAACTGACATACATAGATTCATTGTATATTTCCATCAGCTCTCTTGCTGTTTTCTCTTTGCCATAAGAATGGCATGGCCAAAAAATGGACTCCTCTTTCAGCCTGGATCTGGAATGAAAAAACACAAAGATAAGACTGATGTACGTGTCTTCTTCATTACAGATCTCAGAAAAAGCCTTTATAGTTTTAACTAAAAATCAGGCGGCTGTTTGCATAGCAGCAGAGCTGACTGATTAATGCCATTTGAGTGGAGTAGCAAAATGAAGTTAGTGACTTGACTGCTCCATCAGTACTGGTCTTTACCTGTCAAGCTGCCAACATGTGATGAATAATAGAAGCTCCTTCAGCCCTTGTTCCTGCTATTTTGACACTGCCCCCACAGCCTCCTTGAACTAAATAAAGTTGTACGGGATACCATTCCAACTGCTGACAGATCAAGGAAGGGGCTTCTTTGTGAGGGTGCGCTTCTCCAAGGTTAGAGAAATCTTGGCTTTCTCCAGAGACCTGCATGAGAGGCATTGTATCTTTCATTTCTCTGAACTGCCGTCCAGATTTGCCTTAGTGCCTCCTCCAACACTGCAGGTGCCAACAGCCTTCCAAGAGGAGCAATGGGCCCATGGTAGAGTAGCATGACAACAGGGATAGCTTTGACTCATTTGTGCTTTGCATTAGTATTTACATGCTTTCACCAAAGCACTTACCTAGTATATGTTATAACTAAATACTGACTTAGACTAATGTCCTAAACAGGAAACAACTGAAAAATTAAACATTTATGAATTTGAATTGAGTTATAACTTTTGTGTTAAGTTTATTTAGGGATCATTATTTGTTGGTTTATGTTATGCTATGCCTTTATAAAGATGGTTGTATGAAAATATTGAATCATACAGCCTCTTTCAGGAACTCTGTGACTATAAAATTCTTATACTCTTGCTAAATTTAATCAGATTGCATATTACCAATAGATTTTGATAGCTGTCATAAAATAAGAAATTCAAACCAGCAGATGATTATAACTGACAACAGGAATGTAACTGTGAACTTTGAAAATATGCTAATGCTTACCCCTGTATAGAAATATTAGCCTAAATTCTTTCTATGACATATGCATATGTGTTTATAATCTATTTTTGTATAGAGTAAAAAAAAAATCAGTTCCCAAAATATCACTCTCCCCTTTGACATTTATCAGTGATAGCAATAATGTCAGGGAACATTAGTATACTGAAGGAATACAGAGATGCTGCCTAAAGCATACACTTGGGTTTTACTTTAAAAGAATTTGATACATATCCTGAACACTTGCCTAATTTTTGCTTTAGATCAAATTCCTACGTACTGGGTAGTCACTATATTGGGTCTTGAATCTGGTCCTATTCATCTTTTTAGGCTCAGGAACTTGCATAAAACCCACTAAATAAGAGGACCTTGACTCTGGCAGTTGGTGATGGACAGGGAGGCCTGGCGTGCTGCAGTTCATGGGGTTGCAAAGAGTCGGACACGACTGGGCAAGTGAACGGAACTGAAATAATAATTTGGATAGACAGACAGATGGATGGGTGGTGGATAGAAGAATAGATAGCTGAGTCTCCTGTCCTCCTCAAAGATAAGACAAAAAAGTAATCATATTGATATTAAACAATTTAAGGAAGAAGGGCATGCATTCTTTTAATATAAGTAAGGTAAATCCAAATTAATATAAATTAAACTGTGATAATCATTATCGTAGTGATAGCTTACAGTGAACCATGTTGGATTTGTGATCTCTGAAGAAGATTTAGCTTCGGGACCAGGGACCAGGCTTGATCACTCAAGAGCTTTTGTGTAGCAGAGTTTTATTAAAGTGAAAAAGGGACAGGGACAGAGAAAGCTTCTGACATAGACATCAGAAGGGGATGGAGAGTGCCCCCACTCACTAGTTTATCAAAGCCTTATGTACTTTAACCAGACCCACTCCCACAACATACATCTTAAATTAACAAGATTAGAACAATAGAAAGGTCTTACCATAGCCACTGCCACAATATACAGTCTTAAGATAACAAGATTAGTCAGAAGGTTCTTGTTAAGGAGAAACATGTCCTTGAGCAGGATACATTGTTACACTGACTAAGACAAAGCAATGTAGAAAAAAATTTTGTCCTTTTCTTCTCCCTGAGAGCCCCAGACCCCTTTCTCCTCCTCAGGGACCCTGGACTTATCAACCTACCTAGGAATTGACTCTTTCAATAGTAATAAATTAGAAAGTTCATGTGAAGGCATCTTTTGCTTTAAATGCTCCTGAAGGCTCAGCAGTGATGGGTAATTTTCTTCACGCCCTCAGTTTTCCTTGAGAAGCTTTCCACAGCAAGCCCACAGTAAGGTGTTAATAAGACTTCATCATGTAGGGGGCATGTGTTTTAGAGTTCTTGTTACTCTAACAAAAGTTTCTGTCTTATTCCTGCAATGCTTTTTATAAGGAAGAAGAAGGAACTTCAGATGGGAATATGATTTGATGAGATCTATAGTTGTTTTAATGACAGCTTGGTTGTTATAACCCTTAGATCCATTAGGTTTTAGTCATAACTATTTGTTTCATCCTTGTTCAAAAATTCTAACTTCTTGCTCTGTGCATCCATTCTCCTCCTAAGTTCTTTGATCATCTTTGAGATCTCTGTGATAATTACTCTGAACTCTTTCTCAGGTAGATTGCCTGTCTCCACTTCCACTTAGATCTTCTGGGGTTTTATCTTGTTCCTTCATCTGGAAGATATTCCTCTGCTGCCTCATTTTGTCTAAGTTGCTGTTTGTATTTTTGTGTATGTGGTGGGTCAGTTATGTTTCTTAACCTTGGAGAAGTAAGATGCTTTGTAAGAAGTAAGAGCCTTCTTTGTAAGACATCCTATGTGTCCCAACAGTGCACTCCCCTCTCATCACCCAAGCATTATGCTCTCGGGGTTCCCCCTAAGAGGGCCACGTGGGTCCTTCTGCTGTGGTGGGCTGATTATGTGGGCAGTCTGGTAGCCTAGTGTGGTTGGCTGCCAGGCCCTGTCTTGTGCAGATGCTTTTGGCTGCTGTTTAGCAGGGCCTAGTCGCGAGGCAGCTGGCTGCAGAACCCTTGAGGGCCCCGGGGCTAGTGCTGGCTCACTGGTGGGCAGATTCAAGGTCCTGAAGACTCTGGGGCTGTTGCCCACCCACTGGCAGGTGAAGCCAGATCCTGGGCTAAGTGTCAGTGTAGTGTCAGAGCGAGCCAGTTCCTGGAGTCTGACTGCAGGACCCAGGGATCCCAGAGCTCATTTCACATCATTGTGTGTGTGTATATGTAGGCTGGGTGGCATTTCTGATGCAATTGGGTGTGGGATCCAGGGAGTCTGAAAGAAAATCAGCCCTGGATATTCATTGGAAGGACGGATGCTGGAGCTCCAATACTTTGTTCACCTGATGCAAAGAGCTGACTCACTGGAAAAGACCCTGATGCTGGGAAGGATTGAAGGAAAAGGAAATGGGGGCAGCAGATGATGAGATGGTTAGATAGCACCATCGACTTAACGGACATGAGTTTAAGCGAGCTCTGAGAGATTGTGGAGGACAGAGGAGCCTGGCGTGCTGCAGTCCATGGGGTGGCAAAAAATGGGATAGGAATTGTCCCACTTAGCAGTGCTAAGTTTGGGGGATACAGAGATGAAAAAGACATGCCTTACCATGAAGGAACTTGTAAGGGGAGAGGGAGACAAGTAAGTGAAAAAGGCAAACAAAGACAAAGTGAGTGTGACATTTAAGAATTAAAAACCTGTGAATGTAAGGAGGAGGAAGACAGTGGTATTGAGTTAAAACATCAAGCAGAGACAGCAGCAAGCTGGGCCTTGGAAAATGAGTAGAAATTTCCCCACTAAAAATGGGATAGTGGGAAGGGTAGTTTTCCAAACACAGGGAAAGTATGAGCAAAGGCACAAGCTGTAATTGCACAGTTTATTTCATTCATCTCTTCACCTAGTTGGAGCTCATAAATTGCTCTGACCTCAGAGAAGAGGGAGTAATATGGTGTATTAATAGCACTGTATGAAGGAGGCAGGTGCCGGGGAGCGGGGAGTGAAGGAGTATGGTAAAAGAAGAAACTAGAAAAGTAAGTTGGGGCCAGCCCATGAAAGCAGATGTTGTTTCATTTATTTGAATGAAATGTACTCTGTACTTCCTGTGAGAAGGATAAGCCCGCTGAATTTTAGGGCTGACATTCACTTATATAGTTATACAATAATGCAAGTTGACATTAAGTTGAAAAAGTACTGTCATGTGACTTCCTGCCGTACACCAGAGAAAATCATAGCAGTAAAATAAGTGTTTAGTGAGCCAATACACTTTAGATTCTAGGCAGCTTTGGACAAAAATGGGGAGGGGGGTGGAAAGATGAAAAGAGACAGGAAGAGGATAAGGGGGAAAGAGAACTGGAGGGAGAAGAGAAGGGGAGGAGAGAAAAGGAGGAGAAAAGAAGGAGAAGACCAACAACTCTGTTCTCATATTGAGGCAGTCTTAGCAGGGAAGGGAATGCAGAGTGATCACACTGCTTTTAATGAGCCTTTGATACCTGCACACCTCACCAGGAACATAAAATCTGGTTTCTCCAATCAGAGGTGGAGGTTTTTTCATTTTTTTTTTAGAGATGGATATTTTTTTTACTCCTGTTAGCCTTAAAGGGACATGAAACATGGTCACCATTCTCCAAGACAGGATTTACCTGAGGCTGGCTAGAAAATGTCTTAGTATGGAATTCATCTCTTCTTCATTCCTCAAAGAAGGAAACCAAAAGAATCTTCTTTAAAGAACAGCACCAACAACGTGGAAATGTGAAAAGCTAGATTATGCATAACAATGGATCAAAGGCTGTGTAAGAGAGATTAATATGAAAGGATTAATCTGAAAGGATCAGGTATCAAGAAAGGGGACAGGCTCCCTGTATTTGTAGCTGGTGGTTGGCTGCCATGATGAATGTGAAGACCAACGTGATAGAAGGAGAGTTCTGTTTTAGATCAAGGTCATCTGAAGAGGACAACTAAAGAGGAAAATATTAATAAGTCAGAGATCTGGCTTCCATGGGTTGCTGCCCAGAAAAATGGGAATAATGTTTGTATGACATGCTTGCTGGTGAGCAAAGCAAAGTCAGTTCCCTTCTTTGTGACAGGCGGTTGTGTGACTCACAGGAGAGCACACCGCTTAATCATAGTAGTAAGACTGGTTTATCTGAAGAAACTGTTAACTGTTTGAATTGAAAAAGAAAGTGCACTTACAGACTGTATAAATGAGAAACTTGCACCTCAGACAGCTCATGCAGATTTAGAAGTGAGGCTTGAGACGCCAGAAAGGAACAGTGACATTAACGTGGTGTATTTAAAAGAGATGAAATCCAGGGGAATTTGCCAGATCCAAGAGGAACTCCTCTGTGTTCTATCCAAGCTGAACATTCCATTTTTTACAAGGGCTCCTTTGTTGTCGTGTTTATACACAGACTAATAAATGCTTGACCTTTTTTAGTGATGAAGGAACAGTCTGTGCCTCAGGAGCATATTATTTCAAGAAGCACAAATGAAGAGAAAGTCCAAACCCCTCTGGGACAGATGGACTAAATATTTTGATATTGGAACCACATGGAGAAGGGCAGGGATTAGGAAGCAGAACGGAGCTCTGATAAGGGAACCTGGAAACAGCATCAGTCTCCTCAGATGTTTCAAGCACTCCAGGTATATATGGAACTGGACAGCAGCCTCACGTGAGGAGGGGATCACAGTGAACTAGACTTTTACCTTGATGTATAGTAAATATGGACCATAAATGAGAAACATATTTGTGGTCTGGCAAAAGTGTTGATTTCTCAACTTTTGGATTCTGTATAAAAATCACTAGTATTCATCAAGCATTTACTGCTTAGCTTGAACTAGGAGCTTTATATGAATTATTTAGTCATCACATTAACTTTATGAAATAGGCACTATTATTTCCACCCCAGTCTTTTTTCTTTTGTAGACATAGAGGCACAGAGAGGGTAAGTAACCTCTGAGAGTCAGAGTATTGGAGTGACTTTGAACCCATTTAGACTGATGCTCAGATCCCAGTGCCTCCCAGTGACTTTGGCATTAGATTCTCATTTGCCTCCCTCCTCTGATGCTGCATTATTCTGCACTCCCTATTCTAAATAAAAACTGCTGCTAAATTAAGGGTGAACTTCCATGGTACATGTGTAGTTGCCCTTAAAGTACCCCCACACATGTGTGTGTCTTTGAAACAACAAATCCAGGGTAGTCATTACAGTGGTGTCAGGGCATGCTTAGAATGTGGCATTTTACCATTTTTTACTCAATGTCATCGCTAGTATTATACTATTAAGACTCATTTTGAGAAGAGAGAATACTAATCAGTGGTGAGGGTGACAGGTTATTTTAAAAATTAAAAATAACATAGCTTTTGATTCAAAAAGTCTTTACTTTGGAGGGTCAGAGACGAGTGATGAAATGTGGGATTCCAAGCGCAGAGCTGAAACCACGGGTATCTAAAATGCAGCGGAAAGAAGCAATGAAGATGTGAAAACCCTAAATAGCATGAAGTGATTGGTCTCGCTGTTGGGCATAATGAACTCCTACCTGCGCTCAGTGCCACACAATGCAGAGTTTACAGCTCCTCTGAGACTGTTCACAGAGAACAATGTCGAGGGGGAGTGGTGACTGTTCTGCTCAAGGACAGCGAGGTGTTGGGGACGCGGGTGGGGAGGGGGTGGTGTCCACCCCACCCTGAGTCAGGACCCGCCTGGCCTCAGCACATCCCCCTGCAAGAATCTCGGAGCTCAAGCCTTGACTTTACTTCCTTTGTTCTTCCTTTACTCAGTTCCTGTTTTCAGAAGCAATCCAATAAACTCATTTATGTTGAAAAGTTTAATATGTGACTCTTCCAAGAAGAGTTGGTTTTAACAGAAAATCAAGGCTCAGAACAAAAGTTGCAACAAGGTCTCAAATTTAACTTACTGTACTCAGAACTGTGAAAAACAAAAGGTAGCTTTTTCGATTTCCAGAAAAGATCTAATCTTACTTCCCTAGCTTTCCCCACACTGGGTGCTATGGGGAAAAAAACAAAACCAACTTAAAATTGCCATTTAAAGCCATTTTAGTCTCTTCCAGTTTCAGATAGTCTTATTTTGAATAATTATTCAGCCACTACAGTTTGCTACCTTCATTAGTTTTCTGTTGCTGCTGAAAAAATTAACATAACTCTAGTGGCTTAAAACAGTACAGATCTATTATCTTCCAACTCAGAAGTCTGAAATGGGTGTCATTAGGCTACAATCAAAGTGTTGGCGGGGCTGGTTCTTTTCTGGGTCCTCTAGGGGAGAATCCTTTACTTTCCCTTTTCCACATTACTTGGATTATGGCCCTTTTCTTCCATTTTCAAAGCCAGCAACAGCAGGCGAAATTCTTCCATCTCTTCCTTCTGCCCTGACTCCTCTCTTTATTCCACATTTAAGGATTCTTACATTACATGAGGTCTTCCCTGGTGGCTCAGTCAGTAAAGAATCCTCCTGCAATACAGGAGACCCGGATTGGGAAGATCCCTTGGAGAAGTAAATAGCAACCCCCTCCAGTATTCTTGCTTGGAGAATCCCATGTACAGAGGAGACTGGCAAGAGCCTGCACAGGGTCGCAAGGGTTGGACACGACTGAGCGACTAAACCACCAATCCAGGATAATCTCTCTACTTTAGGGTCATTTGATTCAGTTCGGTTCAGTTCAGTTGCTCAGTCGTGTCCAACTCTTTGCGACCCCATGAATTGCAGCACACCAGGCCTCCCTGTCCATCACCAACTCCCAGAGTTCACTCAAACTCACGTCCATCGAGTCGGTGATGCCATCCAGCCATCTCATCCTCGGTTGTCCCCTTCTCCTCCTGCCCCCAATCCCTCCCAGCATCAGGGTCTTTTCCAATGAGTCAACTCTTTGCATGAGGTGGCCAAAGTATTGGAGTTTCAGCTTCAGCATCATTCCTTCCAGTGAACACCCAGGACTGATCTCCTTTAGGATGGACTGGTTGGATCTCCTTGCAGTTCAAGGGACTTTCAAGAGTCTTCTCCAACACCACAGTTCAAAAGCATCAATTCTTTGGTGCTCAACTTTCTTCGCAGTCCAACTCTCACATCCATACATGACCACTGGAAAAACCATGGCCTTGACTAGTCAGACCTTTGTTGGCAAAGTAATGTCTCTGCTTTTCAATATACTAACTAGGTTGGTCATAACTTTCCTTCCAAAGATTAAGCGTCTTTTAATTTCATGGCTGCATTCACCATCTGCAGTGATTTTGAAGCCCCCCAAAATAAAGTCTGACTATTTCCACTGTTTCCCCATCTATTTCCCATGAAGTGATGGGACCAGATGCCATGATCTTCGTTTTCTGAATGTTGAGCTTTAAGCCAACTTTTTCACTCTCCTCTTTCACTTTCATCAAGAGGCTTTTTAGTTCCTCTTCACTTTCTGCCATAAGGGTGGTGTCATCTGCATATCTGAAGTTAATGATATTTCTCCCGGCAATCTTGATTCCAGCTTGTGCTTCTTCCAGCCCAGCGTTTCTCATGTAGCAACTTTAATTCCATCTGCCTTCTTAATTCCCTTCCCTGTCTACCACACCACCCTTTCCAACTTATTTTTCTCTTTCTCTTGTTTTTCCTTCCTAACATGGTGCACACACACACATGGGGGGAGGAGATAGAGAGTCTCAGACCCAAGGGTTCTCTCTCCTCTGCATCTTTGCTGGTTTCTTTCATTTTAATATTCATTTGGCTGTGCTGGGTCTTAGTTGCAACACCTGGAATCTTTATAGTTGCCGCATGTAAACTCTTTGTTGTGGCATGTGGGATATAGTTCCCTGACCAGGGATCAAACCCAGGCCCCCTGTGTTGGGAGCATGGAGTCTTAGCCACTGGACCTCTAGGGAAGTCCCCTGCTGGTTTCTATTATAAAGTGCTGGACCGGGCTTGTTTCTGACTGAGCTGGGCCTCACTGATTAAAATCTGTGACTAGTGAATTTGTGTTTGTTATTATCTCATGATGTGTAACAAACCACCTCCAAAGTTAGTGGCTTAAACCAACAATGTTTTAATCATTAAAACAATAATTCCTTATGATTCTACGGATTGACTGGGATCAGCTGGACAGTTTGATCACTCTAGTGAAGTTGCTCAGTCGTGTCCGACTCTTTGTGACCCCCTGGACTGTAGCCTACCAGGCTCCTCGGTCCATAGGATTTTCCAGACAAGAGTACTGGATTGGGTTGCATTTCATTCTCCAGGGGATCTTCCCAACCCAGGGATGGAACCCGGGTCTCCACATTGTAGGCAGATGCTTTACCGTCTGAGCTACCAGGGAAGCTCATCATTCTAGAGGGCTCTTAATTTATGACCAGTTGAGGTGGTATGCCCTGCAGCTCTTTGCCCCAGGGTCATTAAGCTTCATTAAGCATGGTAACTCCTGGTAAATGCTCCAGTTGGTTCCATTATCTACATCCTGTAGCCCAGGGAAAAAAGTGCCTCATGGGCACTTTTGGTGCCACAGGCTGCTGATGGGAACTGAAGCTTGATAATGCTAACTGAGGTAGCTCAAGCAAACAGTACTGGCCGTCACCACCACTCTGCTGAGGCTTCTTGGCCACAGTGGAGATGGTGGTGTCTACTGGGAGCGGGAGTTGGAGATAAAATGTGCCTACTGATGAATTATACCATCAGGGCATTTTCTGATCTGAGGAGAGGGGCACAGACTCTCTCTACCTTTGGATTTCTCTTGAAATCTATCTCATTGCTCTTTCCTCCAGAATGTTACAACAGAGGTCTAATCAGAGAACAGATGGCTAACTGCTTGATTCTCATCATCTCCAAGACAGAACGATTTTCCCCTTCCCCTCACTATCGGGTAGTGGCTTTTCTAAGTTCATAACTCCTTCACAAAAGATAGATTTTGTCTGGTCCTCTGCTTACACTGTTGGCAATGATAATGGCAAAAAAGGAGATTACGAAAAAAAAAAAAAAGGATGAATATTTCCAAAAAACACCATCCCTATTAATCTTTCATTAGGACATTTAAAGCATCAGCCATTCAGGCTGGTAGACTAGAGGCTCTGCCCTGGTGTTTCTCTGCACTGTGACTGCAGTAGCTGTTTCTCTTTGGAAGGTGGCTGGTTTCCAGGAAGCCAGGGCATAAGGGGAAGTTCAGAGGAGCCTTTCATGCTGTACTGCCATGTTACCCATTCTCCTCCACTACCAAACACACACACACACACAGTTATATGTAGAGTCTGAGAATCAGCATCACCTGGGCCCTCCAGAGACCAGTCACTGATCCTGCTTGATTCATGGGGCTTCTCTTGCTTTATGCAGCAAGGGCCCAGTGCTTTGATGCCACCCAGTAAGCATTGAACACATTGTCAAGAGTTGGAAGTGGAGATACAACTGTAATTTGTACAGGCCATGTGTTGCCCAAGGTCTCTATCCCCTCTGCCTTTGTTGGAATGGTTGGAAAATGCATGATTTTGGACTTGTAGTATATAGCTGGGAAATTCACCTGTAGTTATATCCATTGTATATGTATATATGTATATGTATTGTATATGTATATGTACATTGTATATGTATTGTATATGTATATGTACATTGTATATGTATATGTATCTGGTGTATATGTGTTATATGTAAATATTTCTCATAAAAATTCTGCCTAATTTTGTCATTAGACACAATTATATACTGATGTGGAATATCATTGCTATAGTACTTTGATCATTCTAGTGGGCTCTAAAGTTAGGACATTGAATGTTGAAAAAAAAAAAAAGGAGGAATAAGACAATTCCACAGAGCTTAGCCATGGAAAAAATGTTGATACTATAAAGTTCCTGGAATGTTAGAATTGACCCTATATGCCTTACTTCCAAATTAGGTGGTTTTGATTCAAAAGACTCAGTAATTGCATCTTGTGACTCTTCATTCTCTTGCAATCTAGAGATGTATTGGGAGATACCCATATTTAGGATACACACAGTCCTTCATACACAGGTGGGTAAGAGGACCAAAAGCTTGCAATAATTGGATCCAAACTGGTCATAGGATAGAAACCTAGGAGATAAGAGTCAGAACTTGGTGTGAGGGTCCAGAGAATGTTGCCCACAAGCTGAGACCTGCTTTAAATTACGCTTTGCTAAGAGTAATAGTGTACTGGGCCAGGAGTCAGGACAACTGGATTCTAAGCAGCTGCCTACGAATGTAAGCTTGGGTGACTCAATCCTTCTGAACCTCATTTTATTTGTCTATAAAATGAAAAAGGTTGCACTGCAGGTACTTCATGGTATAAGGTTCTCCTCTTAACATATTCCCATAATAACTATGTACTAATGAGAAGAAATAGAAGACATAAATTTATACTCAATCCTGTTCCCACTGGTAGGGTGCTGTTGAGATCTCTGATATGCCAAATAACAAATAGTCCCAGAGTCCATTAAGATCTAAGTATCTGCTTTCTTGCTGAAAAAGGCTAGACTAGGGGAATAGGGCTACAACTGAAATCAGGCCTTCTACTCCTTTGCCTCGAGTCTGAACCTTGGGACTTATGGGAGGAACATACTGGATCTGCAGAGCACACACCCAGGCAGAAGGTAGGGTGGTGAGCTGACTTCTCACTATGTGGTCCTCCAGAGCATGTGGATGCTGGAACAGAAGGCCAGCTTGTCTTGTAGGCAGGCAGCTCTGTAGAGAAAACCCACCCAAAGTAACTGTGTAATTCCCTGAGATGACCCAAGTTACCAATTTATCTATCTTCCCCTAAAGACAAAAGAAAGATTGGGAAGGGTGGTGATGCATGTCCAAGTCTTTGCAGTTCTGTAGAGTTGCAGTGTCCAAGTCTTTGCAGCTCTGTAGAGAAAACCCACCCAAAGGAACTGTGTAACTCTCTGAGATGACCCAAGTTACCAGTTTATATCCTATCTTCCCCTACAGACAAAAGAAAGATTGGGAAGGGCGGTGATGCATGCACACTCAGTCCCTTCAGTTGTGTCCAAGTCTTTGCAACCCTATGGACTGTAGCCACCAGGCCCCTCTGTCCATGGGATTTTCCAGGCAAGAATACTGGAGTGGGTTGCCATGCCCTCCTCCAGGGGATCTTCCCGCCCCAGGGATTGAACCTGTGTCTCCTGCATCTCCTGCATTACAGGTGGGTTCTTTACAGCTGAGCCACCAGGGAAGCTCTGGGAAGGATGGGGAAGCCACTTATGAGAGGTTACCAGAAAAGGCTCAGTACACAAGGGTAAGGTTTGCTATGCAGATTTAAGTCTGTGCCATCTCCACTGACAAGAGTTTCTTCTGATTTGGAGTCATCCTCTTTCTGGTACAGAGAGATGCTTAAATAGAGACTTCCTTTATGAATATAAATGTCCCTTCTAAAAGGGTAACGTCTACTCTGTTTCAGAGCTTCTCCTATGCCTGTAGTTTCTCAAAAGTAATCAGCTCAAAATAATCTTATTCTAGAACTAAGACTAGAACTCAAATCTTATACTCAAGTCTGTACTTTAAAAATACTTAACACTGAATTTAGAAACACTTTCATCCAAGTCAAAAACCAGTGGAACTGGTTTTGTGGAGTATTAGACCATGTTATATAATTGATTTCCTAAAGGAAATCAGTCCTGAATATTCACTGAAAGGACTGATGCTGAAGCTGAAACTCCCAGTACGTTGGCCACCTGATGCAAAGAACTGACTCATTTGAAAAGACCCTGATGCTGGGAAGGATTGAAGGTGGCAGAAGGGGACAACAGAGGATGAGATAGTTGGATGGCATCACTGACTCAATGGACAGGAGTTTGAGTAAACTCCAGGAGTTGGTGATGGACAGGGAGGCCTGGCGTGCTGCAGTCCATGGGGTCGCAGAGTCGAATATGACTGAGTGACTGAACTGAACTGAACTGAGATAATTGAGAAGTTTGAGAACATAGTCAAAGCGCTGATAGAACATTATAAAGCCTATGGCTTAGGTCAAAGACCCACTGATTAAAGTGATGAGTGCATGTAGCTGGGGGAGTGGGAATTTGGCTCCAGGATTAGACCTGCTGAATGATGTAACAGACAAGGTGGGACAAAGGACTGCAGAACCACTAATTGTTTCCTACATGAAAACTGGTATGTTGGTCCTCAATGAATATTTTTAGTCATGAGAACTGTGATGACAATAATTATGTCATACTCACAAAACAACAGTAAAGATGGAGAAGGACTGGGAGACAAAAATGTAGGCTTGCTAAAGAGAGACTCTTTATGGAGGCTGATCTAAAAACCTGAAACTGTGAACAAAAACCAGGGGTCACTGTAGTACCTGCCAAGGGAAGAGGCAAAGTGAATAATGATATTAAATAGTATCTATCCACAGAGAAATGGGAATTAAAAACAATGGTGGCCACAGAATGCTGACAGATATTTTTGAAAAAGAAACCATGAAAAAAAAATCAATATTTATTTCCTAATCTTAACAAGGTACTGCTCTGCTCTCCACTTGCTGGACAATGCTTCCTTTCTGTCTCTGCAAATAATTATTGTGTTGCAGTCTTAGAATTCTATAATAAATGCCAACTGACTATGTCTAAATAAATACATCATTGATCTGTATTGTCAGAAAATGAAATGTTGCAAAGAAGTGAGTGCTTCATTGAACTGAAGCTTAGACCCTTTAAGTAGCAAACTTTAAAAAATTTAGCTATTTTGATGGAAATTGTATTAAAATAGATCCATTCTTCTTGGCCTCATTAAACCAAGTATGTGCCTGCGTGTGTGCTTAGTTGTCAGTTGCTCAGTCGTGTCCGACTCTTTTTGACCCTGTGGGCTGTGGGCTGCCAGGCTCCTCTGTCCGTGAGATTGCCAGGCAAGAATACTTCAGTGGGTTGCCATACCCTCTTCCAAGGGTCTTCCCAACACAGAAATTAAACCCACATCTCATGTGTCTCCTGCAGTGCAGACGGGTTCTTTACCCACTGAGCCACCTGGGAAGCCCAGACCAAGTATATTGAATATCATTTAATGTTTTCTTAACAGCTCTGAGTCATTACTGTGAACATCAACTTTACTACTGAGCAGTAGTACAGGACCTCCTCAGGGGTTAGTGAAATGTGCAGGGTTCCACTGCAGTCTTTCCTGGGCCCAGAAATGATGCCTGTCTTTCCTGCCTATGACCACTATGCTGGCTTCCACTCTTAAGCCCAGGTGCCACATATGTTCTGGTTTCTATTCTTTCTGCTTTAACCAGTGGTGCTCTAATACCTTATCTGTAACCTATTTGTGTACTCATAGCTGTTATAGAAATCGTATCAGTGATCTTTTAAAAACTGTACCATATTTTTATAGAATCCTCTATCAGCAGGTTATGATATAAAGACTTAGAAATGACCTGGGCTTCTGCCATAAATAAATTGCATAGATTTGGTGGCAGGGAGTTTCCTTGATACTTGGACATCTTTTACACCGATGCTACCTAAATCCATAGCTATATTCTGTATGCTTTTGATTTTTTGCAGTCTTATCACTAGATAGAATATTATTGTTATAAGTTTTATTTGTTTTCTAAGATGACATTATTCAACACTTGGGTCTCATACTGTTAGTTCAGAATTAAGTTAGTCCAGAGAATAGGAACAAAAGGGAAATATCTCAGGAATTTCCTGGTGGTCCAGTGTTAAGACTCTGTCCTTTCACTACGGAGGGCCCCAGTTCAATCCCAGGTAACTAATATCCCACAAGCTGCATGGTGTGTGTGAGGTCAGGGGATATCTCCTTCTATCAGATAGCTTCTGCTGTGTGAAAAACCATCCCAAACCGTAGTAGCTTGCAAATAAAACATCTCTTATCTCTCTCCATTCTGTGGCTCACTAGATAGTTTTCCTAATCTGGGACAGTTCGGTGAGGGCTGGAGCAGCTGGGACCTTTTCTCCATGTCATCTCTTGTCATCCAGCAGACAAGCTAACTTGTTTACATGGTGGACAAGAGAAAGTGAACCTCATTGTGCGAGCACTTTTCAAGTCTCTACTGTGTCATGCTTGCTAGTGACCTGGAGGCCGAAGCAAGTTACAGTCAAATCCAAATTTCAGGGAGAAATACACTCTGTCTTGATGGGAGAGACTACAGAGTCACAGTGAGAAGCATCAGGCATACAAGGGTGGATTTCATGCCCACTTTGCATGAAATGGTACTCATGGCACTCACGCCGTGCCTCAGCAGCATGTGCACCTCTTGGAGACTTCAGCTCTGCTACCCCTCTGACATACTAAGCTAGTGCTCTTCTTCCTACTACCATGAAATCTCCTACAAGAGTACCTTTTCTTATCTCCTTCACTTCCTTCTCCTGGTTTCACTTCTTAGTTCTCAAATGCCGATTTCTGTAGCAGCTAAGTAGCTACAGAGGTTATAACTAGGTTAACTAGTTACTACCCAGTCATCAATGACGTCTTCGCAGACCCTATCTTCCTTGACTGTTTTGTAGTTTTTAACACAGTTAACCTCCTTTTTTGGAATTCATTTCTTATGGTTTCTATTACAAGTAAATATTAATTTTCTTCCTAGCTCATTGGCTGCTTTTTCTAATTTCTTTTCAGAGCTCTGTTCCTCCTCCCATGACCATATATGTGGTTCTGTCCTCATCCACCTTCTCTTTCTTACATCCTCTCAGTAAACTCACTCACATTCACAGCTTCATTACAAACCTCTAGGTACTTGATTTCATCAGTTCCTGAACTTTTATTAAATTTGACTCCATCTTCCACCAAATGGCCCACTGACTAGTTTCACCCAGATGTTTGACCTATATTTCCCCTGAACTCTATTTTGGCTGCAAACTAAGGAGATAGTTCTGGGAGCTGTATAATGCCCTGTAAGGGCAGTTGATTCTAAATTTTCCTTCAGATAAAAGGGACTGGGAGGGAGGAGGTAGGCAGTGTGTGACTAACATTTGCTGAATGCCTACTTTGCGCAAGGTGCTGTGGTCCCTCTTAACTGGCCAGGTAAACATCTTCTAGGATTACTTTCAAATAGGAGAAAAAGAGGCAGATGTGGAATCTGCAGATAGCATCCCAGACAGCTACTGATACCCAGGTAAAGGCTGCAGTAACACTAAAGGAAATGAGACTCGAGATCTCTGTTTGTTGTAACGAACAAGAGGTATCTGACAGCCACAAACTGCTTTCAAAGAGTTTCTGCTAAAGGTATCTTAGGGTTTGTCAAAAAGAAACATTTTTCTCTTAAAAGAAAAATCTGTTTTCTGGGGAAATGGATTATTAAATAAAATTGCAATTCTCCTTTTTCCCCTACTAAAAGTGCTTGGAGACTTGTAGGGCCCAAATTAAGCTCCTGGTAACATTTCTTCTGTCTGAGTAAATTTCATTCAATTAAAGTAAAATTTCTTTTTTTAATTAACTGATTTATTCTTGGCTGTGCTGTGTCTTGGTTGCTACATGGGTTTTTCTCCAGTTGTGGCAAAAGCGGGCTACTCTCTAGTTGCAGTTGGGGGCTGCTCACTGCGGCGGCTTCTCTTGTCGTGAAGCACAGGCTCTAGGCAGTGCGGGCTCAATAGCTGCGCCTCCCCAGCTCTAGAGCACAGGCTCAGTAGTTGTGGCGCACCAGCTTAATTGCCCGGAGGCATGTGGGATCTTCCCAAATCAGGGATCCAACCATGTCTCCTGCGTTGACAGGCAGATTCTTTACCACTGAGCCACCAGGGAAGCACTGAAAGTGAAATTTCTGATGGTCATAAGATGGACATACTTCCAGTTATTTCCTGTTCTCTACTCCTTGATGGTGCTCCTGTGGATAGGTCTGCTGTAGAAGTATATGTTTGTAGCCATACTACTGGGTATACCAAGGGAATACTAAATATAATTAATCAAGTCATGACTTGATATGGAACAGATTCTGAAGATGATATAAGATGACGCTGATGACTTAATAATAGGTTCTGAACCTACATTTTAAATATAGTTGTCTTTCCTTAAAAGTATAAAATAAAACTTCCTTTGTTCTTTCATTTTCATATCAATAATGCACATAGTTTTCCAATGCCAAAACAGAACACGGCGTGATAGAATGCCGGCAGGCTGGTAGAATGAATGAAACATCATTCTCGAAGAAGAAGCAACCTACTAGGTTGCCATATGGCCTGAATTATATTAGTGTATCCCTCCTTTTAAAAAAATTGGATTTTATAAGAATTTGAGAGTGTTACTTATTTTTTCCCTTCATTTTTGGTTTGTTTATATTGCTGTAAATATTCTTGCAGAGCAGTTGTGACTCTTCTCATTGACTGCATTCTCTGAGGGCTCATTCTAGGAAAATGCTACTTAAGTATTGTGTATTGGGTATGAATTATCCTGTATTGTTCGTGTATCTTACTGCATTGTCTTTCTTACTGTCAATGGCGGTAAGTACCATGGTTAGTGAATTTGGCTAACAGTGTTTGAAGCAGATGAGATTTTAGCTCCCTCCTTGATAGCTGCATTGGCTCAATCTAAGCTAAGTCTTATTTTCATTAAAGGAGCAGACATGCTGAGGAAGAAGGTGCTATTTTTACATAGGGGCTTTTTCTACTGAAACCACATGATAACACTATGCTGTTAAAATGATCTCAAGCATGCTGAGTTAGCTGAAGAAACAATATGCATGTTGCCAAAATCAAGGCAGTACTATTCTGAGCCTCCTCTGAGGTCCTCTAGCTCTCCTTGGTGGTCATGAAGAGGAGACTAGGAGAGGAGCTGGTGAAAATATACGAATTACAGGTGAAGTGGAGGTGACTTCCTGTTACCTCCAAGAGATTTTCTAAGTTCTTGGTTTTGCCATCAGTCATTGGGATATGAAAAGTTTGGTTACTCAGGTATTTGCAGACCACTATTTATTGAGTACTGTTTTTATTCTCTCTCTAAACACACACACACACACACACACACACGTTGTTGTTTTAGTCACTAACCTGTGTCAGACTCTTATGTGACCCCATGGACTGTAGCCCACCAGGCTCCTCTGTCCATGGGATTTCCCAGGCAAAAATACTGGAGTGGATTACCACTTTCTCCTCCAATATATACATATATGTATATTTTAAGCAAAACTATCACAAAATAGTACTAACTTTCAGTTCAGTCGCTCAGTCATGTCCGACTCTTCGCAACCCCATGAATTGCAGCACGCCAGGCCTCCCTGTCCATCACCAACTCCCGGAGTTCACTCAGGCTCATGTCCATCGAGTCCGTGATGCCATCCAGCCATCTCATCCTCGGTCGTCCCCTTCTCCTCCTGCCCGCAATCCCTCCCAGCATCAGAGTCTTTTCCAATGAGTCAACTCTTCGCATGAGGTGGCCAAAGTACTGGAGTTTCAGCTTTAGCATCATTCCTTGGAAAGAACACACAGGACTGACTTTAGAACATTAGAAACAAAAGTTTAGGCAGCTGCTGCTGCTGCTAAGTCCCTTCAGTCGTGACCCTCCAAATCCAGTTAAAAAATGCCTTTATTATTATTAATATGGATTACTATGATTCAATATCTATTATATAGTAGGTATTGTACTAAGCATTTTACAAACATTATTTCATTTAGTCCTTATAATATTCTTACAAAGCAGCTGTTACCTGCATTTACAGAAGGCAACGCTTCCCTTTCTTTCCCTTGCTTTTCTGATAACTGGCACATAAGTTATACTCAGAAAGTGACAGAGTTGGGATTCAGGTTTTGGTATCTAGTGCCTAAGTCTGTGTTCTCTCACCAGGCCACGTTTCATCTCTGAGGATGCCATGTAGAGTCAATTAGGAAACTGGCCCTCTATCAACAGTAGTTTTATTCTTCACCCTTCCTCCCCCATTTTCAGAAAATATTAATGAGAATAAGTTGCAGCACACCAAAATGGAAAAAACAAAATCTCCCTTCCTGGTAGTCTTCAACTGCTAAGTGTAAATCACCATCAGATTTGGCTTCCTTGTCTTCGACAAATCCTTCTTAGCTTCCATCATTTTACTTCTCTCCAGCTCTGGCCCCCTGTGGTAGTTTTTATCGCAAAAGTCACCAATCTGTCAAAGATTTTATGAAAATTGATCTTCTTTGCACACTTAGGTTTAACAAGCATTTTAACAGATTTCTTGGTCTCTCTTTGTTCGTAATCAAAGAAAACTTTGGTTTATTTTAATTTCACATGAAGCAGCAGATAAATAAGGAAAGTGTTAAACAAAGTTTTGCAGAGTTTTGTAAAAATCTCATTTTGCAACAAATTCCAAAAATTGCAATAACTTTCAGGTCTTAGTTTCTTTGGGATCATGTTTAATTGTTTTCGAATGTTTCCCCAGTTACATGTGTGCGTGTGCTCCGTCACTCAGTTGTGTCCGACTCTTCGTGACTCCCAAGGACTGTAGCCTGCCAGACTCCTCTGTCCATGGGATTCACCAGGCAAGAATACTAAAGTGGGTTGCCATTTCCTCCACTAGGGATTCTTCCTGACCCAGGAATTGAATCCATGTCTTCTGCATTGGCAGGTGGATTCTTTACCACGGAGCCACCTGGGAAACCCACAGTCATATATTTCACACTAAAATATCTTCTCTTTTGAAAAATTCATCATAGATTTCATTTATATTTCATAAAAATTGAAATTTTTCTTAGCAAATATCATCAATTCAGTTCTGTCGCTCAGTCATGTCCAACTCTTTGCAACCCCACGGACTGCAGCACACCAGGCTTCCCTGTCCATCCCCAGCTCCTTGCTTGCTCAAACTCATGTCCATTGAGTCAGTGATGCCATACAACCATCTCATCCTCTGTTGTTTCCTTCTCCTCCTGCCTTCAATCTTCCCCAGCATCAGGGTCTTTTCCAATGAGTAACTTCACATCAGGTGGCCAAAGTATCGTAGCTTCAGCTTCAGCATCAGTCCTTCCAATGAATATTCAGGACTGATTTCCTTTACGAGTGACTGGCTTGATCTCCTTGCAGTCCAAGAGACTCTCAACAGTCTTCTCCAACACCACAATTCATCATCAATTCAGCATCGATTATTTGGCTCTCAACTTTCTTTATGGTCCAACTCTCACATCTATACATAACTACCATAAAAACCATAGCTTTGACAAGATGGACCTTTGTCAGTGAAGTAATGTCTCTGCTTTGTAACATGCTGTCTAGGTTTGTCATAGCTTTTCTTGCAAGGAGTAAGTGTCTTTTCATTTCATGGCTCCAGTCACCTGTCTGCAGTGATTATCAGAGAAGCACCTTTGATTGTGTTGATAGCTTATCTCTCTCCAACAGTTTGAACTTTCATCTGTTGGTTATAATCTAATAGTATTTTATATTAAAAATATTTAATAACTAATGAGTAATTCTTAATAAAACTACAACTTTGCCAAAATTACTTATAACTATTAGTACTAAATTATATCACCAATATAATATTTTATTCTCTTGATTTACTGCTAGCTCAGAAATTATTAGCAATTTAAAAAGAATGCATTTCTATTTTTTAAATAGCATTCAAAGTAAAAATATTTCATGTGTGAACTAAAACCTGCATTTAACAAAATCACTGCACAAATAAAAGCAAATGGTCACATAGATTGACGACTGAAGTAAGAAGTTCTGTTTCTTAATCTTTAAAGGTGTTGGGCTATCATTTATTACACATCACAGTTTTAAATACAGGGATATGAAGTACCACAGAATATGTGGAGCCGAGTCTGATCTTGGAAGGCCTCAGCCTGCAACAACTTAGAACAGGGCTTGGGTTCCCAACCAGACTGGGGCTGGGTAGTGGTGGTGAAAGCTCCGTATCCTAGCTACTGGATCAGTGGTCAGTGCCAAGGGCCCTGGCCCTTTGCTTTGCTCAAAACAATTACCAGAGATGAAAAGTAGTAAAGCAAGTGAAGTATCAAGAGGGGAAAATGTACAGTGCTTGTTGACACTCATGGGCGGACTCAGGGAGAGAGAGAGTCGCTGAGTTTGCACCTTTGTGGTAGTTTAATTACTTTTATGGGGCATTTCTTCCAGGTTTCCTTTGGCCAATCCTTGTGAACTTGCCTCGTTCACAGTCCCTATTTGATATATCTCAAGATCCTTCACTGTGTGCACAGGCATCTCTTGGCCAGGATGGATTTTAATGAAAAAGCGTCTTGGTAGAACATCCATTGACATAACTCCCAATTGGCCTCCAAGGAACCTATCTGTGTGTGTGCGGTCAAGGAGGTCTCCTGACTTTGAGAACGAGAGATACGTGGTGTGGGCAGGGACCAGACTCCTTGCCTTAATTGTCCCGCTCTTCTCCTCTTGGAGTTTTCGTTCACGGGGATGACTCTCCCATTGCTTTACCCTGTGGATCAGTAGCTTAGTCATGCCTGACTCTTTGCGACCCAGTGGACTGCAGCACGCCAGGCTTCCCTGTCCTTCACCGTCTCCTGGGGGTGGGGTGGGTGGCATCTACCTCCTCCCTCAAGTCCATGTGTCTTGCCCTCCTTCAAGTCTAAGGTTAACTGGATAATTGGAAGACCTCTGAATCCATTTCTATATGGACTACAATGTTTATCAAAGAAAATGGAAGAAATGTGCGAATCTGAAGCTTACTTATATATTCAAAGTTAACAGTAACGGCAGCAATTGTTTAGAATTTAAATTTAGGCCCCCCCAAATTTTTTTTTCAGGGAAGACAGTTTCATCACTGACATTGTTTAGAATTACAGAGAATGATGCTAATAAAAAACAGACTGTTAGTTGGTTTTATTATTGTTCAGTCACTCAGTTGTGTCTGACTCTTTGCGACCCCGTGGACTGCAGCCTGCCAGGCTCCTCTGTCCGTGGGATTATCCAGGCAAGGATACTGGAATGGATTGCCATTTCCTTCTCCATGGTTTTACTATAGTTTTTACATTCTCTAGACAAGGCTGGCCCTGACTGCCTGCCCAGAGAGGTTTGCTCCACGTCTCTGCCCTTCATAAGTATGCCTGCCTGAATGTTTTCAGCAGGGAGGAGACACAATGAGCAAAGCGCAGATAATTTTGAAATTAACAACTGTAATAAATATTTGCTACTGCTAAGTCGCTTCAGTCGTGTCTGACTCTGTGCGACCCCATGGACTGCAGCCACCCAGGTTCCTCCATCCATGGGATTTTCCAGGCAAGAGTATAAAACTTTGTTTAAAGGTTGGAGTTGAGGTAGTAATTTAATGATTTTAAAAGTCAGAATAATATTGTTTTCTTGATTTTTCTGATTTTAGTTATTAGCTAGGTTTTTGTGAGAAGAGTCATTTAAATATGTATTATAAACACCCTTTGTAGGGTTGCAGCAAGTGCTTTTACTTTCATAAACATCCTTCTCAGTGTGAGTTAAAGGGACTAGGTCTAGAATTATCTTTCCGACCCTTTCAAGGCTGACAGTCTGTGATATCTATTTTGTTTCTTGTGAATAAAAGAACAATTACCCCTACCCCCACCCCTTCATCTCCCGCAGTTCTCCTCCTTACCCCTAATCCTCAGGAGTTGCTTGAAGAAGAGATTAAACTTGCACATCTTTCTGCATTTCTATAATCTCCACAGCAGAAAGATGTAAGACATGGGCTAAGTAAGTAGGGGGGAAACCCATAAATACTAAAGCATTTTCTGGGTCTTTGTGAACCTAAGGGTGTCCATGGAGAGGTTGAGTGGTCTGGGATGGGTCCCATTTCTTATGCAGTGGTGGGTCTCCTGATGCAGAATGGGGAAAAACAAAGGGAACTGACATTTCTCTGCATAAAAATGGCAATGAAAGCTACTATCTTCTTCTTGGGAAGCAGCAGTTCTGAAATTATGATGCACATGGGATTTTGACTCTGTCCTTGGAAAATGTAGTGTGTGTGTTATGCAACAAATGCCTCAACAGAAGCCTCCCCCAACCCCACCCCACCCCACCCACTGCCTCTTGACTACTAGAGGGCGTGTGAAAGTGTATATTCACCTTACACACCACACTGGGGAAATCTGAGGGGGTTCAAACAGAGTGAGTGCGACAGCCCTCCTTCAACTGTCCTGCTGAAGGCACTTTGATACTGCTCTTGACAGAGTAACTCACTTTAGAAAATACACTGCTGGAGATTGCTAGCTCCTACAGGCCAGAAGAGAGGTAAATCCTATGGTAAGACCAGATCCTAGGGGTGTAATTATCTTCTTTCTTCTCCTCCTAGTGCCCTTCCTCCTGCTGCTGCTTATTTTTTTAATTAATGTACACCAAGAAAGATGGAATGGATTAATGGACTTACATGTTCCCATCACTCATTCACAACTTTTGCTAATCTTACCCCATCCTGCTACCTGACACATACAACTTTAAAGCAAATCTCAGGTACATATGATTTCATTCTCAAGTTAATGATTCCCTTTTTTACATGGCCATAATACTTTTATCTCACCTTTAAAAACGAGTAATTCCACAGAGCATCAAATATCTACTCAGTGTTCACATTTTCAGTTGTCTCATGACTGTCTTTTTTATGTTTTACATTCGTTTGAATCAGTTTCTATAATGTGAATAGTTGATTTTTCTTCTTTTCTGTTTTCACCTTTTCTTCCTCACTGAGGTGGAGTTTTCTTGAAGGTAGAGGTTTGCATTGAGGAAGTATACATTGTTACAAATAATGATATCTAATAATTATGGATGTGATAATAATAATTCAGAGAAGGCAATGGCACCCCACTCCAGTACTCTTGCCTGGAAAATCTCATGGACGGCGGAGCCTGGTAGGCTGCAGTCCATGGGGTCGCTAAGAGTCGGACACGACTGAGCGACTTCACTTTCACTTTTCTCTTTCCTGCATTGGAGAAGGAAATGGCAACCCACTCCAGTGTTCTTGCCTGGAGAATCCCAGGGGTGGGAGAGCCTGGTGGGCTGCCATCTATGGGGGTCACACAGAGTCGGACATGACTGAAGTGACTTAGCAGCAGCAGCAACAGCAGCAGCAGTAATAATAATGACTTGACACAGCATGTACTTTGTGTCTATGCTAGATGAAGTTCTTAGCATTTAATCCTCGCAGCAACTCACTGGGTTAGGAACTACTATTTCCCAGTTTTGCAGTCGAGAAACTGGAGCACAGAGAAGTTCAGTAACTCGCCACTGGACATATACCCTGAAAGAGGTGGAGTCAGGATTTGAATCCAGTTTGTAATCACATGCTGCTTCTTAACAGCTAACAATTACGTAGCACGCACTAGTGTCAGGTGGCTCAGACACAGAGAATCTGACTGCTACGTGAGAGACCTGGGTTCTATCCCTGGGCAGGAAGATTCTCTGGACAAGGGAATGGCAACGCACTCCAGTATTCTTGCCTGGAGAATACCATGGACAAAGGAGTCTGGTGGGCTAGTCTATCCATGGGGTTGCAAATAAGCAGACATGACAGAGCAACTAACACACCCAAGGCTTACTTAGTGTCAGGCACTTGTCTAAGTGCTTTACTTGAGTTAACTCATTTAAACTTCACAAAGTCCCCATGAAGGCAATACAGTCATGATCCTCATTTCATAGATGGGTAAGTCAAGACACAAGAGTTTAGATATGAGAAGGGTTTTAAAAAATGTGGCTCCAGATGGATAACTCAGCAGACTCAAGAGACTACTCACCGTTGCCCTAAAATGCTAAAGGAGGAGATCTTTAAAGGGAAATGAAGGAGGTTGACGTGTATGTTACATCCTTTGCTATCCTCTCAGTTCACTATTGTACTTGGTCTCTTCCTTCCGCAGACGCTACACCATTCAGACACTTAAGGGAAACTTTAGAATCCATGTCATTCTCAATAATATTCTCTTAAGTCTATTCTAAACATGAGTCCAAAACACTTAGAAATGACTTTACATTCTTCAGCCCTGCAGGCCAGTTACTGCCCAGCTCTAAGGGTCTACAGAGAACAACACTACTTCACAGAGCTCACCTCAAAAGACCCATTGCATACACTGCACCTTCCTATCTTCCATCTTTTCTCTCCACTTCTCTCTTGTGTATTCTGTACTTGTGAAGATTTCTGTGGACAGTTAGTGGCTGCACTTAAGTACTTAGAAGTTCTGCAAATTCAGGTAGAGTCCAAGCTGACCTCAGACATTGATTTACACTATAGACAATATTGAGAGAGAAACCTAGTCATTTTAGAGAGAATATTTGGTTCAGTTCTTTTAACAAAATGGGAGTGGGTCTCTCTTGACAGATGCTGGAAAAAAACTGGGGCCTCTTAGGGAAAAAACATTATTAATGGCTGCTGGAAAAAAATAATACATATTTAATTGAGGTTGAAGTTGTTAAAAGATGATTATTTTAAATTAAAGTCAAGATTCTCATGCAAGTATGAAGTGAACCAATGCCAAAGATTTTATTGGGTGCTTTCATTAGTGATTAAACCAGTAAGATGTTACAACCAGTTTAAAGGAGAAAATCTGAAGAGCAAACACTTATATATAGGCAATGGGAAATGAGAAAATTAAGCTGCTAATAGATGGTGAAAACTTCATGGACTAATAAAATGTAATTGTTGGAATCTTCTTTTCTGCAAGGGAAAATCAAATGTATCTCTACAAAACAAAATTCATTTGCATATCTGTGGACAAGAATCACTTGCATTACTATCAGCCTTCTACTATTTACAGAGTTGTAAAGTAGCCTAGTCAAAGGCAGTAAAAGGAACAGATTCCTATAACATCAGATAAGCCCCATTGGTCATCTAAACAATGCCCTAGCTTCCCACTGAAAGGATAGCCAGTAATCTTTTGCCCATTTCAAAGTCTTTCACAGGGACTACCCTGGTGGTCCAGGGGCTAAAAGACTCCATACTCCCAATGCAGGGGGCCCAGGTTCAGTCCCTGGTAGGGAAACTAGATTCCACATTCCCCAACCAAGTCCTGGCACAGACAAATTAAAATAATAAGTAAATAGAAATTTTTAAAATGTCTTTCACAAATTTTCCTAACAGACCCATAAATAAAAACGTGTTTATCAAGTAGAGTAACCAGGTAAGGTGATTTCTTAAAAAGATTCCTTAAAAAAGATGATGTTCACAGAGAGGCTCTGTAAGCCAGTTATCACTCTCCTGCTGTATCTCCCTTTTCCATTAAATTGTCTCTTTCTTTTAAGTTGTCATCATGGAAGATTTGGTACTGGGGTAAGGTAGAAAACTTTAACGTTGTATCCAAAAAGTTTGACTCAAGAAAAATGAGGGACTGTCCCATCCTTGATGGCAGGTGGTTTACTCCTAACACTTTTGAACCACCTACAGAAAGCTGATTAGTTACCCACCTACTTTGTCAATGTAGTCTCAGATGAAGTGCAATTTCTCAACATACTTTATGTTCATTAAATTGTACTGACATTTTCAATATCCAGCTTTAAGATAAAAATATTGACCAGTGGACGGTTTATTGGTCTAGAAAGCTCACAATTCTCCTCCTTCCTGTTTTAGTGGCAGAGGCCATAACTGGAATGTAAAGCATAACCCTGATGTAAGTTTCACATGTTAGCTCTTCCCAGGCTCTAGTCTCCAAACATGCTCGGGGCATTGTTCTGTCCTGCTGGCTTGGACCTCAGATTGTGCCAGTTATTACCTGTTCTTTCCCACTCATCTGGATCTTCTTTTCATACCTGGAGCCAGAAATTTTCAAGATCACAAGTATTAGAACTTTCAGGAAATTCATTTGGCTTAGAGAAAAGGGATCATGACCACAGCAGTCCAAAACCAAAGGCCCAGTACGGTTGATTATCCAAACAAAAGTGAGTGCAAGATATTGAAACTTCTAACAGCAGCATGGAACAGCCCGCTGGAAATAATTCTCAAGTGAAAGTGGAAGATAATATCCTCCTCACAAAACTGGAAAACACTTAAGTAAAATATTCAGTGCCAATGAGGGTATGTATCTTAGTAAAGATATCTGGGAAATTGAATGGCTCTGTGACCAAGAGCCCTAGAACGTCATACCTCTCAGGCTACCATGTCCCCTTCTGGGGACAATTCAAAACAGTGAAAAGTTAATGCACAAAAAGCTATATTTTAATATTATTTGTAACAATAATAAAAGCAGCCTGAATTTAGCAGTAAAGATTGATAATAGACATTTGTCTCTATTTTTAAATAAGACATAGGTATTTAAATGATGATTATGAAGAGCTTAAAAAAACAGGAAAACGTATGATAATTGAATTTTTTAAAGTTTTTACTATGGAAAAATATCAGACAGACAAAAGAAGTAGAGAAACTTACATGATGAACCCTTACATTGAACAATTTGTTATATAATTATTAATGCATAGCAAATTCATTTCATCTACTGTATTCACTTTACTTCCCAGATTATTTGAAGCCAATTTGAGATGATATAATTTCATATGAAAATGTTTCAGCATGTACCTCTAAGAGAAAAGAATCCCTTAAAAATCATACATGCCATCCAAAAAATTAATAATATGCCCATCAGAAAATAAAACATTCAAAATCCAACATTCCAAACAAATAACCACAATTATTACATCCTTTTCATCAGCTCCTTTGATCCTGTTCTTATTCTACTGGGTCTTGGGTTAGCAATCTGAGTTCACAAAGTTATCAGCTTCAGGACCAAAAAGTAAGTCCTGGAAATCCTGACTCAGAGTCTTGGTACAGTCTGAAAGTTGTCTAAGGGCTGTCAGTTCAGAAGCCTGTATTCTGAGTCCATTCTTGAAGTATCGATAATTAGAAAGCCCCAGGACACTTGTTTTCTTGAGGCTCTAAGATATTTTTTCGTAAAGATCCAACCCGATCTCTGATTTGTAATTTAAACAGAGCCTTCAGGCACGTATGAGAGAAAAGTAGAAATGATCTGTAAGACTGAATGGCTATGGTTAACTTATTACAGTAACCAGCAATATCAGAATGGAGAACAAAATTGTCTAATGTGTGCACGTTGCATAAGGGTCTGATCAATGTTTCCCCTGAGGATAAGAACATATTATGGACATCAAGGGCAGTGGCAGTCTTAAGACCTCTCTGTAAATTGTACTACTTCTGAATTGTTTATAAAAACATTTTACCTCTATAAACTTAACTTGGTGAACGCTGAGCATCTCTTCTGATTGGACAACTCTTCCTATGCTACTTAACAATAGTATTGAATTTATTTTAAGAATGTACTATGCTGCCCAACAAATCTAATTATGTCTAATATTCTTTTTTTATAAAGGAAGAGAACAAATCTTTGGATTTTCTAGAGGTTGAGTATCTCCAAGATAGTTTTCTGATCATTTTATTTTTTCTGAACTTAGGGTCCAATTTTGGGAAGGCAAAAGCAACAGATTTAATAGAGTAAACTTGGTCCATGATTAAAATAGGATCATGGATGCTTGAGAAAAAAATTTACCTAATCATTAAAACAGTATTTAAAATACAGAAGTAGGTCAAACAAATTTAAGCAATATTGGCTCTTTCATATGTGAAGAGACTTTCTTCTTTGTTCTTAAAGTAATCACAGACATGATATAATCAACATAAAGAAGCTTATTTTCATGTAATATAAATCTCCGCTATCTGAATGGCTTATACAAAAGGTGTAAATAATAACTGTGTTACCCCTTGTTAAGACCTCTAATAAAAAAATTAACATTTTAATAGAGAGAAAGCCAGTCTATTTTTGCATTAATTCAATATTTGGCAATAAAGAATTCCAAGTTCCTTTTCAAAAAATTATCTTTTGAATAAAGCCATCAAAACAAAGATATCTGCCAAAATTTGAACATATTTCATTGCTTCTTTTTAGGAAAAAAATGACAAATATGCTTTACTTTCAGTAAACCTCCTACAATTTTCTGTCTCCATTCAAGTGTTGTCTTTCCCTATTATGTTTCATGTTTTGGAACAAGTATTTTCATTTAGAACAAAGCTACTCACTTTTTCATTGAAAAACCAAACAAATTTCTTTACAAATGTTGTTCTTGTCTTCACTATAGTTTACACTATATTGTCACTATTGGTCTTAGTATGATCTTACTACCTATAGTAGGGCTTCCCAGGCAGCTCAGTGGTAAAGAATCCACTTGCTGATGCAGGAGATGTGTTCAGTCCCTAGGTCGAGAAGATCCCTTGGAGAAGGGAGTGGCAACCCACTCCAGTACTCCTTTCTAGAAAATTCCATGGACATAGGAGCCTGGTGGGCTGTAGTCCATGAGGTCACAAAGAGTCAGACACAACTTAGTGACTGAGCACACACACACTACTCATATTAACTATAACTTTTAAACAAACTAACCTCCATTTCACAGAGAAACCTGGGAGATGGGTGATTGAGAATTGAGGACTTATAAACAAGCACAAATTAACTTGTTCATTAACATGATATAAATGTATGCTACTCTATACCATGGTAATAAACAATGATATATATATATATATATATTTATTTAAACTGTGTTTAGTAATCATTGTTTTAGCAGTCTTAGAGATTATCTAGGTATCCAAAGATTATTCATTAAGTTGATGTAATATTAGTCCAATATTTTAAAGAATGTTAAAAGTTACATTTTAGTTCATATACTATGAGAAGTGAAGTCACTCAGTCGTGTCCGACTCTTTGCGACCCCATGGACTGTAGCCTACCAGGCTCCTCTGTCCATGGGATTTTCCAGGCAATAGTCCTGGAGTGGGTTGCCATTATAGAACATAATAACTGTTGATACCAAAAAGATTGTCACAATTTTAATTCAATTTGGTTAGACACACAATTTTACATTTTTCATAATCTTTAACATTATTAAATAGTAATACTAACTTATTTCATCAATAGCCAGTAGAAAAAGTTGAGGATGCTCAGAAAACAAACTTAGATCTTCTAAAAAATAAAATGTACAAATATATTCTGGTTACACTAATATGAGAGGAAAAGATACATATTTTTTTTCTTAAAACACAATTATAAGCTAATGTGATTTATCCAAAGAGTCACCTTAATTGTGTGACTTTAAATTATTATGAATTATATGTTATGCATATATATTTAAATTATCATATAGAATACTTCTTAGCACTTTCTAAAAGATTATTTTTGCTGAAAGGCTAGAACATTTATAGAGTATTCTGTTGTAGTATTTATTTTCTAGAAGTTCTGGAGATACTAGATTTATGTATTCATACTGTAAGTATAAATAATAGACTTATTCTATAAGTCAATCAGAGCAGAGTTCCTTTGATTTAAAACACCCTATTAATACCCTCCAGAGGTAAGAAAATGTTTCACACACACGATGAGAGAGAAAAGCTTTTCTCAGCTATAACAACCTGAGTTCAGCTCTATAACTTCAGCTACAGCTGAACTTCAGCTCAGTTCCCAGTAAACTTGGAAATGAAACCTCACCACTCTAGTTCTCAATGGGCTGTTTTCTTTCTATTGGGCACAAAATTGTTTCTTAATTGATTCAAGCTCACAGTAGATAAATAGCCGAAGAAAAAGACTAACAAGTTGGATTAGCTTTAAACTCTTACCTGATGGAAAATAGATGCCTGTTATCCGCCTGACAGAGATCATCAAATGGTCAGATGGTAAAACCAAATTTCCCATTATAATCAGCCATGTGCACATCAGAATTATATACACCCATGGGGTCAAGTCTTAACTTTTGAGTTGAGACCTTCCTAGAAGTCTTAATTCTAGAAAAAGACTTGGCCCAGCTTGTAAGTTTTATAGGGATGCTCTAGATTATACAGTTGAGACCTGTCTAATGGTTAGAGACAAGACATGGACTTAGTGCCTGGACCTAGTTGTGGAAAGACATGCATAGGTTCATATATACCAGCTCTCCCCTAAAACAAGCCATAATGTGTGCTTATTTTTATGGTGTAAATTTTCCTATAATTGCTCTTTTTGATTGTGTTACCAACACAACATCATGAATGCAGAGTTGGGAAGGGATTCATATATTTAGTTCCCACAAACCAGTATAATCTGCTATGGGACAAACTGCTTGACCATAAGTTAATCAAAACAGATAAGCAAACTTGTCTAAGAACAGAAACTAAAGCACCAAATCAGGAAAAAGAAAGAACATCTTTAGAAATACAGTTATTTGGCATTCAATCTGAGACAAGAGAAAATATGCCTGAGTTTAATCACTTCTTGGGCCATGCAGTTTACTTATACTAGCAAGTAAAGTCCACAGGAGTATCTCAACAGATCTCCCAAAACGGCCCTAGTACACAGTATTTCACAAGATTTGCTGCTGCTTTAGTTGCTCAGTTGTGTCCAATTCTTTGTGACCCCATGGACCATAGCCCATCAGGCTCTTCTGTCCATGGAATTCTCCAGGCGAGAATGCTGGTGTGGGTTGCCATTTCCTTCTCCAAAGGATCTTCCTGACCCAGGGGCTGAACAGTCGTCTCCTGCATTGGCAGGCAGATTCTTTACCACTGAGCCACCAGGCAGATTCTTTACCACTGACACGGGAAGCCCGTGTCACAAGATAACTTGTTTTATTTGTGAACGATTCTCATAGTTCTAAGTTTTTATGTGTATTTAGCCAAAAATTCTATTTTCTTGTAACTTCTAACCAGAGGGCTTAGTTATGCTCTTGAGAAATACACAGAATAAATCTAATCTTTTGTTCAGTAAACTTTCAATAAAGATTACAGTTATCTTAGGATTTTAGTGCTAGTCCAACTTTACAAATAGGAAACTGAGAACTAGAAAGGTTAATGACTTTCCTCCACTCATATAGTACTGTGATTTGTCACATTTGATGCAATCAGAGATGAAACTTAAAAACTGTCACAACACATCCCTCTTAAGTCTTTGTACCATAGTTATGTTAATACTTTAACTAACTAATGTGTCTGTAAGACCTCTCATCATCTTAGCTGCCCTCTTCTCATATAAACAATGTCACTCTGAAAGTGAGGTTTTGTTGTTCTTCGGTTGCTAAGTTATGTCCAACTCTTTGCGACCCGTGGACATGCTAGCGTGCTAGGCTTCCCTGTCCTTCACTATCTACAGGAGCTTGCTCAAACTCATGCCTATTGAGCTGGTGATGCCATCCAACTATCTCATCCTCTGTTGCCCCCTTCTTCTCCTACCCTCAACCTTTCCCAGCATCAGCGTCTTTTCCAATGAGTCAGCTCTTTACATCAGGTGGCCAAAGTATTGGAGCTTCAGCACCAGTCCTTTGATGAATATTCAGGGCTAATTTCTATTAGGATTAACAAGTTTGATCTCTTGGAGGTCCAAGGAGATATCCAGAATCTAATCAGATGCCACAAGCATCAGCTGATTAGTTCAAGGAACAGTGTATTCTGAATTCTGGAGTTAATATTTTCTAAATAATTTGGCCTGTCACTTTAATTTTTAACTCCTTGTCAAGTAACAGTTTCAAAAGTTTAAAGCATGGCTTTCATATAAATATAAAATAAACACAGGTCAAAAAATTTATTCAACTCATTAATAAAGGAAACATAAGGTATTAATAATAAAGCTAGTTTTAAAACTATTTGAGAAGCTAAGAAATATATAGTCCATCAAGAAGTGCACATTGCAATAATTTTAAGTTAGAAAAAAATATATTTAATACCTTATTGGTCAGTAAATCATAACTTTTGAAGTTCTCTTTTCCACCAAAGAAAAATCATTTGCATCTCTATCAGGTAAAAACCTCTAAGGTAGTATTACTTCCATAGTTTCTAGGCTCTAATTGATAAGTAAATAACAAAGCCAAATGAGGTCACTCCTAGAAAATGGAAACATCCTTAACTACCCTCTTAAACAATCTCCCAGTATGACATTAAAAGAACATATAGCCTACTCTTTTGCTTTATCTTCAAGAATCATAGAATATGTCTTAACATATTTTATGAGTCATTACTTTGTCAGTCTCCTACAACCTGATAAAGTGTGACAAGACAGTTTACATTTATTTATATGAAGTTATTTCTATTATTCCAGTTTGTCTTCTTTCCCAGTGCAGGGTTCTTTTCTGTTACGTCCATGATAAGGGATGGTCAATGTTGAGGAGCTCTGTGTATTGCCAGGTAGTTCAATTTTTGTTAGAAACTCTAGTTCTTAGGTCTTGCTTGTACTGGTGGAAATATGCTCCCCTGTAATTTCTACTCACTGAATATTTGAATTAAGGGGTAGAAAAACCAGGCAGCTACTGAGTATTAATTTTAAAAGGAGTGCTAAAGTATCAATGGACATGGGTTTGGGTGAACTCCGGGAGTTGGTGTTGGACAGGGAGGCCTGGCGTGCTGCGGTTCATGGGGTCACAAAGAGTCAGACATGACTGAGCAACTGAACTGAACTGAAAGTATCCCTAAGCTCAGCTGTAAAATGTTGACAGTTAACACACATCATTGTAAACTGGTTCTGCTAGAATTAGACAGTGCTTTCAAGGGGAAATTGAAAAATGTATATTTCTTATCTACACTAAGTGATCTCTCTTGAGTATTTTTGAGAGGCAAATGAATGTTTAACATAAGGCAGATAAGGGCTGGTCCCCCAACTCCAGAACTTTCTCACTGGCATCTAACAATTTGATCACCTAAAATTCTAAAACCCAATAATGCCATGATATTTACTAGGAATGGTTGGTTTATTTTATTATTACAAATTATAAGCACTTTATTAGGCCATAATTTTCCCACTGAGATAATAAAATAGCCTAAGATTATAATATAGTACATATTGGATAAAAGAAGGAAATGTGCAGCAACATGAAAGTCAGATAAAGAAACTCAAATGTATTTGGATAGGATATTTAATGACACCCATGTAAATCACCTCTTTTCTTAAGAGAGGGTAAATGACTTAGGCTATCCAGTTGTGAGTGACATAAAAGCTGGAAAAAAAAATTTTTAAGTTAAAAGCATACTGTTATGTTACCACATTAATAAATCCTTTGTTTTGAGCATAAAGAACTACACATTTTATTGGCAGGAAAAAAAGTTTCTCCCACTTTTGCCAGATGCATGTTTAACAAATATTAAAGAAATGCAGGGTTGCATTGCTACCAGATTATTAGCCCTCATCTCATTCTCGCACTGCTGATTAGTTCCAGTTCTAACATCTGGAGCCATGCCAAGTAAGTTTAATCCAGCTTCCATCTGACCTTCAGATTCTTGAGAATAGTTACCCCATTCTCCTGCTGTCTGTCTTCTTCAGATTAAACAAGTATGCACCTCCTTAGGAATGGCTTCAGGATTGCTTATTTTCATGATTACCTTCCTGCAGAAGCTTTTTAGTTTTCAGTGTGTCCAAAACACAACATAACACATGTCTGATGCCACATTGACATCAGGCCGTCATCTCGCTCAACCTGCTTTGCCAACTCTGTGTTAAATAACAAGGGAAAGAGAAGGAAAATAAACATCTCACTTCCTTTTAATGGAGTGGCTTAGCCTGTTAAACTTCCTGGAGCAATTTAGAGTTCTCACTAAGCGCAGGGTCTAGTCAAGAGACAGAAACCACATCAATTATTTGAAGAGAGAAGATTTAATGTAAAGCAGTGTTAGCAAGGTAGTAAGTTGTTCAGTAGGTAATTGAAAGGGTAAAGAAGAATTCTAAAGCATTACAGAGTAGTAACTGTGTGAAGCTGTTATTACCCTCTGTTCACCTACCTCAGGGTGGATACTAAGACAGGATTGAACCTGCAAAGATTTTATTAGGGGAAATACCTGTGTAAAGGAAACCCAGAGGGAGCAGGGAAGGCTGAGTTGCAGGTATAACCTGAGTGAGAAAGAAATGGCCATAGAATCAGAGGACGTTTTGCCAAGCCATAGGAAAGTTATTGGGCCAAAGAGGCTGGTCAGAGGAGTCCCAGTCTCCCAGGAATCAGATGCCCCATCGTTCTGGCAGGCTCAGTTAGTACGGTCAATTAAAATTAGGTTTGTCAGATAAAATATAGGACATCCAGTTACATTTGAATTTCAGATAAACAATGAATAAAATTTTAGTGTAAGTATATCCCAAGTATTACATGTGAGATACTTATATTAAAAAGTTGTTTGTCATTCATATTTAATTGGCATCCACCTGACAGTTTTATTTGCGAGGTCTCTTAATCCTAATTGTACTTCATACGGCTGAAGGTCTGTGAGGTGCATTCTCATGGCTACCACACACTCTTGGGCTTAGGAGAAGAAAGGTAAGAGGTTGCAATTATTAAAACTTCAAATCTTAAAAGAGGATCTTGAGAAGATGAAACTCAGACATCTAAGGAAAGGGTCCCCAGTATCTGGGTGAGGATAGAACCGGTTTTACAGCTATTGGAAAACTACAAAGTGGATTCAGCTGCTGCCCTGGGAAGGAACCACTTGCTCTGGGGATGAAGAAGTGTTGCTGGACAGGACCCCAAGTCAACTGGAAGCCAACTGGAAGCAAAGGGAAAGCAGGAAGAAGCAAACCCCTTCTTCCATCTCCAGCCTTGTAGTCTCCCATTAGCGCCTGCTACTAGCAGAGTCTCACATGGAGCCACTGGCAAGGCGGAAATGCAGAGCAGAATATCAAAGACTGGGTTTGGGATTTAAAGTAAAAATTTAGTAACTGGCACAAATGCAGGTTACCACAGGTCACACTCAGTTAAAGAAATGCTGGGAAACGACTGGTTATTGCCCTACATGACTGCAGCATGACTCCCAGCTTACAGATTCCATGGTTTAATGGTGATGAGCTTTGGGATATGCTATCCCAAAGAAGGGCCCCTTGGCATATTGAATATTTTAAGCTTGAAGGAATTTGAGAAACAGCAGGTGTTGGGAGTCTCTGACATCCTTGAAGCAGGTCATAAGACCCTCATGTGAGAGGTGCCCTCTCCATACCCAGAGGAAAAGAGCATCCTTATCTCCTAATCTCCTTATCATCCTTATCTCCAAAGATGGAGAGACACTGGGAGGAAGCTGAGCAAACAGGCTTAGCTAAGTGTCTCCCAGTTTACCACTCACAACTTAAATCCTTTGTCCTATCTCATTTTTCCACTAGTTATCGCTCAAACCTAATATAAAAATATTCAGGTTTAAGGGACTTCCCTGGTGGTCCAGTGGTTAAAATTCTAAGTTTCCAATGCAGGGAGTGTGGGTTCAACCCCTCGTTGGGGAACTAAGTTCCCACATGCTGTGCTGTGAGGCCAAAAAACACTTCAAGTTTAACCTGTTCTTCAGGTCTCCATTTCCTTATGAAGGCTCCTCCCTCATGTAAAACTTACATTTAATACATTTGTATGCTTTTTTCTTATTAATCTATCTATTGTTACCAAGTCCCAGCCAAGTCCCAGCCAAAAAAAAAGATATTTTTCTTCCTCTGTGTTGTTTAACAGAAAGATGCTGGTCACCAATTTCCATTCCCCATTTCAGGCAGATTACATGAACAGCCAACATGACTAGAGACAGATTTGCCTTTCCTTTTGAAATTCTCTTCTTGAGAAAACAAGAGAGGCCCTAACTAGGGTAGGACCTCAAGTCCATAATGAAGATTGGCAGAGGGATAGGAGAGGATACGCAGTCTTGTGTTACATAAAAAATAGCCACAAATCCGAAAGACTCCAGTAAACCTAATCACCAAAGAAAACAGATATTAGTATCCCCAGGTTGCCAGTGGATGCTAATCTCTTAGAACACGGAAGACCTTATGAGGAATTTTATGACACTGAGGAAGAGGATATGTCATACTTGAATATGCCTCATGGTTCTCCCAGACATTGTCTTGTTTTGAGCCCTGTGTATTTCCACACATGGGGTAGGGGAGCTGATGACTGACCTCAATCCAGACAATAATGAATAATCTTGGAATTTTTTAAGTGAAAAGGTGATATAGTCATGTCTGTGGCACACCACTCCAGTACTCCTGCCTGAAAAATCCCATGGGTGGAGGAGCCTGGTAGGCTGCAGTCCGTGGGGTTGCTAAGAGTCGACCATGACTAAGCGACTTCACTTTCACTTTCACTTTCATGCACTGGAGAAGGAAATGGCAACCCACTCCAGTGTTCTTGCCTGGAGAATCCCAGGGACGGGGGAGCCTGGTGGGCTGCCATCTATGGGGTCGCACAGAGTCGAACACGACTGGGTTGACTTAGCAGCAGCAGTAGTACCTTAGAAGAGAATCTTACCAGAGGGCAAAAGATAAGGATTTATCAGTAATTCACTCAAGATATAATGAGGCCCTAAAATAAACTAGTACTTTAGAGCTTACACTAATCCAAACTGGAGCATTTTCTCCAAGATGAAACAGGATTTTAAAGGAGATTTAAAAAAATAAAATATTTAATGAGTAATAGGGGAATTGTATCTAACTTTTAGTTTTTTAAACCTTTTTTGTGTGTGTGGCATTTCTGCTCCATTCACATCCATGCATTCACTTGCAAATAATTCCCATCAACCTTTCAAATGTTAACAGATGGAAAGAAAAGTAGGAGCATTTTGGGTGGGATTTCTGTGATTCAAATGAATGAGAGTTAAATGTAAATAGCTGGAAAAAAAGAATTCTCTGATTGTACCATAATTGTTATTTTCATTTCAAGGGTTTCAAAAATAGAAGAGTATCTTCTGGTAATTGCTTCTTATATTAGTTATCTATTATTGCATAACAAATTTTCCCCAAACTTAGTAATTTAAAAAGACAACAAACATCTATGATCTCTGGCAGTTTCTATGGGTCAGGAATTCTGGAGCAGCTTAGGTGGGTGATTCTGGCTCAGAGTCTCTCAAGACCCTAGAGTCAAGACACTAGCTGAGACTGCAATTGTCTGAAGGCTTGATGGGGCTAGAGGATCCCCTTTTAAGATTGCTCATACATGTGACTTGTTTTTGAGGTGGAGGACTTCTCCTCATAAACTTTTCCTAGGGATTCTTCAGGGTTCACAGGACATGGCAGCTTTCTTCCCCTCAAGCAAGTGGCCCAAGAGAGTGAGAACCAGGCAGACGCAATCGCTCTTAATGAGCTAGCATTGGACATAGCATCACTTAGCATCACTTCTACCACATTCTATTCATCAGAAGCTCTTCACCAAGTCTCGCCCACATTCAAAGGGAGGGGAATTAGGTTCAACCTTTTGATGGTAGCTATGATAAAGATTTTGTGAGCATGTTTTAAAAAAAACACACTTTAACTTGAAACAGGTTTTGGCATTTTGTGCACCAAATAAAATTCTCAGCTCATTGAACAGCTTCACAAAACCAGGTGACCTTGCTGGGAGTTGATATGTCACTTCTTTGGTCAACAATAGCTTGCCAGTTTGCTCTGAGATGCCTAAGAGTTGTGCAGTCATAGATGAGTAAAGTGTGAACTTTGTAATCCAAAGAGGGGAAAAACCCTAAAAGACCAAACCACTGTGGTTTCATCGTCTGCATTATTTTGCTTGAATTTCCATTGAAAAGACAGTTTCTTAAATTCAAGCTTCAATGTCAGAAAAATGGAAAAGCTCTAACTAGTTCCTAGGAGTATATTATTATTTATGTAAGTGATGGAATTCCAATAATTTGATACTTATTGTGGTGGTTTAGTTGCTAAGTTGTGTCTGACTCTTGCGACCCCATGGACAGCACTTATGTATTATAGAGCACTGTCCATTATAGAGTGACTAAACCACCACAATACTTATTAGGAGTCAGGAAGAATGTTCCCACCAGGAAAACGAAAACATCATTACAGCCAAACAAGAAACATTTCTGCACTTATGTCTTCGTCCATTTGGACTACTATAACAAAATAGCATAGGTTAAGTAGCTTATAAACAACCAACATTTATTTCTCATAGTCCTGGAGGCTAGGGAATCTAAGATCAAAGGGTTGGCAGATTCTGTTTGCTCTGAGAGGCTAGGCATCCTAGACAGCTATCCTTTCACTGTGACCTCAAAAGGTGAAAAGGGTGAGATATCTCTTTTATAAGGACAATAATCTCATTCATGGAGGTGGCACCCTCATGACCTAATCACCTCTCAAAGGCTCCACCTCCAAATACTATCACCTTGGAAGTTCAACATATGACTTTGGGGGGAGGATATAAACATTTAGTCCATGGCAATTTAACTAACTGGAAAAGAAAAGAACCCTCAAGATTTTGAGAATGCCATCTGGGAGAAGAATCAAAGATCAACACTCTAATAACTTTGGGGGTTTTTTGGGCAGCGGGGGTGGGGAAGGTGATAACATTCAGAATTCCTGTTACAATTAGCTCAGCTCTTGTTCTGTTAAAATTCTTTTTCTAAAAAATTTTTAGATATAGTCCATATTTTATTGATTTTATTGGAATATACTTGCTTTACAATGCCATGTTAGTTTCTGTTGTACAATGAATGAATCAGCTATATGTATGTGTACATATATCCCCTCCCTCTTGAAACTAGTGATTTGATTGCTTCTTATCTTCATTGATATGGCAGTTAAACTTGGAGTCCTGACTTCCTTTGCTACTGATTCTCCTTTTGGAAGGTCTGCAACTGCAGCTGTTAGACCTGAAAGATAGGTAACCTTTATCATATATATATATATATATATATATATATATATATATATTTATTTATTTATTTATTTGGCTGCACTGGGCTGTAGTTTGAAAGTGAAAGTTAAGTCACTCAGTCGTGTCTGACTCTTTGCTACCCCATGGACTGTAGCCCACCAGGCTCCTCCATCCATGGGATTTTCCAGGCAAGACTACTGGAGGGTCTCCCGCATTGCAGGCAGACGCTTTACCATCTGAGCCACTGTAAGCTTTATCTTCTTTATATATAAATATGTGCATATATATTTTTTAATTGGCTGCACTGGGTCTTAGTTACAGCACATGGGATCTTTAGCTATGTCATGTGAACTCTTAGTTGTGGCCTGTGGGATCTAGTTCCCTGACCAGAGATTGAATCCAAGCCCTGTGCACTGGGAGCACAGTCTTAGCCACTGGACGACCAGGGAAGTGCCCTAACCTTTATCTTTTGCTTCTTGGTTTGATTCTTGGCTTGTTAGAATTTCTTTGCACCTGAGCTGAAATCATGAGTTAACTTCAGAAAACAAATCCCAGGAAGTAAGAGTCTAGCTAAAAAGAAAAATAATACTTTGCCTAGAGCAGCAATATTAACAAGGACCTTTTCAAACTGGTATTGCTTCCTTCCCTCAGGGGCAAGGGGAAACATAAAATTCAGTGGCTATTGCTTTCTTAAGAGAAAGAAGAGATGTGCCCTGTGATTATGGTGTGGGAGAGAGGGGATTTGGAGTCTTTGGGACCATAAAAAGAAGAATGAAATGAACTTACAGAAACTCAAAAGCAATCAAGATCACCTAGCACTGGCAGAAAACTGGACGTCTACTTGTAAATCATGGGACATGCTGGCAAAAGCACTATGGTGTTTGGTGTAGAATTGTAGGAGAGAAGCACACAATGTGGAAACTGAATGCATGCGTGTGTGCTAAGTTGCTTCAGTAGTGTCCGCCCCTTTGCAACCCATAGACTATATAGCCCACCAGGCTCCTCCATCCATGGGATTCTCCAGGCAAGAATACTGGAGTGAGTTGCCATGCCCTCTTCCAGGGGCTCTTCCTGACCCAGGGATCAAACTGATGTCTCTTAACATCTACCTGCATTGGCAGGCAGGTTCTTTAACCCTAGTTCCACCTAGGAAGCCCTGGAAACTGAATACTAAGAGTTTAAGAGCATGTGAGTATTAAGGGATCATTGAGACTTCCTCTCCCACTTGGTCCCTACACTTGAGTTTGTTCTAGGAGATAAAGAGTATTGATCTGCCAAATTAATCTTCTGCCTCCCCAAACCAAACCAATTTGTAACTTTACACCATCTCTTGGTGTTAGTGGTGTGATTCTCTCCTATACTAATTAATGGCTCAAAAAGAGCTTCAAGGACCTAGTTGTGAATTTTTGCCAGTTTCCACTATGAGTAAATTAAGGTTTCATCTTAATTTAGACCAGTGTCCTCTACTTGTCCCCAAGCCCTCAAGGATCTGCCTTCTCACTTGTAGGAAGTTCAGTTCTCTCCCTTTTTCATTGCATCCCTGCCCCTACTACCATATTTCTACTGGATACTTCAAGAGAAAATTTAAAGTCTGGGCCTCTAAACACAACTTTTAGAAAAGATCCTTTTACCTCTAACTTCAGTTAAGAAAGTCTTTCCTTTGTCAGGGCCCTTTACTCTGGAAGAGAAGTTTGACAGTATTGTAAAAGAGTGAGAAATCCAGTGTCGAAAGAGAAGAACCTTTATTCAAGGAAAAAAAAAAAAGCAAAGTTAACTTTCAGAATCACTGTTTCACAAAAATCAGATTACCTAGATTTACTGCTGAATCATGTATGACTTTGCAAAAATCACTTAATGTTCATGCCTTAGTTTCCTTATCTCTCAAATGAGAAACCTAGACCAATTACTGTAAAGTATAATTCTAAAGTGACATGACAGTATATCAACATCCCTCAATGATCATTGACCATGTGATATTTACCGCTATCCTTAGGGCCTAACAAAGTATGTTCTATGTCTGGACATGACACCTTCTAACAGCAGGGTGAAAACTGCTCCACAAGTTACTTGGGAAGTAAGCAGGCGGTTGAGGGGCAGCTGCATGGTGGCTAGTTGCCTAGCTTCACAATACAGTTGGCTCTCGACATCCACAGGTTCCTCACCTGCCTAAGGAGGACCAGCTGTCTTGTGCCATTTTGTATAAGAGACTAACGCATGCTTGGATTTTGGTATCTGGGTGGGGTGAGTCAGGGGGTAGTCCTGGAACCAGTCCCCTGCGGTCACAACCACTCTTCCCCTCCCAGACCCATCACTTCTTTCCCTTTCTACTTCCCTCAATGCTCCCCCCGCCCACCTCCAGATTCCTAATACCTCTCCAGGGTTCGAAGTCACGGAGAGAATTGCCACTATCTTCAGAATCATCCCAGGTGGTATCCCCTGGGGGTGCTGCCTAGATTAGATGTGGGGTAGCAAAATACCGCCACATTAAAAGCAAGACTCATCTGGTAGGAGAGGTAAAGATTGTTTTTGGATTTATTTAGTTAGTCCCTTTGCCTCTCAAAATAAACATCTTTGTGCTCAGTTAAAAAGCTTTCCAAGATGTTCACAAGAGAAGGGGAAATTCTTGCCAAAAACTTAAGCCCAGCCAGACAGGGATACTGAAATTTTGCTGCCTGTGGAAGCACGTGGCCAGGCGAGACTTTGGCATAAAAAAACAGTAATCTGTGTTTAAATGATGGCAGAGTAGACTTCTGGTGTTCAGAGGCTACATTAAGGGAACCCAGGCAGAGTATATGGGGTCCAACAACTCCCATCGACAGTTCCCCTTCAGTTACAGTTCACAACACACGCTTATCTATTTACAGAACTTACAACTCGGCAAACGATGGTCCTTATGGATGGAGGGGTAAAGAGAAACACTCCTCTCACTCTTCTCACAGTTTTAGTTTTGCTTCCAATTCTGAGCAGTTGCAAAATGCTTCAGAAGATTTAGGCCTGAGAGCCCCATCTGCAGCTTTGCAGTGTTGCGACCTTGGCCAAGACACTAACCATCTCTGAGCTGCAACTTTCTCATCCATAAAATAGTGATAATAATGCCTGTTCTACTTTACTTGCAAGAATCTTGTGAAGATCAAATAAAATAACATAAATGAAAACACTTTGTACTTTAAAAGATGCTATGTAAACTCAAGCTATTCTTAATTATCAGGTGTCTCTTCTTCCTCTGCTTTTTTTTTTTTTTTTAAATCTCGTCTGTTTCTGTGTCCTTTAAGCATCGTCATAGTTTTTTCTTAGTCTGAGATTCTCATTGTTGTTAATGCTCAGCTTCTTAAACATGGATGGGCTTGTTACCAACCAGGCGAACCTGAATCTACAGGTCTATCTGGCTCCCTATTCAGAGACAAATCTACAACCTTTAGTAGAACCTCATTCATTACAACAGTCAGGTTTGGAGCACTTAATGACTTGGTGTCCCACGTCAGTGATACAAAGTTGAATGGGCAGGTCCAGCCCTCAAGGAACACATCATCAGATCCAGGCATCTCAGATCCGTCAAACAGATTAGTCAGGTCTATATATAAACTTCAGCAGATCTTTTCTTTCTGGCCTCTACTCCTTGAAGTTCAGATCTATCTGGACCATTTGAACTTTGATCTATCTGGCCAAAATTTGAACTTTGAAGTCCTTCATACCTTTTCCTTTGGGGCTTCCCAAGTGGCTCAGTGATAGTGAATCCTCCTGCCAAGCAGCACCCATGGATTTCATCCCTGGGTCAGGAAGATACCCTGGAGAAGAAAATGGCAGCCCACTCCAGTATTCTTGCCTGAAAAATTCCATGGACGGAGGAGCCTGGTGTGATACATACAGTCCATGGGGTCGCAAAGAGTCGCACATGACTTAGCCACTAAACAGCAGTAGGAGCAACAACTTTTTCTTTTAGAGAAAACAGGTAACCTTATTCAAGTCTTGTTGAAATTGTTTTGCACATCCCTTTGTTGACTGACCCCATATCTCTTATTCCTAATTCAATACCTAACTCAATGCTGAGGTTCTGCCCTGTGTGAGATTCCATATTAGGCAATGAGAACTGATCCCACTTGTATATCCATATAGCTTGACTACCAGGACCAAGACCTAAGACCACTTGTGGCAACATGACTTATTATTTGTTCTAGAAAATTCTTGCTCAAGAAGATAAACTTGTAGAGCAACAAATAATTTCACTGTTTGCATTAGGAAATTCTCCCAGACCAAGTTTTTTGAACAGTAAATTGCTCATTAGAGCAAATGATTATTCTCAGGACAATAGATTAATTACCTGAGCAAATGGCTCTCTTACCAAATAACTATTTATTTACCAAGATGTGTTTCAAGAGCCTCTTTTAGCTATATCTATCAATTCCAAACTACTGTATCATAAACTTTTCCTAGTGTTAACCTGATTCTCACTTTAAAAGACCCACACCACAAACCCTGTACATTCTGCCTCTGACCTCTTCTTCTGAGGTATTCCTAAGATTCTGTCCAGGAGGTAATTTCCCTCCTTGAAGTAGGCTTAACAAAATTAGTCATGCTTAACCAACAGATTATTAGTGACTTCTTAGGGAGTTTGTAGTTGACAACTTTGTGTATCAATCAGCAAAGCAAGAGAAACAGAGGTGAAAAGTGTTTTCATCTTACATCTTGCTGTTTCTTTTAAAAAGACTTCTATAGTCACCATCATGTTAAAACTCAGAATTTCGTTGGCACTTCTTATTCTTATTATATGATTTGGAGTAGTTTTTATCTTGAATTACCCATGAGATAGTACACATAATTGTTTTCTTGCTTGGGACTTCTAGAGTGTTCTAGCCAGTCGTGGATTGAAGAAGGCAATGGCAACCCACTCCAGTACTCTTGCCTGGAAAATCCCATGGACAGAGGAGCCTGGTAGGCTGCAATCCATGGGGTTGCGAAGAGTCGGACATGACTGAGCGACTTCACTTTCACTTTTCACTTTCATGCATTGGAGAAGGCAGTGGCAACCCACTCCAGTGTTCTTGCCTGGAGAATCCCAGGGACGGCGGAGCCTGGTGGGCTGCTGTCTATGGGGTCACACAGAGTCGGACATGACTGAAGCGACTTAGCAGCAGCAGCAGCCAGTCTTGGATACCTCTAAAAATCTTTCTGTCACAAAACACTCTCTATCCTATCCATTGTATTTCCACTGTATGTTAGAAAGTGATTAGCTCTTTGTGTTCATGCCAAAGTAACGGACTAGTATTTGAGGACTTTAACTGAAAAATCTTTAGAGGGGTTATATGAGAGCCAGTTCATTGTTCACACTAAGCGAAATGGCTTGTAATATGGCTCTCTTATCTAGTTTGAGACCTGGAAGCATATCAAAAATGTCACACATGGAAACGAGCACTTGTTTAAATTCATGAAATAGCAGTCACTTAGAAAGAGGAGCTTGGTGAGTCAGAAGCCAGTCTTACAGTTCAGTTTGATCCCTGCCAGACGTAGCCTATTCTGAGTTTATAAACTGAAAAAGTTGAAACCAATATAGCAATCATGGTAGTTACCATGATCCATGATGTCATGGAGCCTGATATCATGATAATATGTTGGTTTTTGTTTTTTGGCCACACGTTGCAGCATGCAGGATCTTAGTTCCCCAACCAGGGATTGAACCTGTGTCTCCTGCAGTAGAAACACAGAGTCTTAACCACTGGACCACTAGGGAAATCCCTCTATATATTTTTAAAACATTTTAGGTTTCAAAGGAAATATTTAAATTCGATACTGCCTTTTGTTGACTTCAAAAGACTTATAATCCTCCTTATAAGTATGTATCCCATGGTAAATTCAGTCTTATTTTTTTTCCCCTTATGGATAATTTTTATTTAGAATTCTTTCAGAAAATCTAAATGTTGTAATACCTTAGAGTATCTGCTGCTACTGCTGCTGCTAAGTCGCTTCAGTCATGTCCGACTCTGTGCGACCCCATAGACGGCACCCCACCAGGCTCCCCCATCCCTGGGATTCTCCAGGCAAGAACACTGGAGTGGGTTGCCATTTCCTTCTCCAATGCATGAAAGTGAAAAGTGAAAGTGAAGTCATTGAGTCGTGTCCAACTCTCAGCGACTCCATGAGTTGCAGCCTAGCAGGCTCCTCCGTCCATGGGATTTTCTTGCATATAGAAATTTAACATACCCTCATTTTGTAAGCAGGTAAACTGAGAAAACTAACGTTCCTTGAGTACTTGTGTGCCCAGTAGAGACCAAGATGCTTTCAAATACATTACACTGATTTTGACAAAACCCCTGTGAGTTGAGTAACAATCTCCCTGTTTTAATGCTGGTGAAGCCAAAGTTCAGAATTTAAGAAGTTTATTAAAGATCTTGGGAGTGAGTGGTAGAGGAAGACTGATTTCAAAGCCTAATCTTGTTTAATATCTCATTGTGATACCTTACCACAGTATCATAGACATTGTCTCAACCATTTTTGAGTTGTCTTTGTCTTTCAATTCTTTTATATATAAAAGATATATATATGTGTGACATATATATATATATATGTTACTCACTTATTTATGGCTGCAGTGGATTTTCATTGCTGCGTGGGCTTTCTCTAGTTGAGTCTAGTGGGGACTCCTCTCTAGTTGCTCGGGCTTCTCCTTGCAGTGGCTTTTCTTACTGCAGAGCGTGGGCTCCAGGGCGTGTGGGCTCAGTAATTGTGGATCCCGGGCTCTAGAGCACAGACTCCATAGTTGTGGCACATGGGCTTAGCTACTCCATAGCATGTGGGTCTTCCTGAATCAGGGATCAAACCCATGTCTCCTACATTGGCAGGTGGATTCTTTACCACTTAGCCACCAGGGAAACCCTTTGTCTTCCAGTTCTAACATTAATAAGTACTAGTGAATGATATAATTTTCAAGGAACGTATAAGGGGTTTTTAAAAGCTGGGACCAAAGCTCACATGTTTATATACTGACATGCTAATCAAGGTCTAGACTTTTACTTAAGCAAACAAATTGTTATCCTAAGATGAAACTGAACCAAACTCCTTTTGTGAATTTGCTAGTTTGTCTTCTCTATTTGAAAACATTATTCTCTGTGATAATTACATATCTATCTTAATGTATTGTAAATAGTTCATCTATGGACATACTATATCTGTTCATTATCTTATCAAAAGTTACTTTTCTAATCTTAAAATTCTATTACATTTTGTAAAATGATCAAATGGCAAAGCATTATTTTTTATCTTCTTGATTAACAACAATTCATATAATAAGAAACTGTAGCATCTTAAAAAAATCTTTACTATTAAATTCAGTACATCGGTTTTTTTTTTAAACTAAAGATTCAAGATACTAAAGAGATAAAGTCGCATTGGACTATTTCTCTTTTTTAAATGTTATTTAACAAGTTCTCCTAGTGATCAGAAGGGATTCTCTTCTGCCGCTTATTTTTGTCTTATGTTTTTTTACTCTTGGTCTGTTTTCTATCCCATTTCATTTTTACGCCTTCTTACTTTTAAGGACACACATCACACCCTGAAAATGCTGCTTGCGCATCTCTGTTCTGTTTATGACTAGGGTAATGTCAATGGCATTTTAATATTTCACGGCATCAATCAAGAGCAGACCTTCCCCTCCTTATTTTTCCCTTTTCCTTTCTACTTCTTACTCTTTATTTTACTTAAAGCCTAAATAATAGAACACCTATATGAAATTGAAAAAATTCTGATTTTTAAAAATAAGGAGTGGCTATCACTTTGAAGAAAAAAACAAATATTAATACATACCCTAACTGCTCCACAAGTAGAAAGCTGGCAGGAATCCTGGAACATGAAGCCAGTGAAAAGGACCCAGCTTTGTTGGAGAAGAGGAGTTTCTGATTGGCCTGACTATTTGAGAGAGGTTATAAGGAGTGTGGAAAACCTGACCTTTCTTGAAATGAGGAATGCTTTTGGAGGATTCTGCACACAAAACAAACAAAGGCTCTCCAATCACCTGTGAGCTTCCATTTTCCGTTCAGAGCAAGGCAGCAGTCTCTTGGTTATTCTTTGGCAGATTTCTTCTACTGTGGCAAAAAGCCTGAACTGATGACCTTTATAACATGTATTTAAAATGGTATTCCTGAATGGGTAAAACATTGTAACTGCTGTCTTCAACTCAGGCATAGCATAAAAGCAAAGAAATAACTCCTGGTTTCTTCATCTACAAGCTGGCACTTCAGCCTGTCTTTTGTCTTTCACTCCTGTGTCCTACGTTCTAAACTTCATAAAAGTCTCAACAGTAAAAGTGATAAGTCGGCTTAAAGAAAAGCCAAGCTCTCGATGAGAGAAATATATAAAGTATCAAAGCCCTGAATTACTACTGGTAATAATTCCTTGTGGAAATTTTTTAAAATTTCACAGTACTATCAAAATTAACCATTTGTCAACCTATTCTGTGCCAGGAACTCTTGGATGATAGAGCCGTGTACAAGAGAGGCAAGGCTTCCGATCTTGTGTAGCTCATATTCTAAAACAATGGGGGATAGGGAAGAGACAGACAATCAACAAGTAAATAATAAACAGAATATTTTCAGATAATATAGACAATAAGCAAGGTGATATAATATGATGTAATAGAGAATGGCTCTGGACTGTGACTATTTTAGATTGGATCACACAGGTCGCAGAGTCTCTGTAAAGAGAAAACAGGGCAGAATTTCTTAGACTTTGTGGAGAACTTTAAAACCTATCTATTCTTCCTTATTCTCCAAGTAAGGTATTTTCCTTATCTTACTGATAAGAGAAAGCATAGATCCTGGCTATTTACCTACATTTATGGATGAGAAAACTAAGATCAATAGAAGTTAGTTAAAGTCTTATAGTCACAAACAGGTGGTGCATTGCTATCTCATACACTGCCTGGGCAGGTATAGTCCTGCAGGTAGTGGCTTGGCCATCACACAGCTCCTTTGTACTATTAGAAGACAGTGCCCTCTTCTCAGCCAAATGTCCTTATGCAGTGTGCAACCTACACAAATGTACATGACATTCCTGCTCATGAAGATGGTGTATCTGGGAACCAGAAGGTGACCCCCATTTCTTTCAGTGGGTGGAAGAACAAGTCATCTAGGAACAGACAGACTCTCCTTATGGAGCATTTGGTGACTGATGCCCCTTAGTTTTGTAAGTTAGGATGCATAAGTATTCATTTTCTGGGGGAAGGATGTAATGAAAATTTGGAGGACCTGTCAAAGGCAGGCAGGTTTTGACCCTTGATAAGCAGAGCTCTTTGCTGAAAAGAATAAGGAAATCATCTTTAGAGAATTTTCCTAGGGAAGGAGCTGACCTCTCTTAACTAAAATTAAAATCAAAGAAACCCATTAATATGGACTAGAGTGTCCTAAGACTTGGTGTCAGATAAAAGCAATAGCATAACTAGCATAACTTTGGTTTGAGTGGTAAAAAGGTGGAACTAGAGAGTTTTGAAATAGGAGAGAGAAAGGAAGTATGGATCCATAAGGTGACAGGTTTTTTTTTTAAGAAGGTCTTGAGATGAGTCTGTTGATCACAATCTGTCCCTGTCTCCTTCTCCACCAGCCCTAAACTGTGCTCAGGTAGCTGCTTATGCCTCAAAATTCACACACCAATGGGGCAGGCTGAAAGGCCATTGCTGAGTGACTTAGACATGACGTGGACAAATGCTCCTTCAGGATGGGACAGCCATTGGAAGGTGAATCGCAAGGCTGCCGTGCCGTGGTGGTCACAACCTTGATTGTATAGGTTATATGCAGCACAAAGCGCTTGGCCCAGGGCTCTGAGAGGGTCTGACATCTGGCCTGATACTCTCTTGCATCAGCTGGGAAAAGGAGGCTCTTTTCTAAAGGGTCTACTCTGAAGGAGCAATTCAGAGAGTCCTATTTTCTGAATCTCACAGGGGAATCATCCTTGCAGAGATTGTCTCCTAGCCATTCCCCCATCCCCAGTCCCCATTAGAGCAGGTGTAAACTTCAACCATTCTCCTTCCTCAGTGCCCTGGCCACCTTCCCTAAACATGCACCATCAAAAAGCATAGGCTTCTGTCTGCTTGTGTGGACCTTTCCCTGCTGCTTCCATTACCTATGAGTCATGAGTATGCATAGTGGTCACTTGGCTCCAACTTTTTTTCTTTGAAAAAGGAAAAGGCAAAAACTTTGTGGCTTAAAAGTAGAAGTGTCAAGATGGTGTTACAATTATAGCACCAAAGTCTGGAGAAATGCCTCAGACATGGAAAGCATTAAAATATAGAAAGCTGGTTTTCTAAAATAGTTTTATGGCACTGATTTAAATGGTTTGGATTTTTCCCATTTTCTCTTTAGGTTTATTTTAAAGTTTATTTTACTTTTTTCTCCTCTTTTGATTGTAATCAGTCATCTGTAAGACCACTAGGGGAGGCCTTTGGGAACAGTAGTTTTTAAATGATGATGAGATATCAAAGTGACTTTAGGAGAAAAAAAAAGAAAAGGTAACCACAAGGACAGTGACCCAGAAAGTAGCTACATGCATGCAAGAAGATACACAACTCCAGAGCGTAGGTTCAAGGCCATTTCCCATTGCTTAAGGGCTTGACAACAATGAAGGAGAAGATTCCACAGCCCCAAACAACAGCAATATAAAATACTGTCACCCAAAGTCTTTCTTCCCAGAGGAAAAATGTCAAGGATATTTCTAAGTTAATTGGACAAGCAGAAGTGACTGTTCTTTTAAGACAACTTCTTCCTTTGAAAGACCTGTGGGTTGATGTCTCTAAACCAGTTCCTTCATAAAGATATTTCATCTTCAGCAAAAATGTGTAGCAAGTCATGTGCTATTTCTAATTTTTTATGTTTTTAGAGCTAATTCTTTTGAGCTACCAGTGATGCTGGGTCTCCTGTTCTAAATAATGCTAATGTTAAGAGTCACGTAACCCTAAGCCCTGCCACCCTCTGGAAGTCTACCTGGGTGGCTGTAGCTTCATGAAGGGCTTGTGATATTTTTCTGTCTTGTCCTATCATCTCATTATATTAATGAATGCCACCCACAATGGAAAAAGTAACATTTACTGCACTAGAGAAAGAAAAATAAGGTAAGATTCTAATATTGCTAGCCATTTCTCTTGGCAACATATCAGCACCTGCAACATATGCCATAGCATTTCCCATTTCATATAAATACATCTCAAAAAATGCTCTTTTTTGTCCCACGCCTACATTGCAAAAAGATAAAAGTCAAAATTTTAGTTTAAAGTTCACTTTTTTCTAAGTTTATGTAACCAACTTGTGAGAGCTAATATTATAACCAGAGATAATTCAAGTAAAAAAGTCTTATTATATTATGGTATACTTGAAAAAAAAAAAAAGAGTAGCAGACTGATAAACGTAGAATGCAGCCTCAGTGACAAATGACTCTGTGAGCAGAAGCGTCAGGCAGTTCACAAAGCATAAAGCAAGCTATAAACAGCACCAAGCAGAGGGCAGTCTTAATATGCATGTTGTTGTCTGAAAGGCCTGCAGGGCATCAATCATTTCAGTTACAACACACAGATACCTACCATAGCAAACCTCTGTGTTAGCACCTAACAGAAGGAAAACTGAGATAAACAGTAAGATTTCAAAGACACCCCAAAATATACTGATTTGGGTGGTACGGCATTAGGTCTTGAAGGAAAGAAAATGGGCCACAGATAGCATGCATCCATTCATTCATTTAGCAAAGATTTATTGAATATCTAAGTAGCAAGCACTAGTATGTCCTGGGACCACAAAGATAAAGAAAATATGGTCTCTGCACTGTAAGTCTCAGTTTTTATTAAAACAAATGCCATCTACATATCCTCAATAGCTATGCATTCTTATGGATATGGTGCGATGAAAGATAGCACGAGAATTTCATAACAGCTCCATTTGTAGTTCTCCAAACTGGAAATAACCCAGATGCCCTTCAACAGAGAACGGGTAAACTATGGGATATTTACACAGTGAAATACTACTCAGTAGTGAAAGTACCAGCTCCTGAGACAATATGGATGAATTTATAAGCAATGTTGAGCAAAAGAGGTAGATAAAAAAAGTCATCCTACATGATTCCATTTATGTAAAGTGTAAAACAGACAAAAAATAAAATGCGGTGAACACACACCAATTAGGGCTTACAGTGGGTTTGTGACAGTTGAAACTGGTGGTGAACAAGGGGGGCTGCTGGATAATGTTTTTGTTTTCCGATCTGAGTGGTGGATACATAGTTGTGATCACTGTGGGCATATTCTTTATACACTTACGTGCATATTTGCACATTTTTATTAAAAATATATTGAAAAATATATGCCAGATGTTTTAAGGGCTATATTTCAGTATATGTCAATTGTTGGTAGTGTTTTAATTCTAGAATCTATTCTTGGCATCTCTAAAACTTGCCTCAGTTTTCCCGTGCTGGGCCTCTGTTCAAAAGAGAATGAGCATTTAGAGATATCGTTAAGGATCTTTAAAAAATTCCTGCTTTTCTTTCAGTTTTGAAAAAAAATTAACCACATTTTGGTTCACTCATGGGCTCCCCTGGTGGCTCAGGCAGTAAAGAATCCACCTGCAATGCAGGAGACCCAGGTTCAATCCCTGGGTTAGGAAGATCCGCTAGAGAAGAAAATGGCAGCCCACTCCAGTATTCTTGCCTGGAGAATCCCATGGACAGAGGAGCCTGGTGGGCTACACCCATGTGGTCAAAAAGAGTCTGACGTGACTGAGCAACTAACACTTTTACTTTCATAATTTAACAGCTGCTCTAGAATATTTAGAATTCTGCCAGAAATTTACCTTAAAAGCAAATTAGTATACAAAAATTTGGCTAATATTTCTTTAATTTCAGATCTCAAAGAGTTATTTGCTGTGTGCCGCCTTCTTTTATTTTATTTTATTTTTTACTTTTTATGTGGTTTTTGCCTGCGCTGGGCCTTTATTGCCGTCTGTGGCTTAGTCTCGGTTCTGTAAGTGGGGACTCCTCTCTGGTTGTGGTGCACGGGCTTCTCAGTGTGGTGGCTTCTCTTGTTGTGGAGCATGGCTCTAGGGACCCCTGGGCTTCAGTAATTCCAGCTCCCAGGTTCTATAGTGTGGGCTCAGTAGTCCTGGAACACGGGCTTAGTTGCTCCGCAGCATGTGGGATCTTCCCGAATCAGGGATCAATGTCCCCTGCATTGGCAGGTGAATTCTTAACCTCTGAACCACCAGGGAAGTCCTCCCTTCTTCATAGAGGCCTTTGTCAGGATTTTCTGTTCTGAGAGTTACCTATTTTGGAGGTGAGAAAGCCACACCACTGCCAACTCCTGGCTGGTAGCTTTTGCTTATATGCGGCAGAGGCCCTAGGTGAAACTAGAATTTGTCATTGAACAAGATTAAATTCTCTTGTAGTGTTGGGGAGAGCACCATAATTCATATTTGTTCAGGGCTAGGACCTTGAGTTGACAAGTTTTGTTCAATTCAACTAGCAAAGCTCAGAATTTCCACAGTGCATTTTCACCTAAGACCATGAGTGTGTTCTCAGAATGAAAAGTACTTTCCTGGGCATTCTGGAGGTATAAGAACACCTTCAGTTTCATCTAAATGGCCCAACTTGGGGACTCACATAGTGTTTAATTTATAAATGGTATTTCAAAAGCACAGAATTCTAGAGCTAGAAAATGTTGTTGTATAGAAACAGCAAATAAGCAGGAAATAAATAGCCCTTCAACAGTGGTAAATTATGACACAAAGACAATGCTGAAATAAGACTAACCTAAATTGTGGCTGCCCAAGTCCTTTAAGTGCTACTACATTGTTTGCTTTAAAACAGAATGAAAAATTCTCAGCTGTAAATCCCAAGGAGCAGGTGGACTTGGCAGCAGCAGCATCTCCCTAAATGCCCCCATAACATCCATTAAAAATATGTCTAATCATATAAATTTTCAAATATACACAAAGTAGAGCACAATGTAACCTCATGTATTAACTACACAGTTTCAATAAAGATTAACATTTTATCAGTCTCATTTCATCTATCCCCTCCCTACATACTCTTCTTTCCCTCCTCTATTTCTTTCCTTCCTTTTTTTTCCCTTCCTTCTTTCTGTTGAAAAGTTTTAAATAGTCTCAGATAACATGTCATTTCCCTTGTAAATACTTTAGTAAATATCTCTAAGTGAAAGAAAGTGAAAATGAAGTCACTCAGTCGTGTCCGACTCTTAGTGACTCCATGGACTGTAGCCTACCAGGCTCCTCCATCCATGGGATTTTCCAGACAAGAATACTGGAGTGGGTTGCCATTTCCTTCTCCAGGGAAATATCTCTTCTAATAAGATGTTTAAAAAAATCCACCATTCCATTATACCTAACAAAATTATGAATAATTTCTTAATATCTAATGCTTAGGCCATCTTTAGATTTCCCCAGCTCTTTTTAAAAAAATTTTCTTTTTTATTGGAGGATAATCACTTCACAATATTAGGTTGCTTTCTGCCATATATCAACATGAATCAGCCACAGGTATACAGGTCTCCCCTCCCTCTTGAAAGCCCCTCCATCTCCCTCCCCATCCCACACCTCTAGGTTGCCACAGAGCACTTCCCCAGCTCTCTTAAAGATGTATTTTCCAGTTGGTTTGTTTGAGTTAGGATCCCCAAATGGTCCGTACAATTCATTTGTTTGTTATGGTTCTTAACTCTGTTTTATTCTGTAAGGTCCTCCCCCTTCCCATTTCCCTAACTCTTCTTCTTATGCCTCAATTTGTTATAGAAACTGGCTCTTTGTTTTCCTGAAGCATGTCCCCAATTCTGCTTTTGACTGTTTCCTTGTGGTTATTTAACTTGTTCCTGTACTCCCTATAATTGATGGTTAAGCCTAGAGGTTGATTAGATTCAAGATCTTTTTTTTTTTTTCCTTCAGCAAGGCACCCATTTTAAACCTTAATCTGCCCAGTCTGCTATAGTTTATTTAGTACGATCTTGGACTCTACATAATTTCAGTCTACATCTTTGTTTGTTTTTAACTCTGATTTTTTATGGTGCTTTATTCTATTAATAGTCACCCAGCCCCTATCTGCAGAACTGAGGACAGAACCTAAATCTTTGCAGGTTTCATCCTGGGCTCTTTCCCTCACAGAATGCCTCTAGAAGAAGAGCTCTCTTTCCCCATTTCTCACATCCACCATGATCTTTTGAAACTAGAACCCTACAGCAGTCTTGGAAGAAGGGCAGTGCCATTCTTCCCAGTCAGGGTCTCACAAAATCCACAGTGAAAAAACATGTTTACATTGTTTTTTCAGTTGAAAATTTTCTTTGCCATTCAGCAATTTCTTTTACAGTATTAAAACTGAATGCTGGGCCAGAGGAAAGCAAGTTTCTAATTGACTATCGTCCTTTTCTTTTTCCTCCTGTAAAAATTTCCAGATCAGATTGTCGTATTTTCATTGTGACTGTCTTAATTATTGGAGCTCTCCCTAGTATTAAATTTCTTCTTTTCCTCAAAGCTGGCAAAATGTTGATAATTGCTGAAGTCAGAAAATAAGTACTCAGGTTCACTATAACAATCTCTCTTTTGAAATAAAATAATGAAACTGGAAAGTTATTATTTTTTCTCGTCTCATCACGCCTAAATCAGGTGTCCCGTAGAGAGTGAAACATTCAGCCAGGTCATTTGTCACAGTGACTCAGAGGTTTTGGAAGCTGTCTTTTGACTTGATCACTAAAAACAAGCTTGGGATTTTTCTGAAAGCCACTGCATTTGGTGCTATTTATTTCAATGGAAGTCAGTGATTATGATTTTAGCTTTGCCTCTGTGGAAGCCTATCTGTTATCAAAAGCTGTACTTTATGTTCAAAGACATAAAGTATGAAGTCAGTGTTGTTCTAGATCGGGGAGGGCACAGGGGTGTGACTGTGTTGCTGAAGGGCCGTGGGAAGATTACCTGCCTGAGCCCTGCTTGGTTCTGCTGTAGTGGGTGCAGCTTTGCAAATGAAAACAGGATGGCCTTTTGCATGCAATTATGAACATTTAAAGGCAAATAAATGAGTATTAGAGAAACATTATAGCTTCTTTACTGAAACTGCAGATCCTTAAGACCACTGTGGGAAGAAACGCTCCAACATCAGAGGTGTGGAAACATAAAAAACAAGGCAAAATTTGTTTGTTTCAATAAACAGCTGTTTTAAAAATTAACAAAATTTTTCACAATATTCATGATTTCTGCAATTTTTATTATTTCCTTTGTTGCATTTGAAAAGCTCTTAAATGAAAGGAACTCTTTGCAGGAGAGGAATCAGGAGAAATGGAAATATTTACTGTGTGTCCTGTCCTGCCTCAAAGGAGGGACTCGAAGAGGAAGGAAAAGTGGTTAGAGCTGCAGAAAGAGGTCCTCTAGCCAAATCTCAAAGTGCTTTGGGAAGAGCCGAAGATCTTAGCCTGAGATGAAGAAAGCAGTGAAGTTGGTAGGAAGCTTCAACCAGCTTGAGGTCTAGTTGTTTCCTCAATAGGTGATGGATTTAGGTAGAGGTCCTCAATGCTAGCTGCACATTAGAACCACCTGGGGAGTTCTTTCAAATACCAGTGCTAGGTGGGAATAAGTAGGTTGAGGTGGGGCCTGGCATTTTAAATGCTCCCAGGTGTTTCTTGCATGCTATCAGGGTTTAGAACAACTGAGTTAAGGTGTTTCTCACTTAATATATTTATTTTGCAAGTTCGGCATCTGAAGATTTTTTTTCTAGTTTATTATGTGCTATTACTGTATCCTGCTGTTACATGAGAAATGATCCATTAGTTCTGTGGGTCATGGTCTAGCTAGGCTTCAAGTAGAAGAAACTAAGAAAAAACATTTAGCACACTCATACTTTTTAAAGAAAAAATTAAGTGTACTTTTGAAACACAGTTAAATACAATAAGAACTACTATACCTTATTTTGTAAAGTAAAAATTAAAAATAAATTAATTAATTTAAAAAAAAAAGATAATATCTTAAATAATCTTTAAAGAAATAAATACCCAGAACCAAACTAACGCCTGCTTGCATGCATGCTAAGTTGTTTCAGTCATGTCTGAGTCTGTGACACTATGGGCTGTAGCCCACCCAAGCTTCTCTGTCCATGGGATTCTCCAGGCAAGAATACTGGATTGGGTTGCTGGGCCCTCCCCCAGTGGATCTTCTTGACCCAGGGATCGAACACACATCTCTTATGTGTCCTGCATTGGCAGGGTAGGTTCTTTACCACTAGTGCCACCAGGGAAGCCCTAATTGCAACCAACTGATGTTTATCCTAAGCTTGGTTATTTATAATCAGACTTTAAAATGTTTCCTCCACTCTCTGAATCTTTATCTCAGAGCTAGACCACCTTATTTGAAACACGAGTGAGTTTTGGGTGACTGCTTTAATCAGCGGAGCCTGGTGGGCTGCTGTCTATGGGGTTGCACAGAGTCGGACACGACTGAAGTGACTTAGCAGCAGCAGCAGCTTACATCCAAAAGAAGTTTCTACATTTTGGAAAGAATACTGAAATAACTTGTCCATTTTCCCATACCTCTTTAGTTTCCTTTTTTATGTCTTCTGCAAGTTAAAAATGTGATGTACTTTTTTCACCTTAATAACCATAATACAAATTTATTTCTGATATATCTGCCATATAAAAGATTGCATTTATTTTGCTATGAAACATTACATTTTAAAACAACATATAGTAAAGAAATGGTAGAATTTAAAAATTATCATTTTGCAAGCATTATAGAAGTAATTGATTCAGTTCAGAATTGTCAGTGGGCGCTAAAACCATTGAATTCAACTTGGACAGGATATTTACTTAATCTCACAGTACTTCCCTACAAATTACAATAACAAAGGGAAAATCTTTGGTAACCTCTTAACGGAGAAACCTGGGGACAGTACCTTAATTAAGGGAACACAGAATAGTCCAACTGATGTCAGGTGTCTCCTAATGTGATGCACTGAGAAGGACACAACATCCCTGTGTGGTATTCCTGCCAAAAATGCATTGCTGAATCATAAAATGAATCATAGAAGCAAATCAGACTAACTCCAATTCAGGGACATACTGTAATTGGCCTATACTCTTCAAAATTGTTTGTATCATGAAAGGTTGAACTGCTCCAGGTTAATAGAGACTAAAGAACACAGCATCTTTAAACGCATATCCTAGGTTAGATTCTAGATAGAAAAGATAATTATTCTTTTCTATAAATGACAATGAGACAGCTAGAAAAAACTGGATATGCATTGTGTAGAACTGTACCAATGTTAAATTTTCTGAATATGATCATTGTACCATATCTATGAAATAGAAGTCATTGCTCTTATGAAATACATGCTAAGATTATTTAGGAGTAAAGAATCATGATGTCTGGAGTTTACACTCTAATCTTTCATAACTCCTCAAAAATAATAAAATTATAACAATTATATATGTATTGAGAGAGAGAGGAAGAAAGACAGTGTTATAAATTGGTGAACACAGATGACAGATATACAGAAGCTCATTGGACTGGATCTATAAGTTCATTTTTTTCAAAAGAAAACATTCCCAAAAACCCATGTGAACAGAATACTCAGTAGCCTTGTAAAAGGACAAACAGGTTTTCAAAGGTCATTTTTTCTTCACCTTTTCCTTTACCCACTTTTGGCTGCTTTAACAAATGTTTAATGGTTTGTGAAAAGACAGTAAAACTCTGGGAAAGAGTCTTCCTTAAAGGAAATAATTTGAAAATTGACAAATCCTTTTATAGTCCAATAATTATCTCCTAATTTATTGGTTTAATAAATTCAGGGGTTTTGGTAGTTAGGCTATTCTTTTTTATTTTAATAAAATAGACATAAAGTTTATGATTTTAACAATTTAAAGAGTGTTCACATCATCCTCATCCATCTCCAGAACTTTTTCATCATCCCATACTGATAAACCCATCAAACAATAACTACTATTCACACCTTTATATACCTTATATACCTTTATATACTCTGGGTATTAATCCCTTACCAAATAGTGATTTGCAATTTTTTCCCCCATTCTGTGGGTTCTTCTTTTAAACTTTTTGATGGACAAAGGTTTTCAGTTTTGATGAACTCCAATTTGTCTCTTTTTCCTTTTATTACCTGTGTGTTTGATATTATATCCAAGAAATCATTTCCATTCTGCTTCTTAAAGTGGTGAATAGCATAAATTTTTTTCTTTGCACGTTGGAATAGGAATGATAATCATAGTTGTTTATGATTTCTGAAATGCACAATCCATACATTTTTGCCTCAGCAATGTGTAACTTCAAAATGAAGTTACATTTCCTTTTTATAACTAAATTGTCACTATCCGTTTGCTGAAATGTAGTCCTTTTAAGTCCTCCCTCTGCTCTTTCTGGAGATTTCTCAGGGAATTCTCTCATGTACTCCAGAATAATTGCTCAATTTTGTTTTCTGTTCAAATCCCTTTCTTTTGCCTGTGCTGCTGGTGACCCTTGTGAGATGTTCATTCTGCTGGACACAATTGTCTTCCAAGTGTATCTGCCAGTGAGGTCTCTAACTTGCCCTCTGATCCAGAGAAATGGGGAATTTTTGCTTCCCCCTCATTCCTGATGCAGGTGCCTTGAACTTCCTGGCACAGATTCCTGTCTTCAATCCCCTGTTCCTGGGCGGACACAGCATGTGGTCCCACGGTTGGCAGAAAGGGACCATGTGTCCATGTTCGGATTCTCGGGGTGGGAACCTGAAGTACTGTTACCAGGAAAATTATTCAGACATCTATTAAAACAACAAAGAAGACTGTTACAGTAGGTTGTCAAGACTGGAGATAATGAAAACAGATAAGGCTCAACTCTGAATACAGTAAGGAGAAGTGCAGATTTATAGCCAAGTAGCAAGAGTGAGAGGGGTCAATGGATGGAAAATCACAGAAAGAGGAAAATTACCATCAAAGGTGGGGGATTCTTGTTGAACTGACTTATCAGCATTCTTACTGAAGACAGAGTGTTTAGGTATTAAGAGTAGGGTTTGAGGATTCTGATCAGACATCAAGAGTAGGGGATTCTCTCTAAACTGAGAAGGATTTTTCCTACAATTGAGCTCTGCAGGCCCAGGAAAGATGAGGGCCAAGGCATAGTCAAAAAGAGGGCTCAGAGGAGCAAGTCTACAGTTTGGTCAAAGAAAGTTTTTGTCAGTTCCTCTTCTCATTCAAGGAAAGAAGACACTTTTTTTTCTTCCCTCAGATAATTTAAGTCCATTGCTTGTCAGTCGCTTTTTGTTCAGGGACTGGCTGAACCATCTGTTGAGACTTGGCAGCCAATTGAGAAGATTTCTAGATGTTGGCCTTGAAACATCCTAAGATGGTGGAACGAGGACAGAAGTGATAATGATCAATTTCCTGGCTTGTAGTTTGAATGTCTCTGACAGACATCAGTGTCACACGCTCAGCCACTTCAGTCGTGTCCGACTCTTTGCAACCCTATGGACGATAGCCCGCCACGCTCCTTTGTCACAATTGTGATGATTTTCTGAAGCAGCGCATGGAAGATGTAAGTCTTCCAGTGAACTTTCCAAGTGGCCCACACAGCAGCGGCTCTGGGCACAGAGGGTGTTCAACGTCCAGCTTTAGCAAGCAGGACTTCTTTAGGTACAAGATGACCCAGAATTCAGATAAAGACCTGGACAGTCAGATGCTAATTCTCAGTAGCTCCAAGGCAGGAGAGTGTGAGAAAAGTTGAAAACATTATTTTGAAGAGTTGTAGCCAGATATTGGAGGAAATGAGAAAAATTGAAAATTTAGTAAGGACTAACAAAAAGTGCAGGAGAGCAGAACCCAGTTTAATTTACAGATAGAGAACAAAACCTCATAGACAATGAATTGGACCAGAATCTGATAACCCACAAGGGTGTGCTACAGTTTTCCTATAATTTATGGAGTGTACCTACTTCCTGTAGTTTATGAAACATGAAATTTCTTTATATAGTCACCCTCCTTTTTGATTGTTTATAAAATAAATCTGATTTCATTATATTTGGCTCAATAATTTACAGAAGTTCAGCAACAATGTAGTTGACCATATAGGCTTTTTTTTTTTTTTTAAGTCTATTTTGCTGGAACTTTTAGTAGGGAATCTCAAAAGACTTTTAGAAACCTCTTGAAACTAGGAAGTCAAGCCAAAAGCATACTACCATACTTTACCTGAAATACCTGTAGATTTGGGTGATTTCCTCTCTTCTTGAGGCCCCTCAAAATAGCCTAGGTTTCCTGGGCCTCCCAGGAAGTGACTTTATTCATTTACCTGTAAGACTAGGAATCCTGTAAGTCAAGTAGCAGGCTGGTTTTTCCAGGAAGGCTTCATAAGCACTGGCTCCATAAAGTCAATCTTAGTTTTTTTAAACTATCTGGTTTTATCTGGTCATATCTGATTCTAGGTACAACATTCTAAAAATGACATTCTAGTCAAAGCTTGGTTATATAACTAATTTTTCCAGTTATGCTGTGTTACAAAAAGGACAGATTCTTACTGAATTTATGCAAATAATTAGTACTCTATGAGAATTTCTTAATTCTGGAGAAGCCAGACCGGGAAGAAAAAAATGTGTTCAGTTTATGTTTATAAAAATATAATTATTAAATTGTTGTGGGTTAAAAGGGAAAAGGGTACTATCAGAACATAGAATATTAAAGAACTAGCAAAGTTCCAAAGACAAAGCCATAATTATCCTTAATCAGCTCATTCAGTCTCATGTAATTAATTTTTCTTCTGCTTAATCTTGAGTTAGCAGTTTTATGAACCTGTAGCTTCTTGACTAGAGTTCTGGAAATTCTTACTCATTTCACTGGTATGGTCTCAAAGTTATTTAAGCAATGCCATTTTGGTGACTTTTGGCCTGTATCCCAGAGTGCCTGTTATATTCCCTGAGTCTCTGAGTCTGTCTCTTTTTGTTGAAGATGAAGCACTCTGGCCTGTAGTTGCTTGCAAACACTTTTAAGAAAGTTATCACAGTAAAAGAATAACTACTTGTGAATGATAAAAGACTTAAAATGACCATTGTTAAAGATCTGATGGGAGTTCATCTGAGGGAATTTGGTTATTTCTGCGGCATGCAACATTTAAAAATAACTGAAATTATGACTGATAACATTATACTGGACATATGGACAACAAGAGTACTGACAAATTTCTGTAAACTTCACACAATTTTAAAAATATTTATATTAATGACATTTACCCATGCAAATATAATCTATGGAAGGTTAAGCATCTCTTCTTGACAATGATTTTCATGTCATTCAACATACAGATAAATCTAATTAATTTTTAATATCTTCTCTTTTTACAAGGTAAAAGAACAAAGCTTTGAAGATTTCCAGAAGCCCTCTGAGAAATCTCAAAGTCAGTTCAATATCAAAATTTTATCGAGAATTTGATTTAGGGAAGGCAAAATTGTCAAAAATTTCAAAAAGTTTGAACATTTGATTAAATAAGATCATAAATCACAGTGAAATGAAACTGAGCTACCTATTTAAACAAAGTGACAAAATAATTCAAAAATAACTATAGGAGGTCACATGATTGTAAAAAACCTTATTGGCTCTTTTAAAAACTGAGAAGACTTGGTCTTCATAAATAATCAAGGGTGTGATAAACATTTATATAAAGCACAGGAAAATTCTGATATGACACAAAATCTTGTTTTCCTAAGCATATCATGCAAAAGGTAAAAAAAAAGATTTACGATCTCTTATTAAGAGCAGAACAACAATCTAAAAAAAAACATTTTTAGCAGAAAGTCAAATTCTGTTTTTGCATCAGTATTCTTTTGATATCAAAGTTCATTAAGAAACTTATAAATAAGCACATCCAATCTGAGTCTGCTTTGACCACATGACATAAGATTTCCTTTTCTGCAGACTTTCCACTGAAAAACTTTATATTCATTCAGTTTTTGTCTTATACTTTCCCTTTTCTCATATTGGAGCAACCAGTCATTTAATTTAGGACAAAATTACTCTTCTTCCCTTAACAAAACTACCTCCTACATTTCCTTCTTTTCAGGCGAAGTTATTTTTCTTCTTCGTTATTATTTGTAGTAGTTTTATTTACATACGATGATTCTTAACCATTAATGACATTTAAAAAATTTTGTTTATTTATTTTTGGCCATGCTGTGCAGCATGTGGGATTTTAGCTCTCCGACCAGGGATCTAACCCAGGCCCTGGCAATGGAGGCACGGAGCCCTGACCACTGGACCACCAGGGAATTCCCTAAAATTGATTTTTTAAAAATGAAATGTAATTGCTTTACAATGTTGTGTTAGTTTCTGCTGTACAGCATCATGAATCAGACTTCCCTGACAGTCCAGTGGTTCAGACTCTGCGCTTACAGTGCAGGGAGTATGGGTTCCATCCATGCTGTCAGGCCAAAAAGAGAATATGCCAACACTGTGACTCAGCCATAAGATGCATCTATCCCCCACTTTGAGTCTCCCTCCCACGCTCCCATCTCACCCCCTAGGCCTTCACAGAGCATGGAGCTGAGCTCCCTCTGCTATACAGCAGCTTCCCACTAGCTGTCTATTTCACACATGAGAGTGTATTTATGTCAGTGCTGTCCTGTCAATTCGTCCCCCTCCACTCCTTCCCCACCTGTGTCCGCAAGTCCATTCCCTACATCTGGGCCTCTGTTCCTTCCCTACAAATAGGTTCATCAGTGCCATTTTTCTGGATTCCATATATATTTGCTGGTGTACAGTATTTGTTTTTCTCTTCTTGACATACTTCACTCTGTATTACCTCAACTGACTCCGTTTCATTCCTTTTTGTGGCTGAGTAATATTTCACTGTATATATGTACCACATCTTCTTTATCCATTCATCTGCCAGTGGACATCTAGGCTGCGTCCGTGTCTTGGCTATTGTAAATAGTGCTGCAATAAACAATGGGGTACATGTGTCTTTTTGAGTTACAGTTTTCTCAGGGTCCATGCCCAGTGGTGGGATTGCAGGGTCATATGTTAGTTCTGTGTTCAGTGTTTTAGTGAATCTCCGTTCTGTTCTCTGCAGTGGCTGTACCAATTTACATTTCTACCAGCAGTGTAAGAGAAAACCCTTTTCTCCACATCCTCTCCAGCATTTATTGTTTATAGATTTTTTTGACAATGGCCATTCTAGCTGGTGTGAAGTGACACCTCATTGTATTTTTGATTTGCATTTCTCTAATAATTAGTGATACTGAGCATCTTTTCATGCGTTTGTTGGCCATCTATATGTCTTCTTTGGAGGAATGTCTGTTTAGGTCTTCTGCCCATTTTTGCTTTGATTGTGTGTATTTTTGATATATAATTCCATAAGCTGTCTGTATATTTTGGAGACTAATCCTTTGTCTGTTGCTTTGTTTGCAAATATTTTCTCACATTCTGATGGTCATCTTTTCATCTTGTTTATGGTTTCCTTTGCTGTGCAAATACTCTGCAGTTTAATTAGGTCACAATTGTTTATTATTACTTTTATTATCTTAGGAAGTGCCTCAAGAAAGATCTTGTGGTGATTTATGTCAGAGAGTGTTTTTTCTATGTTTTCCTCTAAGAGTTTTATAGTGTCCTATCTTTCATTTAAGTCTTTAATTCACTTTGAGTTTATTTTTGTATATGGTATTAGATAGTATTCTAATTTCATTCTTTTACATGTAGCTGTCCAGATTTCCCAGCACCACTTATTGAAGAGGCTGTAACCCTTTTTCAATATAGGAAAATTAGGAAGTAGGCAGTTATGATTGTCTGCCACATACCACCATTCTGTAGACTAGTGAATTTAATGAATATGTAATCTGTATGAGTTAGGGCTTTCCAGAGAAACAACCAATAGGATATATATAGATAAGAGAAGATTTGTTGTAGGAAATGGCTCACACAATTACAGAAACCAAGAAGTCCCACAGTCAGCTATCTCCAAGTTGGAGAGTCAGGCAAGGTTGATATAATTCAGTCTGAGTCTAAAGGCCTGAGAATCGAGGGCCTAATGGTGTAAGTCCCAATCTGATTCCAAAAGTACAAGAAGTAGGAGCTCTGATGTCCAGGAGGAGGAGAAGTTGGATGTCTCAGCTCAAGTAAAAAGAGCTGTACCTGTTTGTTCTACTCAGACCTGTGTTGATTTAGATGATGCCCACCAGCATTAGTTAGGGTCATCTTCTTTGCTCAGTCTACTGAAGCAATGGCTAGTTTCTTCCAGAGACACCCTCACAGACACACAAAGAAATAATGTTTTACCAGCCATCTGGATATTCCTTAGCCTAGTCAAGTTGATACATAAAATTAACCATCACTCCATCTTACACTTTTTTTAGGTATATGCTTCCTCATAGTACAACTTTTTGATGTGGCCAAAAAGAGCATGTTTATTAACAAATCCAAATATGTTTAGCTTCTGTGTTCCATATAAAATAAAAAGCCAAAAGTATGTAACCTTGTGCTTAGTAATGAATGTTTCAGTAGTTTATCTTATTTAGAAATGATCTAGATATTTAACACATATCTGTTACTTAACTTAGCATAACTCAAAGTTTACATGTTACCAGAAAGACTTTGGAAACTATTTTCAAGCAGATATGTTATTAAACAAAGTTAATCATTACCTCAAGTTATTTTCTTCTTAACTATTTTTATAGCATATGCATGTTAGGCATGTATCACAAATGCAAAACCTATAAAGGTTAAATACATGGGTTCTTTTGTTTTATTGCTGTGCTTGATATGCATAAAGTAATGGATAATAGTTATCACAAAATTTATTTATATTGCATCTTGTCCATTTGTTCTTATAATTTTTATAGTCTTAAACATTTAATAGGTATACTATTACCTTATTTGACTAGTAAACCCAAGTAAAATAAAAAAGTATGCTTAATGCTAACACTATGACATAGTCATTTTTATGATACCAGACTAGACAAAAATTTACTCAGGCAGGTCACATGAATTTCAAAAACATTTGGGTTCGTTTCTATATTTCTTAGAGTTTTAAGAATATTTTATTTAAGGTCTTTAAACCAATTTGAGAGCTACTTTATGAGATTGTGTAAATTAATTTGGTAATACCATCTGGAAGTAGAAAAATATCATGTATACATGACATATGTACATACATAAACATATACAAATATACAGACACGAGACCAAATAGCTCCCGTTCTGAAATGTTAGTGATGAGTCTGATAAACACAGTAATGTGAACTCACCAATTTACATGAAATAGTTGCTCCACTTTATATTTTTATCTGAATTGTTTTTCTGGCAAACAGGACAAGATGAGATTACTTACTCAATAGAGAGCTAAAGGATTTTACCAATATTTGTGGAGGAAGCGTTAAGACTTTCTTTTGCTCTGATGTGTAATCTTAAGGAGACTGTAGAGAGAGAACAAGATGGCAGAGGAGTAGGTGGGCGTGGAGAACATCTCTCTCCACGGATACATCAGGAATACACCGTCAGACACAGAAGTACATGCAGAACACCAGCTGAGAGCAGACAGGAGTACCTACCAGCGGAAAAGAATATACAGACCAATGCAAAACTTGGTAGGATGAAGGAACGTGGGGGAGAAACAGGAGTGTGAGTAGGGCTGGACCAACCCTCGGCAGGTGAGGGAACTGAAGCAGGGATCTGGTCCCCACATCAGGGCAATTGTCTGAGTCAGAGGAGAAACACTGAAGGCTGAAACAGCTGATCTGTGGCAGCCTGAATAGAATGAGAATCAGACGGTCCTTGCCACAGCCATACATATGCCAGACAGGGACACATTCCCCTGGAAGGTGCAGGGGCTGGGAACTGGAGTTTAGGGATTGTGGAGCAATCCCTGGGCGAGGGCTGCTGTTGACTGTGGAGAGATGGATTGAGGGGATGTGCGGGAGATTGTGGTGGGAAATGCCTGTGGAGAAAAGCCGAGCAGTCATGGAAGCAAGGTGATACTGCTGAGTCATGCCTAGGGGGTGGAGCCATCACCATAGTCTCTCTCCCCCAACATGCCAGCATTGGCAGATGAACAATAGAGAGGCTGGTCTGTCAAATGCCTGACGCACTGAACTACGGAGTAGGATCCTATCCAAGGTGCCCCTTGAAGTGCCTGACACACTGATCTACAGAGGAAAACCCCAGCCGGGGGGGCCCCTCTATGTGCCTGACACACCAAACAACAGAGAAGGACCCCACGTAAGGAAGCCCTCTAAGTGCCCAAACGGACAGAGCTAGGGAGAAAGACTGGCCAAAGAGGCCTTCTGATGGCCAGCTACCAGAGGCTCGAAAAAAGACTCTGTAGGGCCATAACTCCTGCGGCAGAGGCAGTCTGTGTCCCTGCACACTTGGTGCTGCCAGGGCCCCTGCAAGCCAAGCAGCTGTGCCACCTTCATGCTCAACTCTTACTGGGGCAGAGCTGCCACAGGCAAAAAATGTCTTGCATCTATGTGCGCAGGGTCACTTCGGTAGTGTCTGACTCTTTGCGACCCTGTAGACTGTAGCCTGCCAGGCTTCTCTGTCAGGGAGGGTGTTTCTCCAGGCAAGAATACTGGAGCGTATTGGCCAATACTGGTTGCCATACCCTTCTAGAGCACTATATTTCCTGCTGCCCTAGCCACCAACTCCCTGAGTACCTGGTGCTGCCAGAACCTCTGCGACCCAAGCAGCTGCACCACCTCCACACCTGGCCCTCACAGGGGCAAACCCAAGTCCTCCAGGGCAGCCTCAGGAGCAAACCCCAGTGGACAACCCACATGCAGAGATGGAAATAAAACCACAATTGAAACCCAGGGGCAGTGTGGCTAAGGAAGAAGACCCCAAACCCTCCCACCAGCTGTACAAGCTACAGATTAAATCCACACAATCAACTAGGCAAACTCTGTGTCTATGAAATATATAAAAGGTAAGCTCCCACAAAAGAAAACACACTAGTTCTGATAGCTGTGGGCATTGGAGGCAAGAACACAGGAGTAGGACCAGATTAGAATCTGAGCTGCCCTCATAGCAGGAACAGAGATCAGCACAGTGTTGGAGGGCATCCTAGGGAGGTGAGGTGGACTGTGATTCCCAGAGAGGGAAAGGACTCTAACTCAGTGACTCAAGAAAAATGTTTATTATTCTTATGTTTTGACTTGTTCCGTAGATTCTTTTAGATTAAAAAAAAATTTTTCCCCCTTTTTTCCCCCTCTCTGTTGTAGTTGTCGATTTTATTGGCACTATGAAATCTATTTAAGCTTTTGAGCTTTTCTTTCTCAGTCATGTTTTTTAATTGTTGTTATAGATCTCTGCCTCTACATTGGGCTTTTGCATATCTGGAGAGTTTTCCTTTTTTTTCCTTCTTCCATTTTTGTTTTTTTCCTTCTCTTTTTTATAATTTTAATTTTTAATTTTGTAACCTGTTATATTTTTTCTACATTTATTCTTTGGTTTACCTTTCCTACTGTTCTTTTCCCCTTGCAGTTAATCTTTAATGTATATAAATCTTCTTCATCTACCTCTATTTAACTTTACATATCTTTTCTTTCTTTCTTTCCTTTCCTCTCAAGGTATTTGTTAGTTTTGTTTTCATTGCTTTATTCCCCACTTGGCACCCTGCTTTAGTTTTGTTTTCCACTTTGTGCTTTAGTTAGTTTTGTTCTTAACTGGTAAATATTTTTTATTTCTTTTGTTTGCTGGGTCAATCTATTGTACTTTATTTTTCTTGGATTGTTTTGACTTTGCTCATGGGTATATATGTATATGTGTATATTCCATTATTTTAATTATTATTTGCCTGATTTTGTAACTGCCATTTGTTTGGAGTCCATCTTTGTTTTCTTGTTTTTGGATATTGGTTTTAATCTCACTTAATGCTGTGACCAACCACTTGTAGAATCTTCGTTCCCGACCAGAGATCAAGCCCTGAGTCTTTGGAGTGGGAGCACTGACTCCAAGACCCTGGACTACTAGAGAACTAACCCTAGGGAGTATCAAACAGTGAGAACTCACACAAAGGAAACCACTGAATACAAGACCCAGCATCACCCAACCACCAGTAGCACCCTGTGCAGGCTGCCTCATCTAAACAACAAACAAAACAAAAATACTAACCCAATCATCAGCAGACAGGAGTACCACCTCACTCAGCCTTGCCCATCAGAGGAGAAACCAATAAAAACTCAGCACAAATCTCACCCTATACAAAGCTTACACAAACCACTGGACCAACCTTAGGAGGGAAGAAACCAAAAGGAAGAAAGCATTCAAACTTGAAGCCTGGGAAAGGAGACCTCAAACACAATAAGTTAAAAAAACAGATAATGAAAAGGCAGAGAAATACTACACAAATGAAGGAACAAACTAGAAACACAGATGTCCAAATAAAAGAAGAGGAAATAGGCAAACTGAAAAAGAACTCAGAATAATGATAGTAAAGATGCTCAAAAACCTTGAAAACAAAATTGAGAAAATGCAAGAAGCAATTAACAAAGACTTAGAAGAATTAAAGAATAAACATACAGAGACAGACAACACAATTAACTGAAGTTAAAAATACTCTAGAAGGAATCAATAGCAGAATATCTGAAGCAGAAGAACGAATCAGTGAACTGGAAGATAAAATGGTGAAAATAACTTCTGAAGAGCAGAATCAAGTAAAAAGAATGAAAAGAACTGAGGATAGTCTCAGAGACCTCTGGGACAATATCAAATGCACCAACATTTTAATTATAGGGGTCCAGAAGAAGAGAAAAAGACAGGGTATGAGAAGATTTTTGAAAAGATTATAGTTGAAAATTTCCCCAACATGGAAAAGGAAATAGTCAATCAAGTCCAAGAGGCACAAAGAGTCGCATACAGGATAAACCCAAGGAGAAACACACTAAGACACATACTAATCAAACTAACAAAGATTAAACATAAAGAAAGAATATTAAAAGCAGCAAGGGAGAAGCAGACAGTAACATAAAAGGGAAACCCCATACATTTAACAGCTAATCTTTCAGCAGAAACTCTGAAGACCAGAAGGGAATGGCAGGATATATTTAAAGTGAAAACTCTACAACCAAGAATACTGTACCCGGCAAGGATCTCACTCAGAATTGATGGAGAAATAAAAAGCTTTTCAGACAAGCAAAAATTAAGAGAATTCAGTACCACCAAACCAGCTTTACAACAAATGTTAAAAGGACTTATATAGTCAAGAAATACAAGAGAAGAAAAAAGGTATACAAAATCAACTCCAAACAATTAAGAAAATGGCAATAGGAACATATATATCAATAATTACTTTAAATGTAAATGGATTAAATGTTCCAACCATAAGACACAGACTGTCTGAATGGATACAAAAACAAGACCCATATATATATGTTGTCTCCAAGAAATCCACCCCAGACTTAAAGACACATATAGACTGAATGTGTGAGGATGGAAAAATATATTCCATGCACATGGGAGCAAAAGAAAGCTGGAGTAGCAATCCTCATATCAGACAAAATAGACTTTAAACTAAAGAAGATAACAAGAGATAAGGAAGGACACTACGTAATGATCAAGGGATCAATCCAAGAGGAAGCCATATAAAGCATCTGCTTGCAATGCGGGAGACCCGGCTTCGATCCCTGGGTCGGGAAGATCCTCTGGAGAAGGAAATGGCAACCCACTCCAGTATTCTTGCCTGGAAAATCCCATGGATGGAGCCTGGTAGGCTACAGTCCATGGGGTCACAAAGAGTCGGACATGAATGAGCAACTTCACTTCACTTCATGCACCCAGCATAGGAGCAGCTCAGTACATGACAAACACTAACAGACATAAAAGGAGAAATTGACAGTAACACAATAATAGTAGGAGACTTTAACACCCCATTCACACTAATGGACATATCATCAAAACAGAAAATTAATAAGGAAACAAATCTTAAATGATACATTTGATGAGATGGATCTCATTGATATCTTCAGGACATTCCATCCAAATGCAGAAGAATACACCTTCTTCTCAAGTGCACGTGGAACATTCTCCAGGATAGACCACATCTTGGGTCACAAATCAAACCTCAGTAAATTTAAGAAAATTGAAATTGTATCAGGCATCTTCTCCAACCACAATGCTATAAGACTAGATATCAATTACAAGAAAAAAAAACTGTAAGAAACACAAACACATGGAGATTAAACAACACGTTTCTAAATAACCAACAGGTTACTGAAGAAATCAAAAGGGAAATAAAAAAATTTCTAGAAACAAATGACAATGAAAACACGACAACTCAAAATCTATGGGATACAGCAAAAGCAGTCCAAAGAGGGAAGTTTATAGCAAGACAATCCTACCTTAAGAAACAAGAAAAACATCAAACAGACAACCTAACTTTACACCTAAAACAACTGGAAAAAGAAGAACAAAAAAACCCAAAATTAATAGAAGGAAAGAAATCATAAAGATCTGAGCAGAAATAAACGAAAAAGAAATGAAAGAAACAATAGTAAAGATGAATAAGACTAAAAGCTGGTTCTTTGAGAAGATAAACAAAACTGACAGACCTTTAGCCAGACTCATCAAGAAAAAAAGAGAAAAGAATCAAATCAACAAAATTAGAAATGAAAAAGGAGAGGTTACAAGAGACAATGCAGAAATACAAAGGAATATAAGAGACTATTATGAACAACTATATGGCAGTAAAATGGACAACCTGGAAAAAATGGACAGATTCTTAGAAAAGTTCAATCTTCCAAGACTGAACCAGGAGGAAATAGAAATTATGAACAACCCAATTACAAGCACTGAAATTGAAGCTGTGATCAAAAATCTCCCAAAAAACAAAAGCCCGGGACCAGATGGCTTCACAGGAAAATTCTATCAAACATTTAGAGAAGCACTAATGCCTATCCTTCTAAAACTCTTCAAAAAATTTCAGAGGAAGGAACACTTCCAAACTCATTCTACGAGGCCACCATCACCCTGATACCAAAACCAGACAAAGACAACACACAAAAAAGAAAACTACAGGCCAATATCACTGATAAACATAGATGCAAAAATTCTCAACAAAATTTTAGCAAACAGAATTCAGGAACATATCAAAAAGCTCATACACCATGATCAAGTTGGGTTTATTCCAGGAATGCAAGGCTTCTTCAATATATGCAAATATCAATGTGATACACCATATTAATAAATTGAAAGATTAAAAACCATATGATCATCTCGATAGATGCAGATAAAGCCTTTGACAAAATTCAGTACTCATTTTTGACTAAAACCCTTCCAAAAATGGGCATAGAAGGATCCTACCTCAACATGGTAAAGGCCATATATGATAAGCCTACGACAAATATTCTCAGTGGTGACAAACTGAAAGCTTTCCCCCTAAGATCAGGAACAAGACAAGTGTGTCCCCCTTCACCACTATTATTCAACATAGTTCTAGAAGTCCTAGCTCTAGAAATCAGAGAAGAAAAAGAAATTAAAGGAATCCAGATTGGAAAAGAAGAAGTAAAACTCTCACTGTTTGCAAATGACATGATACTGTACATAGAAAACCCTAAAGATACTATCAGAAAGTTACTAGAGCTGATCAGTGAATTTAGCAAAGTCTTGGGATACAAAATCAATACACAGAAATCACTTGTATTTCTATATACTAACAATGACAAATCAGAAAGAGAAATTAAGGAGTCAATCCCATACACCATTGCAACAAAAAGAATAAAATATCTAGGAATAAACTTACCTGAGGAGACAAAAGGAACCATACACAGAAAATTATAAGACACTGATGAAAGAAATCAAAGATGACATAAACATGACATTCCATGTTTCTGGGTAAGAAGAATCAATATTGTGAAAATGACTATACTACCAAATGCAATATACAGATTTAATGTGATCCCTATCAAATTACCAATGGCATTTTTCATAGAACTAGCACAAAGTGAAAGTGAAAGTTGCTAAGTCATGTCCAACTCTTTGCAACCCCATGGACTGTACAGTCATGGAATTCTCTAGGCCAGAATACTGGAGTGGGTTGCCATGCCCTTCTCCAGTGGATCTTCCCAACCCAGGGATCGAACCCAGGTCTCCTGCATTGCAGGCAGATTCTATACCAGCTGAGCCACAGGGAAAGTCCTGAAGTAGCACAAAAAATTTCACAATTCATATGGAAACACAGAAGACCATGAAAAGCCAAAGCAGTCTTGAGAAAGAAGAATGGAGCTGAAGGAATCAACCTTCTGACTTCAGATTACACTACAAAGCTACAGTCATCAAGACAGTATGGTACTGGCCCAAAAACAGAAATATAGACCAAGGGAGCAAGATAGAAAGCCGAGAAATAAACCCATGCACCTATGGGTACCTTAGTTTTGACAAAAGAGGCAAGAATATACAATGGGGCAAAGACAGCTTCTTCAATAAATGGTGCTGGGAAAACTGGACAGCTACATGTAAAAGAATGAAATTATAGGCGTTCCTTATGCTATACACAGAGATAAACTCAAAATGGATTAAAGACCTAAATTAAGAACAGAAACTATAAACCTCTTAGAGGAAAACATAGGCAGAACACTCGAAGACATAAAGCAAGATCCCCTATGACCCACCTCCTAGAATAATGGAAATAAAAGCAAAAGTAAACAAGTGGGACCTGATTAAATTTAAAACCTTTTGCACAGCAAAGGAAACTATAAGCAAGGTGAAAAGACAACCCTCAGAATGGGGGAAAATAATAGCAAATGAAACAACTGATAAAGGATTAATTTCCAAAATATACAAGCAGCTCATACAACTCCATGCCAGAAAAACAAACAACCCAATCAAAAACTGGGAAAAAGACCTAAACAGACATTCCTCCAGAGAAGACATACAGATGGCTAACAAACACATGAAAAGATGCTCAACATCGCTCATTATAAGAGAAATGCGAATCAAAATCACGAGATATCACTTCACATCAGTCAGAATGGCCATCATCAAAAAGTCTACAAACAATAAATGCTGGAGAGGGTGTGGAGAAAAGGGAACACTTTTGCACTGTTGGTGGGAATGTAAATTGATACAGCCACTGTGGAAGACGGTATGGAGATTCCTTTAAAAACTAGGAATAAAAGCACCATATGACCCAGCAATCCCACTCCTAGGCCTATACCCTGAGGAAACCAAGACTGAAAAAGACACACGTATCCTGTTGTTCATTGTAGCACTATTTACAATAGCTAGAACATGGAAGCAACCTAGATGTCCATCAACAGATGGTACATACACACAATGGAATATTACTCAGCCATAAAAGGGAACACATTTGAGTCAGTTCTGATGAGGAGGATGGAACTAGAATCTATTATACAGAGTGAAGTGAGTCAGAAAGAGAAAGATAAATATCATATTCTAATGCACATATACAGAATCTAGAAGAATGGTACTGGAAAAACTTATTGACAGGGCAGCAGTGGAGAAACAGACATAGAGAACAGACTTATGGACATGGGGAGAGGGGAGGAGAGGGAGAGATGTAAGCAAAGAGTAACGTGGAAACTTATATTACCATATGTAAAATAGACAGCCAATGAGAATTTGCTGTATGGCTAAGGAAACTCAAACAGGGGCTCTGTATCAATCTAGGGGGTTGGGATGGGGAGTGAGATGGTAGGAAAGTTCAAAAGGAAGGGGATATATATATATACATATGGCTGATTCTTGTTGAGGTTTGGCAGAAAACAAAATTCTGTAAAGCAATTATCCTTCAATAAAAAAAGAAAAAAAAAGAAGCTGTGGAATGAATTTTAGGTGAGAGACTGAGGGGCTATTCAGTCAGTTGTCTGAATGTTTCCAAGGCTCATCTGAGTGGATATAGTATCCAATCTGTTTAAAATTAGCCTTTTTTTTTTTTTCTTTGCTTCCTCAGGTAGTTGCTTCTGGGGATCCCTGAGTCCACTGAGAGCCCTCATAGGGGCCAGAGGCTTAAAATTCTGACTATAGGGAATTGAGGGCCTAGACAGGAAAGAGAAGTTCTAACAGAGCTAGGTAGAGGAGTGAAGGAGGCATTGTTTGAAGGTGGATTCATCAAAAGATTCAAAGAATGAAGGGAAAGGGAAAGTGGTGAAAGGAAGGGAAGTAATGGAAAGGGAGAAGTCTTAGATGAGTCAGTTCAGAGAGATCCTCAGTTGCAAATTATCCTTCATAATATCATGCCAAGAAAGGAAGTGGACAGTTAGTCCAGTAATGGTGGAGCATGTAGTTAGCAAGTAGTTTCAGTCAACTGAGAAGTTCTGTGGGGGAAGCAGGAATCAAACAGAGAGAACAAAGAGGCTTCAGAAGGAGCTAGGAAACAAATTTCCAGCCCAGGAGTCAGAGAATAAATCACCGTTTGAAACGAAGAGCCAGGAAGAACTTCCAGCCCAAGGGTCTGATGATGAATCTGATCACATCTAAGTTGTAGCACCATAAGTGTTAAAGAAAAAGTTGTCCTACACCTGTTAAAACAGTAAGAAAGACTTTATTCAGGACTGTTTTGATAGGTGATCAAGACTATGGCAGTAGGGGAGAGAGACTGGGCTCAACTCTAAATGCAGTAAGAATGAGTAGAGATTTATAGCCAAGGAGTGGGCGGGGGGTCAAGGGGATGAGTCCCTGGGCAGAAAATTAATGAGGAGGCATCAAGAGTTAGGGGGATTGTTGTTAAATTGACTTAACAGGTTTCTTGCTGAAGGCAGGCTATGGTGATCCATTATCACGGGTGGGAAATTCTCTCTACACTGACTTAACAGGATTCTTGATACATTTAAGCTGTACAGCAAAGTTGGAGGCCATAGTTGACAATGAGTCCAGAAGAGATTCCAAGGAGTCTAAAATTTGGTCAAGGAGCAAGTCTGTGCTGTTTTGTTACAGCAGCCCAGATGGATTAATCTGGGTGGGTCTAACCGACCGTGTTACTAAAACACTTGACTTAAGGACAAGTTCCAGTTCCCTGCCCCCACGCAGAATCCAGAAGCAGTCCCCCAAATTGCAGATTTCCAACTTTAAACACTGGAAGATTCCGCCTCCCCCAGTCCCCTGATAGTAAAGGCTCCTGCTGCTGTAATTATACTAAGATTCTTTGACTTCTGTTTTCACCAGGCTTTATGTGTTCACCTTGTGTCACACTTTTCTGCCCTCTAAACTTGTCCTTCAACAGTTTTCTTCACTTTTGCACTTGTAGAACAGGACAAACTTGACAGGAGAGGTGAGAATGGGAAACTTACTATTGAAAATAATTTCTTGATCTCTCCATTCTGTCTACATTTTAAGTATTTATAAAAACACATTATATCTTAGTCTCTGATTAAGTAAAACTGAGTAACAAATGGATTGAAAACCTTAATGTTTTCATTCTGAAAAATTACTGCTTTATGAAAACTTCATCTGTAGCAGACAGACAGTGGAGAGAGTGATTATTCATATTGCAGACTAATCTTCCCATTTTCAGAATATTTTACAGAGAGCTACTCCTTGCCCCCAACCATATCCCGACATTTCCTTTCTTTCTTCACTGCCAAATACTTTCCCATTTTTGCAGGTCTTATAATCTGTTAATACAAACATTTGCGATTTACAGTTTTTATGCCCAAGAATGACATTATGTCTGACATTTCATTTAGTTTTTAAGACTTCAAAGCCTTAATCTCAGAATAGCAAGCAGCTTCTTCTAGAAGGCTGACACCAACAGTTGGTAGTGGCTTTCTGAGTGACACTTTTGCATTTAGCAGAACAGAAAATCATAATGGGTTAGTGCTGTCTACCCTGAGAGTGGAATGGGGAGTGATGGCAGGGGGGTGCCACATATTTTTCTAACCTTATTTAGCCCAAAGGGAAGGGAAGGTGACTTTTTTCAAACACCATGGTGGAAACAGTCTGTGATAGGAACCAATAATAGAAGACAGTTTGGACTGAGAAGGCTTTTTAGTGCCTCTGAAATCTCACTATCCCTACTCCTCAGCTTCTCATTATGTACCCTGGTGGGTTTGCCTTCTTCTGGTTGGTCACCTTTTGATGATGCTCCTCTTAGTATGTACAATCCATGATGGAATGAATAATAGAACATCTTACATACGATGGAATACAAATCTGTCCAATGTGACACTTCTTAAATTGATCTTTTTGAAAACTGTTTACTTATTTTTGGCTGTGCTGGATCTTTGTTGCTGCACGTGGGCTTTCTCTAGTTGTGGTGAGCAGGGGCTGCTCTCTCGATTCAGTGTGTGTGGTTTTTACAGTGGAGCACAGGCTCTAGGGCTTGCAAGCATCAGTAGTTATGGTGCATGGGCTTAGTAGCCCTGTGGCAAACCCATGTCTCCTGCATCAGCAGGCAGATTCTTAACCACTAGACCACCAGGGAAGTCTGAAATGTGATGTTTTTATTGAGTCATTTTAATACAGTTAATCCAAATATGTCTTCAGGGTTATGTATTTCTCTCGAATTTTGTAGGGAAGGAGAAAGAATAAGTAGAAATCAAGACCAGAGGGTGGACTCAACATGTGTGTTTGAACATCCTAAACTACTATGATCCTGCTCAAGCTGGTGGTGGGTGACATGGTTGAAGTGGAAGGAAACAGGGCAAGTCAGAAGACCACAATAACCGCAACTTTCATGAAAAAACTTGAGAGAGGATGGGTTTAACAGTTTAGGCAAAATGAAGCTTGTGCTTCGTTTTGCTATAATATCTCTGATTACTGATACTGAGCTTCAGGATATATAAAGTCCACACCTGATGGCTCAAATGGTAAAGAATCTGCCTGCAGTGCAGGAGACCTGGGTTCAATCCCTGGGTCAGGAAGATCCCTGGAGAAGGAAATGACAACCCACTCCAGTTTTCTTGCCTGGAGAATTCCATGGACAGAGGAGCCTGGTGTGCTACAGTCCATGGGGTCACAAAGAGTTGAACAAGAATGAGAAACTCTTTCACTTTCTGTACTATATCAATCTTCTCTAATGTCTTTGCTTATCCTGTAGTTATTAATTTAACTTATGAAAATGATGTTTATATAACATGAGTTTTCCTAAAATCTGGCATGAATTTTTTTTGATTTGGAGGCCACATGAGTGCTTACAGTCTTTAGGTAACAGAGCTGCAAAATACAGAGCCTGAGTTCTTCAGCAGGTTTCTGCCAAGTGTAAAGATTGAAGAGGGATGGAGGAAGAAGAGCTCTAGTTTGGCTTAAAGAGACCCCAGGAATAAAAACCTCAGTTAGATTCTTTGCAAGCTGCTTTTGAATTAAAGTTCAGATTTGAGAATTTAACTGGGTTAGAGTAACTCTAGAGGACTTCAGGGTTTCTGGGATATCTCAGAACCCCAGAAAGCTACTCATCTTCAGAAGACTCAAATCAGGATAAGCTTGGAAGTTGACCAACCAAATATGGAGAATCCTGCCTATAGAAATCAACCCTAAAATAGCTTTTCACTCTCAAGGCAACCTCAGTCTTCTCAAGGACTAATGTAGGAGCAAGTCAAGCAGTTATTAAATACCCAGTTTACTGTTTGAGCAACAGATCAGAGTGCATGTTAGTTTCATGAGCATAGGAAATCCTTTCAGTCATAGTATGGATTTGTGATGTCTGTTCATTTTATATTCTTTGAGTAGGAAAGACTGCAGAAGGAAAGTCCTCAACACAAATTACAATGGCTTCCAAGACAGCAGTGATGCTTAAGAAATGTCATGTTGCTTGACACACGGGCTTTTTGAACTGTGCATCAGAGTATTCGTGTAAAATACTACTGTGAGAGTCCTTTCTGCAAAGCTGTCTATAAACATTTTCACTTCCTTGTAAATAATTACCATAGGATAAAAGGACCAACTAGAAAGTATGAGTTCTAGGCCCTGAGTTCTTGTGCCTCATCTAAATTTGCTTTATAAAATCTCTCTGGAAAAATCAGGAATGTGAATTTAATGGCCTGGGTGGGTTTTTGCATTGTAAGTCTACAAAGCAGTATGTTGAAAAAGCTTAGTGCTTGGAATCACCCAATGTACTTTATACATTTATTTAGAGAAGAATAGTTTAGTTTTAATTATTTATGATAATAGCTCTCAATACACTAGTAAATGTCCTTGGGTGCATATTTTGTAAAAGTAATGAAGTCTTTGTAACGTGAGCTTTCTCTGCAGCTATAAGCTGCCTTCTCTTTGCTAGCAGACCAGGGCAGAAGAGTGTGTCTGCGTTTTTGCATAAGACTGTATATAAATTACCAGGCTGGAGGTGTTTAGCAAGATGCTACTGAACCTGATCAAGGATTTCTAAGAACTATTCCTGGGTATACTCACTACCCCACCCCACAACCACCCTCCCTCTCAATCATAACATTAGCAACTTGATCAAAGAAAACATCACCATGAGGGGGATGAGCTGCCTATCAAAACATTGTTTGTTATGGTGTTTCAGTATTTTTCTTGTTGTTCTTCCTTTCTTGCTACAATCTTAGCGTACTACAATAAAACACATAGAAAGAAGCAATGTAAATCGACTATATTTCCTTCTGGCCTGAGTTGTATATACTGTGGTCTATGGATAAGTCTTATCATATCAAAAAACCTTCTTTTTTCTTTGGTTTCTTTCTTCTGCTTCTCTCTACCTAGCTCCTCTGCCTAGGATTAGCTTTTTTTTTCCCCCTTCCCTTGTGGGGAATTTATACACACCAAAACCATGGGAGTGTCCACAGAGCAGTCAGCAACTATGTGTCATTCATTTAGCCAACAGTTTAAAGGGCTAAGACCACCAAAGTTGCAGGTTCTGTTTTATACCTTTTTAGTAGCCCCCCTAGTGCCTAGTTAGGGTTCCAACATACCTTGATGATGAGAATGATCTATACTCAGTCTAGAGTCAGTGGGGCAAACCCCCAGCACATTTTGATTTAACTTTTACAGCTTTGCTATTTGCAGGTGACCTGAAAAGTGCTGGTGTATTGTTATCTGTAATTAGGAATCCCATTTCCTAGAGATTTTGTGAGAGTTAGATGAGATGCCTTTAAAGTACTTTGCAGAAAAGAATCGGCCAAGCTTGAAAGCTGGTGGGTGAGATTCACTTAGCTAGTAAACAAATCTAGTTGTGTCTTCATTATAGAATGTTGGAGGTCTGGATACTCAAGAAGTGTCTAGACATAGCCATGAAAATTTTACTGTAAAAAAAAAAAATACTGTAAGAATATTCTGTTTAGCCCTACCTACCATCAGTCCATGGGCTCCCAGACAGACTGATTATTAAGAAAGCTGTATGTCAGTGCCTCATACTCAAATGAAATTGCACACAAATCATTGTCATTCGGACAGGAATACAGTTCTAGTAATGTCAAACGTATCCTGCAAATTAAATGTGGCTTTTTTTTGTGACTGAAAGAGACTGACCAGTTCTGCTTAAAGTTCTGTCTTCAGGAAAAGAGCCTCCTGGACATCTGATTTGAAATAAATGAGTCACTAGTGAATTAGAAGCAATGGCAGAAACCAGATAACCTGGCCATGGGCAAGGGGCTGCCTCTTGAGAGGCAAATGTAGTACATGGTCCATGAGGCAGTAATGCCAAACAAGACATGAGGGAAACATGGATTGATCAGGCAACCTGGATGGGCACAGATGGGGAATGATTTCTAAAACGAATGGCAATGCCACCTGCCCATCAAGGATGGCATGCTAGCTCATGGGTGCAGCAAAAAGGATAATGACAGATGCTTTAGTGAACACCTTTATTCACAAAGCTTTCTCTTTACATGAAAGGGGTCTGCTGCAGTTATGTTCTGCCGTGTTACAAACGACTCCAAAATTATTGGTTTAAACCACACCATTTTATTTATTTGCTTACAGTTTATGTTTGAATCCATTTGTTCAATGAGATTCTTCCCCTCCCCACCCACAAATACAGACTCTTAATTTTATTGATCACCTTTAGAGGAAGCTAGAACCAGCTAGCTAATTTAAAATGTGATTAATAGACAGAATTAAGAACTTATCCTATCTTTCCCATATTATCTGAATTTCAGTGTAACTCAGTATTTGATGGGGGAAATGTTTTTTTCTACAAAAAAAAATCCCAGCTAATAAAGAAGGAAAAAGAAAAATATATCATCATATGTATCCTCTAATTAACTGATTCTAGGGTAGTGACCATCAATATCTGGTAATGTCATAATTAAACATTATATATCTCCTGATACACGTGTGCAGCTCCATCCATGAAGCTGTCTTGCCAACAAACACCACACACATAAATAAACAAAGCCCTGAATCTGCTCCAGACTTTAGATCTCACTATAATTTCACAGGAAACATAAGAGACAGTGGAATATATTTTCTTAAAAAAAAAAAAAAAAAAGGATGCAGTCAGCAAAACAGACTGTGGGAAACTTAGTAGGTTAAAAAAAAAAAGTTTCTTCACTTAAAAAACAAATTACAAGATTTCTCAGCAGTCGAGAGGGGCAGGTGAGGCAGGCAGGGCAGTGGCCGCTGCTGTGGCCCAAGAGCGGGCCATGGAGAAGCTGCTGTGGGTCCTGAGCGTCCAGGACAACAAGGAGCAGGGCCTGACCATGCAGGTCCTTGATGCCTTATCCCTTAGTTTCAACACCAGGCTGAAGTGGTTCGAGATATGCGTTGTCAGTGGCATCTTCTCCATCCTTAGAACTGGATTGCTGTGGCTCCCTGGAGGCATAAAGCTTTTTGAAGTGTTTTATACCTTTGGATATACGGCTGCCTTAGCCAGTACATGCTTTTTAATGGGACCCATGAAACAACTGGAGAAAATTTTTGAAACAAAGAGACTGCTTTCAACAATTATTATATTTTTGTGTTTGGTGCTTACACTGTGCACTGCTTTTTGGTGGCATAAGAAGGGGCTGGCTATATTATTCTGCATGTTGCAGTTCCTGTTGATGACCTGGTATAGTCTGCCATACATCCCATATGCAAGGGTTGCAGTAATTAAGTGCTGTTCTTCTCTCCTGAGCTGAAAGCTCTTTGGCAAGAAGGAAACTCTTTGAAAAGACCATTTGAAAGTTGATGTTCTGGGTTTTATTTATTTATTTATTTATTTTATGTTTTCCTTTTGGTGAAGTGCACTTTTCCTGACCCAGTATTCACTCCAGAACAACTGCACTGACCATCTAAGACCATTTTGTATACTGATAAAAACTACATGCTGATTAAACTGTTAAATGCTTGTGACAGTAAATTCATTATATGTCATTAATCTACTCTTCCAGAGACAAGGAGATTTTAATCATTGCCAATTGTAAATGATTTTTAGCCAGTTTTAAAATCTTTTCTAAACAGCATTTGGGATGTGAATATTTAAGGATAAGCCTATGCTGCAAGATATATTCAGCCTTTTTGGTGGTTTTTAAGTGTCTACATTTTAAAAACACCTTTTTAAAATAAAAACTTTAAATGTGAAAGTTTTTGCTTTAAGCTAAAGATTGCTTTATTATATGTAATAAAAAATAATATATAAATCCTCATAATTTTGAAATAAACTCACACTTGGGAAAATCAAAGAGCAAATTACAAGATAAAAACAGAGAGAAAGAAGGGCAACAGAGAGAAAAGAGAGAGAGACTTAAACACGTAGTGAAGAATTGGAGTGAATGGACCTTATTTAGATACTGACCCAAACTGCTGCTGCTGCTGCTAAGTTGCTTCAGTCATGTCCGACTCTGTGCGACCCCGTGGACTGGAGCCTACCAGGCTCCTCCGTCTATGGGACTTTCCAGGCAAGAGTACTGCAAACTGCCCAAAAAAAGGAAAAAAGGAAGACAAATGAAGGCCATGGAGGAAGAGTGAACACTGACTGGATATATATATATCCTATATATATATATATTTGAGAATATAAAAGGATTATTTTTAATGTTTTTAGGTGTGGTACTACCATTGTGATTATGTATATATTTTTGAAAGAGTCCCTATCTTTTAGAGATACATAGTAACATATGTGTAGATGAATTGATGTATTCTCTAGGATTTCTGCAAAACAATCAAAGGTGGAGCAAAATTGGCAGGTTATTTATGCCTGATGAAGCTAGGCAATAGGTACATTGGGAAATTTATACTATTCACTCTATTTATATGTGTTTGGAAAATCCCATAGTATTTTTTTTTTAATTAATGGAAATCACTAAAAGAAATGAAACATCATAACTTCCAAACCAGTATAGGGTGATGGGAGGACAAGAGGACCAGGAGAAAAATAGCCCAGAAAACCTTACCCATCTAATAGAGGTAGGAAAGAAGGAAAACAAAAACAGTTGCCCAAACAGTAGTATCCCAGTAAATGAAAGTTCTCTAGTAAGCCTTACTTAGCCATGCTTAGACTCCAGAAATCTCACCTCTGAAGTGAAAGTGCTTTTTTGAACTAGGACACTGGGTTCTAATCCTGATCCTCCCTGTTATAGCCATGATGTTCTCTGAGCTAAACTGTGCAGGATCCTCAGGCTGAATAAGACCCCAGACATCCTTTGGCCATTGGCAGCTTTGTGACAGCTGGCTGGGACTAGAGATTCAATTTGTGCCACAAAGCTAGCAAAGCCAACTGGGTCACCTGAGGAAGTAATCTGAGCTCTAACCTGGTGAGCTAACTTTCAGCCTGTCCCCTGCTGCTGTGGCTCTTTAGGCAGAGCCTAAAGCTCTGTGACCTAACAGCCAGTCCCAAAACACTATTCCAAGAGCATCATCTCTTACAGACTTTTAAAATATGATTTGGCAAGATTCTAGTAAGGGTGATTTGCAGCCTATTTGAATGAAAATATATGTCAAAAAACGGGGCAATGGGATGGAGGTGTGAATACCACAAAGACCGCTGCTGGTTGGGCATGGGGATTTTGAAAAGGAAGAAAGCCTTTCTTCACTCAAATGTGAATTTAAGCTCTTTTCTTCTTTCCAGGTTCATCCTTTCAGGTGCTTTCTATGTATTTTCCCACATGTTCTCTGATTTTTTTTTCTTTTGGTTTCTCCTTTCAGAGGAGAATGGTACTTATTGTCACCTCCTAAGCACTGCATGTATTCCCGTATTTCTCCCTGGATATGCAGTTTTCATATGGCATTTCCATCTCCATTCCTGTTCCCATTTCCTTTTTGTCAAAACTTGCCTCTTTTTTAAAAAATAAATTCTTTTATTTTTCCTCTGAATCTCTGTACTTTACTCTCTCTGAAACTCTATGGCTTATTCTGTTCTTACTCTTGTCCCCTCTGGTGCATAAGACATCCATGAAAAGATTAAGTAGCGAAAAGCTCTCTGAGTAAGGTCAGGATGTGTTGTGATGTGGAAAAGCTTCTGTAGTTACTGTGCTTTATTGGTTGAGGTTGTTGTCCTTTTTATCCCCCTGGGAATTCACTAGGTATAATGTCTGGATTCTGTCTTCATTTAGCTCGTAAACTCTCTTAGGGCTCTAAAAGTCAGATTGCCTTTTCCTTTGTATTTCACACACACACAAAAAAGACCTATGTTACCTTACCAAAATTGACCTTGAACATTGATGAAGTCATAGCTAACTCTTTCTATAGGAAATTGAGGTACACCAGCATAGGCACTGAATAATACCGTATACTTTGATGATGATGGGGGGTCTAGAGCTGTTTTAAAAAGGGAAAACTGTACGAAAGAAAGTAAGGAAAAAGAAATTGTAAAAGAAAAAAAAGGTAAAAGAACTCCCAGGTAATCGACCCACAAATTACTTATTTCGGCAGAAATAATAAACTTACTACATCAACACAGTTCTAATACTTTATGTATATTTACTCATAATCTTCTTCACAAACCACTATTAGCCCAACTCTGCAGATGAGAAAACTGAGGCCCAGAGAGGATAAGTCTCTTATCACGGTTACATAGCTGGTAAGCGGTAGCTGTGGGATTTGATCCCAAGCAGCCTGGTTACACTGTCCATGTAACTAACTGCAGTAGCATTTTGATTTTTTAATAGAATTTGTACTTGTGAAGTGCATTTCTCTAATATTTCAGTAGAAAAATGAGTCTCAGGGTATGGGCAACCTAAAAATTTTGTTGGACCTGATCATATCCCAGATCTTTGCTCATATTCATGATTCCACACAAGTTATAATGAAGAGTGCTTAAAAATCCAGCACAAAATTTTCAGCGGTAGCAGTAAGGAACATAAGACAATTGTTAAATGATAGTTATCAGAGAAGAACATTTTATGTGAAAAATTCTAAGTAAAACCATAACATAGAACATAACTCAGAATTTCAAAAAAGCAAGAAAATAATCTGTTAAGATTAAAATCTAAAGGATCAGAATGTATATACTTGATGAACATATGTGATTTTCAAAATCAATATGCAAATTTTAATTTAGGGGAATTTCAGCACAGATATATACAGCTATGACATGGATGTGGTATTTATAAATATATCATAGGTACATTGTCAAGGTAATGTAAGTCTACCACCATTGCTGGTGGTAGAAAAGATATGATCAGTGGCTCTGTCGTGTCTGACTCTTTGAGACCCTGTGGACTGCAGCATACCAGGCTTCCCTATCCTTCACAGTCTCCCAGAGTTGGCTCAAGCTCATGTTCATTGAATTGGTGACATCATCCAACCATTTTATCCTCTGTTGTCCCCTTCTCCTCCTGCCTTCAATCTTTTCCAGCATCAGGGTCTGTTCCAATGAGTTAGCTCTTTGTATCTGATGGCCAAAGTGTTGGAGCGTCAGCATCAGTCCTTCCAATAAATATCCAGGGTTGATTTCCTTTAGGATTGATTGGTTTGATCTCCTTGTTGTCCAAGGACTGTCAAGATTCTTTTCCAACACCACAGTTTAAAAGCATCAATTCTTTGGCACTCAGCCTTCTTTATGGTCCAAATCTCATATATGTACATGACTACTGGAAAATCATAGCTTTGACTTTATGGACCACTGTTGGCAAAGTGATGTCTCAGCTTTTTAATAATGCTGTGTAGGTTTTTCATAGCTTTTCTTCCAAGGACCAAGTGACTTTTAATTTCATGGCTGCAGTCACTATCCATAGTCATTCTGGAGCCCAAGAAGGTAAAGTCTGTTACTGTTTCCATTATTTCTGCATCTGTTTGCCATGAAGGAAAGGAACTAGATGCCATGATCTTCGTTTTTTTGAATGTTGAGTTTTAAGCTAGCATTTTCACTCTTTTCCTTTACATTCATCAAGAGGCTCTTCAGTTCTTCCCCTTCTGCCATAAGAGTGGTGTCATCTGCATATCTGAGGTTATTGATATTTCTTCTGGCAATCTTGATTCCAGCTTGAACTTCATCCAGCCCAGCATTTCACATGACGTACTCTGCATATAAGTTAAATAAGCAGGATGACAATATACAGGATTGACTCACTCCTTTCTCCAGTTTGGAACCAGTCTATTGTTCCACGTCTGGTTCCAACTTTTGCTTCTTGACCTGCATACAGGTTTAGGCAGGTAAGGTAGTCTGGTATTCCCATCTCTTGAAGAATTTTCCAGAGTTTGTTGTGCTCTACACAGTCAAAGGCTTTAGTGTAGTCAGTGTAGCAGAAGTAGATATTTTTCTGGAATTCTCTTGCTTTTTCTATGATCCAATAAATGTTGGCAATTTTATCTCTGGTTCCTCTGCCTTTTCTAAGTCCAGCTTGTGCATCTGGGAGTTCTCAGTTCATGTACTGTTGAAGCCTAGCTTGGAGAATTTTGAGCCTTACTTTGCTAGTGTGTGAGATGAGTGCAATTGTGTGGTAGTTTGAATGTTCTTTGGCATTGCCTTTCTTTGGGATTGGAATGAAAAGTGACCTTTTCCAGTCCTGTGGTCACTGCTGAGTTTTCCAAATTTGCTGACATATTGAGTACTGCACTTTCACAGCATCATCGTTTAGGATTTGAAATAGCTCAACTGGAATTCCATCACTTCCACTAGCTTGTTTGTAGTAATTCTTCCTAAGGCTTACTTGACTTCACGCTTCAGGATATCTGGCTCTAGGTGAGTGATCACACCATTGTGGTTATCTGGGTCATTAAGACCTCTTTTGTATAGTTCTTCTGTGTATTCTTGCCACCTCTTCTTCATATCTTCTACTTCTGTTGGGTCCATATAATTTCTGTCCTTTATTGTGTCTTTGTTTATCCTTGCATGAAATGTTCCCTTGGTATCTCTAATTTTCTTGAAGAGATCTCTAGTCTTTCCCCATTCTATTGTTATCCTCTATTTCTTTGCATTGTTCACTTAAGAAGACTTTCTTATCTCTCCTTGCTATTCTTCGGACCTGCACTCAAATGGGTATACCTTTCCTTTTCTGCTTTGCCTGTTGTTTCTCTTTTCTATTTGTAAGGCATCCTCAGGCAACTGCTTTGCCTTTTTACCTTTCTTTTTCTTGGGGATGGTTTTTATCACCACCTCCTGTATAATGTTATGAACCTCTGTCCATAGTTCCTCTGGCACTCTATCAAATCTAATCCCTTGAATCTATTTTCACTTCCACTATATAATCGTAAGGGGTTTGATTTAGGTCATACCTGAATGATCTAGTGGTTTTTCCCTACTTTCTTCAATTTAAGTCTGAATTTGGCAATAAGGAGTTCATGATCTGAGCCACAGTCAGCTCCTGGTCTTGTTTTTGGTGACTGTATAGAGCTTCACCATCTTCAGCTGCAAAGAATATAAGCAATCTGATTTTGGTATTGACCATCTGGTGATGTCCATATGTAGAGCTGTCTCTTATGTTGTTGGATAGGGTGTTTGCTATGACCAGTGTGTTCTCTTGGCCAAACTCTCTTTGCCTTTGCCCTGCTTATTTTGTACTCCAAGGCCAAGCTTGCCTGTTATTTCAAGTATCTCTTGACTTTCTGCTTCTGTGTGGGGCCCTACGTGGGAAACCTTAAAAAGAAAAAAAAAAAAAAGGGAGGGGGCTAGCTTTTGTGGTTGGAAACTAAGATGGCGGAAGAGATAGGAGCTTGGTCTATGTTAAAGTTTTTGATTGGCTCTCTTGACTTCCGTACACGTGGACAGTGCGTGATCACCACAGACTCCTGTTACAATGAAGCGCATGATGACTTGACCTTTAACGTGATTGGTGCAACTATGTGCATATTATAATTTGACCTTTAACGTGATTGGCGCAACTATGTGCATATTATAATTTGACCTTTATTGTGATCGGTGCAACTATGGCATATTATAATTTGACCTTTAACGTGACTGGTGCAACTATGGCATATTATAATTTGACCTTTAACGTGATTGGTGCCACTATGGGAGGTCCCTCGCAGAACCCCCTTGCTTGCCTATATAAACCAAGAGTTTGTGGCAATAAAGCGGAATTGCTCAGACGGAACCTCTGTCGCGTCTGATTGTCTCTGGCTCGCCGAGGGGCTGGGTTGGCGGACCGCAGGCTCCCCTCTCCCCTTCAGCTTTGCTGAGGGAAGTTCCACTGCCTCTCTCTTTCTGCGGAGCGCCACCTGCACTTTCTGCATTTCAGTCCCCTCTGATGAAAATGACATTTTTTTTTTTTTGGTGTTAGTTCTAGAAGGCCTTGTAGGTCTTCATAGAACCATTCAATTTAAACTTCTTTGGCATTAGTAGTTGGAGCATAGACTTGAATTACTGTGATATTAAATGGTTTGCCTTGGAAATGAACTGAGATCATTCTGTCATTTTTGAGATTGCACCTAAGTACTACATTTCAGCCTCTTTTGTTGACTGTGATGGCTACTCCGTTTCTTCTAAGGAATTCTTGCTCACATGCATGCTAGGGTGTATGCATGGTATTTGCAACCCCATGGACTGTAGCGTGCCAAGCTCCTCTGTCCACAGGATTCTCCAGGCAAGAATACTGGGCTGGGTTGCCATGCCTTCCTACAGGGCGTCTTCCTGACCCAGGGATTGAACTGGGGTGTCCTAAGTCTCCTGCATTGGCAGATGGGTTCTTTACCACTAGAGCTACCTGGGGATATAATGGTCATCTGAATTAAAATTTCCCATTTCCATCCATTTTAGTTCACTGATTCCTAAAATATCAATATTCATTCTTGGCCATCTCCTGTTTGACTACTTCTAATTTACCTTGATTCATGGAGCTAACATTCCAGGTTCTATGCAATACTGTTCTTTACAGCATCAAACTTTACTTTTACCACCAGACACATCCACAACTGAGTGTTGTTTCTGCTTTGGCTACGCTTCTTCATTCCTTCTGGAGCTGTTTCTCCACTTCTTCTCTAGTTGCATATTGGACACCTATGACCTGGGGGGTTCATCTTTTTGCCTTTTCATTCTGTTCGTGGGTTTCTCAAGACAAGAATGCTGAAGTGGTTTGCCATTCCATTCTCCGGTGGAAGAAAGGATAAAACTATATGAATCAATTTAGGAATTATCTGCTACTCAGAGAAAGAATTACCTGCAAAATACAATATTTGGACTATGAGCTGGAAAAACGCTGTTGAGCCTTACTGTTAGCTCTTGCTGCTGTGAGGCTGTAGAAATCTGTCTCTCTTGTGTTGTTTACAGTGCATTATCTGTAATCTTTTAATGGTTGTCAGTGAACTTGCTGGGATAGCTGAGTAATTTTCGGTTCTTATACTATACAGATCAATACTCCATCATTAAACTTAGGACGTAGATTTCAACTGACTGAGAGGAGAAAGAAACTGACCAAGTTATTTTTCCAACATCCTAGTGGCAGGTGGTATAGGAGAGTAAACTGAGACTGTAGCTTGTAAGTAAATATGTTTCAGACTCTAAAATTCAAAAGATCACCAGTCCATCAAGGATGACTTAGACCCACCTCTTCAGTATCTTGTTCGTCGTTCTGCTCTGTTCATATTGGTGGATATTCTGTGTGGCTTATAGGCATTGATAATACACTTGGAACTTCTGTCATGGTCTCTTCCTTTTTTTCTTTTTCTTACTAATGTAAGCCTGAACTAGTGGTTGAATTAGTGGAACAAAATTCTTTTGATGCCTGTGTACAGGTGTGTGCATGCATGCCTGCTGTTCCTATTCCATATTATAAATAATCGTAAAAAATTTTTTTCTGATCCATCAACTTTTTAACTGGAAAAATTTTAAATAGATAATTTGCATAGTTGAATTAAAAAGTATATAAAAGAGTTCACAGTAAGAAGTCTTTCTCCTTTCTCTGTTCTCATTCCAACCAATCCATTTCCACTCCTGCAAACAACCAATGCTATTAGATTTTTGGTATCCTTCCAGAGATATTTTATGTATATACAAGAAAAATTATATAAATACACATTTTTTCTTCCCTTTTTCATACAAATGGCTATCTGGTTTACACATTATTTAGCTTACTTTTTTCAGGCAACAATAAATCTTGCTGTCTTCTGATACTTTCTCTGCCTTGGCTCTCCTTCCTGTCTTTGCCCACTCTTCTATTTGTCACTCCTAATATGCATTCATTCTCCACTTTTGTGTGCTAGAAACACATTAGTCCATTCACTGATTAGTTGACTTCTCATGCTAAAGATTCTTGTGACTTTTTGTGATAAAGATTGTACATTTATGCACTCAATGTTGTCTGCTTAAATGTAATCCCCCAAAGGATGTAGTCTAGACTAGAATAATTGGTGTAGACTAGAATAATTACGAGTTGAACGAATATCTTGTCCTAACTTTGAATTCTGACTTTTTGCCATCCACTTAGTGTTGTAAAACTAGATACACCTACTTTTACTACAGTGCTAGGTTGTTAATAGATAACATGGATTGGCCAGATTTTGATAGAAGATATATAGAATCATTCTTTTAGTAAGTCAGTAAGACAGGAAAATAGATATGAAATAATTATAAACCTTTCAGTTCTTTTAAATTGTATCTATAAATTTCAAATTTGATCTACATTATAACCTTAAACTACTAAATTTTTAAAAAGGACTTGAAATATTTTTGATAACCATACCTAAAACTTATATGAAAATGACATGTGAATAGCTAACTTTTAAAAACAAGAGTATAAAAAAGAGTAAAAAGATATTAAATTATACTAAAAAAGTAATAAAAACAGGGTGGTATTGGCACAAGAACAAATTAATGAATGAAACAGAATAGACAGAGATACACTAATGTATATATAATTATTATTAATTTTGTGGTGCCACAAAAATGATAAAGAGAAGATAACTGGAGTGGGGTGCCATTGCCTTCTCCCAACTTAGCAGATAGTTTTGGGAAAACTTACCATCATATGAGAAAAAAAAATGTAACTGGATACCTGCCTAAAACCCCACATGGATTAAAGGCCTAAACATGAAAGCTGAAATATAAAATTAATAAAAGAAAATGTATAAAACTATCTGTGACCTAGGGGGAGGAAATAATTTGTTTTTCATTTTTTCATGCTGAAAATGTTCAAATATGTCAGAAGTATGACGAACAGAACAATGAACTTTCATATAGCTATCACCCAGATTTTAAAATTAGTAAGATTTTGTCATGTTTGCCTTTTCTACCCCTTTTTCATTAAAATTTTTACTTTGTCAAAGTATCTCAAATTCAAGATTTCAAGTTCATCCAATATAGTCCACAGTGTAATTTTAAAAATATGGGCACATTTTCTATATGTATCTACAATGCCATCTTTGTACCTATAAAAGATAATTTTTTTGGTCCTACCATGCAGCCTGTGGGATCTTTGTTTCCTGACCAAGAACTGAACCCTGTTCCTGGCAGTAAAAGCACTGAGTCCTAACCAGTGGACTGCCAGGGAATTCCCAAGATAACAACAATCATGTAAGGGCTTTTTAAACAATCAAACTTGTACACATCAAGTACGTTAGAATAGTTTCCTTGGGTGGGAGAGAGAAGGAAAAATGGGAATTAAGCATAGAAACAAAAAAGGATAAATAAGTAGAACAAGAGAGAAAACATGCCTGTGTCAGTGATGATAACATACCATGAACTGAGGGATAAACCTCACCCCCTTTCTATGCCCAGGCAGGGGCAGGGATGGGAGGTGAAGAGTAGGAACAGTTTATATCTGGATGAAAATAAGCACTTTCCTCACAAGATCTGAGAAACTAGACACAAATATTGGAACAAATATCTCTCCCATTGCGTGAATCTCAATATAAGAGACTGACCATAAAAGATTCTTTCTTGGACTGCAGGTGGGGCCATGAAGTGCTCAAAAAACAAACCAAAACACAGGGAGAATGTCACCAGTAGCCAAAGTTGGAACAATTCAAGCAACTTAGTAATAAGGTACTGTAGTAATGAACTATAACCCAAAATACATATCCACGAGTTCTAATATAAATTAATTATTGAATAAATTAATAAATGGGGAGGAAGAGACATATCTCTTATGCAGAAGAATTCCGAATAATTGGTGCAGATGTTCCACACACAAGAAGGAGGAACATAACTCTACATTCCATAAGTGTGGTCTTCACATAGTGACTTCCTTCCAAAGAGGGCAGTATGGGGGAGGGGAGAAAGGACAAAAGAGTACTTAACAGTGGAGGGACCTGACAGGTGCTGTCTCAGCCAGGGAATCAAGGGCGATGGCGAGTCGTTAAATCTGGTTGACAGTATGTACTCTGGATATGATGTGATGAGAACATCACTATACCCCAGTGAACTTCTTCCCAACACTCCATAATCTCAGGCTAATCATGAGAAAGACATCAGACAAATTCCAGTGGAAGAGCATGCTACAATATACCTGATCAGTACTCCTCAAAACTGTTAAGGTCATCGAAAACAAAGACGGTCTGAGAAACTCTTAACATCCCAGAAGAGCCTAAGGAGACACGACAAATAATATAATGTAGTATCCTAGAACCACAAAAAGGCCATTAGGTAAAAACTAAGGATATCTAAATAGAAATGGGCTTCAGATATTAATAATGTATCAATATTGGTTCATTAATTATAATTTTATTGTACTAATGTAAGATGTCAAAAATAGGGGAAACGGGGGTTAGGTGGAGTTGGCATGTATTATGGAAACCCTCCATCTCCATTCATTCTATAAATCTAAAACTGTTCTTTGAAAGTGTGTCATGAGGTACTTCCCTGGAGGTCCAGTGGTTGAAACTGTGTGCTTCCAATGCAGCTGATGCAGGTTCAATCCCTGACATGACCAAAAAAAGAAAAAAAAGGAAGGATCCTGAAGTCGGTGGTTAATGGAATTCAAGACAAATGTTCTTTCCTCCCTCCCAGTTGGGAAGGGTTTTTTATTTGTTTTATTATTACTTTTTTGTTTTGTTTTTGCTAAAAACAGGAGATCTTTGCAGAGACACACAGAAGTGTTTTTCTTCTCCCACTTTTGGGATTATGAGTGAGGTGCCAAAGTTGAAGACGTCAGAACCCTTCAATAGATAATATAATTATATAATTAGTTGGAACTTGGAGAGATTCCCAAGACAGCTGAGAAGTGGCCAGTAGTGCACACTGATGGCCAGGAGCTTCTACATGTTAGACCAGGGGACTCACTCCTTTGCGATCCTCAAAGTTCTGCCACATGCAGTTAGAATGATAGTTTCAGCCAATCTGAAGTAACATAAATGATGCTAGTCATGGGATCTCTGAGAAAAATGTTCAGACAGGGTTACCTATTGGGGATTTCATCTCTTGCTCCTAGCATGGTGCCTGACACCCAGTAGGTACTTAGCAAATGTTCCTGAAGTAAATGGTAATGTGTTCCTAGAGGTCGGTGTCAGATTACAATATTTTACATCTGGTTCTAAGAAGTAAAGAGCTATATTGCCTGGCTGGCAAAATAATTATCACCTGAAAAAAGCATTTATTAAATATCTTCTAATTCATGGAATTTATCCTTTATTAGTTCATCTACTGTTTGTTTCAAATCTCTGAATTCTCCAGAACTGTGTCTTTCATTATGGGGAATGTTGGACCACATGTCACTTGAAAGGTGTCTTTCCCTAAGTGTTTTTTAATGTACTGGCTTGAACTCAAAACTGGCCTATCAGGGATGGTTAATGTTTTCCTCATGAGGAATCTCGATGCAGTTGAATATTATAATTTTAGCGTGTATTTTATTAACTCAGAACATTTTCAGTTCATTTTTGCTAATCTACAATTCCTGTAATTATCACAAAAAAGTACTCTGGCAAATTAACCCCACTTCTTGATGCAGGCTTAATAGGAAAAGTTGTTTTGAAAACACAATGGTTTATAAGCACTGGTTTACAAAACACACTGCAACACACGTACACTTTGCAATACGCTTTTAAATAGTTAAACAACTTCACTGGTATTAAGTGTGTTTATTTCCATCCTTTATTTTCCCCTGTTAACTTCATTACTTAAGATACATCTGGCTAGATGTTGGCAAAGGACCTCCTGGAAGCATGCAGTTATGGTGAAGGGGAGTGGAAGGAACCCCTGTTTGAGGAGGAGAGTGGACATCATTAGAAATAAGTGTGATTTGAACAGCTGACTCTGATGGAAGATTGTTGAGAGAGTAATAATTGGTTACACGAAAGTCGCTCAGTCGTGTCCGACTCTGCAACTCCATGGACTGTAACCTGCCAGGCTCCTTTGTCCATGGAATTCTCCAGGCAAGAATACTGAAGTGGATAGCCGTTCCTTCTCCAGAGGATCTTCCCAGCCTAAGGATCAAACCCAGGTCTCCCGCATCACAGGCGGATTCTTTACCATCTGAGCCACCTGGGAAGCCCAATAAAATTATAATCAGAGATCATGCAGTGAATCTGTAGATTGAAAGTAACTAACAACTGCTCCATATAATCTAAGATTCAGAAATACCTATGGTAAAATAACTACGAAGAGGTAGAATCAAAACGCAGTCCTGGATGTTTTGATCATTGAAGCTGGAACAATGGGGATAACCATGAAAGCTTCTAAAATAAATCCTTATAGGAGTCAGTGAGCAGAGACAAAAGCAGACTTTTAGAAGAACTAACTTCAAAAAAGGTTCTCTGTATAATAGGGGTCAAATTGTTAAACTAAAACGATCAAGTCCTCCCAGGGATTCTAGGTCATGTCTCAGCCATCACTGTTGACTCGGACATTTCTAGAGACCTGGTGTATACACTCACTCTTCCACTCTCCTCATGGCCCAGGCTTCTGGACACTGAAGTTCCCCATCAGTCGGTTGGATGGTGGTACAGGACCAGCCTCTGAATACAGAGCTCCCTGGGCTCTGCAGTTCACTGGAAAAGGTCTTGTGAGAGCCAGAAAGTGCATCCTGAGTGTCTGGTGAGATCAAACCTGAAGAGAGAGGGAGATAAGGAGAAAGTTGAGTCATTAGTCACTTCTTTTAACTAACTCTCTGAAGTTGGCTGGCTTCACACTAGACCTGGTGATTAAGGGGAAAGAGATGGCTCTTACAATTCAACTTCTTTAAGTAGAGAGAAATTTAAAGCTTCCCCTGGGCATTCCTCTTTAAATGCTTCAAAACAAACCTCAGTGTGTCTGTGCGGGTCTCATCTTGCGCACAGCCGTTGATGGGGAGAGGGAGTGGGTCAGGCGTTTCCTATTGGACGGCGACTCCGTGGTCCTCCGCCTTTTCACAGCAATCTCCCAAAGGGAGGAAGAGAGTCGCAACACCAAGGGGCAAACTGACAACCCTGAGAGGTCATTCCACTCTCCGAGAGCACACGCAGGCTGTTATTCGGAAGAGGGGAGACTGCTTGCAGTTTTCCAAGTAGGTACTCTAGCGTTTGCTAAAGAAGTGCTTTTTTGTTCAGTTATCCCTCATAGAAGAGAACATATATAAAAGTTAAGAAAATTCAATACTGAGAATAATTTTTTTTTTTACTTTAAAAAATTTTCCAATACATAACTGTGATTCTTAGTTCCAGAGACTCAATTACTCAGTTATCAGAGATAATATGGATAAAGTGACAAGACCTGTACCATCTACCTCACTGCTCAAACAGAAAGCCAGGATTCATGTTATCTCCTCTCTTCTCATACCCAGTCTATTAGTCTCATTATTTGTCCTTTATGTATACATATATATATTTTTTAATTTGTCTGCATTTGGGGTCTTCGTTGCATCATATGATTTCTTTCATTGTGGCGCATGGACTCTCTAGCACACAAGCTCAGTAGTTGAGGCACATGGGCTTAGTTGCTCTGCAGCATGTGGGATATTAGTTCCATGACCTGGGATCAAGTCCACATCCCCTGCATTGCAAGACAAACTCTCAACCACTGCACCACCAGGGATGTCCCTCAAAATATTTTAATTCATCCACTTTTCTCCATTCCCATGATACCATTTTACTTTAAATCATAGCCCTATCTCACCTGAACAATTACAATAACCTCTTAAATAGAACTCACTCTTACTTCTCTATCTTGTGGTAGCCAGAGGGATTTTTTTTATTTTAAACATCATACCTTTCATGAGGTTGTGTCATCTTCAGTGGCTTCCTTCAAGGGCTATAGATGAGTTGGCCCTTCCCTGCCATCTAACTTCATTTCCTACCATACTCTGCCCTCATACCATGGGCTTGTTTGAGGTCCCTGGACTAAGCCAACCTCTTATCTGCCTCAGAGACTTTGCCCTCATTTCCCCTGGCTGTAATGCTGGCCTTCTCGTGACTGGTTCTTTCCTATCTTTTAGGTTTTAGCATAAACATCATTTTCACAGATAAGATCTCCCCAACCTGTCTCCTTCCCTTGTTTTTTTACTTTTATTAATATCCTCTGCTTATCGTGTTCATAGCACTTATAATCTGAAATTGTCCTATTTATTTGTTAATGTATATGCTGACTGTTGATCTCTTCTCTCCCACAACAGAATCTAAGCTTTTCCAAGATAGGAACCATACTTGCCTTTGTGACATCACTGCATCTACAATACTTAATAGTGCCTAGAACATGGTAGATATTCAGTGGCTATTTGTGAAATGAATGAATAAAGAATAAAGAAAGATCATTTGAGCATGAGTTAGCAAACTCTAACCAACCCGTCAAGGGCCAGAGAGTAAATGTTTAATGTTTGTCACCTACAATCTCTGTAGCCTGTTCTTCATGTAATGACCAGTCTTCACTGCTACAAAAGCAGACCACGGGCTGTATGTGTCGCAAGGGTCATGGATACCAAGCCCTCATTTAGACTAAGGGAGAAGTTTACCCATGACCATAGTTACCTCTGATGTCTAACTTTTGTATACTTGTCTTGAGTTCTAGACTGTAGTAGATAAACAGGAGTAGCTGCGTCAGTTGTTATCTCCTTGTTCGTGACCCCTTCTTAGTGAACCTGTTCCCCTCAGTTCTTGGAGAGGAATAACTTCATCAGATAAGATATCACTCAGTCATGTCTGCCTCTTTGTGACGCAATGGACCATAGCTCACCAGGCTCCTCTGTCCATGGAGTTCTCCAAGCAAGATTTCTGAAGTGGGTAGCCATTCCCTTCTCCAGGGTATCTTCATGACCTAGGGATAGAACCCAGGTCTCCCAGACTGCAGACAGATTTTGCCCTCTGAGCCTCCAGAGAAGCCCTATTTATGGGAATAACTGCCTGAGAATAAGTGTGTATGCTACCTGATTTCCTCCACACCTCCTTCTTGCTACTCACGGCCAGTTGTACTAGAGCTGAACTCTACCCTAATCACATGATGTCTTTGTGGAATTTGGACTTAGGCCACTAAAATTTAACCAATTAGATGCTGTGATGGGCTCTTGAAATAAAATCGTTGAGTAGATCCAAAGCAAATGTAAGAGCATATTTTCAGAGAATAGAGATACCACAATAAAAAGGAAGTCAGTCTGCTAAAACCACTGAGAAAGAAGGAGCTACACAGGTAGAAGCTGAGACCTGAAGCCCCAGGGTCCTGTGAGAAAAGGACTAGCCTTGGGTCCAGTCCCATGGCCTGCATGTAGGTCTGCTTTGCTTATGTCCTTGATATCTGTGAAGTGGTCTGTTGTTATCTCTCCTTAACTGACCTAATTTGAGAGAGCTTCTATTCCTGACAATGGGACTGATTGTTTCAAGTTACTATCAAAACTATCAATTGATACACACATATTTGACAGATACCTGCTATGTTTAGGACATCTGATAGACATTATATGTATAAGAAATTGTTACTGCCTTTAGGGAGGGTAAATATAGTTGAGGGATGAGACAGAGATATACAAAATAATAATTCAAAGCATAGGCCATGTGCAGTAAGTACCTCGTGACAGGATTCTATGTGTCTTAGGGTTTAAAAAAAATCTATTTTAATGGTATTTAAAGCAAAATGAAAATGGATGCTGAGGAAATAATACTATTGCAAAAGAATTACACAGTAGTGCATCCTTACAAATAAAATTGCTTTTTATTAAGAATTACACTTTTATTTATCTGAGTATTTAACAGAATTTTAAAATTAGCCATGAGTTAAATCTATTCAGATTAACCAAGAATAAACCATTCCTGTACTCCTTCTGAAAGAGATAATGACTGTCCTCAGACTATCTAAAAAATGTTTCGTCTTAACAACAAAGGACAGATAAAGTCCCTGGTGTATTCATAGTGAACTCAGGGTATTTTATCAATACAGGCATCAGGTTACCAATTGCTTTCAAAATGTGCTCCCTGATATTGTCTCTGTGTGGACAAAACATTCAGTCTGAAAAACCATCTCTAGAGATCTGTGTCTAATATAGGTATGTACAGGAATTAACTCAGAGAAGGCAATGGCAACCCACTCCAGTACTCTTGCCTGGAAAATCCCATGGATGGAGGAGCCTGGTAGGCTGCAGTTCTTGGGGTCACGAGGAGTCAGACACGACTGAGCGACTTCACTTTCGCTTTTCACTTTCATGCATTGGAGAAGGAAATGGCAACCCACTCCAGTGTTCTTGCCTGGAGAATCCCAGGGACGGTGGAGCCTCGTGGGCTGCCGTCTATGGGGTCGCACAGAGTTGGACACGACTGAAGCAACTTAGCAGCAGCAGCAGCAGGAATTAATTTTTCCTGAAAAATGTGTAGAAATACCATCTTCTAGGGATGCTACCTATAAGATCTAAAGATCTACTCAGTCTGAAGTGGAAATAAACTCCATAAAGAGGACAAGTTTTTTAGGATTGTTTGTTGTTATTGTGGCATGGGGTATCTTTAGTTCTGGCATACAAACTCTTAGTTGCGGCATGTGGGTTCTAGTTGCCTGACCAGGGGGTGCCCTGCATTGGAAGCACAGAGTGTTAGCCACTGGGCCACCAGGGAATTCCCTATCAAGATTTTTTTTAAAGTAAGTTTTTATCAAAGCATTGTTTTAAAAGGAAATAAAGATGGGAAGTGGGGAGTAATAAGATTAATTGCCTGTCATATGAATGCATAGAAATTCAGCCTATGTACCATAATCTACACTTTAGGTACCAGCAATTTTTCTTCATCCACTGAGTATATATACACTTGATACAAAGCAGAGTATGAGTCAGTAATTAATTTGTGTTCATATGCCAATACTGATAGTATTAATAACTAATCAGTGGTTCTCCAGCTTAAGGTCAGAATCACTTGGGAGCTTGTCAAAACAGATTTACTGAGCTCCCAGAGTCTCTGATTTAGTAGGTAGGCCTGGCAATGTGCACTTCTAACAAGTTTCTAAGGTGATACTGATGCTACTGGTCTGAGCAACTGCACTGAGAACCACGGAACTAACAACATTCACGTAAGCCTGGACTTCCCTGCTGGATATGCCTAGAGAGTCCGCTAGAACTGTGTGAAGAAACAGCCTGAGGTGATTTTCTTATGAATTCTAATGCTCAAAAGTCAGACAATGATTCTGGGGATTCTGTAATTCTGATTGATTTTTAATGTCCGTATTTTCACTTAAGGCCCAGTGCCAGCTCATAGTGGTGGCTTAGGTAAATAGGTGCATGTAGCAGGCTCCCGTGAGAGTCACCAGCAAAGGACCACGGCAGAAAATCTTCTCACCAAAGAAGCTCACACTAAGTGCTCTAGTGACTGTGCTGGGCCAGTCCAGTTCCCATGTTTGGAAGGACTGTCCAAAAGAAATGGAGTGCTGCTACATGGGTGAACCTTGAAAATATTGTGCCAAGTGAAAGAGGCCAGTCCTCAGAGACCATGTAATATGTGATCCTGTTCAGATAAAAGTTCAGAACAGGGAAGTCTATGGGTACTGAAAGTAGATTAGTAGTTTTAGAGCTGATGGGGAAGGGGAGGGGTGGGGGAGTTGGGGAGGAGGTTATCTAAACGGTACAGGGTGTCTTTTTGAGGTGATATAAATGTGCTAAAATTGTGGTAATAGTTGTACATACCTGTGAATATGCTAAAAACCATCGAATTGTACACTTCAAATGGGTGAATTATATGATATCTGATTTATATCTCAATGAAGCTGTTAAGAAAAAAATACTGGCCGCTGGCACTTTGGTCATCCTCATGCCAGGCTCAGCATCTTCCTAGTGTCCAAAAAGCTTTCCCTGGTACTTGTGCATGCACAGACTGTCTCAAACAGATGGCCAGGCACTAATGTTAGTGGCCGTTTCTAAAAGCAAAGAAGGGATTCCCAAAATATAATTAAGCTTTTGTTACCTATTACTTTTATCTAAAGTGGCAGAAGAAAGGTTATGAAAAAAGCACAAAAGACCAACAGAATAGTTTTCTGGCTTCTTTCGAAAGTGGTTTGTAAAATAAAAACTAAATGTTCCAAGTGTGAGAATTAGGAGAAATCACTGAGGCGAGGCCTACACCCCAGGAAAGCGCAGTTTGAAGGGGACCATGAAACCTGAGCTTCAGAAAGCATGTTTATATATCCCACAGGATAGAGATGGTATTAAGAAGTGAAATAACTTTTCTTTCAAGGGCTACATGAAAAAGCTGGTATGTGAAGGAAAATACCCTGAACTGTTCAGGCCTTGGACATACTTTAAAAAAAAAAAACAAACTTCAGAAAATGCAAGTCATCCCCAAAGCAAATTACCTCAGAGGTAATTCATGACTATATTTGTAAAACATTTTCTGAGCACATATAATAGCCCCCAGCACTATAGTCAGACACTGTCCTAGGCTTAAATAATACCAAGGAAAGAGAGGCTGTCCCAGTCTTCAAGGAGCTTATTGTTCTACTACTCTCTGGTGACCACTTTGACAAATGGTGCTTTGGAAGCATAGAAAAGGGACAGGTAAATTATACCGTGGGCTTAGAGACAACTTCCTGTAGAAAATGACGCTTGAGCTGAGTTTTAAAGGATAAGTAGATGTTACCTAGCTAGAGAATGAAGGGATAAGACATGGCAGTGTGACCTTAAGAGCAAATGAGGAAGCTTAGCTTTGGAGGACCCTGTTGGCAGTGGCTTGGCTCCTTCATGGTCCTGGCACATGCAGAATCGGTCTATTGGGGTTCTAGAATTCCCTGGGTAACCCTGATCCCTGGGATCTGGTGACATTACTTCCTCCTTTTATTTTTCCATCGTTGCTTGCTTCTGCTTGCCTCACCATCCTGATGACTTCTTAGCTCTTTCATCAGCTCTGTAACCAGTTTACTATAGCAAATGTCCTCTGCTCCAAAGACCAAAAAAGGAAAAAAAAAAAAAAAAGCAAAAGAAAAAAGTGGGAAGGCATAGAAACAACAGACAGTATCATTTCTGATGGAAACAGCAATTACCTGCGAAAGGCTGGGATGAACGGTTGTGTGAGGGGAGAGGAACAAATACAACAAGAGAAGTAGAGTGTTAGGTGCTAAACTGAAAGCCACAGAGAGTCATTGAAGGATTAAGCAGGTGTCTGATTAGCATTTAGTAAGATCACCTTAGGGCTTCTCAGAAGGCACTGGTGGTAAAGAACCAGCCTGCCAATGCAGGAGACATAAGAGACTCGGGTTCTCTCCCTGGGTCTGGAAGATCCCCTGGAGGACAGCATGGCAATCCACTCCAGTTGTTCTTGCCTGGAGCATCCCATGGACAGAGGAGCCTGGCGGGGCTATAGTCCATAGGGTCTCAAAGTGTTGGACATGACTGAAGTGACTTAGCACACACACATGCAAAATCACCTTGGTAGTAATGCAGAGAGCAGGTTTATTGGGGTTGGTCATGCTCAGCTTGTCAGTAGGAAAACCATTTAGGAAACTGTTTCAATAACTTGGTGAAGGATGATACTGGCATGGACTAGGCATTAGACCAATATTTTGGTCTCAAGTGCCCTTTATGCTCTTGAAAATTATTGAAGTCTCCAAGATAGCTGACTTAGTTCTCCACAGCACATACAGACACAACAAGGTGATAGAAAAGAGATTATTTGTTGATGAATATTTCCATTTAAGAGCCTAGACAACTTTTCTGAAAAATTTCTCGGCTGATTCTCTTCTAGTGTTTAAACTAGTCACTGAAAAGAAGGGGCAGAGGAAGCATCATGTCCTCTGTTTGAAACTAATCGTGATTCTGTCTCTGGAGCCAGGATTGGGGCTGGATTCAGCCTCCTCTGAAGCATATGGAGGCATCTACCAACAAGGAAGGCTGTGGAAAAGGTAAGGGGTATCAGGGCAGCACTATTGGTGGCTGTCGTAGGACTCATCAGTGTAGAAGTTGTCCGTCAAAGTCCCTGATCTAGCGATGATTAACCAGAGAGACAATGAAGTAAAATGAGCTGTGACCTGAGGACTGGACTGTAGTGTGCACTGACACTTAAGGAACGAGCAAAGGAAAGGCATGCTGTGAAAGAAAGTCTGGGGTAGAAGGAATAATGGTTAGAATCGTTGGACTCTAAGTCAGGCTGCTATAGTCGAGCTCCAAGAATGCTGTTACCTATCTGATCTTGAGAAAATTACTTAGATTTTCTAAATCTGTCTTCTCATCTAAAAGATGGCAGAAATAATTATGCCTATTTCATTAGTGCTATTAAGAGGGAGGATTAAATATAGTAATTGTGTAGTTGGCACAAAACCCTTATTAAATGAGGGCTATTGTCTTATTAGCATTTGTATTAATGAGGATCTGCTTCAGAGATGGAAAGATAATCAGATGTAACAGAAGTCAGGAGAGAAGAAAATTAAAAAAAATATCTCCAGTGATAAATACTGAAAAGAAGTCGCTTAAGATAAGGACTCTCATGCAATACTTAAGGGTCATCCTATTCATATTTTTAGCATCTACTATTGGCTTATATTAAACTAGCAGTCAACTAAATCCACAAGATACTTTTATACAAACTCCGGTCAGACTAGGTCTCCATCTTTCTGTACCTGTGTAGCTAGCTGCAAGATTTAATTTATGTACTACATTGTTGCTAACCACTAGCCTTGTAAGATTAATTTGAATCTTTGATCTATTTTGCTTACATTAGGTGACATTTCCATTGTTAATGTCATCTGCATATTTGATATGTATATCTTGTTTATTTTTGTCTAGTATTTTAACAGTTAAGTGGTAGGTTACATTTATCTATGCTTCATTATGTCTCCATATTTATTTCACATAGGATTTTGATAAATAAGTAAATGCCTGAACATGCCTAGTACTATGTGTAACACAAAGAAGATGTTCCTAAATTCTTCCCTACTGCCTTCTCTCTTCTTCCCTGGATCACTCTTCTTTTTCTCTCCTTTCTTGTAAAATTTCTTTGAAACTTTGTTTTAACATATTGCCTTGCTTACAAAGAGAAACTACATGTAGAATAGGATAGTGTTTTAAAATCCAATTGGCTGGAATAGATTTAACTGAATTTCATGGTTTGAGTTGGTGACAGCTCTGTAAAGGGAGGATAAAGGCATAAATATACTTCTGTCTCCTTTTCTCATGGTTTGCTAATCCCTGCTTGAATGCTCTACCTCCCATCCCTCTCTCCCACGTCCCCTCTAGACCCTCAAAAGAGAGCACAGTCACTTCACTGCTAATAGAAATGAATTCATTGAGTATCTATAATGTGTACAGCATCAGGTTAGGACTGAAGTTAAGATACTTGAAGCCAGAAACAGTCTGTCTGCCTTTTAGGACCTAATGAAATCTAGTATCTGGGTTTAATTCCCTTCTGCTGGAGTCTCTTTGTTTTCCTGTAAATCGACGATCCCATGCTAACAGCTAGGGGAAAGAAAGAAAGGAGACACCTTGTGGATTTTGCCCTCCCACCCAGGTAATATGTACATTTTGTACACGTATTCTTTCTTGCTTCCAACAAATATTTCTGAAACTTTCATTGTATGCCAGGCATGATTATAAATACTAAGGGTACTGTGGAGAATAAGGCAGGCAAGGTCCTTATCCTCGTGGGATTTATAGTCTAGACGGGGTAGACAGACAATAAACACAAAGAAAAATGCATGAACAGGGCACTGTTCGACATAAATGTGATCTAGAGTATTTGAACAAGTGACACGCTGTAGAGTGGCTCCTTTGGGTTGAGTGGGCAGGAAAAGCTCCTCTAAGCAGGTGACATTTCAGCTGAGACCAGAATGACAAGAAAGAACCAGTTACACTAAGATCTAAAGAACATTCCAGGCAGAAGACAAACTAGTACAGAGCCCTGGAGGTAGGGATAAAATCCCTGTGTTCACGGGGCTGAAAGGAGGCCAGCGTGGCTGGAGTGCGGCACCCGAGGGGGAGAGTGGTATAAGATAAAGCAGGAAAGCCATGGGCCAGATCACCTGGCAAGGCCTGGCCAACCTGGTGGCCTGTGAGAGTGTCCTGGGGAGCTTTAAAAATGCTGGGGTCCCTCCTCCAGAGATTCTGTGATTAACTGGATCTGAGGTGGAGCCCAAGCGACAGAAGTTGACAGAGGCCTCTGTGCAGCCAGGGTTGAGGACTGGGGATATCTGGGTTTCACAAGCCATGGTAGGGAGTTTGTATTTTCTTCTAAAGTGGAATGGGAAGTCACTAAGGGGTATTTAGCAGAAGAGAGATGGGATTTGAGTAATTTCTTTAAAAGATCCCTCTAGATGCTACATGGAGAATGGACTATAGAGGATCAAGAGAGGAAGCAGGCGATTACTGTCTTTTTGTGGACATATGCTTTCATTTCTCCTGCGTAAATACCTAGGAATGGAGTCGCTGGAAACAACCCAAATGTCTATCAAAAGGTGAATGGATAAATAAACTGTGATGTGTCCATACAATAAAATACCACTCAGCAATAAAAACAAGGAACTACTGCAATAGCATGGGTGGACCTCAAAACCATTTCACTGAGCAAACTCAGGCAGACACAAAACAGTATATACTATACTAATCCTCTTATGAGGTTTAGGAAAAGGTAAAACTAATCTGTGGTGATAGCAATCAGAAGAGGCTGCCTCTAGGGGCTAGAGACGATGGGAAGCGGTTTAGTAGAGAATTTATTAGGGTAATGGAAATGTGTATTTTGATTACATGAGTATACATATTTATCAAAACTCCTTTGAATCGTGCATTTAGGATCTGTGCATTTCATTGTACATGGATTTTATACCAATTCAAAAAATGAAAAAGAACTACTACACACCTTCTAGAATGACTTTTAAAAAATGCCAGGTGCTGGAGAGGATAAAGAACAACTGGGACTCCCACATGTTACTGGTGGGAGTGCAAAATGGAAATTAGTTAAGTAGTTTCTGATAAAATTAAACAGGTACTTACCATACAGTTCACCAATCTCACATGTAGATGTTTACCAAGAGAAATAAACTGTGTTACAAAAAGACCTGTATGTGAATGTTTATAGACAAAAGCAACAAGAGTTGTAGTTAGGAGGCTCTTTGCAGTGTTCTGGTGAAACATGATGGCATAGTCTAGGCTAAGGAGATGTAGATGAAAGACAGGAGATGGAATGGAGACAGGCTATGGAGATGAAGAAAAGTCAGCAAGTTCAGGATATGTTCTGGAGGTAGAATCTGTGGGAACCCCATTGTTGATTTTGGGAGAAGGAGAGAGGAATCAAGAGTGACTTAGGTTTTTGGTATAAGCATCTGGGTGGTTGATGATGTCACTGATGGAGCTGTTGAAGACTGGGATGAGTAGGCCAGGGAAGAGGAAAATCAAAAGCTCTTCTAAACCACGTTAAGTCTGAGATGTTTATTAGACTTTGCGGATATTTAGTAGTGGGCTGCTAGAAAATATGCTTCCATCTTTTATTGTTAAAATATAAACTTTCAGGACTTCCTTGGTGGTCCAGTGGTTAAGACTCTGTGCTTCCACTATGGGGGTGTGTATTCAATCCCTGCTTGGGGAACTAAGATCCAGCAAATTGCGTGCTGTGCTCAGCTGCTCCGTCATGTCCAATTCTTTGCAACCCAATGGACTGTAGCCCACCAGGCTCCTTTATCCATGGAATTTTCCAGGCAAGAATACTGGAGTGGGTTGCCATTTCCTTCTCTAGGAGAGCTTCCTGACCCAGGGATTGAACCTGCATCTTTACCACTGTGACACTTGCTGGTGCAAACTGTGTAGTGCAGTCAAAAAGAAGCTTTCAATCTGGTCAAGTGGAGAATGCTGTGATGGTAGGTGGCAGTAGAATGTAGTTCCTTGAAGTTGTGATAGAGTCAGTAACAGACTTATGAGAAGGGGAATTAGATATATTTTAATGTTTCTCTATCATTGTGGGCCCAACACATAGAAAAGACAGGAAAAAAACTTCAGGATGAAGTGAAACAATAAATAGCTTTAATCCAAGCCAGTGGTATAATCACTGGACTGGAGGTTTATGAGAACCAATCAGGCTTGAAAATTAGATAATGATATGATTTGGATTTAGGGATATGGGCTAATATGGCTACTCCTTGTAAGTTATCTACTGCTATATAACAAATTACCCCCAAATTTAAATTAATAAGAATATAAATGTTTATTATCTTACACAGTGTTTATGGATCAGGAATTTGGGACCAGCTTAGCGGGTTTTGTTTTTCAGCAGAAGGGGTTGCTTAATAGTTGTTCTTGTTTTAATAGTTTTCAGGTTTTAAAAACGTTTAAAGTTTTTGATTCCCAGTAGGAAAATATTATCTGAATGATTGTTTTAATGGCAAATCACTGAAAATTGTTTCAGCTTCATTTGGGACGGAGGGAGGGAGACTATCTTCAGAGCACCATAGCTTTTCCTTCATCAGCAGGTCAGAAGTACACTGGACTGTGTTCCTGTGACATCCATTAGGTGATCTCCGTTGCTTTTCCTTCAGCATCAGCTTTATTTGTCAGAAGGGCCTTGGGCTTGCCCTCCAAATTTGGCTGACGATTTAACAGATGAGACTCACAACTTCTGGGCTGCTCTGATATTTCAACATATTGAAGTTCTGGATCACATCCTAGAAGGCTGTCATAACTTCTGAAACCTGCATGTCTGTAAGAACCTCTGGATTGCTAGTAATTTCATTGAGCCCAAGCATTCCTGCCATTCCAGGCATACCCCATCCCATTCCAGGCATTCTTCCAGGAAAATTAGCAGGTGTTGCCCAGGGAAAGCCACCTGAAAAATAGCTATATTGAGCTCCTGTTTGTCTTCTGATTTCTCCCTTCTTCTGGAGTCTTTTCTGTTCCTCCCAAGCCTTCTTAACCCTTTCCATTTTTTCTTTGAGCCTTTCGTCTTCATGGTCTCACTCAGACTTTCTCTGTTGTTCAGCAGTTTTCTGGGCCCTTGGTTGAACTTCTTTCAGCATTACACTAATATCTTCATTGTTTACAGTCAAGGGCAGGACCATGGACTTTTTCTACCCAGTGGCCCAGAGGTACATGTGCTTTTCCCGCCCACTTGTAAGGCTGAGCTGAATCAGGATTTATTTCAGTATCTCTGTCAAAGTTTCAGATGGTAGCAATTGACTTCTGTAATTTGATGAAGACTCTGGCTCTCTTCGGAGAAGGCAATGGCACCCCACTCCAGTACTCTTAAAATCCCATGGACAGAGGAGCCTGGAAGGCTGCAGTCCACGGGGTCGTGAAGAGTCGGACACGACTAAGCAACTTAACTTTCACTTTTCACTTTCATTAGTTGGAGAAGGAAATGGCAACCCACTCCAGTGTTGTTGCCTGGAAAATCCCAGGGATGGGGGAGCCTGGTGGGCTGCTTGGCATACAGAGAAGATTCAGCTTGATGGCATCTGTGAACAAGTCAATGGCTTTCTGTAGCTCACCATCGTTTAGGGCTGCAATGGCAACCACATTTTTATCATTTGCCTGATCTATCATCCCCTGTTATCTCAACATTTTCATCTCCCATTCCTTGGCAGGCACCAGTGTTTGATTCAATCATACTTTACATTTTTATTATAGATCACTTTAGTTCAGTCCCTCAGTCATGTCCAACTCTTTGCGACCCCACAGACTGCAGCACGTCAGGCTTCCCTGTCCATCACCAACTCCTGGAGCTTGCTCAGACTCATGTCCATCGAGTCAGTGATACCATCCAACCATCTCTCATCCCCTTCTTTTCCTGCCTTCAGTCTTTCCCAGCACCAGGGTCTTTTCCAATGAGTCAGTTCTTTGCATCAGGAGGCCACAATATTGGAGTTTCAGCTTCAACATCAGTTCTTCCAATGAATATTCAGGACTGATTTCCTTTAGGATGGACTGGATTATAGGTTGGATCTCCTTGCAGTCCAAGGGACTCTCAAGAGTCTTCTCCAACACCACAGTTCAAAAGCATCAATTCTTCAGCGCTCAGCTTTCTTTATAGTCTAACTCTCACATCCATACGTGACTACTGGAAAAACCATAGCTTTGACTAGATGGACCTTTGCTGGCAAAGTAATGTCTCTGCTTTTTAATATGCTGTCTAGATTGGTCATAGATTTTCTTGCAAGGAGCAAGCATCTTTTAATTTCATGGCTGCAGTCACCATCTGTAGTGATTTTGGAGCCCCCCAAAATAAAGTCTGTCACTGTTTCCATTGTTTCCCCATCTATTTGCCATGAAGTGATGGGACTGGATGCCATGATCTTAGTTTTTTGAATGTTGGGTTTTAAGCCAGCCTTTTCATTCTCCTCTTTCACTTTCATCAAGAGGTTCTTCAGTTCCTCTTCACTTTCTGCCATAAGGGTGGTGTCATCTGCATATTTGAAGTTATTGATATTTCTCCCGGCAATCTTGATTCTAGTTTCTGCTTCATCCAGTCTGGCATTTCGCATGATATACTCTGCATATAAGTTAAATAAGCAGGGTGACAGTATACAGCCTTGATGTAATCCTTTTGCAATTTGGAACCAGTCTGTTGTTCCATTTCCGGTTCTAACTTTTGCTTCTTGACCTGCATGCAGATTTCTCACGAGGCAGGTAAGGTAGTCTAGCATTCCCGTCTCTTGAAGGATTTTCCACTTTGTTGTGATCTACACAGTCAAAGGCTTTGGTGTAATCAGTGAAGCAGAAGTTGATGTTTCTCTGGAATTCTCTTGCTTTTTCGATGATCTAGCAGATGTTGGCTAGTTGATCTCTGGTTCCTCTGCCTTTTCTAAATCCAGCTTGAACATCTGGAAGTTCATGGTTCACATACTGTTGAAGTCTGGCTTGGAGAATTTTGAGCATTACTTTGCTAGTGTGTGAGATGAGTGCAATTGTGTGGTAGTTTGAACATTCTTTAGCATTGCCCTTCTTTGGGATTGGAATGAAAAGTGACATTTTCCAGTCCTGTGGCCACTGCTGAGTTTTCCAAATTTGCTGGCATATTGAGTGCAGCACTTTCACAGCATCATCTTTTAGGATTTGAAATAACTCAACTGGAATCACCTCCAACTCAAAATATCACCTCCATAGCTTTGTTCATAGTGATGCTTCCCAAGGCCCACTTGACTTTGCATTCCAGGATGTCTGGCTCTAGGTGAGTGATCACACCATTGTGGTTATCTGGGTCATGAAGATCATTTTTGTATAGTTCTTCTGTGTATTTTTGCCACCTCTTTTTCTATCTCTTCTGCTTCTGTTAGGTCCGTACCATTTCTGTCCTTTATTGTGCCCATTTTTGCATGAAATATTCCCTAGTAACTCTAATTTTCTTGAAGAGATCTCTAGTCTTTCCCATTCTATTGTTTTCCTCTATTTCTTGGCATTGATCACTGAGTAAGGCTTTCTTATCTCTCTCCTTGCTATTCTTTGGAACTCTGTATTTAAATGGGTATTTCTTTCCTTTCCTCCTTTGTCTTTAGCTTCTCTTCTTTTCTCAGCTATTTGTAAGGCCTCCTCAGACAACCATTTAGCCTTTTTGCATTTCATTTTCTTGGGGATGGTCTTGATCACTGCCTCCTCTACAATGTTACAAACCTCTGTCCATAGTTCTTCAGGCACTCTGTCTAAGGGATCTAATCCCTTGAATCTATTTGTCACTTCCACTGTATAATTGTTGGGATTTGATTTAGATCATACCCGAATGGTCTAGTAGTTTTCCCTGCTGCTGCTGCTGCTAAGTCGCTTCAGTCATATTCAACTCTGTGCGACCCCAGAGACTGCAGCCCACCAAGCTCCTCCGTCTCTGGGATTCTCCAGGCAAGAACACTGGAGTGGGTTGCCATTTCCTTCTCCAATGCATGAAAGTGAAAAGTGAAAGTGAAGTCGCTCAGTCATGCCTGACCCTTAGCGACCCCATGGGCTAGAGCTCACCAGGCTCCTACTTTCTTTAATTTAAGTCTGAGTTTGGCAATAAGGAGTTCATGATCTGAGCCACAGTCACCTGCTGGTCTTGTTTTTGCTGACTGTATAGAGCTTCTCCATCTTTGGCTGAGAAGAATATAATCAATCTGATTTCTGTATTGACCATCTGGTGATGTCCATGTGTAGAGTCTTCTCTTGTGTTGTTACAACAGGGTGTTACTTACCTCACTTGATATGCACTTCTTTGGTGGCTCAGACCATAAGGGATCTGCCTGCAGTTCAGGAGATGTGGGTTCAGTCCTTGGATTGGAAAGATCCCTTGGAGAAGGGAATGGCTACCCACTCCAGTATTCTTGTCTGGAAAATCCAGTGGACAGAGGAGCATGTAGTTGGATACCACAGAGCAACTAGCACTTTCCTTCACTTGATAGTTTGTCTGTCTTTATGTTTTCCTCTGTCTTCTCAGTATCTGGCTTTTCTTTCTTGGTATGTTCTTCTGACTTAGTTTTATGAGTAGTAAGTGATATTTTACCTCCACTACCCTCCACCCACTCCCTCAGTAAGCACATTTCTTCAGTGTGCAGGACTCTGGAATCTTGCTTACATATTTTCATGATGGTTTAAAGCTCTCTCACTTTGAGGATTCCTTGGTCCAGCAAGGCTGAGGCTGAGACCAGGTTCCACACCAGGACCACACAGTAGGGTGAGACTGCTTAGTTTTGAGTCTGGATATCTCCTCACGTCACAGTCAATATGTTCGGCAGGACTACAGTTATTTGAAGGCTTCACTGAGGCTAGAGTAGCTGTTTCCCAGATTCATAAACATGGCAATTTAATTCTAGCTATTGGTAGGAGGACTCAGTTCCTCACCACATAGACCTTTCCCTGGGCTGCATGAGTAGCTGGCTTCCTCCACAATAAACAATCCAGTGGTGTGCAAGGTAGAAGAAGCAATGTCTTTTATGACCTAGCTTCAGAAGTCATTCTCCATCATTTCCACAATAGCCTATTGATTACAGGTCAGGCCCATTCAGAGCAGAAGGATCTACACAGGGGAGTGGCTAGCAGGAGGATAGCATTATTGGAGGCCATTTTGGAGGCTGGTATCAAGTCCCTTTTCAGGTTTTGTAGTTTATGATATATTAAGTGTATAAAGGGACTCTTCTTTGTGGTGCTATATGAGAAAAATTCCCCTAGATATTTATGGCTTCAGACCTTATATGCAATTCAACCAGCTTTAGAATATCGTCAAAAGAATTTGCGAAGATAAACATTTTTTTAAGCAATAAGAATTTTTTAAAACATTGAAAAAGCTTACAATTAAATATAGAAATGTACTAAAAATGAAACACATGGTATTAGTATTTTTGTGTAAAGGATTCTGTATATTTAGTATTTTATGTTTTTATAATGTTTAGAAGATCTAATAGAATAACAACACATTATATGTGTAATGCTTATTTAAAAGGTGTAACTAAGTAATTGATTTTGCGTCTGTGATTTTAAGTGGAAATGTTTCAAATGTAAATGCAGCATTAGACATTTAAAAGAACTTAAAATTAACATATTTATAAGATTAATTTATTAGCTATATGTAAATTACTTAAGTACTTGGAAAGTGTTTTTTGGTTTCGGTTGAATTTTTTGGTCATTCAACAGAAGAACTTAATATATATATTTATATATATTAATATTTATAAAGTTATAAAATTTTAAAATAGATTAATTAATGACCATTTAATGTGACCAACCATTAATCAAAAGTCCCTTTAGAAGGGATTGTTTAAATTTAACTACATCTATAAAACTTTATAAATCTATATACATGTGTGTGTGTGTGTGTGTGTGTGTGTGTGTGAAGTCGCTCAGTCGTGTCTGACTTTTTGCAACCCTGTGGACTATAGCCCACCAGGCTCCTCTGTCCATGGGATTCTCCAGGCAAGAATACTGGAGTGGGTTGCCATTTCCTCCTCCAGGGGATCTTCTCAACCCAGGGATTGAACCCAGGTCTGCTGCATTACAGGCAGACGCTTTATCCTCTGAGCACCAGTATAAGCTAACATAAATATCTCCTTGGATTTTGATTTTGTAAAGGCAAGCATTAATTTTTCAAAACCAAAGTAACTTTCGAATACTTTTCTTTGAATGCACTAAAGTTAACCTTGAGTAAATAGATTCACTTGGATGGCAGGTGGGGAAGCAGGGGAAGAGAGATTTTGACTGATGAGTCAATCCTGCCTGGAGAAGCATGGGCCTGACTAGTGCTCTGGCCTGATGACTGAGCTGGTCCACAGATAAGAACTCTTCTCTGCCTGGGCCCGAGGGTGGGGAGCAGGGCAAGGAGCCAGACCTCTGCCAGTGTTGTGGGTTCCCCCTCCCACTTCCTTGATCTCACGTGCTCCATGCATGTAATAAATGCCACACTAGCCTTAATTCCAAGTCACAGCATGATTCTTTCTTTCTCTAAGAAAGCTGAGCACATGGCATACTGGTCTTTATTAACTTGCTCTTTGATTGTCCAAGGGACTTCTAACTGACCTGCAGGACTAATTGTGTCTGTATTAAGCAACGAGTACAGTTAAAAAAAAGAACATCAGCAAGTCCTAGACATAAAAGCTGCAAGTTCACCACATTGTCATAACATGACTTATAAAACAAAAATATAGCCAAACATTGATTAGTATGGGTTATAGCACAGACTCACATTTAGCTTTTGGTTGTAATATTGAAGTTTTAAATTTACTGTAACTGATCTTATGCCTGAACCTCCTACCCAGCTGGGTTGTGGACAGGAGCGCTCTTAAATTTTCCATTAGCTGTATTTGTGTGTCTTCCATCAAAGTTCAACTCCGAGTTCATGCTCTTTGCCTGAGATGGCATCTGGATGCCTGAGAAGAGCCTTGGAAGTGCCAAGTGCCAGAGTAAGGGCTGCTGTCTGACAGAGGATGGCCTGCTCTTCAGAGTGGCACCTGTCTAGTTGCCACCTGCCTGGCCCTGCTGGCCTTCCCACCAGTTTTAGCATCCACTACTGCTGACTAAGGAGTCCCCACAACCTCTCAATCCCAACTTCTCCCAGAGGCCTGCTCTCCCCTCCCCACCACCCCGCTCCCGCCCTGCTCTGCCCTTCAGCAGTGCAGGGCGCACTCCCCACTCCTATCCTGCTTTGAGAGTTCGTGGTCTAGTGGCCGAGATTAACATATGTTATGGAAAAGGTGACATTTAAGCCAGAGTTTGAAAGGGGCATGCAGTTTCAGCAAGCAGAGATAAAGAATCAAAAATGACTTCCAGAAAGAGAGAAGCATGAATATCAAAGGACACAAATGGTTCCTTTTTCCTCCCCCCTCATAATTGTATTTCTATAAAAATCATCTTCTTGGTAGCATGTGATCACATGGTTTCTGTAAGAATCATCTTCTGACTATATAATATTAGTTGGTGAATGTTGGTGGAATTCATACTCAATGGGCCAATCAGTTCTTCCTTGGGAATTTTGAACTGAAACTAAGCAAAAAAGTAGTCACTTTCTCTTGGTTAACAGAAGTTAAGTTTTGGAGCTCTCGATGACAATGACCTTGAGAAGAGAAGGAAAAGAGAAAAAGAGAAAGGAAGAGTAAGAAAAAGAAATGGAGGGCATACAGAGGGGAAAACATCACAGACCGAGAATCCTGGTGACCGCTGTGTCTCTGATTTTGGACATTCCTGAGGTTCAACTGCATTTCTGTTCTTGGGATCCTTGAGATACAGTAATACCTTTCTGATAAATTTCTTTTCCCTTAGGCTAAATTGAGTTTTTTGGATGTTGTTTTTTGTTGTTGTTGTCTTTGGTTTTGTGGGTTTTTTTTGACAATTCTCCTAATGAATTGTGTTAGTTTCCTATTGCTGCCATAATAAATTATCAAAACCTAGTGGCTTAAAACAACAGTTTATTTTCTCACAGTTCTGGAAGGTACAAGTCCACAACCAAGGTGTCCGTAGTGACACGCTGCTGCTGAAGAGTCTAGAAAAGATTACTTCCTTGACTCTTTCTGGCTTCTGGTGGTTGCTGGCAAGCCTTGGCATTCCCAGGCTCTAGCTGCATCACTCTCATTTCTGCCTCCATCTTCACGTGGCCGTCTTCCTTCTGTATGTCTCTCTGTGTCTTCATGTGTCCTTCACATTAGGACACCAGTCGTTTGGTTTAGAGCCCCCACTATCCAGCAAGATCTCATCTAAACTAATTACATCCGCAAAGGTCACACTCTGATTGTCCAGGTGGACATGACTTTGAGGGCATACTATTCAACTAAGTACACCATTCAACATGCAAAGGCACTGGGGCTACAAGTTCAGGTCCTGTTTCGAGCCAGGTGCTTGAGGAGGTGGAGTGCTTTGGTCACAGTGTGCTAAATAAACTGGGGCCGGGAGGGCTAAGGAGGAAGGAACACCAGTTTTACTATTGGATAATTCAAGTGATAGGAAATACCATCTTGAGTCAGGATAGATGGTATGGGAAGAGGAAGAAGGAACAAGTGGGAGACATATTGCAAATTCAAAGTTAACTAGTTGTTGTTCAGTTGCTCAGTCATGTCCAACACTGCAACTCCACAGACTGCAGCATGCCAAGCTTCCCTGTCCTTCACAATCTCCTGGAGTTTGCTCAACTCATGTCCTTTGAAATGATGATGTCATTCAACTATCTCAGCCTCTGTTGCCCCTTTTTCTTCCTGCCCTTAATCTACCAACATCAGGGTCTTTTCAATAAGTCGGCTCTTTGCATCAGGTGGCCAAAGGATTGGAGCTTCAGCATCAGTCCTTCCAATGAATATTCAGGGTTGATTTCCTTTAGGATTGACTGGTTAGATCTCCTTGCTGTCCAAAGGACTCTCAAGAGCCCTTCTGTAGCACCACAGCTCAAAATCATTAATTCTTCGGCGCTCAGCCTTCTTTATGGTCCAACTCTCACATCCATACTTGACTACTGGAAAAATCATAGCTTTGACTATACGGACCTTTGTCAGCAAAGTAATGTCTCTGCTTTTTAATATGCCGTCTAGGTTTGTCACAGTTTTTCTTCCAAGGAGAAAGCGTCTTTAAATTTTATGGCTGCAGTCACTATTTGCAGTGATTTTGGAGCCCAAGAAAATAACTTAAAGTTAACCAGACTTGGCAGTTAATATGTTGTGGGTGGGAGGAAGTAAGCAAAGAAAGGGAAGCATCTAGGTGACTGTACAATATGGGTGGTCCCTGAACATGGCTGAGTGGTTGCCAAGTAAGAGATAGTATTACCCGGAGGTCTGGGATTAAAGGGAAACGCAAGGCCTCAGGATCCCACAGGGTAGACCCCAGAGACTTTATGAGTGGTCAGGGAGTTGGAAGTAGGCTTTTTCAGTTGGGATTACTTCCATGAAAAGCATCCCATGTTTGTATAAGAGGATTCCGTGGCATAGTCCTTACCTGCTTTTGCTTTTGTGTTTTCAAATACTCTTTACCTACATCAGGGTCTTTGTCTGGACAGTGTATTTTTTAATTTTAATACATGTTGCCAGTTTACTTTCCTAAAAGGCTGTAACAATTCACTTTTCTACTGGCACTGTATGAGAGTCCCCTTTCCTCCTTATTCCCACGATTGGTAGGTATTTCACTCTTTAATTTTTGCTATCTGAAATTATGACTTCTTTTAATGGCTGTAAAACATTCCACCATAACAACATACCATAAAATGCTTAAATATTTTCCTATTTTTGGACATTACATTGTTTCCCTTCTTTGCTATAATTAATAACCCAGAAATGGGCATTTTTACATAAATCTCTGTCTATCCAATGATACTTATAATGACTGTTATAATTTGAAAGACTATAACATAGATACAGTTTCCCCAGGCTCTTGCTTTGTTGTTTTTCTTCCTGTGTGCCTTTCTTTCATTTCACTGGTAATATTTTAGGTGGACAGAGGAGGGTATAAGAAAGGGAAAGAGTTAAAACAAATAGATTTGCCCAGTCACTGAGGCACCACCAAGGACTCAGCAGCCTCCCCATCGGGCACCCTGGCTTCCCCACGCTCTGCGCCCCCCTCCCGCCTTCTCCTACCACTGCCTTCTGCTGGCCATTTCCACCGAGGAAAAGGAATCGTATCATAGGTCTGCTATCCAGAAACTCAACTCGTTTGACCCCTTTGTTGGTGCAAGTAAGGGTGATAATCTGCATCCTGCTGGCACTGTATCCATATAAGAATTCAACAGAGAAGCAGCAGGAAGACCCTTACTACTATCCAAGGGATCGCTGATGATTACGATAAAAAAAAAAAAAACAACTAGTGAAGGCATTTAAGAAGAAATTTGCCTGCAATGGTACTGGAATTGAGCATCCAGAATATGGAGAAGTAATTCAGCTGCAGGGTGACCAGCGCAAGAACATATGCCAGTTCCTGGTAGAGACTGGACTGACTAAGGACGACCAGCTGAAGGTTCATGGGTTTTAAATGCTTTTGGCTCACTGAAGCTTAAGTGAGGATTTCCTTGCAATGAGTAGAATTTCCCTTCTGTCCTTTGTCACAAGTTTAAAAACCTCACAGCTTGTATAATGTAACCATTTGGGGTCTGCTTTTAACTTGGACTGGTGTAACTCCTTCATGCAATAAACTGAAAAGAGCCATTAAAAAATAGATTTTTAATTTTCTGTTAATTCTATTTCTGTCTGTCATTACTAAAGTGATCTGGAATTGCTGTTAAGCCATTAAAAAAAATATATATATGGTTGTGCCAGTTCTAGCTGTGCCACGAGGGATATTCAGTCTCTGCACATGGGATCTTTTTTGGTTGAGGCATGTGAACTTCTTAATTGTGGCCTAAGGGACCTACTTCCCTGACCAGGGATCGAAACCAGGTCCCCTGTACTGGGAGCATGGACTGGTAGCCACTGGACCACCGGGGAGGTCCCTGAGCCATTAATTCTCTAATTTTACCTTGTCCATACATGAAGTTTCTCATTTAATGGAGGGAAGAACAAATGCATCCTAGTATCCTAGGACTGTCTGTAACCTACAAAACCAGCTTAACTATTTTCTTAGACATTGAAATTCTGAAAAGCATCAAACTTTTCTTGCCATGATGATGAAAAAAAAGATGAGATTTAAATCTTTATACCATGAATGGTATATGTTATAATTGTTGTTGTTTAGTTGCTCAGTCGTGTCTGACTCTTTGAAGCCCCAGGGACTTTAGCCTGCCAGGCCCCTCTGTTTATGGAATTTTTTCAGGCAAGAATACTAGAGTGGGTTGCCATTTCCTTCTCCAGGGGATCTTCCCAACTGAGGGATCGAACCCGCATCTCTTGCATTGCAGGCAGATTCTTTATCACTGAGCCAACGGGGAAGCCCATATGTCATATGACTGGAAAAATAAACATCTTTTTCTATATTCCTCTTCCCTTAAACTTTAGCTATTAAAGTCAGAATGCTTCGATTGCAGAATTCTCACTTGAGCAAGGTTTTTATGTAACATTATTCATATTCTTGGCCTTGGATGCCAATTAAGTCTCTCAAGTCTAAAACTGCTTTGTTTGCTTTTTAAAGAAATCTGCCCACCTTACAGGCCTACAAGTTAGCTCACCAGCTTGCTCCCTCCCCCCTTTTCCTCCCCAGAGGACTTTGCTTCTGTTGGTTTCCTGCCAGCTCTTACTTTCAAATTGAAATAGTTCAGTTTCTCTGTTTCTAGAACATAGAATTCATTACTCCTGGATTTTTGCCAACAATGTCCCTCTCATGTTTTTAAAACTAAGATGAATGTTACAGAGTGACCTAGTGGGCTCGACCCATGATTAGAAGTCAGTCAATGATATATGAGATGTCTACATGGATGCTCTATTCTGAGCAGTGGAGCTGCTAGGGGAACAGGCCTCTGGTAGGGTGGGAGGGCATCGAGGGCAAAGCCTTGGGGCTGGAGTGGAGAAATGTGTGTGAGAGATTAGGTAAGATCTGGCTGATGTGAGGCAAGACTCAAATTCTTCCCCTGCCCTCAGGGTCCTGGTGAGTCTCTACCGTAGAAAGGGCATAGTCATTAATTCTTCTTGGCCATTTAGATGGAAAACAGAAAGCCAGGTGACAGAGAATATTTATAAAGGGCTCTAGGAAGAACCACTCCTTTTTTCCTTTTTTTAAAATTTTCAATGCTTCTTTTCTCTTGCTACCCTTGCAACCCTGCTTAGCCTTTTGTTTGTACTGGTACTGAAAAGGTGAGCCTTCCTGCAGCAGAGCAGAAATCATAGGAACTTATACATCTGCATAACCTTAGGCCACATGAATTTTTCATTCCTGTGGCTCTGTTGAATGACATTGGGAGATTTCTCTACCTTTTAGGCTACTTTCTAGGAATATGTTAGTGTTTAAATTCTTTTCTGATTGCCTTTTTTTTTTTTCATTAAACTTTCCATTTTGAGATAATTGTAGATTCATGAACGGTTGTAAGAAATACTGCTGGGACATCTTATGTACCCTTTACCCAGTATCCCACAATGGTAACATTTTATAAATACTAGAGTACAACATTACTGTAGGAGACATTCGTGTACAAAATGATTGGCATTGGTACAGTCAAGTTATATAAGGTTTTCATCAGCAGAAGGATCCCTCATGTTGCCCTTTGATAGTCACACAGGCTTCCCTCCTTCCCTGACGCCCTCATTATCACTTGGTAATCACTAATCTGTTCTCTGTTCTTATATTTTGTCATTTCAAGAATGATATGTGAATTGAATCATACAGTGAATAACTTTTTTGTATTGGCTTTTTAAACTCAGTATAAATTCTTGAAGATTCATGTATGTATCAATAGTTTTTTCTTTTTTTAACTGCTGAGTAATATTTCATGGTATGGATGTACTGCAGTTTGTTTACTATTCACTCATTGAAAGACATCTGGGTTGTTTCCAGTTCTTGGCTACTATGAGTAAAGCTGCTATGAACATTTGTGTACAGGCTTTCATGTGAACATAAGTTTTCATCTCTCTAGGCTAAATGCCCAAGAGTGCAATTGCTGGGCCTTGTGGTAGTTGCATGTTAGTCTTAAAAGAAACTGCCAAACAGTTTTCAGGAGTGGCTGGACCATTTTACATTCCCACAAGCAATGTATGAGCAATTTAGTTTCTCCACATCCTTGCCAGCATTTGGTGTTGCCACTATTTTTTTTTTTTTAATTTTAGCCGTTTTGATAGTAGTGTAGTGATACCTCATTGTGGTTTAAATCTGCATTATTTTCCTGATGGCTAATTATATTGAGCATCTTTTCAAATGCTTATTTGCCATCTGTATATCCTCTTTGGGAAATGTGTTCATGGTTTTAGCCCATTTCCTAATTGAATTGATTTTTTTCAAATTGTTGAGTTTTAAGTGTTCTCCATATATTCTAGATACTAGTTCTTTGTTGAATATGTGGTTTGCAAATATTTTCCTCAGCCTATAGCTTGATATTTCATTCTCTTAACAGGGACTTTTGGAGAGAAAAAATTCAATTTTGAGAGACCCATATCTACCAGTTTTTCCTTATATGGATTCTGCTGTTGGTGTCAAGTGTAAGAACTCTTTGTCTAGCCCTAGATCCCAAAGATTTTTCCTATATTTTTTTCTCAAAGTTTTATAATTTTACATTGAAGTCTGCGCCACATATTTTAATAAGTAACTTTTTACGTCTCTACTGTCTGAAATAAGTCTTAGCATGTGGAATCCTTTTTGCTCTCATTTTCTTTCTCAATCTAGTGAGTGCCAACCGACTCACGTCCCTGATACTAAATCACAGTACAATTTCTGACTGGGTACTTGATTCTGAATTTGTAATGAGTTAGTTGAGTCATATACTTAAAAGTGTGAACTCTGGAGGCAGACTGCTTGGGTTCAAGCAGTTCCTGGTGCCACCTCTCAGAAGCTTTATGACCTTTGGCAAATTAGTTAATCCCCCTGAATGTCAGTTTTTCACATCACTTAGATCTGGATCTGGATGAAAAGAATAATTCCTACTTCTCAGGTTGTTGTGAGAAGAAAATGAGATATTAGGTGTGAAGTGTTAGTGCGGTGCCTGGCACATGCCCAGAAAACATTCAATAATTGTTTCTTTCCCTCTTTCCTGCTCGCTGTGCAGATTCTCCTGGCACCTTCCCCACAATCTCCATTTCTTTCTTTCTACTTCTTTTGTTCTTAATTATTCTACTTCATTTATGAAACCTGCTTAATCTATTTCAGCATTGTATAGATTACCTATCTTCAAGTTATTGTGGTATTTATATATGTGGTCAGGTTACCTTTGTTGCTTCTATAGGTATTATGTGTGCGTGCTCAGTTGTGTCCAACTCTTTTCGACCCTATGGACTGAAGCCCACCAGGCTCCTTTGTCCATGGGATTTTCCAGGCAAGAATACTGGAGTGGGTTGCCATTTCCTCCTCCAGAGGATCCTCCTGACTCGGGGATTGAACCCATGTGTCCTGCATTTCAGGAGGATTCTTTTACTGCTGAGCCACCGGGGAAAGCCCATGGAGCTTTCTAAATACATGTCTCTTTGAGAGCATACTCCTCGCCCTCCACAGAGTCTAGCTCTATGCTGAATAATTGGCAAATACTCAGCAAGTCCCCTGGAGAAGGAAATGGCAACCCACTCCAGTACTCTTGCCTGGAAAATCCCGTGGACATAGGAGCCTGGTGGGCTACAGTCCATGGAGTTGCTAAGTCGGCACTACTAAGTGACTTCACTTTCGCTTTTCACTTTCATATATTGGAGAAGGAAATGGCAACCCACTCCAGTATTCTTGCCTGGAGAGTCCCAGGGATGGAGGAGCCTGGTGGGCTGCTGTCTATGGGGTTGCACGGAGTTGGACACGACTGAAGCGACTTAGCAACAGCAGCAGCAAGTCCCCAATCATTGACAATGGTGAATCTAAATTACAACCTGTTTCATTGAAAGCAATTTGGCACAATGAATCTGAAGCCTTGAAACTTTTGATCTAGTAATTTACTTCTTCAAAATCTATCCCAAGAATGGTAAAGTAGGTAAACAAAAATTTATGCATAGAAATATTTACAGCCTTATTTGTAAAAGTATGGATTCAGAAAAACATAAATGTGCAACATTAAAGAATCAGGAATCATTCAAATTTCATGTATATGGTGAATATTACACTGTCAATAAAACTTCATTTTCCTAATCATGGATTATAGAACTATAAGGATATAAGGATATTCACTAAAGTACTCTTTCTATTAGTAAAAGCACAGAAATAACATAAACCTCCAACTATATGGATAAACTAAGTAAAATATTGTCAGAAAATAGAAATATAGTATGACCTCATTTGTCTAAACTATGTATGTCTATTAAGATATGCACACACAAATATACAAAAGGCAGTAAAAATATACATCAAAATTTTAGTGGTCATTATATTTGAGTAATAGCTTTTGGTGATTTTAATTTTAATTTTGTTTTCTCTGAAACATAATATTTAATACTTTCAGCATTAGAAAATAAGAATGAACATTATCTGTTTTTTAAAATGGTGCTTTGGAGGCTATTTAATTACACAAATATATTGATCATTCATCCACTGCATTAAAAACATTTATTAACTGCCTACCAGCTATTAGGCCCAGTACTAGAAACATAATGGAGAGAATAATTGACAAAGTCATTGAATCACAGATAGTTTAGTGAGGGGTACAAAAAATGACAAAACAGTGAGAGAAGCAATAATATTGTGATAATACTGAGTGTCATGGAACCTTAGAAAAAGGTGGGGGTTAGGGAGGTAAGATAAGTCTCTTTGGTAGAACTTGAGTGAATTAGAGCCAGAAGTGGTGTAGATAGGGAAGAATGTTCCAAGTTTAGGGCTAAGATTTTCAAAGGTTCTGAATGGATACTACTGAAGAAACATGACAAGCCATGGAAGCAGGGGGAAGGTTTGGAAGGAGAACTAGCAAAAGTAGGTAGTTATGTTGATGACACATTCTATCCTTAAGAATAAACAAAGAAAAAAGAGGCAATTAATGGAGTTAATGAGAATGCTGTGATCATATTTGTGCTTTAAAAGATCACCCTGACTATTGAATAGAGAATGAATTAGAAGAAGACAGGACTGCAGACAGTTAGGTGGTGGTTTAAGTCACTGAGATGATAGTAGTGGCTTTAGGGATGGAGAGAGAAACCTGGCGTAGATGTGGTCTGGTAATAGACTGGATTAGTGGTGGTGATGGTGGAGGAGATGTCAAGGAAAAGCAAGAGCCAAGGATGATGTCCTGACTCCCAGTTTGGGCAGCTGTGGATGGTGGCGCCACTAATTGAGATCTGGGACAGATGAGGAATCACGAAGTGGGGAGGGAAAATGAGTTCATTTTGGAGGTACACCAAGTCTGAATCACCTGTGGGGAGTCCAGTACCCGGGGTGTTCAGAAAAGTTGTTGAAGATACAAATATACATGTATGTTTTGGGGGGTGGTCATGAGGGCAGGTGAGAACACTAAGAGATACCTGTAGAATGAGAATAGAATGGGACTTAAGAGAGAACCCTAAGGAAAACCAACATTTAGGAGACTGAAAGTGAGAAAGCAAATTAACTCAAAGCTGGTGTGGGACAGAAATTTTTTGTGTGATGTAATTTACAACCCCTTCTGGGAAGCAATTAGCATTCCTGATAAAGTGCGTGAACAGTTTTCTGACAGACTTTAATAAGACTGAGAACTCCTTCTGGGAAGCTAGGGTTACCCATCCAGCTGATTGACTAGCCTAATAATCTTTAACCAGATGTTCTTTTTTTTTTCTTTTTGTATCCATTCTAAACATGGTTGGTGAATCATTCCTTTTTTCTTATAAAATGTCTCAACCAAAATGACTCCTTCAGTTGAATTTTTTGAAAGCTTCTCATTTACTCAAGAACAGTTTGTCTGAGGCATTGCTTTAACCAAAGAGAAAGAGGAGCCTCAGAAAGCGAATTAAGAGGGCAGAGAGATAGGAGAGAAATCAGAAGACTGTTGACATTATGGAAGCCAGGTTGATCTCAGGCGGCCTCGACCTGCAACAGCTTGGAGCCTGGCTTGGGTTCCCAACCAGAGATTGAGGCTAGGTCATGGCTGTGAAAGTACCAGATCCTAGCCACCGGACCAGTGGTCAGTGACATGGGCTCTGGCCCTTCGGCTTTCCAGAAAAGAATTCTCACAAAGATGGAAAGTAGTGAAACAAGTAAACTATTTATTAAGAGGAGGAAAAAAGATAGTACTTGTGGACGGATGCACAGCTAGACTCAGGGAGAGAGAGTCGCTGAATCTCATCCTCATGACAGTTTGACTCACTTTTATGGGGCATTTCTTCCAGGTTTCCTTTGGCCAATCATTTTGACTTGTCTGGTTCACAGTCCCTATTTGGTATATTTCAGGATCCTTCCATGTGTACACAGGCCCCTCTTAGCCAGGATGGATTTTACCGAAAAGGGTAGAACATCCCTTGACATAACTACACTTTGGCCTCCAAGGAGCCTTTCTGCACATGTGTGGTCAGGTATTCTGGTCCTGAAGTTTTGATCCACAGGGAATAAATCTTAAATTGCTTTACCCTGGGTGTGTGCGGTGGGGTGGGGTTGTGGTGTGCTCATCTACCTCCTGCCTCAAGGTGAAAGTATTTCATGAAACAGGGTACAAAGGAACAAGTTGTGGTGACCCAAGGATGAAAGAGCAGATAAAACTAAGGAGGGTCTTGGAATGCAGGAACAGAAAAACCAGACCCTTATCGTCCTTCCCTCCCCCATGTTGTAACTATTAACAGATTTCAGGTCCTCCTGAGCAGTAGAAGCTGTCTCACCTCCTACCCCACATAGGGAGAAGGTATTTGCCTTACCCAGTATCCGTGCCTCATCCAATCAGCAAATGACCTGCAAGACCCCTATCCCACTCCTTGCACCCTGGGTATAAAAGTGGACTAAGAACCCCTGTTCAACGTCGGTTCTCCCTTGAGCTGGCCCGCTGTTTTAACAGCATCTCCCACTCTAATAAACTTTATTTCCCTCTCATTCTGTCTCACGTCTGGAAATTCTTTTCCAACTCATGCATGGATCATAACACAAGTGTCAAACTGAAGTGGAAGATCAAGTGAAATATGGATGAGAAATTGCTCCTGATTTTAGCAGTAAGAATGTCAGTGGTGATCTTCTTTCAAAAAGTGTGACTGTAAAAGGGAAGACAGAAATAAAAGAGAATAAGGGAGATTTGAGTTTGTTTGTTTTTAGTGGGAGACAGAAATTTATTTGAATGTGTTACAGAAAGAATTAGTAGCCAGAGCAGTAGAAAATACCTGAGAGCGCAGGGATAATCTCGAGTTAGGAGATCAGGAAAGGTGAGCTAGTCTCAGGGTTCTGAGCCCAGGTGGAGGGAAGGACAGGTGCATCCCACTGTGGTAGAAAAAGGGGAGGGTGAGCCTGTAGGGAAGACCTTCTGTAAGTTTGGAGTTAGAAGGTTAGAGGATTTCCTCTTCAGCGGTTGCTGTTACATGTGTGATGTAGGTTAGGAGCTCTGCTGAAGATGCCTAGGTAGGATGGCAGTGCGAGGACCGGGAGAAAGCTCTGAGAAAGATCCCAGTGAGAGCAGGGGAGTGAACTGTCTGGGGAAATAGTGATTTCAGGACACGGTGGAAGTGGTGGAACATCTTTGAAACAGCCAGCCCAGGTCTGTGATTTTCATTAACCTGAAGAGTTACTGGTGCCTCCCTTGCTTGGAGCCTAGGCTCTTTTCTTCTTAACAGACACTTCCAGTTGATCTCATCCACTCCCATGACCTCAGTTAACCTCTCTACACTGATAAATCCTGAACCAATACTCACAACCCAGTCTTCCTCTAGAACAGCTGACTCTTGATCCCATTGGCCTTGTGGGCATCTTCAGTTGTCTGCCTCCTCAAGCTGAACTAGTGCATTTTCTTTCCCTAGGAATTTCCTTCTTTTCCTTTGCCCCGGAGGCAGGGATTTGTCATTTTCTCCATGAACCCTGCTCAGTGTTTAATGAACATCTGTTGGAATTTCAAATGTAGGAGTCCACTCAATTCTCTAAGCCAGAGACTTAGGAGACATCTTTTACTCCAGCTTCTTCACCTCTGACATCCAATCTATCACACACAGATGAGCCTCATGGCAGAAAAAAACCCAGTAAATTATCAAACAGTTACAACACAGAAACTGAAGGGTTGGCTTTACCTCCTCTTTGCTTCATTAACATTGGAACTAAACCTGTGTGTGGGGGTGCCTCCCTCCCAGCTTCCTCCCCCTACCCCCTCCCACACACACACCCTGTGGCCTTAGAGAAAATGGGAGCCAGTTTTTCATTTGCTAATGATTTGGGCTCAGGTTATAATGGACCATTAAGGTGTTTTGTGGAAGAAAAGAGGAAAATGGAGCTTTCCGGTGGAGGAATAAAGAGACTGGAGTGGGGACCCCGGGACCCCAGGGAGGAGGGGCCTGGAATCCGATCCAGGCCCTTCTGAGAAGAGGGGCCAAGAAGGACCCTGCGAGGGGCCTGAGTCCTCCTGACTGGGGCCCCCTCCTTTTCCGCCCTGGGGGCTTACAGTTTCAGACTCCGTACTGTGTGCAGGGACAGGGCTTGGACAGCTCAAGCTGTTCACTGCCCAACAGTACTTTTGTTTGGTTGCCTAGATGTTACTTCCTTGAGGGACAACTGCCTCGACCAAGTGGGTGCCCTTCTAAGATGCCACAGAGACCCCATAAGCCCCAGAGACATCCCTTGGACACTGAGCTGGCTGGGGGGAGGAGCTCTTACTCCCCTGCCCAGAGCAAATGCTGAGACCCCTGGAGAGCTGGACTGTGTTCCCCAAGCCCTATCACAGGCTGATTTGCCTACTTGTCTCCCTTGCATGATCCATGGCTGTCATCCAAGCCTCCATCTCTCACCTGGTAACTGCAGAAGCCTCCTAACTACCCTCTACCTTGTGTCTCACCTCTACCCCATCCTTTTGCCACACAGAAGCCAGGGGCTTTATTTAAGAAAAAATAAACCTCCAAATCAAGAAAACCACTAGACCGCCCCCCCCCCAGTCTCCACCACACCCCCAATCTGGTTAACAACTTGTAACCTTTTAGGGTTATGCTTCCTCCACACCCTGTAGTTAATTGCCATCACTCCTTTGTATTTTTAACTGCCCTAAGGGCAAAGAATTAAGAGAAGGAAATGGCAGTCCACTCCAGTGTTCTTGCCTGGAGAATCCCATGGACAAGCCTGGTGGGCTATTGTCCATGGGGTCACAAGAGTCCAACAGGACTAAGCTACTTACTACACCACCACCACCAGGGACAGAGAATAGACTTGCTTAGCTATTTACTTGCAGCCTTGTCTCCCTTGCCTCATCATGTACCTCAAACATGGTGGATGAAAGTAAAATCTACTCAGGTGGTTGCTAAAGCCGAATCAGAATTAGTTGAAAGCCTAGTTAAAACACAGATGGCTGGATCTCCCTTTCTGATTCAGTAGGTCTGGGGTGGGGATGGAAGTAATGGATCTCTGATAGGTTCTCAGGAGCAGTTGTTGTTGCTGGTTGGAGATCACATTTTGAGTTATCACTGCTCTGCATCTAATTAGAGAGGACTGGAGGGGTAGATTGGAGTGACTTTTTAGATAAGAAAGGTCCACGGGAAACAAAATTTGGAAGTCATAGAGGCAGTGGCTAAAAGAGATATTTGAATTTGATATTAAAATTGGCGAAACTTTCCAATAGTTGACAAGTTTGAGGGAGTAACTATGAGAATATATGCTTGAAGTGGCCTGTAGATGAAGTTATGGTATGTAGGCTGGCCAAGACCTGAAAAAAAAATTACTTTAAAAGGTAAAATACTGAAAAGATAAAAATGAAAGAAGTGAAAAGAAACATTGTAAAATGAAATGTGACATCATTCAAATATGTGACATTATTAAAAATGCCTAGAAAAACATGAAAAATATATGGCAATGTTTATAATCGTTACCCATATAGATGCCATATATCATCTTCCTTTGCCTTTCTAACATTTGAAAATTCTCTCCATCATGTTTTCCATTCATGATTGAGAAGAGCTCCTGTTTTGAACCTCTGCAGTCTTGGACATTTCCATCTGGCTGAATTAAGTTATTTCCTCTTCTGTCTCTCTGTCAGACTTGTTTCTCTGACATCTTGCATTGTGCTAAAAGTATGAAAATCAACAAAATTAAAATAACCAAATCAAAGACAAGCAAAAGAAAACAAAAATGAAGAACCTCGAGAAAGGCAATAATTTAGTCAGTCCTGACACCTGCAAGAAAGCATCTTGATCACTGGTCTTCCAATCATTCTATGTACTGTAACCACCTAGTAGGAGGGATTACCAGGCTGTTCATGACTGGTGACTTCATCGATTGGTTAGACAGGGAGCTCTGTTCCCCAAATAATATCATTCAAAAAAGTTATTCTTTTCTGTCATTTAGTTATTAGAGTTATTTTAAAAACTACTTGACAACTTAAGCTCGCTTAATAACAAGGTATTGGGGATTAAATTAAAAGTTCCACACAATTAAAGTACATATAAACTTTTAGAACACAACTCATTTTATCCATGAGAGAACTTGTGCCATAAAAATTGTATACACATATGTCATAACATATACCAATTGGCAATGGTATTTGCCAGGAAGAATTTCTTGCTTGATTTCTTTGAAGGAATGAGATTTATAGGATTTTAGCATACATATCTACTTCATTTCAAAGATGAACAATTCTGAATTTTGTGTCAAGGTTTTATAATTCTTTACCTGCAGAGTAGACACAAATGAAATAACTAGGTAAATATTTATAAGTTTAATCATGTATGATTTCAAAATAAGGAATATGAATATATGTATTCAGTATTTCTATAAACCTATTATTATGGAAGAGAATAATTAAACTGTGTATGCCAATAGCAAAATGAAAGCGATATACAGAATGGTAATTATCACCATGAACACTGATCAGATCAGAAAAGACTAGAATCTTGATAACTACACTGACTACTTTGTACCTATTTTCTTGAATGTTCTTTTTATCTCTGGTAATAAAGTGTGAATTAACAGGACCATTCTAGAAACCAGGAAATTGTGATCATGAAAGATTTGGTAAGTTAAGATAATAAGTGGCAGAGTGTTACCAGAAACTCATTTCCTAACTGCCAGCTTAGTACTTATTCTTTAAATATGCTGCCACAAGACACTGCTGTCCCTTTTTTTTTTTTTTTTAAATATTTATTTGGTTGCACCAGCTCTTGGGGCATGTGGGATCTAGTTCCCTGACCAAGGATCGAACCCAGGACCGCTGCATTGAAAGCACAGAGTCTTAGCCAGTGGACCGCCAGGGAAGTCCCTGCTGTCCCATTTTAGAAATAGGATGTATAAAATTTCCTTTGTGATATGGCAGAAGACATTTATTATTTAAAAAATGTCAATCACTGATCATTAATAACGAGTTGTTTTTCCACATTATTGATACAAGTTGTCCTCCTCTTCTACAAATAATGATCAACTTGTAAGTTTGGTAAGAACAATCAGAAATTACTAAATGTTAATAAGACAAAGGGTGTTGAATATCATCTTGTCTATCATCTCAGTGGGGAAACTAAGATCCAAAGACATTTGTCCAGAGTTATAGTGTGAGTTGATAGGAGGCTGCAGACTTTTAGTCCAGGGCTGTATATGGCACATGGCACTCCCTCATCACGTTCCTGGGACCATCAGTCTTAAGCACAGAATCAGTGTTGAGGGTTCATGTATTCTTTTACCACCTTTTTTTCTCATCTGTTTACTCAGCACATTTTCATTTTTGTTGCCTGATGTTTTGGGAGTGGGGATAGTCAGAAAAAAAAAAAAACTTAAAGGCTGAATGGCAAGTGTAGTTTATTTTTTATTTTTATTTTTTGCAGGGGAATGAGTGAAGTAAGTTTCCCTGGAATGTGGAAAAGTTGCAGTCTTCAAAGGCGAGAAGACCAAGAATGAGAGATAGGAGGGATGGCTCTCATACTGCCAGGGTCTCTGCTGGGCATGTTTATGGAGTTATTCCAGTTAACAACCCTTCAGGTAGGGCCTGTTAACCCCATTTTATTACTCAGGAAGAAACTGAGGCTCAGAGAGGTTTTGTAATTTACCCCACAGTTGCACAGCTGACAACACGTAGAGTCAGATTTAGTTCAGGGTCTGTCTGGCTATGAAGCCTGTGTCCTTTTACTTCTGCAGTAGAGTATGTGTAAAGTGAACCAAGAAAAATAGCAGTAAGTTCAGGGCAACATTAATAACAGTAATAATGATAGCATAGGGCTTTACATATGTGGTTTCTTTGAGCAGGATTAAGTGAGCATGATTAAGTGAGCACATAAACAGGACTGATAGGGTGTCTTTGTACTTCATTAGTGAAGCAGGCAAGAAAGAAAAAGATATACTTAAGATTTCCTTTGCTTTCTGAAAAACAATTGAAAGACTCAGTTAGTTTTGTTTTCCCACATTTATCAGATTACTATGATCCTGATGTAGGTGGATGGGTTGGTGTGTGATTTTGTGAAACCAAACCTGACATATTCAGAAGACTTCTTCCAGTGGACAAGTATGCCTTTGGGTTTGATACTCAATTTTGTAATGAGTGATCTATGTTCCAGATTATTGAATAGTATTTTCAATCTGTACCCCCATTTTTTTTTCTTTTCCCTTTTGAAGCAGAATACCATATAGACTCATTTCTTTAAGGGGGGTCCATGAGAGAAGAGGGCTTCCCTGGTTGCTCAGAGGGTAAAGAATCGGCCTGCAATGCAGGACCCCAGGGTTTGACTCCTGGGTTGGGAAAACCCCCTGGAAAAGGGAATGGCAACCCACGCCAGTATTCTTGCCTGGATAATCCCATGGAGCCTGGTGGACTACAGTCCATGGGGTCCCAAAGAGTTGGACATGACTGAGCGGCTAACACTTTCACACTTTCATGAGAGAAGTGTGTTAATCTCCACTCGTCTTTTACACATAAATACCCCTGAATTAATCTAATTTTATGTTAGTCTGCAGCTCCAGTTTGAGCATTAGGCTCAATTCTCCTATTTGGAAGACAATGTCCAGTTCTGTAACACAGTGTAACATAGCGGTGGTGCCAACTTACAAATAATTACTGTTTCCTAATGAATTAATGCTTATTTGGAATTATCATTTTGATACAAATTTAGGTAAAGATGTATTCCGGCTCCCAAACTGGATTTTCTATATTTAAAAGTCATTATGATCCACAGCTCCCCAAAAACTGTTACTACTAAAGAACTATTTATTTTTCCATTCAATCTAAAAATAAAACCTCTCACCCAAACTACATTCCTTAATAGCCACAGTTTAATCTACATAATTTTAAAGTAATTTGAAAGAATCCTTTCTAGTGCAGTGATGTCAAACAAGAGTTGAGACTGAGAGAGTTTGAAACGGATAATTTAAAAGCCCACCACCCTGGAGGTGTCTTGGAGACACTTCAAGAAAGTCTAGGCTCAGGTGAAGGAAGAGATTTTAAAAGCTGAAGCATGCGGCTCTTTGCAAGCCCCTGCTGACACAGGCCGAGCCTGCTACGGCGAGGGCCGCGAAGAGTTAACCAGGGACAGAGCCCCCCGCACCGCGTTCCCGGCGAGCTCCCTCCGCCCTCCCGTCCCCACCCTCTCGTTTTGGCAAGGGATTAAAGTGCTCCCCCCTGTGGCAGCAGTGACCCAGAAATGAGTTTGATTCACAGTCCTTCCTCCATAACAAGCCAACCGCCCGTCCGAGAGTGCCTCCCTGCGCGAGCGCCGGGTGTGTGCGCGCCGGCGAGAGCAGGGGCCCGCCCGGCTCCCCGCCCGCCACTCCGTCCGCCAGCCCGCCACGGCCCGAACTCATGCGGCGCGGAGTGAGCGGCGAGGAGCCCAGCGCCGCGGCCGAACCCCTCCGCAGCAGGTACGCGCGCGGGCCGCGGGGGGCGCGCGGGGAGGGTGCGCCGACCGAGAGTCCGCGCGTGTCCGCGTGTGGGTCCGTGTGCGCGTTCCGATCCCGCGGCGGCGGCGGCAGCGGCGGCGGCTGCAGGACGAGCCGAGAGGCTCAGCCATATTTGATGGTTTTGTTGCTTTGCTCGGGAGTTCTCGGGAGTAATTTAATGCCGAAGGTCGCTGCCTAGTGGAAATAATATAGTACGTCATTAATATGGCGCCAAAAGATTGGGTTCTCGATATGTAGCAAAGGAGGGAGGGCCGGCAGCCGCCGAGCGCAGCGTTACTATCCCACCAGTAACTTGGGCATTGCCGGGGCGGGGGCCAGAGGAGGAGGAGGAGAGGATGATTTTTGGATCCTGAGAATTGATGTGTGTTGGATCAGTAAGTTTTATTACGATTATTTTTCAGTTTTGGGGGCTGAAGACTTAAGAGCTTTTTCTTTTGGTTTTGCGAAGAACATGCGGTTTTCAGGCGAATCATGAATTAAAACGCGTTCAGGAGTAGAAACCCAGTTTAGTTGGCTTTAGTTACAGAATTTTTTAAACAGCCAAAGTGCATTAGGTTGCATGGAAGTGGAAAGCATAATAGCAACTTGGTAGACAGATGGCAATGGCAGAACAAGGTCCGGGTACATATATGAATCCAGAGTGTGTGTGACCGTGGTGGTGGTGGTGCGGGGGAAGGGAGACGACTGTATAGTACAAACATAGGTGTGGGTATAGGTACATCCGTGTAGGGTAGCTGCAGCCCTATCTCTTATCACCGCATCACCACATGTCCAAAATATTCATTGCATCAATTCAAGGGCAGTGAGGGAGGGGTGGGGGGGAGGTGCAGGGACAGTTTTGCAATTAGATTCTTCCCAGTTGGGTTTCCAGTGAACGGACCTTTTACTTATAGCGAGACTGCCTGTGAAGTGTACAACCCTTTATCGGTGAAAATTAGGAAGGAGTTGCATTGGTAGATCAAACTACCGATTAACCATGAACTTAAAACGGATTGCAAATTGCAACCTTTGGCACCGTCTGCAAATTGTGAGGGTGGTGTCGTGTCACTTGGTCCGCCTGAAAGCGTGCAGGGTGCACCCCGGGACTGCAAGTTGCGAAGCCCTTCAAGTGCACGTGTCCTGTGCCTGTGAGTGTGTATTTGTGAGTTGGGGGCTGTTGTTCTGTAGCCAGCAGGCTTTCCGGGTTGTTGGCGCTGCCTTGCAAATGCGGGAGAGGGATGGAATGTGGAATGTTGACCGGGGAACCGAATCCTGTCGGAACGGTCCCATTTGCTAGGGAAATTCGATCCCTTCCACCTCCTTCCCGCTCCCCCCCCGCCCGCCTGCGGGCAGGAGGCGGGGCCGAGGACGCGGCTGCTGCTCAAAGTGGCGGAGCGCGGCGGCGGGAGGCAGGTGCACGGCACCCGCCAGTGGGGGTGCCTCAACTTCCGCGGGCGTTTAAATAGCAGCCTCTCTCCCCTCCCACCGGTAATAGGTGACCTGGCGGCCGAGGGCGGCGGGGGGGAAAGGGACGGGGGAGACCCAGGAGCTAACCTCCGCGGCACGTGGGCAGGTGGTGGGTGGCCCCGGGGCCAACTTTTGTGGCCCGCCTCTGGCGCTGGAGGAGAGGCGGCTCCATGTGGAAATGGGGACGGGCGGGCGGCGGCCGAGGCGCTGCTTTCCCAGCCGCGCCGAAGCGTCACCTAACGGTCCCAGCAGCGCTGCCGGGGCCCGGGGTGGGGGGTTTCGGGGGCGGGGACGCCTGGCCTACCGCGCCCGCGCCGCGGGAGCCCCGCACAAAGCCCGCGGCGCGGGGGCGGCCACCGCGCTCACGCCCGGGGAACGGCCCGAAGCCCGTCGCCGTCCCCGCGTTGATTCCGGCGGGCGGCCGCAGGCGTTTGTTTGTTGGTTCCGCGCCGCCTTCCTCGCCGGATGGCTTCCTGTGACAGAGGTGATACACAGTTTCCAGAACTGTCTGAGGGCGGGAGCGGGAGCCGAGTCCTCTCCGAGCTGCTCGCCGTCACCGCTGCTCCCGCTCCCATCTCACAGCCGTTTCTCGCCGGCGCGCCCGCCCCACTCTGAAGGTGCCGCCCGGGAGGGACTCGGGGAGGGGGGACGGCGCGGCCGTTTCCAGCGGCGCAAGTGGCTTCTAGACGCGAGGGAGCATTTGATTTGCAACTGGGGCCGAGCGGATTGGTGCAGCTGGCGGCGGCGGGGCGGGAGGAGCGGCGGCGGCGGCGGCGGGGGGGTGGCCACTTTCAAACGGAGAGGGCGGCGGCGGCAGCGGGGACTCGCTGCGGAGGGAGCGGGGCTTGATTGCGCCACGAGAAGGTGTCATCACTGCACCGGGGCTAATTCCGGCGGAGGTGCCGGGAGTTACTTTCCCCTCCTCCCGCGCTGTTGTTTCTGTCGCCTTGGGAGGAGGAGGAGGAGGAGGCGGCGACGACGCGGGGGAGGTGGCGGCGTCGCTGCGCGAAGCGGCGGCTCTGCGCACAGCCCGGCGGGCGCCGTACGGTGCTTTCTCCGGTGCGGGGCGGCGGCCCAGTTCTCCCCGCCCCGGGATCCCCGCCTTCCTGGGGTCCTCAGCTTTCTCTGTCCGGCCGCCCCTTCCCCCCGCACGGGCTCTGCATCCCAGAGTCCTCCGCCCCCGGCTCTCCTCGCCCCGGGCCCCCCTCCCCGGGCGTACCCCCCCTCTCCCCGCCCCGGCTTTTCCACCCTGGGCTTCCCTCCCCGGCGCGCGGGGGCGGCCGTAGTCCCGGCACCCGGTGAATGCAGCGAGCAAACAAAAAAGCGGGCGATTTAAACGTGCCTTCGAAACCCGTTAGGAATGCATCGTCACCACGAGACCGTTTAAAAGCAGCTTTGGCTGGTTTTCTAGTAACTAGGAGGCAGGCGCCCCACCTCGCTTCGGCGGGGGCGAGGGTCTGTCGCCTTCTATTTACCACAGCCGAGGGGAAATTTAAATTTTCTCTTTGTAAAGTGATAGCTGCAGTTGAATGACTTAAGACGGCTACATTTTTAGGAAATTGAGTTAGAATCTGAAGTTTCCATTAATGGGAATGCTTAGGGGCTCCTTTCCCAAAGGTTTTTATTAGGTGAACTATTTTTCCTTTTTAGAAAACCTGCTGTGAACGGCTAGCTCTCTAGTTACTTGTACCTCAAGGCTAATACCTTTCAAAGTTAATGAACTAGTTTTGAGATACAGAGAAATTACTTCCCTGGAAGCTGGTTTAGGTAGTGATCCACCAGTGGTTAGAGATTAGGAAGTTGTGTTTGACCAGATCGCCGCTAATCAAGATTTCATCACTTTTAGCTGGAGAAAGGGAGCGTTCAGTGTAACTATACTTGTACTGACAACACTTTTGATAAAATAATTTATAGTAGTAGAGTGAGCAACACATACTGGACAGATAAAGTGCGTGTTCTGTGTGTGACACTTGCTATTAAATACCTTCACCCGAGAATTCTTAATGCCCTTTTGTCCCAACGATTTCAGTCTCATCTAATGCCACTTTTAAATCAGATTGACTTTGGTTATTTTGTTTTCTCCCTTAAGTTTATGTGTTTTTATATGTTATTTGATGAGTTGGCATACATACCTCCTCCTTACAGCAGCCAGAGATAAAAGGAGTTGCCTGAACTTGCAGTAGAATTTGAACTTGATTCCATCTTAAGGTCATAGGCTGCTTTCTAAGAAGAAAATTTGAGTGGGTTGTAACAGATTTTTAACTTTGACAAAGGTGGATGTATGTTCATTTAGAAAGAACAAGATTCCCCACCCCCCACAAGTTCCTCCTCTATCACCAGACAGGTTTTCAGCCTATAAGTGAATACTTTCGTTTCCTATTGCAGAGGTTGAAAGAGTAGCTATAAAGGGAAAATAGTGAAAAATGATGAGTGTGTGAAGTGGGAACAGGAGAAAAAACTTTTTGGACTTTAAGAACATGTTGTATTTTAGAATGAACAGTTGCTTAGCTCAGAGACTTTGGGTAGAAGGATTAACTAAAAAAGCAAACAAAACTTGGAGGACTTGGTGAGAATACAAACACATCTCCACGTGTTTCACCTTCATAAATAATTGATTTTTTACTTCAAAGAGCCCTTAGTGGCTTAAAGTATTATTACAGAAATGGTGTTATTTTACATGTACACGTTTTCAACTAGAGAAGCAAATATAAAACCAGATTGCTATCACCTAGAAATCATCATTTTATCCTTTTCCAGGTAATTGTGTATACATATGTATAATGAATCATACTGTCTGTACAGTTGTGTAAGGAGTGTTTTTTTTTTTTTCTCCTGTTAGCTAGTTTGTCTATTTGGGATACATTTGGATTTTCTTCCTTGGCCTCCAAATATAACAGCAGCTTTGTCTAAAACACTGTCCATTCAAAGATCATTGCATCTCGTTACTTCCTGTAAGTAGACACTGATCTGTAGTAACTTTTTTGACAGAACCTCTGACATTGAGGAGCCATGTCTTCGGAGTTAATCATGACTGGATTTGAAAAAGTTAGAATTAAAGTAGCATTTTTTTTTGTGTGTAATTTAGAGTCTTCAGTTTGAAGATTGTTTGTTTGAAAACTGTTTTAAAGAAATTTGCCTGATGTATTACTCTGCACACTCGCTGAGAAAAAAAAATCAACTGTTTGTGTTTCAGTACTGAGGTGGTTAGAACAGCAAACATCTAGACATCAAACACTGACCAAGTCTTGTATTTTTAGGCATTGTCAGGAGTGAGGAGGAGACAGATGACTCGCACAGTTCTGCTTGCCTGCTTCCTTTCTGTTGGTGAAGCTCTTTCCTCAGTTAGTAATATGGGGCACCTGTTACACTATTACAGTTCATGGTCTGTCAGAATTTGCACTGTATGCCCAGTTTTCCTACATGGTTAATAAAATAAGACATTCTCTAGAGGAAAATACAACACTTTTGTCAATATCTTGCTGCTTATTTGGATTGGCATTGAAATGCTTGACTTAATTGGTCAAACAGTGGGAATTATACCAATGTTAAACTTCTTTCCTCTCTGTTCGAGCCTGTTATAGAACACTGTTGCCTTGTTTAACAGTAAATTTAAAAATTTTTTCAAATAAAGGCTGACTTTGCTTGGAGTTGTTAGTTTCTTAGATTGTATCATAAGTCTGATAGGAACCTTAATTGGCAAAGTTTTAGTTCCTGAGTCAGTAAGTTGTTTCCTTTAAAGTTTTAGTGTTCAGCTGGTTTTCTCTATATTAAGAAGACCTTGTTCAGTCATTAAGCCGTGTCCTACTCTTTGCGACCTCACGGACAGCAGCATGCTTGGCTTCCCTGTCCTTGTCTTGTCTCCCAGAGTTTGCTGAAACTCATCCATTGAGTTGATGTTGCCATCCAGCCATCTCATCCTCTGTCACCGCCTTCTCTTCTGCCTTCAATCTTTCCCAGCATAAATGTCTTTTCCAAGTGAGTCGGCTCTTCTCATCAGGTGGCCAAGTATTGGAGCTTCAGCGTCAGTCCTTCCAGGGAATATTCAGGGTTGATTTCCTTTAGGATTGACTGATTGATCTTCTTGCTGTCCAAGGGACCATCAGATGTCTCCCTCAGCATCACAATTCAAAAGCATTTTAAGAGCATTGTATCTGAGTCTTTGCAACCCCGTGGACTATAGCCTGCCAGGCTCCTTTCTCCATGGAATTCTCCAGGCAAGAATACTGGAATGGGTAGCCATTCTCTTCTCCAGGGGATCTTCCTGCCCCAGAGATTGAACCAGGTCTCCTGCATTTCAGGCAGATTCTTTACTGTCTGAGCCACCAGGGAAGCCCATATGAAGACCTGGCAGCACTTTATTTGGTAATGTATTTAAAATTTGGACAGTTGATATTTTTATTATATATAGTATATAAAATTTCAAAAAGTTGAGACAATTGAGAGTCTTGCTATTTGCTTGGTGAAAGTGAATGGGAAAGTCGCTCAGTCATGTCTGACTCTGTGACTCTATGTGCTATACAGTCCATGGAATTCTCCAGGCTGGAGTACTGGAGTGGGTAGCCTTTCCCTTCTCCAGGGGATCTTCCTAACCCTGGGACCAAACCCAGGTCTCCTGCATTGCAAGCAGATTCTTACCAGCTGAGCCACCAGGAAGCCCAGGAATACTGGAATGGGTAGCCTATCCTTCTCCAGTGGGTCTTCTGACCCAGGAATTGAACCCAGGTCTCCTGCATTGCAGGTGGATTTTTTACCAGCTGCCCATTTGGGAAGCCTATTTGCTTGGTGTGTTTATACAAAGAATATTGATATGTGATTGTGAGGGATTTATATTTTGGTATTTTCACAGATGGTTGGCTCTGATGGAATAAGTAAACTCTGCACTCCTAATAAATGGAAGAGTGGTCCTGGAGCCCCTTTTTACCTTTCAGTTGAAGTGGCATCTTGTTAAGATTAGGCAGGGTTGAGTGTCGTGGAACAGAGAGAAAATTTAGTCTAAGAGAATATTGATTGTGACTCTGGTCATGTTATTGTGGCTTGGCCTTATCTAGCCTAAACTTTGAAAGTTTCAGGTAAGGATGTCTTCCTTACTTGAAAGCAACATAAGTGGGAAGAGTCTTCCTTACCTGAAAGCAACAAAAATAGGAAGAGTGTGTATTTCCATTTTTGAGTTCTTTGTTAACTCTAGACTAGTGGTATATTATGTGCACTTAACAGACGTTCAAGGACCAAGGTTTTAATGAATACTCTAAAACAAGTTACATGTTTACCTTTTTTGCTTTTGGTTCTTCAGGTAGAGTTAAAGACTGTTAAGGTGATTGAGGGCAGTTGAAGTAAGTTCATTTTTTTAAACTTTAGGTTCTTTTTGTTGAATTAAATCACAGTTTTCTCTTGTTTTGAAAGCACTTCCAACTGGCAATAATATATAGTTTTTAATACTGATCTGCACAGGATCAGACATTTAATAATGTCTGCACATGAGATTTTATTAATTTGAAAATTCATGACAGCTTCTAAGACAGTTTCTAAGCAGTTATTTTAAGTGAAGGTTTTACTGGTGAGAGTCCAAACTGAAGAATAAAATGAACATTTTTTTCTTTTACTCCTTTCTCCAGAGTAAGCAGCAAGAATTGGCAAGGTTAACAAGTTGCTGGAGTTTGAGCTGCCTGGTTTTGTGTTTGTTTAGCACAAAGTACACTTAACATGATTTCAGATTTTTCTTGATTAGTCATGGTCATTTTTATGACCATCAGTTATTTCAGTGTTGAAATAAAAAGATGCACTTTAGATGTGTAGGCTGAATACTTGTGACTTGTAACTTTTTTGAGGTCAAGGACACTTGAGATCCAAAACCTGTGGGAACCTCTCTAGCAGAAAAAGTGAGTTACTCAAGAATTTGCATGTCATTTCAGGGTCTAGATGAATACTTTTAAGTGCATCCTTGGATTTCAATTTGGCATTTAAATTCTAGTGACTTCTTTTTGTGATTTCTCTCTGATCCTTTTACATCACTGTTAAACCACACATTATAGTTAAAATGCCTGTCTAGAACAGTCATTTTTCTGCTTATTGGTTACTGGCTTGAAAATCAGATAAGTTTATATAATGTAGTGTACACTGGCCCTAAGAAGGCGCCTCAGGGGTTTTCCTTTGAGAAAAATTCACAAGTTTCTAGATATGGCTTTAATTTAAGTTGCTTAAAACACCACCCTCCTACCCTGCCCTCTTACCCCCTTACTGCTAGTCTGTTGATTTAAAGCAGAGATCAGTAAACTATTTTAGTAAAGGGGCCAGATAGCAAATATTTTAGGCTTTGTGGGCCTGATAGTCCCTATTATAGCTGTTCAACTCTGCCATCCTAAGTGTGAAAGCAATCAGTGGACAAAAAGTAAATGAATGAATGTGACTGTGTCCCAATAAAACTTTATTTACAGATAGTGAAATTTGAATGTGGGATAATTTTCAGGTGTTCTGAAATGTTCTTTTGATTCCCTCTCCCAAGCCATTTAAATACATAAAAACCATTCTTAAGTATTGAACACCAGCAGGTTGTAGACCCCTGATTTATAATGCCACAGCCGTACCTATATATATATATATATATAAAACCCGTACTGTAGTATATATACCTGTAGAACAGTATATACCTGTAGTGTAGGATGTGCATGCATGCGTGCTAACTCTCTTCAATCATTTCTGACATTTATGACCCTATGGACCTTTGCCTGCCTGGCTCCTCTGTCCATGGGATTCTCCAAGCAAGAATACTAGATTGGGTTGCTGTGCCCTCCTGCAGGGGAGTTTTCTGACCCAGGGATCAAACCAGCGTATCTTACGGCGCCTGCATTGGTAGGCAGGGTCTTTGCCAGTAGTGCCGCTTGGGAAGCCTGTAGTATACTATAGTGATACAGTTTTAGCTGGTCACCAGATTATTTCTGCTGGGACTGAATTCCAGTTGAAATCAGAAGTTTGATAAATATGAAGGCGGTTGACTCATCTCAGGGCTGTGGCTCCTAACTCTTTGGTTCCTAGATAGACTTTGAGGGTAGGATGTGTAATACAGGACCCCCATGCACCTTGCAAAACACAGCTAGATAGTCACACCCTCCCAGGAGGCCAGGCCCAGAAGCCCTGCCTGAGGGAAATATACATTATGACCTGGGACTGCATCCAGAGGGGTGTGATGTCTCTCCACGCAGGGTGTGTGTCACACCAGTTGGAAGTGAATACCTGCTGCCCAGAGGACACAAAGCCCTGTGATAGTGTTCAGGGAACCGCTCGTGCTCTCTCTGTCCAGCTCTCCAGCAGGCAAAATGGCATTTGCAGCCATCTTCACATCAGCTTGCCAGGAAATATGTTTCAAGTTCTAAGTTAACAGACTGTTGTTTGTTGAGTACATTTTAGTTGTCTGACCCCTGATAACATGTAGTCCGTGGCCTTAATCTTCGTGATAACCTCTTTCTAAATCTCAGGAGGTGTCCAGCAGCAGGAAGTCCGTGGTGCCATCACCTGGGAGGAGGAGGATGGATGGCACAGGTCTTTGATTCAGCCTCTGGCTTTGCCCTAGACTCATCTGTGTGTCTTTGCCCTTGCTGCTTAACCTCTCCAGAACCTACTGTACGTACTTCCTTTTAAAATTAGGAAAGGTAAATTATCTCCAAAACATTTTCTAGAGATTGTTAGGATTTTGTGTGTTTCTTTGGGGAAGATGTCCTGTAGACACAATCCATGGCTGAGACTGTTTTCAGCTTTAGCCTCAGAGACTACTTTGCAGACCTTGCTGCTAGGTTTTGAGACTGTCTTGTTTCTGTGACTGTAGTAACAGGACTTGTACAGTTGTGATGAAATGTTTGTTTTAATATATAATTTAGATGATGTGTAAATGCAGTTTTTGTTGTTGTTGTTAAGTGACTCATCTAGATCTTCTAGTGTACAACATTGGAAGTCTATAAATTTTGTTTTTAAACTGTACTTTAAGATTTTTTGGTGACTTAACATTGTCAGTGGTAACTGATAGTTTCTGACAACCGGCTATAATCAGGGAACAAAGTTCCTCAAAACAGCTGCATTTCAGCCTGTGCACAGTGTAATTGTCATTAGCTGGTTGAGTCTGGTTTCTGCAGAAGCTGCTTTGTATATCCTGTATAAGAACATCTGGTTTGAGCATTTAAAAATCTTTTAAAATTACCCTGTACTACTTTGCATTTATTGGCTTATTCTTCCGAGAGTCAGATAAGGGAGTGTAGACTCCTTTCCCATCCTTGACATTGGTTCATTCAGAACTATCTCCTGCTAACTGTTTTTTTTTTTTTTTAAGTGTTATTCTTCAGTGAAGTTCTAGTTTGATCTGAAGAATGTGTGTGTGTGTATGTGTTAAAAATTAGGATTTGGTTTAAAGATCCCAAGGCTGAATGGAACACAAACGTCTCATTGCAGTGAAGTGTTATATAAAAAACTTTCTTTTCATATATTCTGAAGAGATTGGTCTTATGTTCGTTTTCTCCAGTAATTTGTTAAAAAAGAAAAAAGTATGAAAAGAGGACCTATAGTGCAAAATAGACTACATCTTTCATGTGAATTTTGACACAGAGCAATAGCACTGTGTTAAGTGTTAAGGAGGATTCTGAGGTCACGCCTGGGCTTGTGGAAAAAAAGAATGACCTAATTTATTAACCATGCCTGCCATGGGTAGAGGAAATGGTGTGTTTGGTAACCATCTCTGGAATGTAGCTTTTTTTTTTTTCCTTTCCCCCAAAATAGTACTGCTCTGGAAATGGATAAGAGGTTGAGTATTTATTTGACTTTGAATTCTTTAAAGGTAGTTTAAACCCTAGTTTTCTTGTCCGAGTTAGTTTTTCTATTCTTACCACATATATTTTTACTGACCTGCTGCTGGTACACTGGCTATTCTTATGTTTTGAAAACTTTCACTTTTGAATTAAATAATGAATGAGTGATAGTAGCATTTTATGGCATTATCCTATTACCTTTTCTATTTTTTTCCTCCTATGCTATTTCATCAGGTATTTTAAAACAAGATGAGCCTTTGATACCGCATCTCAGGAAGGAGGTGGAATATACGTAGTTATTGGTAGCTGCTCAATATATGTAGTTCATATATATTTTCATATACTATGAATATATGTAGTTTATTGGCTGGTGCCTGTGTGGGGCCAAGAAGCTGTGCTCCCAGTGTCTTCTATAATGTGAGGAGCAAGAAACAACAGTTCTGGATTTTAAATCTTTACTATTAACAAATAGCATAGTGCAGGATCATGGTAAAAAATTAAAATCATCTAAAAGGTCATTCAGTTCAGTTCAGTCACTCAGTTGTGTCTGACTCTTGGCGACCTCATGGACTGCACCACGTCAGGCCTCCCTGTCTATCGCCAACTCTCGGCGTTTACCCAGACTCATGTCTATTGAGTTGGTGATGCCATCCAACCATCTCATCCTCTGTCGTCCCCTTCTCCTCCTGGCTTCAATCTTTGCCATCATCAGGGTCTTTCCCAATGAGTCAGTTCTTCACATCAGTTGGCCAAAGTATTGGAGTTTCAGCTTCAGCATCAGTCCTTCCAATGAATATTCAGGACTGATTTCCTCCTTTAGGATGGACTGATTGGATCTCCTTGCAGTTCACAGGACTCTCAAGAGTCTTCTCCAACACACTCCAGCTCAAAAGCGTTAATTCTTCGGCACACAGCTTTCTTTATAGTCCAACTCTCACATCCAGACATGACTACTGGAAAAAACGATAGCTTTGACTAGATGGACCTTTGTTGGCAAAATAATGTCTCTGCTTTTTAATATGCTGTCTAGGTCATATGCTGTAAAAGGTCATAACTGGAAGTAAAATTTCCCAATCTATTCAGTCTAGAACTCTGCAGTCACTCTATAAATTTTCCATGAATCTGCAAGCAGTTGTGTGTATATATATATATATCTTCCCTCTTTTATATGTAAATGGGCTGATATTCCATTTTTCTCCCCTGCAGTTTGTGGGTGTTTCTTTCTTGGTATGTCTTTTGGTATCTTCCACATCTGAACATACAGATCTACTAGAAAGGCATTCTGAGTAGATGGAAACGGGTAGAAGCTCAGGGTTGGAGTCCATAATGTCTGGTTGCCTTATATTGTTTGGGGTGAATTCATGGAAAGAGAACAAAAATACATCCCAAATACAGATGGTTGGAATGTTTTATCATAACTGCTCTTCAGGTGCTGACTCTAATTGTCATCAATTACAGAGACCTAGGAGGGATTTAATAGATTATTTTAGGGCTCATAAACAGAGATTGGATTACTTATAAAGGCAAATGGTAGCTGCCTGTGATTCATTCAGAACCACTCACATTTATAAATTTCTTAAAATCTTGAAAAACTTTTATTTACTTTTAAAGTCCGGTTTTAAAAATAATTTATAAAGAACTTAATGGTGAACTAGTGTGTTACAGCACTTGGATTTTCTTAGTAACATTCACAGGGATGACTATTGCATTTATTATTATCTGGGCAGTTATTAAAATCTTTTTTTGGGGAGAGGTGGTGGGTTATTTGTTGCTAATATAAACTCTTTTTCAGCTGAATATTTTCAAGTAGATGTCCCTGCAGAGACTGTAGAAGTTTGGGCACCATGTCCTTTAAACAAATTTTGATATATGACATTATAACAGACACATTTTTATAAGTTCTTTTTTTCTGAGTTGAAATATTTAGACAAGATTAAAGCGTTTAACACTTAAGATCTAAGCAGTTTGTCAGTTATATCAAATCTATGACTGTCTTTTTGACCAGATATAATTTTCCGGTTAAAGTGAGAAATCTGAGTTTGAGTTACAGTCACAGTAGTATTTTTAAACTCTGAGCATTTGAATTTAGATAGTGTTGTTAATTTGAAAACTTTATGTCTAAGAGATTAATGTTTGCTATAAAAACTGAGATAAGAAACCAGCTGATCTTGTTCACATTCATTTATGGATGGATAAGAGATTACTTTGAAGTATAGGTCATTATTATATTCGGTTATTTATTTGGGGTAATGTATACTCTTTGAATGGAGAAGGAAATGGCAACCCACTCCAGTATTCTTGCCTGGAGAATCCCATGGACGGAGGAGCCTGGTGGGCTACAGTCCGCAGGATCTCAAAGAGTCAGACACGGCTGAGTGACTTCATTTTCACTTTCACTTTCATACTCATTCATTGAAGATAAGAAGAAAGAAAATCTATTAAGAAAATGTGAGTCTTTCTTTATGGGGGAAGTATTAATAGTCTATGACCAGTGACTGAGGGACCAAATCATGTTGCATAGTGTTTAAAAATAATATTTGAATGTCTGAACTTAGCAAATAGAGCCACCTCGTTACAAAATCTTTTGTCTTTATGTAAGACTTCTTGGTGTTTGGCAGTCAGTTCTTTAATGTATGTTTTTATATTATACATATGCTAAATACATTTACAAATATAGTACATTTAAATATTAGATTATTAACTTTGACAGAGAATGGAAGGACACCTTATAAATTTGAAAATAAATAGTAGAAGTTACTCCAGTTAAAGATTAATTAGATATTAAAGTGAAGTGTCTCACATTCTCTAAAGCTGAGTTGAACATAGGATAGAGTTTACATTCAGGAACTCAGTTATTCATCCTACATTGTGTGGGTGTGTTCAGTCACTCAGCCGTGTCCGACTTTGTGGGCCCATGGACTGTAGCCCACCAGAGTCCTCTGTCTGTGGGATTTTCCCATACGAATACTGGAGTGGGTTGCCATTTCCTACTCCAGGGGATCTTCCTGACCGGGGGATTGAGCTCAAGTCTCTTGACTCCTGCATTGACTGGTGGATTCTTTACCACTAGCGCCACCTGGGAAGCCCCGTTCATCCACTGCATTAGTTATGTATTAAGTGATACACAGAGAAGGAATATGTAGAGGTCTTTGAGTACTTTCTAGAACTTCTTGAGAGTGAAATAAATAAGAATGAAAACATACTGGACAAAACTGATACTTTGAGTGAAAAAAATAGCCTTTCTGCATATAAACCATAAGCAATTAAAATCACTAGGGTGCAATCCTTAATATAGTTGTAGAGTTTATGGCCTGATAATTTGGTCCCTGTTCCACCACAGAATAATGCTAATAATGGGACAGTTCCTCAAATCTGTCTTTTTCCCAGGTGTAGCACTGAATAAACATTCTGAAATTCTTAATCATCTTACTCTTTTTGTGAAAGTTCTTCTTTCTGTCCTCCAGGGTCATTTCTCCTTCTTCCTTGGCTAGAGTCACATACCAGTCATGCCTCCCTGGAACCACACCCAGGTCACTAAATTTGTTCCCTTGCAAATTCCTGAACCACTTGGGGATGGGTTCCTTGAGCTAAGGCTGCTCTTAACTTAGTGCCTGCCGGTTCCCCACCCTAATTTCAGTCCAAGGAAAACATAAATTTGAAGGTTTTGAGGCAGCTTGCTGTCTCATGTACATATCCTGTGAAAATGTTAGTTCCTCAATCATGTCTGACTCTTTGCAGCCCTGTGGACTGTAGCCTACCAGGGTCCTCTATACCAGGCAAAAATGCTAGCGTTGGTTGCCATTTCCTTCTCTGGGAAATCTTCCTGACCCAGGGATTGAACCCAGGTCTTCATAACAGTTACCACACTGCAGCTAGTTATCTAGATATCTGCTTACTGTATCTCCCTCTGGGCCATTCCCTACCTTGTTCATCATATCTTTGGCATCTAACTTGATACAGTTTTAATTGAATGAACATGTTAACTAATCCACTGCTTTTTAACACGTGTGGCAGGAGAGGCTGAAGGAGAGCGATCTGCATGCAGGATGTTGCGTATGCTTCCTGAGGAGATGATGCCCTGCGCGGCTACCACACGTGCCTGGTTGTCTCGGCTCGTCCTCCCTGTTTCCAAAGGATTGTCACTTGACTGATCCAGCCAGGGTCTTTGGCCAATGACTTCCTCTTACTTGGCCTTTCTAGGCAGTGTTCAGATTATAATCAGGTTTCCTAGGTAGTTTTTTTGCTTTTTGGGCAAAGTCCCAATTGCCTAATAATTAGTATTTTGTCTACTTAGCTGTTATGCTTCTCATGGCAAATGGACACTCCAGGCTCCTGTAAATTGTATCACTTTGAAGCCAGTTTTGATGAAATCAGATAGGATGTTAGAAGAGCCCTGTTGAGGACTGGACCCAGAGTTCTGGGGGTGCCTGTTGTAGCTGCCCTTTGAAGTCTTTTTTTTTTTTTTTTGAAGTTTTGCTTAAGACCCATTTCTGTGAAGTCTTTATTTCACATTTAATCCAAGAGAATCTCTGTTCTCTAGAACTTAACTATAACCTTTTAGAGACACACTTGTATAAAACATTTGAGTGATGATGCAAAGCAGGAGTTGATTGCGTGTTAAAGAAAATAGTACATTAAAAGGCTGAGTGAAAAAGTTCTAAAAGATGAAAAAGGTGAAATGAGTGGTACTGAATGTAAATGGTTTTAATTGGAGTGGTGGATGGTTCTTGGTGGTTTTGAGCTGAGCCCTCAAGAAGAGATGGGATTGGGATGGATGGGTGAGGAGGAAAGGGCCAAGGAGCACTGGGAGCAGAGGCTGAGGCTGGAAAGAAGAGGTGTTTTATGACAGAGGCCAGGCAAGCTGGTTAGGGGTTCTTGGTAGGAGAGATGTTTGGGTAGAGCAGGGAGGGGCCAGGTGGTGGGAAACCTGGGTTTCTAGCTGGAGCCATTTGCAGTGTGAAACGGAGAGATTGGCAGAGGAAATAGCTTGGAGAGGTCACCTTACAGGGTGGATTAATTTGCTGTAATAATTCCATAAAGAAGGCTGAGCATTGAAGAATTGATGCTTTTGAACTGTGGTGCTGATGAAGACTTGAGAATCCCGTGGACGGCAAGGAGGGCAAACCAGTCAATCCTAAAAGAAATATTCATTGGAAGGACTGATGCTGAAGCTCCAATACTTTGGCCACCTGATGCAAAGAGCCGACTCATTGGAAAAGACCCTGATGCTGGGAAAGATTGAGGTTAGGAGGAGAAGAGAGTGACAGGATGAGATGGTTGGATGGTATCATCAGCTCAATGGACATGAGTTTGAGCAAACTCTGGAAGATAGTGAAGGACAGGGAAGCCTGGCATGCTGTTGTCTGTGGGTTGCAAAGAGTTGGACCCAACTTAGTGACAGAACAACAAAGAAAACCGTGGGCATGGAGAAAGGAAGGCTAGTGCCTGAAGCAGTCTAGGGGTAGGTGGCTGAACACCTGGTGGGGCAGTAGGGGGACTTGAAGGGATCACATATTAGGAAATGATGAGCCTTTGCAGTTGAACAGAAAGGTAAGAAAGGATTGTTGTTGATGTTGCTTAGTCGCTTAGTCATGATTCTTTGTGTCCCCATGGGCTTTAGCCCGCCACGCGCCTCTGTCCATGGGATTTCCCAGGCCAGAATACTGGAGTGGGTTCCCATTTCCTTCTCCCGGGGACCTTCCCGACCCAGGGATCGAACCCACGCCTCGTGCTTTGGCAGGTGTATTCTTCACCGCTGAGCCACCTGGGAAGCCCAAGAAGAGATACATATTAGTAAATTAGTGAGCAAATAGTTAAGATTCTGAATATGAAGGCACTGCAGAGAGTAATATGCTAGGTTTTATATATATATATTAAGTATACAGTGTTTTGCCCAAAATGTGCTGCCGCTTTTTGTTACCTCTTTGTTCTTCCGGACTCAGCTCAGAATCTTACCAACGCCATCAGCATGTGTTTCTCTAGCCTTGTGTTGACCACTGTCGAGCACTCACCATGTTGAATTCCTGCTGACCAGTCTGTCTACTCAGCTAGACCGGGAGCTCCCTGAGATCAGACGCAGTCAATGTGCTCCAGCACCTCCTCATACATTAGACATTCAGATGTTTGTGGGATGCATTATATGCCATTAGGTTTTCTTGCTGCTTTCTCTGGAGCGTTGCAAGTAGCCCTTTTAATTGATTATTACTTATCTTACTACCATCTAGACAATAATCAGCGAGTGCCCTAAATGATGCTGAGGGCCCTCTGCTTGCTCTATTGGTTTTCGTTGGACAGATGTTTGCAGCTTACAACCACTGTATTGTGTGTCTTAAAGACCGTAACATGTGCATACTTTGATTTCTTGATGGAGTAAGTAACCCCAGGTGAGGTAAATCAGCCTGATGTCAAGGTTTAAGTACCTCAGAGCCACAGAGGAGGTGATGCTGGTGTGCCCACGCCCCATTACTATGCAGGTTCCCTGGAGAAGTGCAGCACACACAGCGTACTTCACCTCCTTTACTCAGGCTCTTTCAGGGCTGGTGAGAATGGAGTTCATTAGAAGGGAAATACTATTTTTACTTTTCTTTTACTTAGGTATTTTTGCGTGTTAGGAGCATCATCCGTTTTGGCCAGTGCTTGCATTTTGCATATAGTCGCTGTTGAAAGCATGTGCTTTCTCTGAGAGCTGTGTGTGAACACTAGGAGGAGAGCATTTTGGTGTAAAAAGATTCTGAGTTTTCCAAACTCTTCTGTTTAGGTAAAGCTAGTTGTCCGAATCAGTGAAGATGCAGCCAACGTTTGTTGCCTCATTTCTAGCTGGGGAGAGTTTATGGGCTTTCTCAGCCTCTTTCTCCTCCTCACCGTTCTTAACACCTGCTCATGATGGGGGTCTGTATTCTTGCCCTGATGCTTCACACTGTGACTCTTAAGGAATTCCTCTTTAGGAAACACTTTCCTTTTCTCTTTTTATCGTTCTCAAGCTCTCTTGCAGTGTAGGATTTAGGAGCTGAAGCTGTTACTGGGAACGAGTGGGTCTTTGCCTTTCTGTTTTTGCGTGTTGCCTCCTGACGGTTTGGTGGGGGGGGCAGGGGTGCCTTCTAGAAAGTGAGAGGACAGCTCAGCTGTCAGCACCTGGCGTTTTGGCAGAGGGTGACAGGGCAGGGAGGATAATCACGTGGGCAGTGGGCCACAGGAGTTTGCCGACTGAGGAACTTTCTCTGGGGTGGGCCTGCCCTAGGTTGCTGGGTGTTAGAGTTACGGGTGAAGAGGGCTCTGCAGAAAAGCCAGGGCTGTGGGTGGGGCCTCACTGGTTGTAGATTTTATGACTGTTGATGCTACCTGTGACCCAGATCAGGACTCATGTCCTGGCTTCCTCTTGGAAATTCTTTTAATCATCTTTTGAAGAATCATTTGGTAAAAACATACAAACCTTAACTGGTGTCTCAGAAAGGAAATTTTTTGTGTAGATCAGGGGCCTGAATGTTTGAAAGAACCGTATAGGTCTGTTTTGAAGGTGGGAGCAGATGCATTGTGTGGCATGCTTTGAGCTTTTCTTGACTTAGGTTTTCCAGTTCCACTTGGAGCGGCCCTTTGGGTTTGTATTTCTGACTCGTAGAGCAGTTTCTGTCTTGTTCTGTTCTAGCGTAGTGATGCTCCACATTCTTTCCCCACAGGCTTCCTGTGTGCCCCACTCTTAGGAACTCACCACATTGTGATGGTGGGATTCCCAGGGAGGGAGAGTTTGGGATATACTTTTCTGAGAGGCTGAGCGGGGAGGGGATAGCTCACCAACCATACTTTGACTTGGAAAGCCCTCCTCTCTCTTTGGGAATTACCGATCTGGCAGTAGTATTTGGGCCCTAAAGATGTCAAGGTGACGAGTAATTTTCAGTTTGGAAAAGCTTTTTGGTTGTGTTTAGAAAGCTGCCCTGTCTGAATGTAACGTCACGGCCATCTGTGGGAGTTCGGTGGTGGCCATCAGTCCCAGGCCACTGCCCTCTTTCTCTGTTCTGTGGTGCCGGAGGCCTGTTACCACCAGCTGCCTGGCAAGAGCTGGCCGGGTAGACTGGGTGTCTGCTCAGACTGCTTTCTTCATTTGGTTGAGTTGGGTTGGACAAGGCTTGTAAGGAGTTGGGGAAAAGGTAGTGAAATTGGATTTTGCCTGCTCACAATGTGACCTTGGGCAGGTCACTGCTTAAACCTTTTAGACTTGAGTTTTCCTCCTGAGTAAAGGGAGGAGTCTAGATAAGAATGAATTGCTGGGGTGCTAGAGATGACTAGGGTAGGTATTTGCATTCCCAGTGCTCCATTTGTTCTGTCCCTAGAATTCTAGGTATTCCGTTTTTAGGGTTCTTTCAGTAGTATTTGCCGGAGAAGCAATGCTGCCCAGTGCAGTGTAGATATTCACACATCCTGGCATAGCCCCGTCCCTAACCACTCTGCCCTCCAATACACGTGTAAAATATGAGTCTGTATATAGTGAGGAAGCACTGTGCTCATTGCCATGGGTTTTTCTCTGCAGAGCTTGCTGCCAGTCAGCTAAAGAGACTCTCGGAGTAGTTGTAGTGATAATGTCACAGGAGTGAGAGAGAAGCCTGGCACCTTTGGGAGACCTGCTGATGTGTAATTTCTCCACCTCTCCCCCTCCTTTTTGAACCTGTTCTGTTAATAATTGCACCTAATTATGTCTCTTTGGTCTTTTTATTGTTTATAATTCAAATGCTACTTAAAGCCGATTGTTTGCTTTTTGTGTGCTGTAAATCCTGGGCTACCATCTGAAGCACAACTTGATGGTTGTGTATTATCATCTTGGGTTAAGTGCTGTCTCATTGCTTTGCAGGCTGCCTGCTGTTTCCCGGGGAGATCATGAAACGAGGTCGCCTTCCCAGCAGCAGTGAGGATTCTGACGACAATGGCAGTAAGTCCTGCTTTGTTGTTCTTGGAGCCTCCCAGGGTTTGGGTCCATGTAAAAACAGGATTTTTTTAATGTAATGCTTTAAAGAGCTGAGGTGCTTCATGTATCAGGGAGGTCAGAAGAGAGCCAAGGCCTGAGCATCACATCTGAGTGGGATGCCGCAGGTCTTTATCTTGCTGGGTGAGGTTGAATGCAGGCGGCATTCCTCAGGCTTCCTGTTTGCTGTCCAAAGGTGAATAATCCAGTTTCCAGAGTCACTGGTGTGTCTGTTTTTCCTAAACATCATTTACAGCACTTCACAGTTGCTCTTTATGAAAAGGGAACTTAATCGAAGCCAGTTAATTATTAACCAGTCCAGCCTGATACAAAGGGAGATTGGGCTGCCTGGTGTGATGTGAAAATATCAAGCACAGGTTTTTAGTAGGTCACGAGTCAGCGCTCTTCAGTGGTTTTGAACATGACTGTATTTAATAATACTACTGTCTGCGACTCAGCTCTCTGGCATCCTCATATTTTCACAGTGCAGCTGAGAACCAGAAGTTAGTTGGCTTCCAGGCAGTCAAAATAAATGTCACACAGCGTCTGTGTATTGGGAAGCTCACAGACGACCCAGGGAAGAGTGTCTTTCAGATAACAAGGAAATTTTGAACCTAGCAGCGTGCCTGAGCTCTGGCCCATTATCTTATGTTTTGTATTACAGATCAGATTTGGGAAACCTTGAAAGAGTGCTTGCTCTGCTGAGTGATGGGAAAGGTATTGGGCCTGTTTACAAGGAACTCTGTCTTTGACACATGACTCTCCATCAGAGCTGGATCTTATCAGGACAGTTGGAGATGCCTTTCTATGCACTGTGGAAATGAATATATGTAGACACACATTCAGAGGAGGGAGGGGCCAGGGAAACCTATAGAGGAGACGGAAGTTGAGCAGTCCTGAAGGATGAAATTGTTTTATGCAAACTGTTGTTTTTCTGTGCTCCAAGTTTTGGCAGATTCAGTTAAGTTCAGTTCAGTCACTCAGTCGTGTCTGACTTTGTGACCCCATGGACTGCAGCACGCCGGGCCTCCCTGTCCGTCGCCAACTCCCGGAGTTTATCCAAACTCCTGTCCATTGAGTCGGTGATGCCATCCAACCATCTCATCCTTTGTCGTCCCCTTTTCTTCCTGCCCGCAATTTTTCCCAGCATCAGGGTCTTTTCCAGTGAGTCAGTTCTTCGCATCATGTGGCCGAAGTATTGGAGTTTGAGCTTCAGCATCAGTCCTTCCAGTGAATATTCAGGACTGATTTCCTTTAGGATTGACTGGTTTGATCTCCTTGCTGTGCAAGGGACTTAAGAGTCTTCTCCAACACCACAGTTCAAAGGTATCAATTCTTTGGCACTCAGCTTTCTTTATGGTCCAACTCTCACATCCATACGTGACTACTGGAAAAACCATAGCCTTGACTAGACGGGCCTTTGTTGGCAAGGTAATGTCTCTGCTTTTTAATATGCTGTCTAGGTTGGTCATAACTTTCCTTCCAGGGAGTAAGTGTCTTTTAATTTCATGGCTGCAGTCACCATCTGCAGTGATTTTGGAGCCCAGAAAAATAAAGTCTGCCACTGTTTCCCCATCTATTTGCCATGAAGTGATGGGACTGGATGCCATGATCTTAATTTTCTGAATGTTGAGCTTTAAGCCAGCTTTTTCACTCTCCTCTTTCATGAAGAGGCTCTTTAGTTCTTTACTTTCTGCAGATTAAAAGCAGCAGAATTAAAAACAGCAAATTAGGAAGCAAGGCTTTGCTGTGGGCAGCACACTGACAGCCAGCAGAGCTATTAGAAGAACTCAAACACAGTTTGATTGGAGCTTTGGGTGCAGGCATGGAGCAGCTCGGAGGAGAATTGGTGGTGATGGGAAAGCTGTGACCAGATGGGGAAGGGCTGGGACCCTCCCGGACAGACAGTGGGAGCTGACCTTCGGCACGAGGCGGGAGTGGACTGGGTCAGGAAAGCAGAGGTACAGGAGTGAGTGCTCCGGGTGAGGGGCTTGCCTTCTGTTTCAGGGGACTGTGTGAAGGGGCTGCATGTCCCCCCCCACCCCACCCCCAGCTCCCCTGTGGGAGCTGTTGGGAATTCCTTCTGAACTTCTTGGTACTTGTTGGTTCACGGCCCCCACTACTTGTTTTCTTTAATATTTACTTAGGCTTTTTACTCCTTGAGGCAAAAACGAGCTTAGGGATCCCTTTCCTGCACCTTGGGTGCCTGTCAAAGTGTCCTCTGGAGTTGTATGCACTCAGTAAGTGCTTGGTGCTTGCTGCTTGCTGAATACACAGTGTTGCCCTGCAGCAATTGCAAAGAGGAAACATTGCTTTTTAGGTTCAGAATTAATCAGAAGAAGGGTTCAAGAATTACTTCCAGTGCTTGATGAAAGGGCCCAGAGAGGCCTCTTCCCTTGCGTTTTTGGTTGAGGAGCAGGTCTGTGCTTGCTCTGACTCGGGCCTCTTATCCACCTTGGGAGGTCTCAGTCACAAAAGGTTCTCCTGGGATGTTCTCTCAGACTTAGACCTTTCTGCTTTCTGGAGTAGAGCTGCCCAGTAGAAGGGAGATGTTCTAGTGTAAGGAACTGCGTTTTAAATTTTTATTTAATCTTAATTAAAATTTAAAAAAGCCACATGGCTAGTGATTACCATAGTGGACAGTATAGTTCTGGACCCTGGCCCAGTCCAGGCCTGTCAGCTGTCCAGAGGCCCTTCCATTTATCATTGCCGGCGGACATAACGAATCCCACAGCCTTTGTGGCTTAAACAACAGACATTTACTTCTCATGATTCTCGAGGCTGGAAGTCCAAGGTCAAGATGTTGGCAGGTTAGCTTTCTCCTGAGGACTCTCTGCTTGGCTTGCAGACCGACTGCCACCGTCTTACTGAGTCTTCACAGGTCTTTTCTCTGAGCCTGTGCGTTCTTGATGTCTCTGTGTGTTTAAATGTCCTCTTGTGATCCAGTGACATTGGATTGGGACCCATCATTTTAATCACCATTTTAAAGGCTTTATGTCCAAGTAATATAATGCAGTCACATGCTGAGGTACTGGGGGGTTATGTTTCAACATGAGAAATTTGGGGGGGGACATAGTTCAGCCCATAGAAGACCAGATGTTTCATCTAAACCTGTTTGTTCACCCAGAGCTCTAGGAGGAAGGAAGGTGTCCAAAGCCCCCACCAAAAGTGTATCCATCAAGTCACCTTCTTTGTAATGGGCTGGTTTTTGTCCTCCAGCTAATATGTTTGTGTCTATGCTGGTCTCCCTGAAGAAAGCAGGATGGAGGGAGGACTAAGGTAGATATTTATAATGTGCTGGAGGGCTAATGTAGGTAGACCACAAAGCTGGTTTTTCTTCTGCCCTAGGCTCCACATGGAAAATGGTGGTGGTAGAGCATGAAGACGATAGCTGCTGATAGAAGGAAGGCAGGCTGGCCTCATCATGGTTGATCCAGTGGAAAGTGGTGGTACTTTGTGGCTCTGCAGCCTGTCTCGGCCTGCTGATTTGGTCATTAGGGTGGGTGATGGTTGTGGCAAACAGCTCTCATTTAGAACCCTTAGAATGCCGGGTCATGTAGACGCATGCACACATCTACACCATAAACACACTTTCCACCTTCTCTGAGGACGGCTGCTGTCCTGTGTGGGCCTCTGCCACCAGCCTGCCTGTGTGCGTTGGATACCATCCTCTTATGTAGGCACATGGTAGGTGTGAGTAGGGTGCCTTCTGCCTCTGCACTCAGGTACCCAGAGCTGAGCCTGCCCTTAGTTGAGTCTGGGTGCTTGGAAGCCTTGATCATAACAAGGGCTGTGTCAGGGCCGTGGCCACTCCCCAGCCTTTCCAGCCTGCATTTCTGACAGAAGTTTGGCAGCAGCTTCCAGCCCAGTGCCTCGCATGTCCAAGTGGAGAAGAGACAGCTGCAGACATCAGCTTGGGGCCCCCACATAGCCATGGCTGGGCCCGGCTGGCCTCCTGGGCCGGAGCCCTTTGCTTTGATTTCTGGCTTGGTCCAGGGGAATAGCAGCATGGTATTTACAGTTGGGGGTGCACAGGCACTTTCTGTGCCAGTGCAAGCCCGCCTCCAGCTGCAGGCATAGCTGTGGAAGCCTTTCTCCAGGTGCCTTGGACTGCCAGCCTTGCAGTTGGATGAAACCGCGTTGGGGTGTTCACGGGCTGGGCTCCTGGGACGGGGTGGCTCAGCCAGTCTCGGAAGTTTAATGCCTTGTGCCAGGGCGCAGCCTTGGGAAACAAGCACTTTATTTCTTCTGAGTCCTTGGGCCTCTGTCTTCAGGGGATTTGGCAAATGCGACAATGGGGCCACCAGCCATTTTCAGTGTTTCCACCCAACTTGAGCGGGGAGGAGGGGAGCTGGAGATTGAGTTGGCCAGTGATTTAATCAGTCTTGCCTCCATAATGAAGCAGAGTTCGGTGAGCTTTCAGGTGGTGGCCCTGCGGTGGCTGGGCAAGAACGGTGTGCTCTGAGAGGGCTTGGACGCCCCGTGCCCTGTGCCCAGGCCTTGTCCTGTGTACCTCTTTATTGGCTATTGATTCACCCCCTTCATTATCTTTTTTATAATAAATTGGTTATCTAGTATGGAACATGTTTCTTTGAGATCTGTGAGCTGCTCTAACAAATGACTCGAGGGTCTTGGGAACCTCTGCCAGTTAGAAGCACAGGTAACATCCTGGGCTTGATGGCTGGGACTGAGTCTGTGGAATCTAGTTCTGTCTCCATGTCAGAATTGAGTTGAATTCTTGGACATCCTGCTGGCACCTGGCAGTTGCTTGTTAGGATGCAGAAGCTTACACAAGCACGTATTGGAATTGGGTCTAGGAACCGTTTTTGCCTCATGCCCCAAGTTACAGGGCCGTGTTGACCTCCCTATGGGAAGGTCAGGGGTGAGGCGAGGGCTTGAGGGGCCGGGCACCTTGTGGACACCTTCCCTGGTCTCCCGGTTTACACCCCAGTGCTGACCCTGAAACACTTCTGTCTTTTCCAGTTACCCAACCAAGTTCTGCTCCCTCTGTTGTGATGACAAAGACACAGAAAACAGCAGAGTAAAAGTCAACCAATTAATTTTGCACTTAGCAATGCAGGTTGATGAGTGACAAACATGAAGTTATGTGAGGACTTTTGTTTTCCTGGGCTCTCTCCAGCTTACAGATCAACAGTGAAGAAAGACCAAAATTTTTAGCAGATGAAACGTACTTTCTCATTTGGACCTTTTGTGTTAGTTACAGTTTTTAATAACTTGCTTTCACTTTTTTTTGTTTGTTTATTTAACTGTGCTTGGTTTCCTTCCTGACAAGTCTTGAGAGGTTTCTCAGTGGTTTCTCTTTTGCATAAAGGTTAATAACTCTGCTTCCGCTTCTATTCCTCTGTGACTGGACCTTTAATTTGCTCCTTTCCCACCATCAGTTGAATCTTGTGACACCGAGGAGTTGTGTAGGAATTCTTGAAATGTGGGAATTTTGGCTCAAGTACTGCAGACTGTGTGCTGTACGCATGTCTCCTAGGCACGTGGAGATGGTTTTATCTCTTGTCACACCCAGCTTGTGGCTTGTCGACACTGATGGGCAGAGCATCATCTTGGGTTCAAGGAGCAACTAGCACCTGGTCTGCTACGTGGACTTGGACTTAACAGAAGGGCTGGGTGACTGTGAAACACAACAGCATTTGTGTCAGTTGGTTGGAGGCCCAGGTATGTTGAAACATTCCTGGGCCAGTGCTCTGAACACACACCCATCAAGCTTTGTGCTTTGGAAGATAAACCGCAGAGCTAACAAGCCGTGTTGGGATGGAAGGGGGTCGGGCTGTGGGAGATGCGGGGGCAGGCCCTGGTAGCAAGAGCAGTGGTGTGGGAGGCGAGTCTTCTGTCACACAGTGAAGCAAATAGGAACTGTGTTAGATCTGTTCCCTTCTCTCAGACTGGACATTCCGTAGCACCACCTTACTGGCGCAGGGCTGGCCTCGCCTTGCTCTCTCCACTCTGCACTGTTGCGACACTGACTGGCCCTCTGGGCTCCGTACTTGCTGGTTTCCTAAGCATCTTATTTTGTTAAGCTGGTTCAGCACTCCTAAAAACACCAGCGTGGTGTTTAGGGTCTAGGAGCGGGCTCTGAGGTAGGTGCGCCATTTGGTCGGGGGTGAGGCTCTTTCCTAGTTTGCATTTCTGGTGGGGTGAGCACCCACCTGTGCTGCCTGCCATTCACTCTCATAGCTGAACCTTTCAAGCGCTGCACCACCTGGAAGGCTTAACACAAACTACCAAATGCTGGAGGTGTGTGCGATACGTATTAGATTTACTCTTGAGGTTTTTCCCTTATTTTAGATCTAGGGCAAGACAGCGTGACTATATTTCAAAGGACAGTGTGAAGGTAAATGCAGACTAGAACCAGAGAGCAGGGTGTGTAGTGCAGAGCACGCACAGGGTCATGCTCGTGATGCTGTGACCTGCGAACCTTTTGTCGCTTCCATCACCCCTGCGTTTCTGTTTTAAGGGAAGGTGGGGATAATAAAACAAAGCAAGGCTTTATTTTTTGCTAATTCTTCTCCGTGTTTAATAAGATTAGTTGTTGATACTAAAAGTACATGTCAAGAATTTAAAAGTCACTTGTTAGTAGAGTGGACTTTAGGTAATAATATCTTGTGTATGGGCATTAAGTAATTTTAAATGTTACTGCTGAATTTTGAGAGTTCCTAACTCTTCTCCTGAAAGCAACAAAAAAATAAAACAAAAAATTACTTGCCATATTCTTAGCTTATTAGTAAATGTCTGCACTCTGAAAACAAAACCAAAATATAGCATTTAACCCAGCATAATCTTAGCACATGGCTTTTCAGGACTAATGAATGGCCAGTATTTTACTGTAGTGTAAATCGTTGTCTCCTAGTCCTTTCGTGTTAGAAATACTGATTTTTTTTTTTTAACCCAACATTCTCAAAAAGTTCTATATCATAACTTTTTAAAATTAGTGTGAATTCTTCTGCTTGGATCATGGTCTGGGAAGAACCGGAGTGAACGTGGCTGAGAGAGAACTCGTGTAGGGAAATCAGGCATTGCTTGGAGCCTCCTGTGGACTTTGTAGATGGAGGTGTGTTCTCATCAGGAAGCAGTGGCCCCACCACGCTGTCTTTAAAGGCATTAGTGCTTTATTTTCCGTGACCTCATTTTCCTTGAGCTCAAAAGCCTATCTTCTAATAGGTAAAACAGCAGTACGTTCTTGGTAGCTGCCACCGTCAGTTCTTGAGTTATAGTCCTGAACAGCGACACTGTATTTTTGTCCACTTAAAGACATTTTTAAAAACACAGCACTGACTTAGTTAGGTGTACTGTATGTTATAAATAGTTATTACATAGTTTTAAAGTGAATTAGAGGGAGGAAATTGCCAACAAGTATCTGCTGCTGGACAGGGGAGGGAGGGACCAACTACTGCTCACTGTTGAGCCAAGTCTAGGTGCTGTACAGACCACCTGCATAGGGTAAAATGGAGCGTTTTCTTCTCCTTTATTCTAAATGGATGGCAGAAAATCATCAATTATTTTCTGCTCACATGTGAAAGTGTACACTTTGATACATGTTGACATGTTTACACCCATGAAGTCATAAAACTGAAGAGAATCCTTTCCTTCCCTCTTTCCGCAGTTAACCTCTGATCTACTTTCTGTCACTATAGATTAGTTTATATTTTCCAGAGTATTATATAAATGGAATAATATGTACTCTTTTTATCTGGCATTTTTCACGCCACATAATAATTCCCACATTCATCTATGTTGTATGTATCAACAGCTCATTCTTTTTTAATGCCAGATAGTACCCCATGGTATGGATATGCCGCTATTTGGGTGGTTTCTGGGTTTTGGCTTTATAAGTAAACTAAGAACATTTCTTATGTTGGTGATAATTTAAGCTTAGCTTTCCCCCCAATCTTGCCCTTTCTGCAGGGTGAGTTTAATATTAATTTTTCTCTTCCTCCTTTTGCATTAGGCAAATTAAAAGGAAGAGAAACAGACTATTTCTGGGTGGACCAGCATTTCTCTTGGGTAATATAATTAGATGCCAAATTTGTAGCAGTTTTCAATATCTGTTTTTAAAAACAGGCAACATTTTTCAAGAATGTGAAATCAGTCCTAGGAAAAGTTTCAAAATGATCCCCATTCCTTGGATTGAGTTCTGTGCCAGCTGCATGGAACCTTGAGAACCAGCCTGGAGGTTGTCCCTAACACTTGAGATAGCAATTCACAGTAGAGGGGCCACCCCTTTCCACCCTGCATCTCTGCCCCCTCCCCGGGCTCCTGGGCAGTCCGTCAGAGTCTGCTTGTGCAGACTTGTCTGGGCTGCTGGACGGTGGGCCCAGGGACTGGAGGGGCAAGACAGCCTGTCTAGAGACTGTGAGCTGCCCAGCCGCCTTCCTCTCTGGGTTCCTAATTTGGTTTCTGTCTTCCTTTTCCCAATAATGACCAGATTTAGAACTTGTGCAAGTCAGACTTACTCCAGTATGCCCAGAATATTCCTTTTAGTGTGGGACGCTTGGCAATCCCCTTAGTCTCCGTCATGGCAAATCTGATGATAGGCTTACATGCAGAATCTATTTCTTTATATCCCCAAGGTCTTAAGGGTGCTTTGATTGTGTCCCTTGTCTCTGGAATCTGTAGAGATGAGAGTTTCCTGTTTGAGTGAAAAGTGATTTTGTTGATAGAATGGCAGTCCCCCTCAGGTTTTAGCTTTTATTTTGGGGGGAGGGGGAGTGGTGTTAATTTATGGGAAATGCTAGTCTGTTCAACATGGAGGAGAGTTATTAGGAAGTTAGACACACTGCAGGTAATTAGGGTGGTTTCGGATCTCAGGCAGTGATTCAGCATCCAAAGACAGGAGACAGTGACGGGTGGAGGAGAGGGGCTGAGGTGCCGAGGTCCTGGGCAGCTGCATTCCACTCGGCCATTAATTGGATGTGTCCTGAATGAGGAGAGTTTAGAATGACTCTTGAATAGAAGAAGAAGAAAAACTGGGTTGAGTAAAATATCGAGCCCAGTTCCTGTAGTGCTGAGTTGACCCACCTTAGGACCCCCGGGGCCTGCTTGACCTCTGATCCGGAGGGGAGCATGGACCTGGCGTTTGGGAGGGACACTAATGTGGGAATGCAGGTCTGACAGTCTCCCAGGTGAGACTGTGGGTGTGGACGAGCCCTCCCTGGGGAGGGGCACCCGGAGCAAGAGGGTCTCCAGCATTGTGGCATTAAGGAGACACAGGCAGCCTGGTGGGGCTCCCCGTTTCCGAGATTTAGCGGGGGAAGGGGCCACATGATGGGATAAGAGCATCCTGTCCTCTGAGCTCAGAGAAGAGCTGGTGGCAGCAGGTGTTTTCTGGGAGAGGGGAACAGCCAATTTTAAAGGTGATTTGGCCGCAGCCCCTAGTCTGTGGCAGGTCAGAGTTTTCCTGTTCTAGGAATTGCTAAGTTCTTTTGTGGAGTCAGAAATTTTTTCCTAAAGTTATGTGTTATGGGTTTAGGATATAGCACAATGATGTTAGTGTTTAAAAAGTTCCTGAAAGTTTTTCTTAAAAGCCTCTGGATTTATACTTTGCACTGTGAGACTCTGAACCAAGTGCGGGCTTATGGATGAAGGCACCAGCTGCATGGTGCGCTTGAGCGCCTCTTCCCTCTGAGAGTGTGCTGTGACACAGCGGCCCTGACTGCTGGCTGCGGAGTGGTCTTGCTGGCTTGCTGTGGGAAGTGAGCATGTGGTGGGAGTGGAGGAGCTCTTGGGGAGAGAGGAGAGCTCGGCGGGGCACTGGCCGTCTCCTGGAGTGGCACTGAGGGCGCCTTGTGCGAACACTCCGTGGTTTGTGTACCTCTGATTGATTGCTTTTCTTGGGACATTTGTGTCTTTAGGCCTGTCGACTACCTGGTCCCAGAATTCCCGATCCCAGCACGGGAGAAGTTCCTGCTCCAGACCTGAAGATCGAAAGCCTTCAGAGGTAATTTCTGAGTGCTGGCGTGACAGTGCATGTCTACATGTGTGTGTGAGTGCATATCGTTGACACACACACCTGGTTGTTGATACTGATGTCAATGCGTTCTTGGGTAAATTATGTAATCCCTCTGTTCTCAGTTTCCAAATCTGTACGATGGGGATAATACAGGTGTTCACCTTACAGGATCCTTATGAGGATTAAGTGGATTAATACACAGAGGTAGATTGTGCTCAGTACATGTTAGCTGTTATTAATTATATTCTTCAGTATTTTTGATTGAAAAATCCCATGGACAGGAGCCTGGCGGGCTACAGTCCATCGGGTGCAAAGAGTTGGACACGACTGAGCATGCACGCACTGTAGGAAGCAGGTCCCTGTGTGAGAGTACCAGTCCCCACTGCTGGAACCCCTCCTGGTGTCAGTGCTGGGCAGTTGGGTGGTGCTGGCCTTGGCCTTGACCTGTGTTTTGTTCCAGGTTGTTTTTTTTTTTAAGTTTCTGAGTTGAAATGACTTCATACTTGAAGTGCTGAGGTTAAACACTGCTGGGGACCTCTGAGCTCAAGTCTGTTTGAGGGTGTCTGCCTCAGTTTTGAGCAGCCCCTCCTGAGTCTCTAGTGCAGAAAGAGTGGACTGCCTTTTCTCTTCTTGTTGCTTCAGTTTGATTTTTTTTTCTTCTTTGGCAGATTCCCTTATTTACTATTGATACTTAACAGACTTAGTTGGAATATGTTTTTAACTAATTTGCTTCCTGAAGTTGTAGAGCTGAGACTTGAAAGGCCTTCTCTCTTTAGTGGGGGGTGGGGGGGTGGGGGGGTGGGGGTGTTGGGGAGTGTGGGCCATGGCTGACAGTCCACGCCCCCTGGGGCGTGGGCCCCGGGTCTCACTTGGGCTTTTGTGGAAGGTGCATAGCCAGGTTCCTGCCAGTTCCTGGGACTTCAGTGACACACAGGGGGAAAGTCCAGATCCAAAATGGCAGGCTGGAGACACGACCCTTTTATTAAGATCCTGCCTCAGACTTTATCATGGTGACGTTTATTAAAGTGATCACCAGCCTGAAAAGTCACCAGGAAAAACAAATATGGACCTATTAGCAGGCATATAATGTGAACTGTACTTCGCAGCACAAGAAAGAACTCCCTGTCCCAAGAAGAGAGAGTTCAGCATTGTGACTTGTGTAAACAGAGTGTGTAGCTTACAGATGCAGGCTCACTTCGTGCCAAATACAACTTGGAGTGGTGCTAATGCCAGGGTCAGCACTTCCTCTTGTAGCTCTGAGACGCGAGCGGACTGAGGCGAGGCCCTGGTGGGAAGTCTCCATCAGGAGCAGCAGGCATGTGGGGCTCCCTTTGTGGTTGGTCCCTCCTTGACCTGCGATGAGGCATTGAGGTGCTCTCTTGGCAGAGGGTACCTTGGAGTCTTGTGGTCTGTTTTTGGCAGGGCGACGAGAGGGTGGTAGCTTGCTTTCTTCTTTTTCTCTCCTTCTCCTCTCCTTACCTAGCAGAAGTTACACTAGGTGAAGGAGTGCACATTCTTTACAAGCTCATTTCTCCCTGGACTCCACTGGTCTGTCGTTGCTTCTTTCCTAGATTTTTGCAGCCTTTGCTCTGCCTGGCATTGGCTACCCAAAACCCGGCCTTCCAGACACCTCGCTGGAAGCCCTGGTGCCCAGCGGGGCAGGGGCTGGGTGGAGGCAGCCTGAGGGTGGGAACAGGAGCCCTGGGGGCCCTGGGTTTTGGCTTGGTGTTGTTACATGGTCAGTGGAGTTCTAGATTTTAAACATTTACCAGGAAGTTGCCCTTGAGCGAAATGATTCCCTCCAGGGGTTTTTAGGCACGCGTCTTCAGCAGCCTGCTTGCTGACTTGCGAGTCTCCTAGCAGTTTCCCAGGGAGGACACTGAGGTTCCTGTGTCGTGGTTGCTGGTGCAGACGTGGCCGTCTCGCAGAGCCAGGGAGGGAGTGAGTGCCCTGAGCTGCTGCCGCTCCCATCCTGAGTATGGTCCAGGGTGTTGGCAGGCCCAGGGGTTTCCTCAGTAGGTCAGACTGGTTCTCTGTTGAAACAGTGACCTGGTTACATGGCAGTACCATGGTTACCCTGCAGCTGCCAGTGCTCTGAAGAAGAATGCAAATACCCAGTGTCAATAACCCTTTGCTCTCCCTGTCCAGGTGTTTAGGACAGACCTGATCACTGCCATGAAGCTCCATGACTCCTACCAGCTGAACCCGGACGAGTACTACGTGCTGGCGGATCCCTGGAGACAGGAGTGGGAGAAAGGGGTCCAGGTGCCAGTGAGCCCTGGGACCATCCCCCAGCCTGTGGCCAGGTAGACGGACCTGGGAGAGGGGCCACCCCTCCCCCAGCAGTGGTCTTACTGCCCTGTCAGCCAGCCGGCTGCGGGGGGCAGTGTTGGAGTTAGCAGTAGGGCTTCTGGGGGAATAAGAAATGTGGTAGAAACACGCCTTGGGTCCAGAGGTGGTGCCGTGGGCCTCCACCTTGGAAAGGTGCTGCTCTCCTCAAGAGGAAGGTAAATTCTAGGACTTCCCAGGAAGTAGGGGGCGGGGGTGGGACGCCTGGATGTAGGCACAGTGGCTCCCTCTTCTGGAGGCTGCTCTGCTGGGGAGGGGTGTCCGCCTGTCGTCCTGCTGGGTCAGCTCCACCTCTGGGGAGGACGGGGGTGAGCAGTCCTGTCAGGCTAGGGCCGTGTGGATGGGACCTTAGAGTTCTCCTTGGATAAACTTTGCCCACATGTTCTGAGAGACTTTCTCTCGATCTTACTTACTTACCACTTTTCCCCTGAAAGGTTTTGAGGGTCTGTCTTTGGTGACCCGCCTCAGCATGAAGCTGGGCCTGTTTGCTCACCTGTCTGAGGCCACTCCCAGGGAGGGAGCGCCCGGCTTCACCGCCGCCTCAGCTACCTGCTTGCGAAACGCCCTCTTTCACCATCACTGAGGTGGACTGAGTTGACCCTCGGCCCTCGCCCCCATCATGTCCTCAGGCGCTTGAGACGATCGAACCTGATTATTGGGTTAGGAGTCCCTGGGACAAATGTCCCCGTAAGTGCACAGGATTAAATGACCCTCCCAGGCTGGACTGCCGTCTGGGGAGTGAGTAGAGTGTTCCCTGGGCTCTTTAGGAGTCGCCCACCCCTGGGGCATGGCACCACCTAACTGCTTGGCTCTGGCGTCCCCAGTCCCAGGCATTCCGAGCCCAGCAAAGGACAAGTAAACACCCACACAGCTTGTGGAAGTTTTCACCTGAAACCCTGCCCTTAGTTGAGTAGGAGGAAAAACTCCCTTAAATTTGCCTGTCTCAATGTCATATATTAATAGATAAAGCCACTCTGGTATTATAAGGGTGATGGAACTATGACGGACTCCTTGGACAGCTGGGTGTTAATGCAAACTGCCGGCGCCCTGAGACCTGGAGGTGGCGGGACAGCGTGGATGTGAGGGGCTCCTGGGCCGCCACGGTCTCCAGTCAGCAGTGGTTGGGCCTCCTCACGTGCTGTCTTTCTCCTGAGCGGGTGTGAGGACGGCAGTTCTCCAGGTGTTCACAGGTGGAAGCATGAGGAGCAGAGGGACCTCCCCTTCTCTCCTGGGACCGCCGGTGTGTGTCAGGAGCGCCCCTAACTTGGCCGGGACTCTGATTCTCAGGCTGCCTGGAAATGGCCGAGGCCCGAGTTTCAGCCCTGGAGGTGATGGTTCTCCCCTCGGCTCCCCAGCGCTCCACTGTACCCGCTGTCTGTGAGGCTGCTCCTGTCTGCTCTGTGTCCCAGAGAAGCCCGTGCTTGGTGGTCTCCAGCAGGGGCGGGCAGGCCTGGTTCGTGGAGGGTGATTCAGCCGTTAACCCCTGACACTTAGGGCTGAGTGCATTCTTGTGTGAATGCTCCGCTGTCAGATGGCGGCAGGCACGCAGGGTCCTGGGAGGCCACACGGAAGGAGCTGATGGTGACACCTCCGGTAGTTTTGTCGCTTTTTTATCTAGTTTTATTTTAGGGGCTTTAGTGACTCCTAAGTTATTTTATTAGCAGTGATGTTAGGGCGTTAACTGTCTTAACCAGGCGGTGACTTGGGGTTTGCGGGTCAGAGGTGGAAGCTCGCCTGGGGCCTTCTGACAGACAGACTTGGTTCCTTGTGGCAGGAAGGGTAACCCAGCTGCCTTATTCTCTTCTTACCCAGGGTCGTATCTGAAGAGAAATCCCTCATGTTCATCAGGCCCAAGAAATACATTGTCTCGTCAGGCTCCGAGCCTCCGGAGCTGGGCTACGTTGACATCCGCACACTGGCCGACAGTGTGTGTCGTTACGATCTCAACGACATGGACGCTGCGTGGCTGGAACTGACCAACGAGGAGTTTAAGGAGATGGGTGAGAAACGGCTCTGTTGCCTTGTGTACAGTATGAGGAGAGGCCTGGAGGTGAGGGGAGAAGCTCCTCACCACCTGGGGGCACCGGCTCCCCTCAGCCCTGCGTGTCCGGCTGCGGCAGACTCGGGGTCTGCGTGTGCCCCCTGGACGAGTGGTGGGCTGAGGGAGGGCTGTTTCCATGGGGCAGGAGCAGGGCTCCTGGTTCCCACCCTGACCTACAGCCCCGAACCCGCCGCCTCCTTACCTCCAGGAAACTAAGGAGCCCGAGCTCTTCGGATCCCTTCTTCAGCATTGACCTGCTGTTGCTCACAGTAAACTCCACTCCAGCCAAGCACTTGTGCTTTTTACCTCAGTGATTCCCCTGAAGTCTTTTCCTAAACCCGAGTGCTCCGAGTGCTCCGTTTGTCTGTCCTGCTTTCCCTGGGGGCAGCCCCACCTTGGCGGGTGCCCCGCCCATTGTGATCCGATTTTCTACACACGAGTCAGTTCTTGTGTGTGCAGCTCAGGGCTCCTGCACCTCGTTTGCTTGCGTCTCCTTGTGTCACAACCAGGATGACACTTGGGTCTCGGCTTACACGCCACTTCTGATTGCTAAGGGTTGCCTGGAGTGTGTGGAGATGGCACGTCAGTGAGGCCCAGTCTGGGTTCCCCGTGAGAGACTGTGAGGATTAATTAGCTTTGTGCCATAGGTTGAGGTCGGGAAGTGGTGGCACAGGCTCTTTGCAGCCTAGCTTATGTAAGTGTTTATGAAATGGTGAATGGATTTCAAAGCCCTGCAGGACTGAGACTGTGTTTGTGTGGGTCCCTGAGCCTCGCATGGGGCCTGGCGTGTGACGGGTGCCGCTGCGCCTGCTGCTCCCCAGCCCCCGATGGGAAAGACCCTGTGGACTGAGCTGGGAATTTTGACAAAGCTGGTACGTTCCTCATGGTCCTTGCTTTTAGATATTGGTGGCTAGACTGTTAGTAGGCGATGAGGTTGCTTTATAGAATCTGTTCAGAAGTTTTCTCTTGGAACAGAATACTATGTTTCAGCTTCATAGACTTTGTGGGAACCCCTGTACTCCACCAGACTGGCTGGGTGTCCTGAGTTAAGGCAGAGGGACCGACGACGGCCAGGGGCTGGGGGCTTCTGTGGATGGTTCAAGGGGTAGTGCTGGGTCTCTGTTGGACGGCGAGGCAGTGCTGGACGCTTTGGCAGGATAAGTGTTGCAGTTGTCTATCACTTACTGAACACATGCTTGAAGACATTTACCTTGGCTTTCATTGGTTTTTTTAATGGTGAAAATTAATCATAGGGTATACGGTTCTATTTTCAAAGCCGGTGATGTTTTCAAAACTGGTAGGAAGAATTGAGATGAAAGCGTCTGGCCACATAGAAACGATCTCATTATTAAATAGGGTTTGAGATGAGAGGTGGCTTTTTTGAATATGTGTTTATTAGGGCTTATCATAGTGCCAGCACTATTGTGTTCTCCAAGTTTTTAAAAACTGGAATGTCAGTTACATTTATGGTAATGCATAAGAGTTGTTGGCTCTGATGACATTTCTGTTGTTTCTTAGATGTGTTTTACTATTTTTTTACAGCCTGTTTCTTCTTTCTTGCATGAGTGTTTTCATTGTAGGAAGTTTGGAATACATTCATAAATGGAAGGAAATAAAAGTCTTATCCCACCACTAGTTATAACCATGAAGTTATAACCTCTTGAAGTTTATTTTTGGTCATTTCCTGCATAAGAATGCATTTTATTTGATTCACAAGGAGCTGTCTTCTTTGCTTCAGACATTGCTTGTATTCCTGTCTTTCATGGGTCTGATTAGCTTATGCATCTCAACTAGTAAATTCAGAGGGTAAGGAGGGATAAACCAGGTAAAAACATCTGAGTATTCACAGTGAAATCTGTTCTCAGCACCATTTTAAGCTGAAAAAATGGAATGTTTTTTGAAAAAATAACCAAGCTATACTATGTGGTCATGGTTTTGAAGTCTGTTACATGCTAGTTGTTATATATAATATTGTAATGAAATGACAGTCTAATGTATTCAATACTTAATATCCTTGAACACTTGTGGGATTTATCTTTCACTTTTCTACCTTCCAGTGCTGTGTCTTCAGTACCTGACCATAAAGAACAAACTGTTGTGTGGATGTGTCTTTCTGCCTTTTAATTTAAACTTCCTTCCTTGAAAGGGTCAGAGAGACATTCAACAGATAATATTTGGGACACTCAGGATACATTTATTTATAATATTATTTATTCATTGTGAATTTGTTAGTATAACTAATAATATTTATTCATACGGATTTATCAAAGTAGGTTTGCGGCATTTTTCCTCCAGGAATGCCCGAGTTAGATGAGTACACCATGGAGAGGGTCCTGGAGGAATTTGAACAGCGGTGCTATGACAACATGAACCACGCAATTGAGACTGAGGAAGGCCTGGGGATCGAGTATGACGAAGATGTCGTCTGTGATGTCTGCCAGTCACCCGATGGCGAGGACGGCAACGAGATGGTGTTCTGCGACAAGTGCAACATCTGTGTGCATCAGGTAGGTGGACAGCGGGCCCCGGGAGGAAGCCACAGACGCGGTGGGGTAAGGGCGCGTGCCCACCTCTTTCTTAACACTGGGTGTTTCAAGTATTTCCTGCTGCTTTTACAGCCAGGAGAATGGGATCCTGTGTTAATTTGCTCAGGCTGCTCTAACAGAGTGTACCACCAGCTGGATGACTTAAAATGACAGAAATTATTGTCCTGCTCTCTGGAGCCAGGAAGCCTGAATTCAAGGTGTCCCTCTGAAGCGCCCCTCCCTCCTCGCCTCTTCTGGCCCCTGGTGGTTTGCTGGCAGTCGTCAGCATTCCGTGGCTTGCAGCTATGCACCGCTCTGGCCTCTGGCTTTGCCGTCGCTCGTGTCCTCGCTGTGTGTCTCTGTCTTAATACTTGGCCGTCTTCTTGTAGGAAGACCCGTCACAGTGGGTGAAGGGCCCTCCCTACTCCAGTGTGAGCTCATCTTAACTGACTACATCTGTTTTCTTCTGGGTTAGGACTGACTGTAACATAAACTTTTTGGACACGATTCAAAACATCACTTTTGCTGACGTCAAGATAAACTGAGCCCCTAAACAAGAGGATGGGGCCCCTTTTCTTGAACGTTACTTCCTGTTTTCCCTGATGTCAGTAGGATTTGGCAGTTGCTTATTTTTGATAATCGCTTACTTCCCTGGTGGCTCAGACAGTAAAGTGTCTGCCTGCAGTGCAGGAGACCTGGTTTTGATCCCTGGGTTGGGAAGATCCCCTGGAGAAGGAAATGGCAACCCACTCCAGTGCTCTTGCCTGGAAAATTCCATGGACTGGGGAGCCTGGTAGGCTACAGTCCGTGGGGTCGCAAAGAGTCGGACACGACTGAGCGATTTCACTTTCACTTTCAGTAAGGATGGGCATAGGGTAATTTAAAAAGCTTGGGAGAATCTCAGTCTTGACTCATCTTTCATTTATTTTTTAATACAATAATAAAGTAATCTATATTTCTGTGGGGACTTGTGTTCATATAAACTCTTGAAAAGACTATTCTGAGGCACTTGCTTTGAGTTCACCTGTTGATGCTGAGATTTACAATAATCTTGAAGACTTGTGTGGGATGGTGGCTTGGTCACCTCTGGGGAAGAAGAATCAAGTTTGTGATTCTTGGTTGTTTTTGTCCTTCTGGCTGCCTCCTGGGGGGTCCCTTCTGCCCAAGGACTTCACAGGCTGTGTGGCCTTAGCCCATCTCATCCTCATGACACATGAACCATAGTTTCTTGCGGATTATGTTATAGCCCATCTTGTAGCTCTGGGTTTTCAGATGACCAAAGAGCTTTCCTTGGGATAATGGAGAATTCTCATAGAGGATTTGTTGTCTCAACATCATGAGTGTTGTGGCTACCATTTTGCTCCTTTGTTGTTTGTGCTATTTTACTTGGATGACATTTAGTTTTTTTTTCCCTACCATTTTTACTCCCCCCCCCCACCCTGAGAAAAGTTTTCTTTGAAAAAAAGAGTTCTGCTTGGAAAGTACTCACACCCTCTGAGTCACCTGGTGTCAGGGTGGGCTGTTCAGAGTCCCACAGTGGGGTACTGGCAGAGTTGAAGCTGGAGCTCCAGGGCGGGGGCTGGCGGGGGTGCTCTGGGCGCCCCAGCCCCGGCCTGGTCTCCTGCTCTTTCGGCCATGCCGCACCGTCTCTTGGTACTTCCTCTGGCTCCTTTTTCTTTTGAGATGTTCTTAATGACTTGTCTTTAAGTCATCCTTTGTTTTAATCTTCTAATTTACTTAGACTTGTTTTTCCAGTAAAAAAGAAAAAAATTACCTGTTCAAATGAGACTTTTTTCTGGAGTGCCTGATATAGACTTTTTTGGTATTTGAAACCTTAATAGTGTCAGTTCTATAAAAAGTTTTGTCTTGTTTTGTTTTTCCAGGCGGTCTGTGTTGACAGTGGCTCATTCACGGCACCGACCCTGCTCCTAAGCTCCAGCCTTAGTGTCACTTAGCTTTGCTGCACTCTCATCCTGTGGTTTCCTTTTTGCGTCCTGGATATTCAGATTGCATAGCGGCTGTGTTTTTCCTGTCTGGAGAATTGGAGCTGTGTTACTCTGTCTCTCCACTTCCTGACTCGTAGTTAGTTCATTTAAGGATAAAGTTTGGTGTTTTTAAACGGCTCTGACTGTGCTCCTGGTCTCATCACGGTTTTCTTTCTCCACTTCTTTAGCATTTGCCTTTTCTTTCTTTGACCCATCTTAATGGCTTTTAGTTGCCTTGAGTTCTGCAGTTATTGCTGTCTCATGTAATTTGCCATCTTAGTAAAGCAGGCTTTGTTTTGAACATCAGCCAAAGAGACCAAATTATTGTTTTGTCTAGAAGGTCTCGTTTCTCTGCGCCTGTGGTGCTCACTTGGGGTGAGGAGGCACGGGGGCCAGGTTAGTGGAGTTTGCTCAGCCTGGAGGCCCCGGCTGCCCCTTGGTTCTTTCTCATGCCCAGAGGTGTCTCATGTCACAGCTTTGGGAGACTCAGCTGCTATGTGTTTCACCCTCATTCTGTCTCAGCTGCATCAGTAAATCAGAGCGATGCCTATCCCATCTAGCCCTGGAGAGTGTTTTGAGGATTTACTGACTACTATTTAGAAACTTGGTACAGGGGGTATCTGTAGCTACACAGCAGATTTCTGTTAGACCTTTCTGTCCTTGAGTGGTTCTCAGGCCCACCCCGGGAGTGTGTGGCACCCACCTCCTGACTATGAGGCTGTTGCTGCCCGGCACCTTTCCTGAAGGGAGTGCCTCTGTTTGGTGGCAGTTCTGTTAAACTTTTTCTAGGTGTTTAAAACTAATAGACATACCGGGAAAAACAACTCTCTTCTCTCTTTTCCTTGGGATGTGCGGTGTCTTCACAGGCCTGCTATGGAATCCTCAAGGTCCCAGAGGGCAGCTGGCTGTGCCGGACGTGCGCCCTGGGCGTTCAGCCCAAGTGTTTGCTGTGTCCCAAGAAAGGAGGAGCGATGAAGCCCACCCGCAGTGGGACCAAGTGGGTGCACGTCAGCTGTGCGCTGTGGATCCCTGAGGTGGGTACCTTTCTGGGCGGTTCAGCTCCAGAGCCCGTGGCTGCTCATTCTCATGGGGAGCCATTCATTAATTAGCAGGCCTCATTGTAGCTGTTGAGGAACACGACGCCTCTGAATTACTCCTTTTTCCACCTTACATTGAGCCTGAGGCATGCTGTGGCCTGCTTGCGGTGTGTACATTTGTAGACATGCTCACTGGGAGCCACAGCTAGTTGGATTCCTGGGTGGAGGTGTTCAGATTTGTCTTCAGATGCCATTGCAGCTGACCCTCCGCTGTGCACAGGCTCCCAGGAGTGGACCCATGGCGTTCATGTCGCGGCCTTCCCCTGAGGTGGGCTGTAACCCCTTGGAGCTGGTGAACCACTCAGGCCACACAGTTGTGGTTAAAGAACCACTGCTCTAGGTCACATTTGTGTGATTTTTATTAAAATTCTTACTTAGCCTAAGAATTTCGACCTTTTTAATTTCAGGTCTGGTCTAATTTATTTCAAGTCCCAGACCTTGACTAATTTAATTTGCATGGCTCACTCTGAGAATATCATTTGTGATTCAAATTTTAGCATTTTTTGGTGTGTAATTTTGGTGCATTTTTCTCCTGAGGAAAAAAGCTATCTGAGAGATTTTTGAAGTGAGGCTTTAAGACTTGGGATCTCACAGTTTGGTATTGACAGGATACAGTTCAGTGATCCAGGCCAAACACAGAGAGGGCACTTTATTTATCTCGGTAGTTTCTATTTAGTAAACATTTCTGACTGAGGAGAATGGTTTTTCTTTAGTGAGAGAGAGATACTATTTTAAAAGCAGTCAGTATTTACTTACTCAGTTGTTCACAATGTGTTTTAGTATATTTAAGATGGATTTCCAGCCTTGACCACTTCTCTGTGGACCAGAGGTGTACTCGCTTACCTTGTCCTGATACGTACACATCTGACCTATCACTCGGGTGAGCAGTGAACGTTGGTATATCTGAATGTCTTTACAAACAGGATGTTTGCATCAGATAAAACCCAACCCCCCTCCCCAGGTGTGGAGCTCGCCCCTTTAAAGTGGGATTTTACCTGTGCTAGGAGGGCGAGGGCCCCTTGGCATCCCCTGGTAGAGTCGTGGGGAAGGAACGCATCTTGAGGTTTCTCCTGTCTGTGCTCTGCTTTTGTCTGTCTGGTGGCCTCTACCGCTCTGTCTTGCTGTGTCTCGGCCTCCAGGTGAGCATCGGCAGCCCCGAGAAGATGGAGCCCATCACGAAGGTGTCCCACATCCCCAGCAGTCGGTGGGCGCTTGTGTGCAGCCTCTGCAATGAGAAGTTTGGGGCATCCATACAGGTAATCAGCTCAGTCGGGACAGTGTGACTACCCTTCCCTGCATTGCAGGGCAGGGTTCTGAACTAACTCTCACAGGGTTTGGAGATGGGACTGGACTCCAGGAAGCACAGCCCTCTCAGGTTGCTGAGGGTGGTGCTAGGGGCGGGGGTACAGCCACACCCTCTGTACACGCTTTTATTGGTGGGTTGTAACCAGAACATCAGTTGTAACCATCACAGGGCAGCTCAGAAGTCTGCCTGGGCCGCCCAGCAGTTCCAGTCTGTGCCTGTTTCTCCTTGCTGCCACAAGCCTGGCGTCCTGGGGACAGCCCTGGGGGCAGGCTGGAGGCTGGGCACTTGAGGAACAGTCACCCCCACCTGCTGAGGGGCCCCGCTGGTGTCTGAGGCGTGCATGTTGGCTCCGTGTCTTGGTGCACGGTGTTTGAATCAGCTTGGCATGCTGATGTTTTTGTGTTTGGTAAAACGGACTCCTTGGAGCACCAGCTGGGTAGGGGGCACCCCTGAGGTGCTACTCCTAGGGTTCTGCAAAGCCTGGATTTCTGATTTTTTTTATGCTCTTGTGTGTGCAAGGTGGGGTTGGGGGGGAACCTGTATGTAAAAATTGTGCCTGCATTTTCTGTGTCCATGTGCAGGCAAGTGCAGAAGGTCATAATGTAGGAAGAACTAAGGAGAAAATATAGATGGCCTGGTGGTTTTCCGTGTTGTATAAAAGACTACTTGAGAAGTTAATTTCTGGGCCTCACATTTTTGGCGTCTAGACAGTCTTGACTTAGGAGGCCTGAGATGCTGTTGCACCGAGTTCTCCAAGGCCTGCCTGTGGCCCTGCTGGCCCCTCCTGTAGGGGTGCCCCCTCAAGGCCATGGGTCCACCCCCCCCTCCTCCTCAGTCCCCAGGTCACCTCCTGAGGGCAGAGGTGTTGGTTTTGGGGGGTTTCTTCTCTCGATGCAGAAAACACAGCAGCTTAGCACAGAGACATGCTGCACAAGCTTGGTCAGACCACTAGTTGTGGCTTTGAAAGAAATGACCTCATTTGACAAAATCAGTTTGTATTTTGGCTGATAGATATTCCCCTCGGTAAGGTATCCAGTGGCTGGTGGTTTTTAAAAAGTTTTCATTTCACACGCCAAGCAGTTGTGCTTTTCTTCGTTATCACTTCCACTGGTGTTCAAGAATCCAAAATGTAACAAAAATATTCAGAGGGTGAGGCAGGAGACAGCTGGTGGGATTTGGCTGTGGACCTTGAAAATAGTGCAGACTTTTTTGTATGTGAATGGAATCTGCTTAAAACTAAAACATGACAAAAGCCTTTGGCCTGAGAATTGTATTCAGAGGACATGGAGGGGAAATTTTTTAAAAGCCACAAAGTAAAAAAAAAAAAAAAAAAAAAAACAACAACATTGGGGCGGGTATATGTATGTGTATATAGACTGCCCATGGAAACAAGCTGTGCAAACCAAGGAAGATGGAAATCGTTTTCTTCCAAGGTACCTGATGTTCTGAGGGTAGAGATTATACACTTTACTGAGCAGGTCCTTCATTGATGGATCCTTCATTGATTGGGATCTCTGCTTCTATTTTAAACAGAGACGATAAAATGATGTTTTGTTGTTGTTGCCATTGACCTCTTTTTTCCAGAATATTAATTTGAAGGAGGAGAGGCCAAGGAAGTTTGATGATTTTTCATATCTTCATAGAATAGACTGATTTTTATTAAAGAATTCCTGTCTGAAATGTCTGCAGCTGGAAAGGCTCAGGCTTATGTTTCTGTAACATCTGTTTGCTGAGTCAACCTGAATGGGAAAACCCAGAGGAAGGCCATTTGGCGTCTTTACAAAGCCCAGCATAAACGTTCTGCTGTGGCGTGTTCCTCTTGCAGGTTGGGGCGCTGATTTAAAGTGTCGTTGGCGCCAAACCCTGATAGCGTCTCCGCCGTCCGTTCCACTCTCCTCCCCTCTTGGCTGCCTGCAGAGGAGGAGGAGCCCTTGGCCTTTTACTGATAGTGGCCAGGTGTGTGTGTGTTCTGCCACCAAAGCGGATTTCACACGTTGCTTGGAACTGAGGTTATTATTAAAGAGAAAATTACAGATTTATGTTCGTGTGCTTAAAGTGTGTGCACTGAGGGAACTGATTTTCTGTGAAGCGAGCTAGATTTTTTGTTCTTCTGGGTAGAAGAGACTTTGTCATAATGGAAGAAGTCATGACTGGCCCTGAGTCCCCTCTTAAATACTGAAGTGATTAGGGGAAGAAGCCGAAGCCCCAGCCCAGCCAAATGTGATGATGCTGTGCAGGGCTCCTTTGAATGAGTTTAGTTAAGCCTTTCAGCTGGCCCCAAGCCACCAGGTTGCGGGTTCTTCTTTCTACAGGCTTGCTGTGCCCGGGATCACTTGGCCTCACACAATACCGTGTTGCTTTTTAAGGGACTGGCTTCAGTCACCACCAGGAGCCTCCTCCCTCGCATTCTCCCAGGACTGATCAGATGGGGAGAAGTTAATCTCTTTCCTCCTGCTAGGCCTCCAGCTTGCTGTGTGGATCAAAGGCACTACATGGTCCTCCTGGTGGGGCAGTGAGTGGGAGGGTCGGGCTGGGTAGTGCCTGACCTCTGGGCTGACCTTCCTTCCACCTGCTGGCAGTAGGCCCCTCGCGGTTGCACTGCCAGGCACAGCATGCCCAGGTCTCAGAGCTTGGCCTCATGGGCCCGGAGGCCTCTGCATTGGCAGAGCTTCCCTAGCGTGCAGAGACTGGTCTCACGCTGTCTCTGCAGGGTGGTCCCAGTCTCTGGTTCCTTGCATCTCTTTGGGAGTTTTTAATTCACCTCCTGGGTCTTGAGCAACCCCCACTGCTGGGAGGAGTGTGCCACCTGTGTTGGGCCTCGTCCTGGGGGGCACAGGAAGGGCCCCCGTGATCCTGTAACATCTCTGACTGGTGTCCCTCTTCTTGAGATTTTACCACTCAGGCTTTTAATATACACGTTAAAAAAGCTCAGATGGGTAAAGAACTAGTGAGTGCCTGAGAGTACACTCTGTGTATTGAGAACATCTGCACGTGCCAGCTGTATAATTATGTGGCCTTACGAGGTGACTCTGGATGCAGTTGCTTTTGTAAGAGAGGTGCTGTTTGGTTAATGAAAAAAAAGCCTCCTGAATCCCAAGCCATAGCTTATTTAAAACACAATTAGATCTGCCAGGGGTCATCCACGTGAAGCCTTTCTGTCCCTGAGCGCTCTAAGTGCAGCTCTTCCCGTGTGTGTGCATGTGTGCATGCGGGTACACGAGCGTGCGGGTGGACGGGGTGCCTGTGCTCAGGGCTTCGGGTCCTGTCCCTCCCTAACCCCACCGCTGGCTCTCTGTTTTCTTGCCAGTGCTCTGTGAAGAACTGCCGCACAGCCTTCCACGTGACCTGTGCGTTTGACCGGGGCTTAGAGATGAAGACTATCTTGGCAGAGAACGACGAAGTCAAGTTCAAGTCCTACTGTCCGAAGCACAGCTCGCATCGCAAAGCTGAGGAGGGCCTTGGTGAGGGGACCGCTCAGGAGAATGGGGCTCCCGAGTGCTCCCCGCGGGATCCGCTGGAGCCCTTTGCTGGCCTCGAGCAGAATCGGGGAGAGGCCCACCGGGTCAGTGTCCGCAAGCAGAAGCTGCAGCAGCTGGAGGACGAATTTTACACGTTCGTCAACCTGCTGGACGTGGCCAGGGCCCTGCGGCTGCCTGAGGAGGTGGTGGACTTCCTGTACCAGTACTGGAAGTTGAAGAGGAAGGTCAACTTCAACAAGCCCCTCATCACTCCAAAGAAAGACGAAGAGGACAACCTAGCCAAGCGGGAGCAGGATGTCTTGTTTAGGAGGCTGCAGCTGTTCACGCACCTGCGGCAGGACCTGGAGAGGGTAATAATCGACACTGACACCTTGTAGTGACCTAGAGAAGAAGACGGCACAGAGACGGCCACTTGCCCAGAGCAAGGGACGGTAGCCGGTTCATTTACTCTCAGACCCTGTACATACCGCAGCATGAGGTGGTGTTGGTTCCATATATTAATGGGCTGGGAAACTCGATGTACACACACGCAAGATGACCACAGAATGGGGAGCTTCTCTGGTTTAATTTTAAACACTTATAGTTAACTGTTCTTCTGGGAGATCACATGGGGTACCTCTTTGCCCTCCTCCATTCTAGAGCTAGAGGGAACTGAGCCCCAGGGAAATGGCCAAGGGATGGGCTTAGAATTGTTTATAGACTGAGAAGCCAGAATGGATTTCATGGTGCTGGGGCTGGCGGGCAGAGGCAGGCAGATCTTTTGTTCAGCCTGGGGAGGTACACCCGAGTGCTGGTCACTGGCTCCCTGAGGAGAGCGGCTCACTGCCTCTCGGGCCCAGCCCCGTTCCTCGGCTCTTCACAGGGCCTTCGCCCTCGCAGTCACTGAGCAGAGCAGGCGTGGGTGCTAGCCTGCGTGCATCGCCGCCGCGCCGGTGCGTGTCTGCTCCCCCAGGCTCTCCCGCAGCGAGGTGCTCCGTCGTCACCGAGGCTGTGTGTGTGTGTGTGTTCGCGCGCGCCTGTGACTGTCCGTGTGTCTGTCTGCTCTGTCTGGTGTGAGTGTGGGGTGGGATTCCTGGTGCACAGAGCCTGTGATCTGACTGAGGAGCCCGTGGGCACACTAGCACACTCCGTTTCACACTTCTGGATCACACTTCTGCCCGCAGCCTCGGCTGGCGGCACTTCCCTTCCGCTGTTGCTGCTTTGTATCTCCCCAGCTCTCCAGCATCTCTGGAGTCCCCGTCTGGACCTCCTTTCCTGCTACAGGAACAATCAGGAGCGGGCTGTCCCCGCCCCCCCGCCCCGGCCCCGGCCTCGGCCTCGGCCTCGGCCTCTTCCTCCCCGTAGGTAGCTTCTGACTGAAGCTCACTAATTGGCGATGTGTCTCCGAGCACCTTCTGCGGCAGCTCCCCTGATTGCCCTGCTGCCAACAGCCGGCTCCGATTAAGTTCATTAGTGCACGGGAGATGGAACGGAGGAGCAGCCTGTGCTGAAAGGCACCCAAGTGGCCTGAAATGGTTAACGCATCTCCCCCAAGCACCTAACTTATTAGTGATTCACCTGCCTGGGAGAGAATCTGACTCAGAGCTGATGGGAAGTGAGAGCGTAGGCAACAAATAGGGTTTCGTGGGAGAAGTACCGAACCAAAAAGCCCCGGCTCTCACAGACACCAGCACCACCCTGGCAGAGGAGGCGTGGCAGGGAGAGTATTGGTGGGCCTCCCTTAGAAGAGACTGTTTTAGAACCGGACGGTGACACCCCACCAGGATTGAGGCAGAGGGGAGGGGAGGGGCGCGGAATTGAGGCTCTCCTGCTCCCGTGCCCCCCCTGGTGGTGAGTGTGAAGAAGACCTCGCCTCAATCACAGGTCTGTGTGACCTTTTTTGTTAGCAATGAGAAAAAGGTTCAGAAGGATAAAGTGGAATCCTGGTGAGAAGCCTTGTCCCAGCCCGACAACTGCTGTACTCGGGGTTGCATGAGCTTTGGAGTCAGTCCTCAGGAGGGACGACGAGAAGTCTAATGTTTGGACTGTGTGTGTGTCTCAATCACCACAGAATAAAAGTGTAGAAAACGCTTGTGGTGTACTAACTCTTCTGTACTTAAGATACTCAGATTAACACGCACTTGTAATTCTATAAAGTTTTTTTTTGAGTCATCACTGTTGCTTTTTAAGTAGAATGCCAATGATGTATGAGAATAGGGAATAAATCGGGATTTTTGTCTGTGTGGCATTACTTGCATTTACTTTAAAGAGTCGTTAAGATTTTAGGGCATTTAGTGTCAGTTGAAGCTTATTAAAATGAAAACTATGTTTTCCAAAATGTGCCACAAGGCCAGTTAGGGTGGAGGCTTTAAAAAATGGAAATCCTGGCCGTGCTGCAGAGAGTACAGTTATTTGTAATTATAAACAGTATTGGGAAGACGACTCCTCAGAGCAGGGGTGACAATAAGAACAAATCATAAATTTGTTTTCAAGTAAGTTGAGTCTTGGGTAATTCACACACTAGCTAGGTAGTGTAATTCACACTAGGTAATTAACATTTCATAGTGGTTAATAAGAAGGACATGAGCAAGGCGTGTGTTCCCTTCAGAACTGAGGAGTGAATAGGCCTCATTGGAAATGCAGACAACGCTGAGTGATAATGGTGGTGGTTCCTGCAAATACACACCTTGGGGGCGCCTTGCACACCTGCGTTCCAGTTCGGGACCAGACAGGTGACAGGAATGGTCTCCCAACGGTGTGGGGACCTGAAGACGCGATTTCCGGTGTGGGTGCCATGCCAAGTTCCCAAGGCTGCCACTCCACTCTGGTGGGATCACCCCCCCAAACAATGTCCTCTGAAGGAAGCAGTAAACACGAATTCAGCCGCAGGAGAACTTTCTCATAAGAATGCGCCACCTCTTCACTGGGGCGTCCAGACGGCAGGCCCCAACTTTCAGTGGGATGGTCACTCTTGACATTCTAACAGAGGCTACAGTTGCCGGAAACATAGAAGACAAGTTCAGCTCTAGCGGTCGCAAGCAGTGTTTGGGATTCAAGAAAACTTGAGATCATTGTTGCGTTCCTGAGGGCAGTGGTTCTCAGAGGGGGCCCTCAGCCTGCAGCAATATGACCTGCTGACCTTTGGACCCCACCTGACTGCCGAAATTCTGGATGTGGAGGCCAGCATTCTGTATTTTAGGCCCCTTCCATGTTTGGGAACCTTTGCTTTGTGTCTCTCGGGTTTAACGTAGGAGATCTGGTTTTGGGTGCCACCTCGCTGGCAATCGGGAGAAGATGGAGGGGAAGGAAGTCAGGTTTAGCAGTGCACGGAAAGGCCAGGCAAGGTGTGTCTTGACAGAACCTCCGTTCAGTTTGATATACAGGGGCTGCTGATGGAAGTTGCCCTTCACGAGGTGTTCTGTGCATAAGGGAGGTGAGGTTTAGGGCGCTCACTATTCTGTGGCCACCCAGGTCTAGGTTCTTCAGAGGCTGATTTTTCCAATAGAAAACCCTGGGGTCATAGTTAGATGTCTCTCTCCTCAGATCATGGGAAATGGAAGTGTGGTTTTCCCACTTAGCAGCCAGGGTGGACATCTTTCCTGGGAAAAGTGGTTGCAGACACTGAAGTTAAATTTCAGTAATAAGAGTTCAAGTTCTCTGTCTTTCTATTTCCATTGACCATTTTAAGGAAAAAGATGTATCTCTATTGTACATCTGACTAACCTTGTCCACTCCTGGATAAGTCCACTCCTGTCAGAGAATTTACCCTTCCTATCTCCACAAGTTGGGTTCCCTGTCTTAATGTAAAAACCATTCTTCATTTGTTTTTCAGTAATTAATGAGTCTGTAATAATGATCTAGGTTTGACTCCTTCCTCTTTTTGAGCTTCTACTCTTAAATCTCCTTGGGTGGAATGTTTGTAAAGAAAATCTCACCCACTGGCTACCTCCATCCCCAAACTGATCAGAATTCTTAAAAAGGACTAAAAAGACACCTACTTACTGGGCTGGGAGGGAGGGGGTGAGGCCGTCAGAATGTGTTTTAACTAGGGTGAATGACACTGAAACAGTATTTACTCTGAGATTATAGGAAGGCTGATTTTCTTCGCAATTATTTTTATTAACAAGTGTTAGAAAATTCCTAAACAAACAGTGAATCAGTTGGGATCAAGAGAAGCCTGACTTGGTATTCCTGCTGTTGGCCGGGAAATTACACCATTTATGATGTGTAAAATGCAAACGTGAAAGCCAGCTGACCTTGTGTCCTTTCGCAAAGGGGGCTGTCTTTAACACAGCTGGGGGAGAGCAGATGGGATTTAGGGTTCTTTAGGGGCGGTGTCTGAACATAAGCCAAAATTCAGGGTTGTGTGTGTCTTGTTGCCACTTGCTGCTGAAAGATGAGTGACCTTTGAGAAGGTGACCGGGGATCGGACTGCCCTGGTGGTAGGAGAGTATAGTTGTGCCTTTGGTGTGGGAGCTGATGGGGATATTAAGTCATTTTTCTCAGTCTTGCCACTGAGTTTTTTGGGAAGGTATTGTTCACATCTTGAAGACAGTTTTAATTGTGTATATGGTGTGTTGCATTTGACATTTGTTTTTCCAGGCCCATGTAAACTGATTGGGTTTACCAATAAGTTTTAAGACGGAACAGATTTAAGGGAGTTTATTGACTAAGTCATTAAATTTTGACTCTGTATTGACATCACAGGTGGCTTTGAAAACGGGGAACAAATCTGTGTTGACTAGTTAGTATAGGTTAATGAGGATATGCATGCAGTCCCCCAGTGGTTGCACATCAGATGCCAAGTGGAGCTCGTAGCGCTGGGCTCTCAGTTACTGACAGATGGATCAGGAGGCAGGTAGTGTCAGTGTTTTCCAGTGGTGATGCAGAGAGCTGGCCTTAAGATGCTGATGTAGCAAATCTGTGGCGAAGCAAGGACCCTCCGTAGGTGTTTGTTCTGTAGGAACAAATTAGCTACCTGTAAACTCCAAGGTATTTCAGAGAGCTCAGTGTCTTGGTGACCACTTGGCATTCTTGTGGGCCCCATGCAGGAACGTTTTTTGGGGGGGGCTCTTCCCTCTAATGGTCCTTGACCTTGTGCTTGCCTAGTTGCATCTTCAGAAGATGCTTGATAAAGTGCAACCAGGGTGGCTTCTGAACTGCTCTAAAGCTGACAATAGAATTCATGGGAGGATATTGGGGGTGATAAGCAGAGTCCTTTGGCAAGAGCTGGTATGCTTGGCCTTGGACACCGTTGGGCATCTCTGCCAGGATGAGCTGATGGCCAGGCCATTGGCCTGGTTTGGTGTTGGGGGCATGGCTCCCTCTTACAGGCCCTTTCTGTGGTACTTCTTAGCATCAGAAAGGGAAGTCAGAGATTACATAAAACATTTATATTTTCAGTCAAGGACCTAGGGGGACACATTTTTTTTTTCCTCAGGTTAAAAAAAAAGTACTGTTATAATGTATATTGCTTACTTAGAATCTTTATTCTCTACGTTCCAGGTTCGGAACCTCACTTACATGGTGACCCGCAGGGAAAAGATTAAACGATCTGTGTGCAAAGTCCAGGAACAGATATTCAATCTTTACACTAAGCTTTTGGAGCAAGAAAGAGTTTCAGGTATGCATTAAGCCCTGGTAGGTCAAACAACAGGGCAGGGGTTTGTTAGCCTTAACACTCTGTTCAGGGGGAAAAACATGCTAGTGTCTTTTTAATTTTCTTTTTTACTCTAGAAGAATCAAAGGGAAGGCTTTTGTTGTTGAGGGAAATCTCAGGCATTTGAGGCACTGTGGTCTACGGGATGGGGCCATAGGTTCAGCCTCCTATGGGTTAAATCCTGTATTCCCTACTTACATGCCCCACAGAAGTGAGTCCAAAGTTTTCTGAGTCTCTTCCATTTTCTCACACATAATGTTGGGATGAGATCTCCAGCTCCCTCCTGGGAAGTAGTGTGAGACTCAAAGAGCAACTTATGTATTGCAAAGCACTTGATAAATGTACAGTGTCTCGGGGATACCTAAAAAGATATATTGATTATCCAGCCTTTGGGTCTACCTGTAATATATGGTAAATATATCTAAGATTACTTAATGCATATATCCAAGTTTACATAACATTTACAGTGGATTATTTTGGTGTAATTGGAATTTTGAATATTTCTGAGATTCAGCACAAAGTATTTATTTAGTGCCGCCTATTTTTGCATTTCTCTGGCAAAGAAAAAAACTAAGGTATGGACTTCTTTCCCTTTGGAGAGCACTTCAGTGACTTTGAGATCAAGTGCATAGTGGGACAGGTTGTTGGACCTCTCTGAAGTCTGTCCATCTGTAAGAGGTTTGGTCCAGAATTCTGGCCTCTGAAGGCCTTTAAGTGCTAACAGTCTGTGCTCACAAGCCCCAGAAAGCAGGTGTTATAAGGATTTCAGAGGAGGAGGAAGAATGCTGAGTGTGTAGAGACCTACCCACTAGTAGGTAGGTCTTGGGAGCGTGCGTCTGCTTCTCTTGGCACAACTTTCCTTGTGCACAGTCAACCGGCTTTCATCTCACCTGCTTCTGTGACTCTACATATAACATGAAACATGGACCAAACAAAGAAATAATCATAACCTATTATGTTGCATTCTGGGTTTACCTGAAACCATCTGGATATGTGTGACCAGAAGTAACTGGTCAGCTGAACAAAGAGGATAAAAAGCTTGGCAAGTTTTAAAAGCTATCCTTGTTTTGATGCCATTAACTTATTTAGTAATATTATCCTAGATAATTTTCTTTGCAAGAGTAAATATTCCCCAAATCTGTCAAATTATATCAATAGCTAGACTTGTGAGTTCAGTTGTAAAATTTTTGAAATAAATTTTTTCAGGTAAAGTATCGTAAATATTTGGTGCAGAAAATATATGGTGCAGAAAAACCCAAAAGAACTTTTTGGCCAACCCAGTACCAGCAGTTTGATTCATCAGAGTGAACTTATGTCTCTTCATTATTCCTATTTGAATGCAAATAAAAGAGAGGGCGCTCCCTTCGTGTCCACCTGGCTGGCGTGGAGCACTCTCCTCCAGCAGCAGAGGCCCAGGATCGCCAGTGCAGTTGTGCCCACAGTTTTGCCCCTGGAGGGCTTTCTCTGACTTGCTAGGTCCTTATGTCATGAGTGATTACTAATGAGTGAGTTTGCCTTTGAAAGTAAGTTGTGAAAGGAAGCTGTAAAGAATACTTCGATCTGATTCTCCTTGGGTCATTTCTCACAGGTATCACAGGGCATTTTTGCTTTTTGTTTTGTGTTTCAGGGCGTCTCTTTGGGTAAGTGGCTGAGCCTCTGAAGGTTAGGCAGCGTTCTGTGTAACAGCTGTGATGCGGGCCTGTGTTCCAGAGTCCCTCTGCTGTTCCACAGCAGGAATAGGGTGCGGGGTCCTCCTGCCCTCAGTGTGCGTGCCAGGTGTGACTGGTTGGAAGCCATGCCCCAAGGAATGAAGTGGGAGCCCCCTGGGATGCCTTTTTTCCCTTCCTTTTTCCAGTTTTAGACTTTCAGTTGTGTTCTTACTTGTGCCTCACCTGATCTACCTTTTGAGAGAGAGGATTCCAGATGAGGCAGAGCAGACGGCCGTGACTTGCACGTGTCCCTGGGGTCCATGTTGACACTGTCCGTGATTCTGGGATGGGCAGGGCCGTTCTGCTTGGGTGAGCGTCCTCAGTGGGGACAGTGCTTGTGGGAGTCATGAAGCTGAGGCTCCTCAGAGGCCTGGATCCCAGGAAATCAGAGGACAGTACCTCTTATGTTTTTATTTTCCCACAGCGGGTGACTGAGTAAAAGAAATAGCAATGTGGTGTGAAGGTTGGCCCTAAGTTTGGTTACTGAGAAAGCAGCCATTTCTGAAACAGCAGGTTGGAAAGCCCCATCCCCTGTGGTCGTGGCGATTCTCGTTTAGAATCGCTAGCTCATTCTGTCCACACGTGGTGTGCGTCCCTACCCAGCAGTAGGTGCACATGGGCTCCTGTGCTACTCTGGACGAAACCGCATTTCCTGGTGGCTCATGGCTGAGAACAGGACAGCTGTTTTGAGGCTCTGGAGGCTTCTGCAGGGACATGGTCCTTCTGATGAACTCTAGTATGTTATGGATTTACCCAATATTTTTCAAACTGAGGGTTACAGTTTGTTACCGGGTTGTGAGATGCATTTTAGCAGGTCAGCACCAGCATTAAAATAAGTGAAACAACAGAAAATGTCAGAGCGCACGTGTCGGTGATGAAGGCTAATATGGCTGCATGAAAAGTGCACTTTTACTGGGTTATGATTGGCAACTTAGTTCTTAATGTGATTTACATAAACAATGCTTGAAAAACACCAATTTAACTTATCCTTGTTTAGATAATTCAGTTTAATTCCACAAGTGTGTTGTATATATAATGAGTAAACATATGTACTGTGTCAAGAATGATTTTAAACACCTTCCTTTATTCATTTCACAATGTATGTGTATTTATCCTTGTTCGAGCCCTGTGAGGGATAGATGATTTGGAGAAAGCAGCATAACAGCTCCACTCCCTGCCCCTGTGGATGTGCTGCTCCCAGGCGGCAGGCGAGGCAGGTGCTGAGACCGGGGGGGTGGTGGAGGCAATGCTTGACCACGGAAAGATTCTGCAGTAAATCACATATGAGAATCAGATCAGTTATTTTGTTTGAAGGCAAGTGTATTCCTTGAAAAGACCGTTTCATGGAAAAAATTATGTGAACTTAAGCTGCTTGTTTTAGAAAAGAGTGTCTAGAGCATGCAGATTTATTTTTACTATAAAAACCAAATTATTACAGACCGGGTGACTGTATGTTGTACTGTTGGGTGGGAAGTCTGCATTAGTGGGCCATGCTAAGGGGTCTAAAATTTTATTTTTCTGGATTTGCTTCTGTTGCAATTTCTTTTTTTGTGGTTTTATGTTCACAGGTGTGCCTTCTTCCTCTTGCTCGTCCTCCTCACTGGAAAACATGCTTCTGTTTAACAGTCCTTCTGTGGGCCCTGACGCTCCCAAGATAGAGGACTTGAAGTGGCATTCTGCGTTCTTCAGGAAGCAAATGGGTACTTCCTTGGTTCACTCGCTGAAGAAGCCCCACAAGCGAGATCCATTGCAGAACAGCCCTGGGAGCGAAGGCAAAGCCCCGCTAAAGCAGCCAGACCTGGGGGGCAGAAGGGAGGGGACGGTGGGCCCAGAGAGCTTTCTGAGTTTTGAAAAGACCTTTGCAGAAGCACGGCTTGTATCAGCACAACAGAAAAATGGCGTGGTGATGCCAGAGCACGGGAGCAGAAGAGACCATCGTTTTCATTGTGACCTCAGCAAGGGAGACTTAAAGGACAGACCTTTGAAACAGAGTCACAAGCCTCTGAGGTCCACAGATGTGTCCCAGAGGCACGCGGACCATGCCAGAGCTGCCGCCTCCCCTGGGGCGGGGCAGTCAGCGCCGGGCACGAGGAAGGAGGCGGTGCCCAAGTGCAACGGCTCCCTGATCAAAGTGAGCTATAACCAGTCTGCAGTCAAAGTGCCTACAACACCTGCCAGCCCAGTGAAGAACTGGGGAGGATTCCGGATTCCAAAGAAGGGGGAACGGCAGCAGCAGGGAGAGGCCCCAGAGGGGGCCTGCCACCAGCACTTAGACTACCCCTACCTGGGCTTAGGCCGAGTTCCAGCCAAGGAGAGGGCGAAAAGCAAACTGAAAGCTGAGAACGAGAATGACGGGTATGTCCCTGACGCAGAGATGAGTGACTCCGAGAGCGAGGCCTCAGAGAAGAAGTGTATCCATGCCAGCAGCTCCATCAGCAGGAGGACAGACATCATCAGGAGGAGCATTCTGGCCTCTTGATGAAACGGGCGTGATGGTGCAGGAGACGAGAGCTCTGACACGGGGGAACAAGTGGAAACCCATCACTCCTGAGCTACACAAATACATTTACTTGCAATTCTGATTGGAATTTTCTTTCAGAGTCATTTATAAATCATTGTTGTGAGAAGTGTGTTATTTGCAACTTGTTGAGGAAACACAAGAGTAGATTGTAACCGTAAGACACTGCTAAGACTAGAGGCTAAATTAACACTACAATAAGAATGGATGAAGTAAGTTTCTAAAGAGGGCTAGGCTGAACTAAGAGTGCTTACTGCCCTCTGTATCCTTCCCAAAGCACAAACTCTTAGTTACCTGAATATATGGAATCAGAGATGGTTCTTGAGAAACCCTCACGTATCATTTAATAGCCCATAAAACTTATTTTCTAGGACTGTGGTGGATCTTGAAATCATATTTATACTTTGGCCCACGGACTGTTTTGTTGCATTGTAGTATACAGGCAGTAGCTCTGAAGCTTCAGTAATTCTAGGGAATTCATGTGTAAATAAAGCAGATGAGGGAAGAGAAAAGTTTTAAAAAGGTCATTACCAGAAGATCGGAAGGGACAGGGTGGAACTGCCGAAGCTTGGAGATTTAGGGTAAATGGAAGCAGCAAGGTCGTGCTGCTGGCAGCTCTTGACTGTGTTCTGGATAGAGGGCAGGTGGAGAGTGACGCCATCCCAGGGTTCCATCCATGAGAAAGGGCAGTCCTTACCAGTCCTCTCAGCCTTTCTCTTCCCTAACCACTGCCTTCTGGGCCAGCTTGGGATTCTGCTGGCCATTGGCAATACCTGGCCACCTGGCTTCCAACAACACAACGGCTGTTCAAGTTTAAGCAATGAACTTCCAGACTCTGGTGACTCATATTTCCAGAGCCAACCACTAGTGCATATGCTGGGGAATCCGTCCTTCCAACATGAATGGATTCCTTGGGAGAAAAAAAAGAAAAAGAAAAAAAAAAAACCCAATAGGTTATATTTTAAGAATAATAGGCAATAAGTTGCGATAACCTCTTAAAACCCTTGACCAAGTTTATACAGGAAAGAGATTGAAGTATAACAGGTTTTCTGGAGTCAGAGTTCTAAGCTCTAATTCGTAACTTGGACTTTCTGATTGCAAATGGCAATAACTAGTAAGTTATCAGCAATAAATTTAGCATTAAATTTGAGTACAATGTTCTGTTTTTGCACTCACTGTAGTGCGTTTTGTATTAAGACAGTGGATAGTGTTAAGGTCCTGTTAATTTTCTTTGGAATTCAATGTAGTTGTGAATCAAACTTAAGGAAAATTTAAGTAGCAATGAGATTTAGAATTATGGGCACTTGGAACAAGCCCAACTTCCCCTAAATTATCCCTTAGTTTGTTAATACCAGTACTCAGATTTCTGATTCATTTATACATTTATTTCCATGTGGCAGGGACATTCTGATACTTAGTGAGTGATGCTTTGAGTTCTGTAGTAGTTACCTTTCAAGTCTTCCAGATGACTGTCAACAAGGAAAAAAGGCTTATTGAATTCCATCTTGCTATGCAAGTTTTATCAGATGATCAAATAGCAGATCTGATACATCCCCATTGTATGTATGACATTTTCAAACCAAGTCTTAACTTTTCAAATACATTTTAGTAACTGATTCAGGGGAGGGGAAAGAATGACCCAGGTTTTTAGATTGACTATTTTTGAGCTATGGGGCTCATTTTTCAAAGAATGTTGTCCAGATAAACTGTTGCTACAGATATTAGAAGTTTCTTATGAATCCAAGTTGTACATTAACTCAGCATAATTTAAAAATCAGATTTTTTTCTTTGCATATGAGCAAGAAACCTTTTGCTGGATACAGAAGAAGGTGGACTCTTTACAGTTCTTTTTTGACTACAGCAACAGCTCTGGGTGAGAGTAGAATATATAGAGGGATAATCTGTCAAGCCATAGAAAGAAAATCTAAATTCTAGTAAGTCTATGACCTCTCACCATTTATAAGAGGTACCAGATTCATTTGCACTATTAGGAATGCTAGTTTTGTGCAAAAATAATGCCTTACCTGTTTTTTCCCCACATTTAGGTTGAAAAGCTTTCAAACGTTCCAAGTTATGCTGAACCAAAAAGAAAACAAAAATAAAAAACCCCACACAAAAACAAAACACACAAACACAAAAAGCCCACACCTTTAATTCCTGCTTTGAAATGCAAATGGTACAGTTTCTCTGACAGTGTAATGACAGCTCTGTAAGTCAGTTTCACGTCCTGCTGGGAACTCTGTATGAGGTTATGAGCGGCAACTAACCCAACCTGCCCACTTGCACTCTGAGTATGGAACCATTTGCTCTTCTTTTCTTCTTTGTTTAAAGCTTTATCTTTCCGTGTGCATCCTGACCAAGAAATATCTTTGATTATGATCCATGTATTATGTCAAAAATGTAGGCTAGTTAAACTTCTGTAAAGTTGCCTGGAATGTCATTTGTTAGGTTATAAACACAATCTAAATGAAGGGTTATATGTGTTGTGTACAAATCTTAATTATTTTGAAATGGACAAACTTGTCATTACATTTGTAACCTTGTACAGAGGATTTTTCACTATGTGCCTAGCTTGGTGTCCATTCAGCTAAAATTGGGTAAAAAAAAAAAGGTGCATGAAGAGTTAAAAATCAGAATTAAACAAAAGTATATGTAGAGATGACTATTTTATATTACATGGCCCAATCCTGTATTTATTTCTACCCCCTTTTTGAAAGTATTTATAAAACTAGTTGAGGACAGCTGTATTTTTTTGTTGAACTATTTAGTAGAATTTGTGCCTTTTTGTCTGTATGTGAATAAATGCTGTACATTTTGCAATACATTTTAAAGTGTCATTTGAAATCTAGTTTTGCTAAATATTTAGATGTTCAGGTACACACTGTCTCATGTGATGGTGCATGTCCCTTGTCTCACTGGCATAAAGACTGCTGGGTACAAGACACGACTGGATGAGCCCAGGTTCACTGAGCTGCTTTCTGGTTCAACTTTGATGGTGAGACCCTGACGAATCATGGTCTGATCTTGGTGTCCCCTCGCTGGAGTTCTTTCCAGAATACAGTGTTGGATCTGAAAATAACAAGCTGAAGCAACTTAGACAGTCAGGTTGGAGAGACCTGGGTTTAAAGACTAAACTGTAGTTTACCAGCCACGTGACCTTTGCCAAGTCACGTAACAATTGTAAGCCTCAGTTTTCCCTTCTGTAAAAAGAGTGACATCCTACCATCTTCTTGGGGTTGCTCTGGTATTTGAAGAAGGCTCATGGAGCATCTCATAGAAAGCAAGCAGTAGGCAGTTATTAAATGTTTGGCTGTCATGTTTATGATTAAGAATAAGAAACTTATTTCTCCAACATGTTGACTGGTAAGCCTTCTGAGGCAAAAAAATACATGTTACTCCTGAACAACAGGGAGACTATCAAAAATTATTTTTCAAAGAATGGTTTCATTAAATGCATTATTTTGATCACAGAATTCCACAATATTAGGGCAAAAAAGAGATACCTCCATTCTTTACAAATAAGATCACAGCATTAATTAGGCACTAGCAGAACTGGGCCAACCCCAGTTCTGGTTTTCTAGTCCGGTGTTCTCCCTGCTGGAAAGTCTTTACTCAGCCTCTACATGGAGGCATCAGCATGTCATGCAGTGCACCTCTGTGCTGGGAACAGCAAAAGAGGTGCGGGTTACACACAGATTAACTCTCACATATACTGTGATGAACAGGAGCCACAGCAGAGTGATGGCACAATTCCTAGTTTCAACTTTTGTAAAACTGGCCACTGGTGTTTTCTCTTTTAATAACATGACTTGGTGTTCATCAGTTTGGCTAAAAGCTTGTTTATTTCTCTTTGTTCCTCCTTAGTGACTATTTACTTCCATGTTGCTTGCTCTGAGTAAGACCCCAGAGAGAAATAACTGATTCTTCTTACAAGGTCTTCAAGTTGAATAACCACAATAGTTCCCAAGGGAAATTAAGTCCCCAAGAGCCAAAGGAAGGGCCTCTTAGTGGCAGCTGTGCAACACGTGATGGGAAACGTGGCGTCAGGGACCGTGTTCGTGGTTTTACCCAGATCACTTAGAAAACAGCTAACAGACATTCGCCATCTGCAGCAAACTGCAATGAACTTCAAGGTTGAAATCTTCAGTGTGATTTCCCTTCAATGTTCAGAGCTGCATCTGATGATGTACCCTGGTCTGGGGCAGACCAGACCTTTGACTGAAAAAGGGTAAAAGCAAGCGTGTTATCTGCTTCCTTGACACTGACCGTTCCCTGGGATGCCGAGTGGCCTTGCCGCAGTCCAGCCTTTCCTGAGTTCTACTGCACTGCTTGTCGGGCACTTCCTCTTTGATGTGTGCAGGTGCTTGAGATTTGGGAACTCATCCTTTTTCTATACCTTGCCTTAACAGAACGCCATCCAGACCTGGAACCTACGTGTATCTCTCCAACTCCCGCAGCGGAATGGTGGTCTTGGTGTACATACTACACAGTATCTCTTTAGTGTTTCTTGCTTCTTTCCCACTGCCTGCTGCTGTATAGTTCAATGGCATTTCTTGCCTGGATTATCTGGTTTCCCTGATTCAAATCTCGCTCCTCCCAGTTAGCTGCAGCCTTGCCATCTCCATAGTGATAACTTCTACAGTAATAACTGACTCCATCATGCCACAAAGTCATCAGAGAACCTTCAGACTCCTGCAGATGGTTACCCAGGGCTTATCAAACGACAGAAGCACTGCTGGGCATTTTATGCGCATTACTTTATTTAAAGCTCACAGCATGACAAACGGATTAAGCAGCGTAGTCAAGGTCGGTCGGTGGTTGAACCAAGCGTCTCCAGTTTCCGGCCCCAGGACCCTGCTGCCTCTCAGAAGAATAAAGAGAGCATTCACATAGACTAGTTTGTGTGTTTTTGAGTATACTAAGAATATTACATGTGAACTTTAATGAATTTCTATAAAGAAAAGCTAATTATCTTGGTTTAAAATACTATGTTAATGTACTGGTTGAATGACTATGAACATAACACAATATATTTGGCTTGAGGTCAGTTAGTCCCTACCTTCCAGGGAGAATGGGATTAGTAACTTTAGTGTCCTATACATTTGCAGGACACACATGCGCACACATTTACAGATATAAAATATATGCATATATGATCAAAAAATAGCATCCTATCAGGAATGCAAAGAATATTTTTCTCTATATCCTGACACATGACTTGGAAAGTTAAAGAGAATCACCTAAAATCACACTGTTTCTTGACAATGACTGCAATTAGAACGTTTTAAGAATCTAGATTGACGCTATGCAAAACCTTCAGTATTTTTGTGATATAAAGTATACAATCTGGTTAGCTTTCATAAATAAGTAATGCCAAATTAAATAGCAAAGGTAAAAGAAAAAAGTATACTATCCTTCCTAATGTATCACTGATGTATCCCGATATTCTCACTACTACTTGGCTTATATAGTCTGAGTCTTAAATACGACATTTTAAATTATGGGTTAAGTATGGTTATTTTACCTGTTAATCTGGCTGATGATTCTGATTTCTGGATTAGAACCACGTGAGACAATTTCTTCACAAAGCAGATCTTTTCTCTGGTGTTTTTCCTCCTCCGTGTAGTTTTTCCTCCTTTTCTTGCTCATTTTGGCTCTGTTTCAGCTTTACTGTTTGAATCGTTTCTCTTTTTCATATGAAATGCTAGTGGGCATACTTTTGCCTCAAATAGTCCCAGATACTCAAAGTAAGTAAATACCTTTCAAACACCATGCTTTAAAATACCATGCTTATTTTGACTCAGGAAATCATACAATATTGTATCAACCACTTTATAATTGCTAAACACAATTTAACATACATTTATTATTTTTTGGTAGATATCTGGTAAATAATTTTTTTTTGGTGAAATTGTTACCACCTATGAAAGAAATCTGTCAGTATGTTTTTGAATCTGTCTCCTAAAGCAAAGGAAATAAACCAAAAATAAACAAATGGTACCTAATTAAACTTAAAAGCTTTTGCACAGCAAAGGAAACCATAAATGAAAACAAACTTCTGAATGGGAGAGAACATTTGCAAATGGTATGGCCGACACCACAACAGTTCAAAAGCATCAATGCCTTGGCATTCAGCCTTCTTTATGGTCCAGCTCTCCCAGTCGATGCTTTTGACTGTGGTGCTGGAGAAGACTCTGTCCCTTGGACAGCAAGGAGATCAAACCAGTCAATCCTAAAGGAAATCAACCCTGAATATTCACTGGAAGGACTGATGCTGAAGCTGAAGTTCCAATACTTTGGCCACTTGACATAAAGAGCTGACTCAGACCTTGATGTGAGGAGCTGAAAAAGACCCTGATGCCAGGAAAGACTGAAGGCAGGAGAAGGGGACGACAGAGGACGAGATGGTTGGATGGCATCACTGACTCAATGGACATGAGTTTGAGCAAGTTTCAGGAGTCAGTGATGGACAGGGAAGCCTGGTGTGCTGCAGTCCATGTGGGTGCAAACAGTCGGACACGACTGAGTGACTGAACAACAACAAAACGGCCAACAAGGGGTTAATATCCAATCTATATGAACAGCTCATATAACATGATCATAAAAACAACTTGATTAAAAATGGGCAGAAGCCTTGATAGTTTTCAGAAGAAATGCAGGCGGCCAGCAGGCACAGGGAAAGATGCCTGCTAGTCTTCAGGAAAAGGCAAACCCAGACCACAAGGCCTCCTCACCTCACACTTGTCAGAATGGCTACCAGCAAAAAGAACACGAGTAATAAACGTTGGCAAAGATGTGGTTGGTTGATTGGAATATACATCTCATAATGTGGAAAACAGTATGGACTTCCCTTTAAATAACTAAAAGTAGGTACTATATGATCCAGCAATTCCACTCCTTGGCATATATACATCTAGAAAAGACAAAAACTCTAATTCTAAAAGACATACACGCCAATGTTCATAGGAGCGTTATTTACAATAGGCAAGACACAGAAGCAACCTAAGTGTCCATCAACATGAATGAATAAAGATGTGGTATGTATATGTATACACACACAAATAAGCCTATAATAGAATACTACTCAGCCACAAAAATAAGGTTTTACATTTGCAACAACACGGATAGACTTGGAGGGTATTATGCCAAGTGAAGTAAGTCAGAGACAAATACTGTATGATATCACTGTGGAATCAAAAAATTCAACACACTGGTGAACATAACAAAGAAAACTTCCCAATACAGTGAATAAGCCGGGCTTCCCTGGTGGCTCAGTGATAAAGAATCTGCCTGCCAATGCAGGAAACACAGGTTTGATCCCTGGGCCGGGAAGATCCCCTGGAGGAGGAAATGGCTACCTGCTCTAGTATTCTTGCCTCGAAAATCCCATGGACAGAGGAGCTTGGTGGGATACAGTCCTTGGGGTCGCAAAAAGAGTCAGACATGATAGGCAACTAAACAGCAAACTACCAGTGGGGAGAGGAAGAGGAACAATATAGGGGTAGAGGATTCGGAGGTACAAACTATTACATACAAAACAGGGTGCAAGAGTATACTGTACAACGTGGGAAATATAGCTAATATTTCATAATAACTAAATGGAGCATAGCCTTTAAACACTGTGAATCTCTACATGGTATGCTTGTAATATATCGCATAACTATACTGCAATTAAAAAAAGCTTAAGAGGCAATCAAAAAAAGAAAATCTGGAAACATTTCAAGGAAATAACCCACTAATTTATATAACTTTCTTTGCTTAGATCTGTATTTTTCACTACAGTTACTTGACTTTTTAGGTTATGGCCAATTTCTTTTCAAGATTTGAAAAAACTCCACTAGATATGAAAATACTTTTCTCAGGAATTTTTCTATGTAATGCATAAAGTTTGATAACCAGAAGGGCTCTTTGAGTTAGAGTCAGAATCAGAAAAGGCAAGGAAAGACCCGGTCACAGCTCTGACTCGTTATAATAAGGTTGATGAATGAAAATGTGAAAGTTTTCAAAATCTGTTTTGCATCTGTTATTTCCTATCAACAACATGAACTGATGAACTAAAAGGAACGAATGGACACTAGTCAGAATTACCTGAGTCTAGGATGAAGTGTATGAGAGAACCAGGCTGTTTGCCGTGCGGTCCAGTTTCCTTGACCAGGGGCCTCAGAAAGCCTGTAGAGGCAACTGCTTGGTCGTGAGGGAGTGGGAGAGACACCAGAGGCACGGATTCTGCAGACGAAGGGTACAGTGGTGGTAGGAGAAGGGATCTGGGTTGGAGACAGCTGGTTTGAAAGCCTGTAGTGACACTTTCCACCTCCATGACCCTGGGCTAGGTGCTTGACTTTTATGACCTTACATCTTTAGAAAAGGAATGATAACACCTACGTAGCAGGGCTGTTAGATTATATGAGATAATAAATGCAAAATGTTAGCACAATGCTTTGCATATTGTAGGTACTCAATAGGCATACATTAATACAGATCAGCATGGTTACTGCAGATCCAGGGAAAGATTCTCCAGTGGGTCCAATGGTTTCTTTTGACTATTTGTAGAAACATGACATAACTACCCTTACTCTCCTTTATCTCCAAGAGCACAGTTTCCATGACAGGAAATCCTAGTCTCATATTTTTAATCTTCACAGATTTAAGTGCTAACAGATTTCTTTATACATCAGATTATACTCTGATGGCTTTTTTATTCTTTAAAAAAAGGATAAAAATAGGGACTGAGAACTTCCATGATGCCATACTACAAAACTCAAGCATTTAAAATAAATGTAAAAGGAACACACAGTGATTACTAGGATGCTACATGGATTTACTAAAAAAAAAATTTAACTTATCTTTTCAGACAGGATTACTAGATTAGGTCTGGGAAGTATGACAGTTGTGGCATAAATGTACTTTCTTAGGTAGAAGCCTAGGTCTGTCTGGATGTTTTTACGATAGTGTCAAAGCGGCAGTATGGACTAGACTGAACACAGATTGACCTTGCCTCATGGGTCCTGCTCACCGTCTATCACAGGAGGCGGTAGTCAGTAGGCTCGAAGAGACTGACTGCTCAGGTCTGTCTAGTTCTTATTTGTTCAGTGATTTTCATGAAAATATGGGTGGCAAGTTCATCAAAGCTATAGATGGACTTCACTGTAAGTAAAAAAAAAATTGTCATGGATGCAAGAATTATAGCAATAAAACAAAATTAAACAGATGCAGTTCCTATGCTTATAGGTAACAAACTGGATGGCGGAATGAGGAGGTAAAATGATCTCAGCACGTGAATATAATCAAATTTAAAAGGGATGGAGGATCAGTTTGGCTTCTGGGGCAAAGATCTGGCTAAGCAACAAAACCTTGGGAAGAGACTAAGGATTTCAGTCAACAGTATGCTCGGTGACTTTCTAACAGTGTCATTCAACTTCTAAAAAAAGTTAACATGATTTTAAGTTGCATTAATAGAAGTAGGCAGGCACTAGAACAGTGTGATTCTCACTTTTTTCTCCTCCTAAATATGAATGAGAAATCGTATGAACATTTTCTCGAATCACGGACTACAGTGACTTCAGAGCAGGCTTCTAGTTCTCTTCTCGGGGTGAGGGAAAGGGGAGAGGCATGTACTGTGAAACCACACCCATCCCCTGGAGATTCTAAAAAGCTGCCCTCTAACCCCGACTTGGGCAGGTATCACTCACCCTCCCCAGGACAAGGTAATTAGTAGTCCATACCTTGAATATAACGTTTGGCTCTGGGCCTAAGACTGACGCATCCCAAGCACACCTGGTTGAAGTAAGGTGCTCACAGAACCTAATGACCGGGTGAAGGATGACGAACGTCTTCAGAGATCAGTGGCTGGCTGGCGCAGGGACTCAAAACCAAGTTCTCTGAGGAAAGGGAGATGCCTACTAAGTGCAAGGAGAACATGAGAATTATTTTCCAAAGGCTGAAGATCTGCCATGTGGAAGATGGTTTAGACATACTCTGCTGCACAAGGTAGAACAAAGGCAAGAGACACAATTCAGGAAAGAACCTTCTGGCGGTCAGCGCTGCTGGAAAGTCTGACTGGGGGAACCTGCCCGCCTAGCACAGTGAACTTCAACAGCTGTGCATATAACATTGCTAATGTGTCACTAAAAAAATGAAGAAGTGAACTTTAAAAACTTGTATTTAAAATGGAATAAACCAGAGCAGATTCAAAGTTATCTCTATGATGTGTTTCTCATTTGCTTACATTCCAATATACTTTCTGAGGGGAAGAAACAAAAGTAGGTTAGAGTGAGGGCGTTCAGAGCATCTACGGGAACACGGGGGCACATGGGAATTTTTGTGGTAAACTCTTGGGCTAGAAAACCACTCAGTGTAGACTTTTTTCTTGGTATTATAGTTGGGTGGGTGCCAGTGTTGTAAAGAATCACTTTTAAAACGTCTTTCCGTTCTACAATTTTTGTTATCTAAGTAAACATATATTTACTTAGTTCTTCCTTCCATAAATACTAAGAACATTAATATTGTCACAAAAGCCACACGTTTTTTTAAGCTTTAAGAGCTGGCAGGGGGACTTCTCCGGCGGTCTAGTGGTGAAGATGCCACGCTTCCACTGCAGGGACCATGGGCCCCACCCTGGGCTGGGGAACTACAGATCCCACATGCTGCACTGGGCGGCCAAAGAGGGAAAAAGAAGAGCTGGCAGGGGACGGATTTCACAGGCAGCTCTGGGTGCCACAGGGTCTGTCTCCCCTCTGTACACATTTCTATGTATATACACATTTTTAAGTAAGCTAAAAAAATTAGTCATTATTTTTGATTAAAGGGTTTATAAAAAAAGGCTCATTACAGATTTATTTTGAGAAAATTGATAAAACACATTATGGTTAAAGAACAGAATTTATAATAAAATGTTTAAAAGTGTTTTTTTTTCAGTCTTCCTTGGTTTGTCTGAGAGTTGGCTTGGCAGGCTGTGCAGCTATGAAATATTCATATTTGCTGAATAAACGAATGACTGAATTGTTACTAATGTTCTCACACCAGAGGAGAAATTACAAGATTGTTGGCTGCCCTGATTTGCATATTTGTATACAAAGTGAAGAAGAGGTAATCATATCTCATTTCTTTCTCAGGGAGACACAAAAAAGAAACATGAATAAATAAAATGAACTAGCTATGTTAGCCCCAATTTCCAATTTATGCCATTTCTTTTCTCTCTTTCCTATTCATTTCCCCTGTCTCCTAAAATAAAGTTCACAGAGTAAATGGTACTTACTGTCTGTGAAGTCAAGGCTGACCAATATGAGGAATGTCCGAAACAATACTATATTTTTACATTAAAAATCATTACTGAACAAACTTTTCTGGAAGAAAAATCACCATACATGTTCAGTTCTGTTGCTAAACATAGCTTAAAAGTCTGTTCAAATTGAACAGAGATCAGAAAGGCCGTTTATCTGCATTTTAGTACCATATCCTTTCCTTGGAGAATATCTAAGCCTTCAAGAAAGACTGCCGACTGGAGTGAGGTCATTACGATTAAAATGTAAAGAGTACATTTTACATTTACCTTTAGCCCAAAGTTTGGAGAAAGCGCTTACGCTGAAAGATTTTATCTTGAAGAAAAAAGTCTGGAAAGTTATATTATCTTTTTGGAAAAAGACATTACTACTTACATTTCATTTGTCTACATTGTTAGTTTCTGAACTGTTTTCTCCTACAGTCTCCTTTTTTTGGTCAGATACAATTCTAACATTTTCTATGATTAAAAGTTTTTAAAAAATAAACATATTCTAAATATAAATATGAACATAACTCTTATAACCCAGTCTGTGAATGACACGGGACAGAATTTAGATAGTCAAATGAAAAATCCTTTTAAGAAATGGAAATAGGCTGAGCGCCTACCTGCCGTTTACTGCCATGTCTGTATTATCATCTCATTATCGCATCTGACACTAGCGACCATTTGCTCCCTCCTGCCTAGATTTCATCCACCCTTTAGTTTTCATCATACTGGATTCTCTTGGTTACCAGCCTCTCCCTGCTCCTATTCAGTCTCCTCCAATGACATTTCTTCCTGAGCTCATTCAACCAATAAAGACATTTTCTAAGGTCTCTCCTTAAAGACTCTTTTTCAGTTTTTAAGCAGACAGCTCTGAACACCTTCCATACTCCGGGAGCCATGCTGAGTGCTAAGGATACAACGATGAGTGACGGAAAGTTCTGCTCTCAAGGAGCTTGCAGTCTGTTGGGAAGGAGATAACATTAAAGTAAAAACTTCAAAAAGAGTTACAGATTTTGTTAAGTGCTATACAGGAAAAAACAGAGCATAGATTAAGAGCAATACAACAAAGGGACCTTACTGAGTCTGGGGAAGGCGGCCTGAGGCAGGGGTTTGTGGGGAGCTTCACACGTGAAGGATATGCAAATAGCCAAGTGTGAGCAGAGACCCTGTGTGGAGGAGGAGGACAGCGTCATGCCAGGAGGTACAGAAGGGCGCCATCAGGGACGAGCACAAGCAATGGAGGGGAGGAGGTAGTGAGAGTACATTACACAGGGCCTTGAGGCCCGCCCCTGCCCTCGAGGTTTCAAATCTCAGCTCCAGGCCAAAGACCCTAGGACTATCTCCATTTGTTGGCACCAGTCCTAAACTTCTGACTGCTGGCTGGACATTTACACGTCCACACTCTCATGCCACCTCATTGTCTTTGGACTACTGCAATGGTCTCCTAACTTTCTGTCCAGGTGCAAACCCACCTAAGCCGATCAGAGAAAGCAGGGAGCACCACGTTCAAACTAGCAGCAGAGAGGGAGTGAGTACAGTGGGTCTATGAAAATCAGCAGGATGGCAATAGCTCAGCAGCACGCAGTCTCAGAACGTAGGATTCCCTTTGATCCATACTGCTTTGAGTAATAGTGAAAACAAAACAAAAGAACACCACCTCAAAATCCAAAACCCCAGACAAATGAGAACCTTCCCAAATTCTTAAATATCAATATTTGATAAATACTGAAAATCACATAAGGTAAAAATGAACTACTACAATTATATATTAAAAATACATGACAGCATCATTTTAGGAAGTACATAATTTATTACATGTGAGTTCATAATAAAACGGATACTTGGGAACTTTAAAAATGAGTTATGAGTAACAGATGTGAAATTCTCAAATCCTGAAGCCTGAAATACTAAAATTCTTGCATTAAAAAAAAAAAAAACTCTTTCTCATGATTAGCATAGTTTGAAAATTATGATGCTTTTCCAAGGGAAAAAGGAGGAATTAAAAAATAGACACGTTGATGAAGGCAATGCGTTCTTCCCAGCTGGCTTTATTCTCCACTGAAGCTCAATATCGGATTATCTTTTCTTTACTTAAAGGAAGCTGTCACTCTTCTGTTTTACAATAACCCTCCAAACAGAATGGAAAACGCTTGTGCAAAATGACCCTCTATGCAGGTTTTACCATTTTAATACACTTCTGGTCAACCGCTTCCCCAATTCTAGGGTTCTGTGAGTGAACGCTGAATAATTTTAAATATTTTCCAGATTCATCATGGAGGCTGCTTTTCTTCTCTGCACTGTAATCGCACTGAGCTGCAATTGAAATGAACAATCAGTAAGTAGTTAACTTTTTCTATGGAAAATCTTAGACTAGTACAAAGTGTAACGCATCACAACTTAAAATTACTGGAAATAACTTTATTGTAAGGCGTCTTGTAAGAGGTCACTTTTTGTGTTCATTTCTCTTTTACTCTTGAGACTTTAAAATGATTACACTAGAGATATGTGTGTCAAGTATGACTTTCCATAGCTCAGTGATATACTTACAATTTCAAAACATATTTAATGGATGGATGAAAGGTATCTAGATAAACGTTAACCAGGAAAGAGACTAGAACACAAACTAAGTGCAAGCCAGCACAGTGCAGGGCTGATAATAAAAAGATGATGACAGGTCATAACAAGTCTACTGAGAAAATAATCCTTAAACATTAAGTTGGAACTGATGACATAGACACAAGGTGAAAAATATCTAATAGTACAAAAGAGCACACAGCATAAAGGAAGTCTTCCCATCTCCCTCCTTCATTCCACATCCCTCTTTCCAGGTACAACCACCACTTCCAGCCTCTAAACAAATTTCGTAAAGTATCCTACATGAGAATATATGCACATTATTGCTTCACTTTTTTTGAAGAATGATAAAGTACTCTACACAGCTTTCATTGTTTCCCCTACTAAACAGTCTACTTTATTCCATCTGTCTTTTATCTTCTGTGCACTCTGTTCTACTGCAGCACTTCTTTTTGGTTGTTGTTGATTACCTACTCTGTTTAGAATATGAGCCTTTTATCATATACTGCAACTATTTTTCTCGGTTTGTCACTGATGTTACTTTTGTATGCAGAAATGTGAAATCGTACATAGTCACATTAGTTTATTTTCATAGTTTCTAGGTTTTGTGTCACCACGCTGGTTTTTAAAAATCCCATACAGTGAAAAGAACACCATGCGGCATTCAGTAGTTTAGAGTGATACACTCTAACCGTCTCTACCATTGCCCCAAGACGGATGAAGGCCCTACAGAAAACGCTGATCAGAATAGCACGTTCCGAGCATGACTCAATGACTACAGCGCAGGGTTTGTGCTGAGCCAATGAGGAGAGGCTGGACTGCCTGAGTAAAGACAACATGTAAGAGACAACAATAATCTTTTAACCCCTTTACTTCACTGAATATCAAGCCCTTGAACGTGAATGTGAAGTCACTCAGTCGTGTCTGACTCTTTGCGACCCCATGGATTGAAGCCTACCAGGCTCCTCTGTCCATGGGATTTTCCAGGCAATAGTACTGGAGTGGATTGCCATTTCCTTCTCCAAGGGATCTTCCCAACCCAGGGATCGAACCCGGGTCTCCAGTATCATAGACAAACGCTTTACCATCTAAGCCACCAGGGAAGTCCCTTAGCAGGATATTATTTCTAACAGCAGTTCCCAATTTCTGGAAGAATATAATAGGAAAGTTAGAAAGGATTCAGAGAAGGCAAAGATAAAGATTTTTAAAAATTGAATATATGTCTTAGAAACAAAGTTTATGAGTTGAATACTTTTAAAATAGAAAAAAAAAAAATACTAACCCCAGGGAATAAATTCCTCTTTGTGTTTGGGGAAAATGGTCAATGATTACTTTCTGTCTTCAAATGACAACAGAATGGCAGGAACAAAAAATTTAAGGAAAAATCTGTAAGGCAGTTACTGACAAAATATTTTTAAAAAGGCTCACAAAGAGATTAGGAGAATCTGCCATTGGAGAGTTTAAATAACAGGAGAAATATCAGCATAGACTGTTGAGGTTTAATGCTGTTGGGAAGGGGATGGGAGTAGATGCCAACTGGATTATATCATCAAGGTTCTGTAACCCGACCCTTGTTACTGTCCAACTTCAGGGAGCTGGTTTTCAGTTCAGTCAGTTTAGTCGCTCAGTCATGTCCAACTCTTTGCGACCCCATGAATCGCAGAACGCCAGGCCTCCATGTCCATCATCATCTCCTGGAGTTCACTCAGACTCACGTCCATCGAGTCCTTGATGCCATCCAGCCATCTCATCCTGGGTCGTCCCTTTCTCCTCCAGCCCCCAATCCCTCCCAGCATCAGAGTCTTTTCCAATGAGTCAACTCTTTGCATGAGGTGGCCAAAGTACTGGAGCTTCAGCTTTAGCATCATTCCTTCCCAGGAATGATGAAATCCCAGGGTTGATCTCCTTCAGAATGGACCGGTTGGATCTCCTTGCAGTCCAAGGGACTCTCAAGAGTCTTCTCCAATACCACAGTTCAAAAGCATCAATTCTTCGGTGCTCAGCCTTCTTGACAGTCCAACTCTCACATCCATACATGACCACAGGAAAAACCAGAGCCTTGACTAGACGGACCTTAGTCGGCAAAGTAATGTCTCTGCTTTTGAATATACTATCTAGGTTGGTCATAACGGCAAAATGATAGGATACCAAAAGAGGAACTCCCCAGGTCATTAGGTGCCCAATATGCTACTGGAGATCAGTGGAGAAATAACTTCGGAAAGAATGAAGGGATGGAGCCAAAGCAAAAACAATACCCAGTTGTGGATGTGACTGGTGATAGAAGCAAGATCCGATGCTGTAAATAGCAATATTGCATAGGAACCTGGAATGTCAGGTCCACGAATCAAGGCAAATTGGAAGTGGTCAAACAAGAGAAGGCAAGAGTGAACATCGACATTCTAGGAATAAGCAAACTAAAATGGACTGGAATGGGTGAATTTAACTCAGATGACCACTGTATCTACTACTGTGGGCAGGAATCCCTCAGAAGAAATGGAGTAGCCATCATGGTCAACAAAAGAGTCCAAAATGCAGTACTTGGATGCAATCTCAAAAATGACAGAATGATCTCTGTTCGTCTCCAAGGCAAACCATTCAATATCACAGTTATCCAAGTCTATGCCCCAACCAGTAACTCTGAAGAAACTGAAGTTGAACGGTTTTATGAAGACCTACAAGGCCTTTTAGAACTAACACCCAAAAAAGATGTCCTTTTCATGATAGGGGACTGGAATGCAAAAGTAGGAAGTCAAGAAACACCTGGAGTAACAGGCAAATATGGCCATGGAATGTGGAAAGAAGCAGGGCAAAGTCTAATAGAGTTTTGCCAAGAAAATGCACTGGTCACAGCAAATACCCTCTTCCAAGAACACAAGAGAAGACTCTACACATGGACATCACCAGATGGTCAACACTGAAATCAGATTGATTATATTCTTTGCAGCCAAAGATGGAGAAGCTCTATACAGTCAACAAAAACAAGACCAGGAACTGAACCAACTGAAACAAAGACCAACTGAACAAGACCAGGAATTTGTGGCTCAGATCATGAACTCCTTATTGCCAAATTCAGACTTAAATTGAAGAGAGTAGGGAAAACTGCTAGACCATTCAGGTATGACCTAAATCAAATCCCTTATGATTATACAGTGGAAGTGAGAAATAGATTTAAGGGCCTAGATCTGATAGATAGAGTGCCTGATGAACTATGGATGGAGGTTCGTGACATTGTACAGGAGATAGGGATCAAGACCATCCCCATGGAAAAGAAATGCAAAAAAGCAAAATGGCTGTCTGGGGAGGCCTTACAAATAGCTGTGAAAAGAAGAGAGGCGAAAAGCAAAGGAGAAAAGGAAAGATATAAGCATCTGAATGCAGAGTTCCAAACAATCGCAAGAAGAGATAAAGCCTTCTTCAGCAATCAATGCAAAGAAATAGAGGAAAACAACAGAATGGGAAAGACTAGAGATCTCTTCAAGAAAATTAGAGATCCCAAGGGAACATTTCATGCAAAGATGGGCTTGATAAAGGACAGAAATGGTATGGACCTAACAGAAGCAGAAGATATTAAGAAGAGGTGGCAAGAATACATGGAAGAACTGTACAAAAAAGATCTTCATGATCTGGATAATCATGATGATGTGATCACTAATCTAGAGCCAGACATCTTGGAATGTGAAGTCAAGTGGGCCTTAGAAAGCATCACTATGAACAAAGCTAGTGGAGGTGATGGAATTCCAGTTGAGCTGTTTCAAATCCTGAAAAAATGATGCTGTGAAAGTACTGCACTCAATATGCCAGCAAGTTTGGAAAACTCAGCAGTGGCCACAGGACTGGAAAAGGTCAGTTTTCATTCCAATCCCAAAGAAAGGCAATGCCAAAGAATGCTCAAACTACTGCACAATTGCACTCATCTCACATGCTAGTAAAGTAACGCTCAAAATTCTCCAAGCCAGGCTTCAGCTATACGTGAACCGTGAACTCCCTGATGTTCAAGCTGGTTTTAGAAAAGGCAGAGGAACCAGAAATCAAATTGCCAACATCCGCTGGATCATGGAAAAAGCAAGAGAGTTTCAGAAAAACATCTATTTCTGCTTTACTGACTATGCCAAATCCTTTGACTGTGTGGATCACAAGAAACTGTGGAAAATTCTGAAAGAGATGGGAATACCAGACCACCTAACCTGCTTCTTGAGAAATCTGTATGCAGGTCAGGAAGCAGGACATGGAACAACAGACTGGTTCCAAATAGGAAAAGAAGTACATCAAGGCTGTATATTGTCACCCTGCTTATTTAACTTCTATGCAGAGTACATCATGAGAAACGCTGGACTGGAAGAAACACAAGCTGGAATCAAGATTGCTGGGAGAAATATCAATAACCTCAGATATGCAGATGACACCACCCTTATGGCAGAAAGTGAAGAGGAGATAAAAAGCCTCTTGATGAAAGTGAAAGAGGAGAATTAAAAAGTTGGCTTAAAGCTCAACATTCAGAAAACAAAGATCATGGTATCAGGTCTATCACTTCATGGGAAATAGATGGGGAAACAGTAGAAACAGTGTCAGACTTCATTTTTTTGGGCTCCCAAATCACTGCAGATGGTGATTGGAGCCATGAAATTAAAAGATGCTTACTCCTTGGAAGAAAAGTTATGACCAACCTAGATAGTATATTCAAAAGCAGAGCTGGTTTTAAGTAGGCATTTTCTTTACCACAGGGCTTCCCCTGTGGCTTAGCTGGTAAAAAAATCTGCCTGCAATGCAGGAGACCTGGGTTTGATCCCTGGTTGGAAGATCCCCTGGAGAAGGGAACAGCTACCCACTCCAGTATTCTGGCCTGCCATGGATTGTATAGTTCATTGGGTTGCAAAGAGTCGGACACAACTGAGCAACTTTCACTTTCTTTACCATGGTCCTTAAAAAAGATAAACTTGAAGCTTTAAAGACTGTGATGTAGAAATTTAATTTCTATGTATCTAATTACCTATTTACCACCCAATGACCATGCTAAGAGCTTTATATGTGTTAACTCCTTTGATCTTTCAATAACTCTATCAGGGAGGTGTTATTATCCTAAACATGAACAGACTGAGGCTTAGAGATGTTGAACCTGCCCAAGGTCACATGGCTAATTAATGGTATGAGGTTATTTGCCGGACACCAAAATACCTCCACTCAAGACACTGCCCTGAACATGTTGGCGCCTGTAACCTTATAATCTAAATGAATAAATGAATTCTTAAATAATGAGCTCATCCTTCAGTCCATAATTTCATAAGAAATTAAACTTACCTGATAAAACTATAATTACTTTTAAGAAGGAAAGGTAACAGAAGGGCAAGTTATGATTGGATTTTGAGAGCCATGCCATGCTCATACCAGAAGCAGATTAACCAAAAAAATCTATAAATATCACAAACTGAATTCCGTGAGTATTTAGGGTTAATTGCTTTACTATATATGAAATTATAGAATAATTCTATAATTCCAAGAACAATGCTAATTATTAGACTAATAATATCTAAGAATAATGTTAATTTTGATCAAAACAGTAAATTTATAACCAAATATAATTAATAATACACTTGGTTTGTTTCTAACTAAACTATCTGTTTCCAGCCTATCTTATAATCACTAAACTCCTCTCGTTTTGTTCCTAACAGGAGAGACTATTTGCTCCTACTTTAGAACAAATGGCCCATTTCATTTACGTGATATGTGAGCATTACGAGTAACTGCCCCTTATTATTGCATGGAAGTTCTGCATTTTCTACTCTATTTTCCATTGGACAACTTTTATGTGGTATTTGAGATTTATATGGTCACATACAAATGTCCATTAAATGAAGTTAAACCTATAAGCTAGCCAATTTTTTTTTAATTTAAAAACTGCAATAAAAACAGTTAGTGCAATTTAGAACACTATATTCAAAGCAATGTAATTCAGTTTCAAATCTGTCAGTGAATACCTGCCTAGTTTTCGGCAGAACATAATTCTAGAGCAGTGCTTACTGTGAGACTGTGAGAGTTGCTCTATATGATGCTGGCAAATATGACAGTCATGGCTTCATGCAGCTTTTGAGCATCTGAAATCTGACTAGTGTGAGGATTTCAATTTAATTGACTTAAATTTAAACAGCTGCTAGTGGCTACAGCTATCCATATTGGACAGCACAGTTCTAGATTCAGGTGATGTTTATTTCTGTTTCTAAAGTTTACTTTTTCAATCTCAAATATTAAAGAAACTAATTTTAAGTAGCTTAGTCAAATAAAAATAAAATACTAGTTCTCTGGAAACTATTGAGGAATGTTTTTAATCTGTGACTTACTCAGACTCTCATCATCCAGGCATAATGAGGCTGCTTCCTACCTGCTGGGAGGCCGAAGCAGCTCTCTGTTCCGCTTCACTCAGTCGCCTCTGAAGTCTGTTGGATTTTTCCTGATGCTCTAGAATTAACTTTTCATTCTATTAAGGGGAAATATAAGACAAGTTAGAGATCTGTACGTGGCATGGAGGTGTTTCATGGAATCATCAATGAAAAATCTGAACATCATTTTATCACTTACAAAATGCAATGACAATGTATCTCCAAATTCTTATTTTTCAAGTTATGAACGCCAAAGCTCAAAGCTGGTTTTACACTATGACTAAATTGGTGTCCTCCCTGGCCACCCCCCCACCCCCCACCGCTGTCACAAACCACCAAAGAAAGGGAATTAAATCCAAAGCAAAGTGAACCTGAAGTTAAGACGAGGACGTTCAGTTTGAGATGCTAGAAAACTGCTCTCCTGTCACCTGCGAGTGTGAGAGCACAGACCTGGGCCTCACAAGCAGAGTGTCATGAGGGGTGGGCTGAGTCTGACACTGCATTTTTGTCAGGCTCTGGGGTGATGCGGACACTGTTGGCTGGGGCGCTCGGAACCACTGTGCTCGCAGAGCTTCCAGGGAAGTGGTGACATGGTGCACACATTATTGAAGTCAAGGAGCAGAAAATACTCATTCCAGAAATCCTGATTTTTACAGAATTAGACTTATCTTAGGGCTTCCCTGGTGGCTCAGCAGTAAAGAATCTGCCTGCAATGCAGGAGATCCAGGTTGATCCCTGGGTCAGGAAGATCCCTTGGAGAAGGGAATGGCAACCCACGCCAGTATTTAGCCTAGAGAATCCCATGGACAGAGGAGCCTGCTGGGCTACAGTCAATGGGGTCACAAAGAGTCAGATACAACTGAGCGACTAAAATTTGCACTATTGAGACTTATCTTAAATGATTTACATGCTTAAGTGAAGTTGCTCAGTCGTGTCTGACTTTTTGTGACCTCATGGACTATTTCTCAGTCCATGAGATTTTCCAGGCAAGAGTACTAGAGTGGGTTGCCATTCCCTTCTCCAGGGGATCTTTCCGACCCAGGGACTGAAGCCAGGTCTCCTGCATTGTAGGCAGACGCTTTACCCTCTGAGCCACCAGGGAAGCCCTGCTGATATGCTGAAAGCATTACTTAAAAAAGAGAAGGTGGGGTTTCCCTGGTGGCTCATTGGTAAAGAAACTGCCTGCAATGCAGGAGAAAGTGAAAGTGAAGCTGCTCAGTTGTGTCCGACTCTTTGCGACCCCGTGGACTGTAGCCCACCAGGCTCCTCCGTCCATGGGATTCTCCAGGCAAGAGTGCTGGAGTGGGTTGCCATTTCCTTCTCCAGGGGATCTTCTCAACCCAGGAATCGAACCCGGGTCTCCCGCATTGCAGGCAGATACTTTACCGTCTTCCCTGGTAGCTCTCCTGCAATGCAGGAGACATGGGTTTAATCCCTGGGTCAGGAAGATCCTCTGGAGAAGAAAATAACAACCCACTCCAGTATTCTTGCCTAGAACATCCCATGGATAGAGAAGCCTGGAGGGTCAGGCACAATTTAGTGACTAAAACAACAACAAACAACAGTAATAAAAGGAGAAGAAATCTTTTCCAAGTTTCCCAATACATCTGCATATATCAGAGGGTATCAGGGTAAACGGAGTTATTAAGGCACTAGTAGGGGTTGTGTTATATTTAAAGAAACACCCTGAAGCCCTTATCCCCTCGGCTATGGATGCAACCTTACTTGGAGTAGGTTCTTTGTTGATGACTAAGTTAAGATGAAGTCATTAGGGTGGGTTCTAATCCAATATGACTGGTGTCTTCATAAGAAGGGGAAATTCGGACATAGAGACTGACATGAACAAAGCGAAGAACATAGGAAGACACCATCAGCAAGACAAGGAATGCCTAAGGCCACTGGAAGTGAGGAGGGAGGCCTGAACAGACTGTCCCCTGGGGAAGTCAGAAGGAACCAGAGCTGCTGTCTTCCTGAGTCTGGACTTCCGGCCTCCAGAACTGTGAGTCAGCCAGTATCTGCTGACTGAGTCACCCCAGCCCTTCTTCCTCTGTTAGAGCAGCCTCAGGCAACTACACAGGCATCATGACTGTCAATCTGTCACAACACGGTGTAATGCAGACAAGTGCAAGCAATCTATCAATTAAAAAATGTATTAGCCTTCTCCACGCTTAACTACTAGCCTAAAAAAAAAAGTCTGTGCACACAGAATTATTATATAGTTTTTTTGAACTAGATAGTTCCTGTGTCCCAACATACAAGTGATAAGAGTGAATGTCATGCCTAGTAACACAAAATACTGAAATAACAGTATCCTGTTAAAATGTGCTTATTCTATATCTTATTGTGCCCAAAAGCAAAATTAAATTGTATGAAGAGAACTCTATTAGCTGCTCCAATTTACCAAGATGTTTAAATATGTAGTCTTAAATTTAAGAGGCACATCATTAACATTAGAGAAAACCTGAGGAAAAACTGCCATCCTCTATACTAATCATTTTCATAGTTACAATCAGATGATATATAAGGTACATATTTCTGTGCTGCTACCATAATGGTGAAGGCAGAGTCCAGATTAGATAAACCATAATATATGCAACTGTTCTTTTTCTAACTGATCATTTGAATTGCTTTTGATCTTCCAAAAAAATTAACATTACTGTGTTGAATATTTTCCTTAAAATTTTTTTTTCATATTTTAAATTATTTCCTTAGGACAGATTCCTTGAAGGGGGAGCTACATCAAAGAGTATTTTAATGGCTCTGGTCTAATTGTTTTCTAAATTTCTCATGTCAATTTATATGCTATAAGACTGAAGGGCAATGACTTCACTAATACTCCTATGGAAGGCCATAGAGAGCTAGTGGGCCATACAGCCTGTTAATGAAATTCCAAGAAATATGTCAGAAGTTTAAACATCAAATAAAGAAGTAGAGTTCTAGAAAGTTCTAATTATAATCTAGAAATTATTTAACCCTTTTTCTTCAACAAAAACAACCATAAACCCTTGTTAACTTTAGTTCTAAAGCATTAATGTAAAGGAATGCTTTCATATATTCCAGTAGGCAAAAGTATTTCCTACATGTCTTTTCTGATGGATTAAAACAAAATTAGTGGAACTGGGTTAGACATGCACAGAAATAAGGAGGATCCTAACACTTCTGAAACAGCACAAGCTATACTGGTGAAATTGAAACAGGAGCTCTGTCATTTAAATATGATGAATCACTGATGTCTAAAGCTTTTATTCGCATTATATTATGTGTGGACTTTTAGTGTTATGTATGATTTCTGCAAGAAATACTCACATCCGCATGGTCATTTCCAAGTAGAGAATTAATTTGGACTTGGCTCAGGTAAGATTCTATAGCATGCACTTCCCAGGAGGGCCATTATCTTACCTCAACTACCTTTTCATTTGCCATTTCCAGCTGAGAAAGCAGCTCTTGGGTATGAAGTTTCTGTCGACTCAGCTCACTCCTATTAATCAAGAGAGAGGAAAAAGAAAAGAAGAAAAAACCATTACTATAACTGTCCACAAACCTAACAAAATAGAATCTTTATTGGTGAGGTACATGTTCATGTTCTGAACAAAAAATATCTTGTGTGCAAAATAAAAGTTGCTTACTAACAGGCCATATCGGGAATGACTCATTTCTTTGTAAAATACACATATATTCTGGAGAGTGGTAGTACAACAGCGAGAATACACTTACCACTACTGAACTGTTCACTTAAAATAGATTGAGATGGTAAATTTTACAATTTAAATAAAGGTTAAAATTGTCCATTTTATATTAGGTATATTTTACCACAATAAAAAAATCAAACCTCCCCTCACATATTTCAAAAGTGCCAAAGTATCCCTTATGTCACTATCTTGAGATATTATTTGGCATTAAAATAAAAGTATATTCATATTAAACATACAGTATTTGTTGTTTTTAATGTTCATATATAGCGCTTCTTAGAGAGGCTCAATTCTTGGAAATTTAAGATAATGTTAATCACTCCAAACACCATTTCAGCTTAGTATATTCAGGATTAAAATATAAGTTTTGGTTGTTATTTGCTTTATCTTATGCATTCATATCCTTTATGCTTTATTAGATAGAATTATGCACATAAGTGTCATCTTTTTGTTGTTGTTGTTCACATATAAGCATTATATTCTCTTTGGCCAAAGATAATCTCAAAAGTCCCAGGTTAGAAGCAGATACAAAGGAGACTTTAAAATAACTTTTACAAGATCAAATTAGTCTCTGAGTATTAAAATAGTTCATTCAGGACTGGTTTTTATCCTCTGACCTTACTTCTGCTTCTAAAATAAATTAGTAGATTAACACTGCCAGTTATGAGCCTAAAAACCTGGTAAGTCCTGCAAGTGTCCTATATTTGAATGGATAGTTGTTAAAATCAGCAAGCTATTTGTTATAAATACATAGGATAGAACAAAAAATGTCTACAAATCAATTTCACAAATGTCTACTGAACACTCTAGCATGTGGTGTAAGAACCTACAGACTAATGGGAAATGGCTTATTCCTACTCAGTGGCTTCATCAGCACAGGTCAGGTCACTGACAATGAGGAGCTTGAGCACTGGGCACTGAGTGCATGACAGACAAACTCAAATGTTTCACCTTAGCTAATTTTGGTGGTAACAATACCAGGTGGTGCTGGTGGTAGAGAATCCACCTGCCAATGCAGGAGACATACGAGATGCTGGTTTGATCCCTGGCTCAGGAAGATCCCTTGAAGGAGGAAAGGGCAACCTGCTCCAGTATTCTTGCCTGGAAATTTCGATTGACAGAGGAGCCTGGTGGGCTACAGTCCATGGGGTCGCAAAGAGTCAGACATGACTGAGCATGCATGCACACGTATGACAATAAGGTAGGATAAACTGCTGTGCTTAAAGTATCTTACGGGCTTCCCAGGTGGCACTAGTGGTAAAGAACCCACCTGCCACTGCAGGTTAGATGTTAAGAGGCATGGGTTAAATTACTATTACTCCTCACCATAACAAAGAAAAGCAAAATGACTAATGTGGCCAGCCTTCTGGGCTGAATGTATTTAAACGGTATGCACATCAGTGCTAATGAGAAATAACCTCTGAGTACTGTGGAGAGGAAGACGATATAGTGATCATATTTATAAAGTTGGCCAACACTCAGATTATACAATACCTTTTCAGACAACACCTACTGCATGATTTGATACCTATGCTATTTGCTTACCCATGACAATTTATTTGAATAATACAAATAATTTCTAATAATTACTATTAGATAGTAATAATTTCTCAAAAAATTTAGGATCACAATGATACAAATTATTAACTTTAAAAAAATGCATTTATTTTTAATTGGAGGATAACTGCTTTACAATGTTGTGTTAGTTTCTGCATATAACAACATGAATCAGCCATCAGTTCAGTTCAGTTCAGTTCAGTCGTTCAGTCATGTCTGACTTTTTGCGACCCCATGAACCGCAGCACACTAGGCCTCCCTGTCTATCACCAGCTGCTAGAGTCTACCCAAACCCATGTCCATTGAGTCGGTGATGCCATCCAACCAACTCATCCTCTATTGTCCCCTTCTCCTGCCTTCAATCTTTCCCAGCATCAGGGTCTTTTCAAATGAGTCAGCTCTTTGCATGAGGTGGCCAAAGTATTGGAGTTTCAGCTTCAACATCAGTCTTTCCAATGAACACCCAGGACTGATCTCCTTTTGGATGGACTGGTTGGATCTCCTTGCAGTCCAAGGGACTCTCAAGAGTCTTCTCCAACACCACAATTCAAAAACATCAATTCTTCGGTGCTCAGCTTTCTTTATAGTCCAACTCTCACATCCATACAGGACCACTGGAAAAACCATAGCCTTGACTAGACGGACCTTTGTTGACATAGCCATAGATACACATATATCCCCTCCATCTTGAACAAATTATTAACTTTAAGTTCCTTTTCATCTGTGTAAATGTCTATTCTATTGTGTATCAAGCAGTCACCCTCACTGGACAGTGAGCAACACTGCTCTCCACCAAGAAAGTGGAGATAACGGTAATGGTAGTAATAATAGCAAACATTCCTCTGCTTACTCTGTGTGGTGGTGCTAGTGATAAAAAAACTCACCTGCCAATGCAGGAGATATAACAGACATGGGTTAGATCCTTGGGTTGCGAAGATCCTCTGTAGGAGGGCATGACAATGCACTCCAGCACTCTAGTATTCTTGCTTGGAGAATCCAATGGATAGAGGAGCCTGGCAGGCTACAGTCCATAGGTCGCAGAGTCAGATATGACTGAAGTGACTTAGCACATCACTATTCTAAATACTCTAAACTAAAAAGGTCAGTTTTCATTCCAATTCCAAAGAAATGCAATGCCAAAGAATGCTCAAACTACTGCACAATTGCACTCATCTCACACACTAGTAAAGTAACGCTCAAAATTCTCCAAGCCAGGCCTCAGCAATACGTGAATGTTGAACCTCCAGATGTTTAAGCTAGATTTAGAAAAGGCAGAGGAACCAGAGATCAAATTGCCAACATCCGAGGGATCATCGAAAAAGCGATAAAGTTCCAGAGAAACAGCTATTTCTGCTTTATTGAGTATGCTAAAGCTTTTGACTGTGTGGATCACAACAAACTGTGGAAAATTCTGACCTGCCTCTTGAGAAAATCTGTATGCAGGTCAGGAAGCAACAGTTAGAACTGGACATGGAACAACAGACTGGTTCCAAATTGGGAAAGCAGTATGTCAAGGCTGTATATTGTCACCCTGCTTATTTAACTTATATGCAGAGTACATCATGAGAAACACTGGACTGGAAGAAACACAGTCTGGAATCAAGATTGCCGGGAGAAATATCAATAACCTCAGATATGCAGATGACACCACCCTTATGGCAGAAAGTGAAGAAGAACTAAAGAGCCTCTTGATGAAAGTGAAAGAGGAGAGTGAAAAAGTTGGCTTAAAGCTCAACATTCAGAAAACGAAGATCATGGCATCTGGTCCCATCACTTCATGGCAAATAGATAGGGAAACAGTGGAAACAGTGTCAGACTTTATTTTTTTTGAGCTCGAAAAACACTGCAGATGGTGACTGCAGCCACGAAATTAAAAGAGGTTTACTCCTTCAAAGAAAAGTTATGATCAACCTAGAAAGCATATTGGAGAAGGCAATGGCAACCCACTCCAGTACTATTGCCTGGAAACTCCCATGGACTGAGGAGCCTGGTAGGCTGCAGTCCATGGGGTCGCATAGAGTCGGACATGACTGAGCGACTTCCCTTTCACTTTTCACTTTCATGCACTGGAGAAGGAAATGGCAACCCATTCCAGTATTCTTGCCTGGAGAATCCCAGGGACGCAGGAGCCTGGTAGGCTGCCGTCTATGGGGTCACACAGAGTCGAACACGACTGAAGCAACTTAGCAGTAGCAGCAGCAGCAGCAGCCAGCATATTAAAAAGCAGAGACATTACTTTGCCAACAAAGGTCCATCTAGTCAAGGCTATGGTTCTTCCAGTAGTCATGTATGGATGTGAGAGTTGGATTATAAAGAAAGCTGAGTGCCAAAGAATTGATGCTGTTGAAATGTGGTGTTGGAGAAGATGCTTTAGAGTCCCTTGGAGTGCAAGGAGATCCAAGCAGTGCATCCTAAAGGAAATCAGTCCTGAATATTCACTGGAAGGACTGATGTTGAAGCTGAAACTCCAGTACTCTGGTCACCTGATGCGAAGAACTGACTCATTTGAAAAGACCCTGATGCTGGGAAAGATTGAAGGTGGAGGAGAAGGGGACAACATAGGATGAGATGGTTGGATGGCATCACCGACTCAATGGACATGAGTTGGAGTAAACTCCGGGAATTGGTGATGGACAGGGGGAGCCTGGCGTGCTGCAGTCCATGGGGTCGCAAAGAGTTGGACATAACTGAGTGAATGAACTGAACTCTAAGTGCTTTATATAAACTAATTCTCTAGCTTTCATAATAACCCTGTGAGATGCCCGTTTTTACACACAAGATGGTTTAGAGGCAGAGGCATTTACAAATCAAGTTAAGTAACTTGCCTGGAGTCACACAGCTAGTCAGCTGAGAGTCAGGATTGGAAAACCAGGCCCTTTGATTCCAGTCTGTGCTCTTAGCCTCTCCCCTGTACTGTGCACCATGGCAGGCAACTGCTGAATGTTGGTTAGATGAGTAAATGAAAGAGAATGTTTGCGTGTGTAAGAGGTATTTTAAGGAGCATTGATACTTACGAGGAAACCTGACAAATTATATTTTTACTTCTGATTTCTTCCCTAAAGCTTCAGTCCTATACTCAAATTTAACATGACTAACATCAAACTTTTCACACTCCCCTGCCAATCTACTTTCTCAGTGCTGAGATACAACCTACTTTTCATCTTCCTACTCAGTCTTTATACTGACAACATCACTGCTTACGTTAAAAACTGTAAAGTTGATTCTATTTCTCGCTTTTTCTTGAATGCAACATCTAGTTCGCCCCTAAACAGATTCTTCTGTGCAGTAGTATTTCTTGCATCTGGGCTCCAGAATCACTGCAGATGGTGACTGCAGCCATGAAATTAAAAGACGCTTACTCCTTGGAAGAAAAGTTATGACCAACTTAGATAGCATATTCAAAAGCAGAGACATTACTTTGCCGACTAAGGTCCGTCTAGTCAAGGCTATGGTTTTTCCTATGGTCATGGATGGATGTGAAAGTTGGACTGTCAAGAAGGCTGAGCGCCAAAGAATTGATGCTTTTGCACTGTGGTGTTGGAGAAGACTCTTGAGAGTCCCTTGGACTGCAAGGAGATCCAACCAGTCCATTCTGAAGGAGATCAATCCTGGGATTTCTTTGGAAGGAATGATGCTAAAGCTGAAACTCCAGTAGTTTGGCCACCTCATGCGAAGAGTTGACTCATTGGAAAAAACTGATGCTGGGAGGGGTTGGGGGCAGGAGGAGAAGGGGACGACTGAGGATGAGATGGCTGGATGACATCACGGACTCGATGGACGTGAGTCTGAGTGAATTCCAGGAGATGGTGATGGACATGGAGGCCTGGCGTTCTGCGATTCATGGGGTCACAAAGAGTCGGACACGACTGAGCGACTGAACTGAACTGAATGTTCATTTCTATTCGGTGTGACCATCAGAACAAGTTCTTATAACTTAATTTTTAGATTTACTGCAGCTGCCAACTGCTTGGGCTTCTCAGTATCAGGTGAAAAACTGTATGCAAAGCATCCATCGGTGCATACAGAGGTGCTCAATTAACAGTGTACTTTTCCCTAAATGCACCCACCACTGGGTATTTCTCCTTCTAAAGCACCACTTCAATAATTTGCTTCCTTGAGCAGTAACTTCCAGTGGCTCTCTGCTACTGGACAAAACAGTCCAAATTCCTGAGATGGACATTCAGATTCTTCCAAAACTTTGTGTAATTTATCTTTCCAATCTTCCCTTCAACAGGAACCTTCCACTTCAATCAGTTCTCACTGTCTCACCAACAGAACACATATGTGCCATCTCTAAGCTCATGTTCATGTCATTCTCTGTATCCTGTTTTGTGGATCTTCCATGAAAATCCTGCCTACTCTTTAAGATTCCACCTTTGCTCCACTTCTTTCCATGTCTCCTTCCTGGTTCATTTTAATCCAGACGGTTCTCTTCTCATAGCAATGTGTTAATACTTATTTTATGTAGAAGACTTTTGGCAATTGCCTATTGTAATTCTAACGGGTGGTTTATATATGTGTATATGCGTATACAAGTACACACACACATACACACACACACACACGCCCCCAATTACAATGGAAACTTTAAAAAGGGGATTGTTTTCAGTTTCTACCATATATGCCAAAGGGCTTTACACATAGGGATTTAATAAATATTTGCAGATTTATGGCTAAATTTTCATAGGGAACTTAGCAGTTAGAAAACGTATTTTAGATAAAGATTTTTAAAAATGTACTTATAGTCTGCTACTTTCTCCAAAGGACTTGAAGAACCCAAGAAAAGGTAATTTTTTAGTTAAGCACTTCCTTTAAGTTTCACTCCTGAATGAAATTTTAGAAGGTATTAAAGGTTGGGGAGAAAAGTGATTTCACCAGCTCTGTCCCTCGAGACCTTCCTAGAGCCTGCCTGTCAGTACTTTCCAACTCCTTATTTCTCTGTCAGGATATTTCACTGCAGGGATAAAGGAAAGACCCAGGAGGATGATCTAACTCTGTATTATCTATGAGAAAATGTCTCTTCATTAGGGAACATAATTGAGAATTCCTTACATCGTTAGTGATTTAGGATATACATAAAATAAAGCTTTCCAGAAAGTTTCACAGTGGTATTACACTTCAGACACTAGCCAAGTAAAGCTATATAATCTCTTCACTGGAAATCTTTAAAAACAGAAATGTCCATATCTATCGGGGATGATTTAAGCGCAGCCGGCCAGGAGGTACAGAGATAAACAGCATTTCCAGTTTCTGTGTGACATCATGGCAGCTAAAGATCACTTTATACTAGTCACAGAATTTAAATGAAACTGTACCCAAGTTCTCCATAATTTCTAGCATAGTATATAACACATTATAAGGTTTAAGGTAAAATTACCTTCTACCGATTTCCTATAACTACAGAAGAAACAGGCATTCTTTATAACCCCAATGGGAACTGCTTAGTCCACTGGTGTCCTAAATAATTTTCAGTTCACGGATATCAATTCATGTGCATGTGAGAGAAAGTCCTAGTCACGCCTACAAAACATAATTGAAAAACTAGTTGTAAAAGGTAACTAATTTACTACCTTCTGTGCAGAGAAAATTTCACAAAATGACTTATAAACAAAGAAATGAATGCTGCATTTACTAAGAAAATATTAGAATCAACACTGGGAAGTCATCCAGTTCCTCAACTGGAGACAGAGGTGGGTGAAGAGTGAGCACCAAAGCCAGGGCCCTTCCTCCGGCCCATGGAGAGGCTTTGGGGTAGGTTCACAAACACCCTGAACTATACCCCAGATCTTCACATTTATCCTGTCTGGGAAGAAGATCCAGAGTCTTCCTCCGATTTTTAAGAGGTCTGAGCACTAAGGAAGGATAAAGATTTTGGCTGAGCTTTTTGCCTGGAATATACAAAATTCTGAAAGAATTTTTTTCCCTTTAAAGTATGAGCATACTGATTGGAGTGTTTTAATGTTGAATGTCTTTCTTACACAAGCCACATCCATAATGACATCATCTAATTATTTCCACTTTTGGTTTCATTACAGTGGTACAAGAATTTAAAGGCACTTGGCAAACAATTCAAATACAGAATTATTCTACATTTTTACAGTATTCACCCTATTTTACAGTTGCTTATCTAGACTTAATAGCATATTCTCCAAAGTATACAATTCCATTTAAAAAGAAACAATAACTTTTCCTTTCTACTCACATATCACTGGTTTAATTATGTATTTCTGAAACTGGCATATAACCTGGTTTGGGAACAATCACACTGATATTGACAGTGTCAGACAATACTAGAGTATCTAAGTTGATTAGACAAGAGCATGCAGAGTGCCTTGGGCATTGGTCAGCATGCTTTATACAGAAACTTCACTGGTTGATGATGCCCACGATTAAGTGGATATCAGCCAGGAGGGTTTTCCACTACACCTGATACAATTAATATTGTACTTTATTATAATCTTGGGCTTCCTTTGTGGCTCAGCTGGTAAAGAATCCGCCTGCAATGCGGGAGACCTGGGTTCAATCCCTGGGTTGGCAAGATCCCCTGGAAAAGGGAAAGGCTACCCATTCCAGTATTCTTGCCTGAAAAATTCCATGCACTGTATAGTCCATGGGTCAGACGTGACTGAGCGACTTTCACTTCTATTATAACTTCAGTGCTGCAAAACAGTAGTTATTCTCATCTTATAGATAAAGAAATTAAGACTCAGAAAAGTTAACGTTCCTAAGGTCAGGCAGTGACTGAAAGAAAAAATGAGTTTCACACTCAATCTTTTTATCAAAATGTTCTCTCAAGTAAAGCACATTGCCTCTTACCTCAAGCCCAATCATTTACAAGAGGTATTATTAAAGTATGTCTGTGGCATAACATAGTATCAAGATCTATAGGCAGAGTGAAAAAATTTAATCCCGAGTATGCAGCAAAATGGTAACTGCAAAAACTGTGACCTCAAAAGACCTAAATAAGAAAACAGGTTTCAGATCTCATTTAGTTAACTAAAAACACCACAGGTTTGCAGGCCAGTTTTATCAATGTCAGGGCAATGTTGGTCACAGTCCAGGTTCCTTCTTTCCCAATCTGCACTTAGATCCTCCTAAAGTGATCTCATTTAGGCCATGACCCTGTCCAATATGCTACTGGAGAGGAGTGGAGAAATAGCTCTAGAAGGAAAGAAGAGGCCGGGCCAAAGCAGAAATGACTCCCAGTTGTGGATGTGTCTGGTGGTGAAAATAAAGAACAATATTGCATAGGAACCTGGAATGTTAGGTCCATGAATCAAAGTAAACTAGAAGTGGTCAAACAAGAGATGCCAAGAGTGAACATCCACATTTTAGGAATCAGTGAACTAAAATGGACTGGAATGGGCAAATTTAACTCAGATGACCATTATATCTACTACTGTGGGCAAGAATCCCTAAGAGGGAACGCAGAAGCCCTCATGGTCAACAAAAGAGTCCAAAATACAGTACTTGGGTGCGGTCTCCAAAACTACACAATGATCTTGGTTCGTTTCCAAGGCAAACCATTCAATATCATAGTAATCCAAGTCTATGCCCCAACCACTGATGCTGAAGAAGCTGAAGTTGAATGGTTCTATGAAAACCTACAAGACCCTCTAGAACTAACACCAAAAAAGATGTCCTTTTCATTAGAGGGGACTAGAATGCAAAAGTAGGAAGTCAAGAGATACCTGGAGTAACAGGCAAGTTTGGCCTTGGGATACAAAATGAAGCAGGGGAAAGGCTAACAGAGTTTTGCCAAGGTAACACACTGGTCATAGCAAACACCCTCTTCTAACAACACAAGTGACGACTCTACACATGGACATCACCAGATAGTCAATACCGAAATAGACTGATTATATTCTTTGCAGCTGAACTAGGAGAAGCTCTACAGAGTCAGCAAAAACAAAATCAAGAGCTGACTGTGGCTCATATTAGGAGTGTCCTCGCAAAACTCAGACTTAAGTTGAAGAAAGTAGTGAAAAACACTAGGCCAGTAAGGCATGACCTAAATAGACTCCCTTATGATTATACAGTGGAAGTGACAAATAGATTCAGGGGATTAGATCTGGAAAAGAGAGAGCCTGAAAGAACTATGGATGGAGCTTTGTAACACTGTACAGGAGGCAGTGACCAAAACCATCCCCAGGTAAAAGAAATGCAAAAAAGGTAAAATGGTTGTCTGAGGCAGCCTTACAAATGGCTGAGAAAAGAAGAGAAGCGAAAGGCCAAGGAGAAAAAGGAAGAGAAACTCCATCTGAATGCACAGTTTCAAAAACATCTACTTCTGCATCACTGACTGTGCCAAAGCCTTTGACTGTGTGGATCACAACAAACTATGGAAAATTCTTAAAGAGAAGGGAATACCAGACCACCTTACCTGCCTCCTGAGAAACCTGTTTGCAGGTCAAAAAGCAACAGTGAGAAACAAACATGGAAAAATGGATTGGTTCAGAATTGGAAAAGGAATACGTGAAGACTGTATATTGTCACCTTGCTTATTTAACTTACATGCAGAGTACATCATATGAAATGAAGATTGCTGGGAGAAATATCAATAACCTCAGATATGCAGATAACACCACCCATATGGGAGAAAGTGAAGAGGAACTAAGGAGCCTCTTGATGAAGGTGAAAGAGGAGAGTCAAAGACCTGGCTTAAAACTCAACATTCAAAAAACCAGTATCATGGCATCTGGTCCCATCACTTCATGGCAAGCAAATGGGGAAAAAATGGAAACAGTGAGAGACTTTATTTTCTTGGGCTCCAAAATCACTGTGGATGGTGACTGCAGCCATGAAATTAAAAGATGCTTGTTCCTTGGAAGAAAAGTCATGACCAACCTAGACAGCATGTTAAAAAGCAGAGATGTTACTTTGCTGACAAAAGTCTGTATAGTCAAAGCTATGGTCTTTCTGGTAGTCATGCACGTATGTCTGAATTGGACCATATAGAAGGCTGAGTGCTAAAGAATTGATGCTTTCAAACTATGGTGTTGGAGAAGACTCTTGAGAATCCGTTGGACAGCAAGGAGATCTAATCAGTCAATCCTAAAGGAAATTAACCCTGACATTTTGGAAGGACTGATGCTGAAGCTCTAATACTTTGGCTGATTCACTGGAAAAGACCCCGATGCTGGGAAAGACTGAAGGCAGGAGGAGAAGTGGACAACAGAGGATGAGATGGTTGGATGGCATCATCGACTCAATGGACATGAGTTTGGCAAGCTCCGGGAGTTGGTGATGGACAGGGAAGCTTGGCATGCTACATTCCACGTCGTCACTAAGAGCCGGACACAAGTGAGCAACTGAACGACAACATGAGCCTAGAGGAATACGAATGAGCACCTCAAAGCAACCTGTCCAAAATGGCAACCACTTCTTATCTGTACCTTCCCAAGCTTCCTCCCTCCCTCGAAGGACATCATCACTGTCTACCCATATGCTCAGGTTAAAGCTTCAGCATCATCTTTGTTTCCTTCCATTTTCTCAACCCCTATGTTTGACTTATTGTAAGGTTTACCCTGTGAAAGTGAAAGTTGCTCAGTCGTGTATGACTCATTGCAACCCCATGGACTATACAGTGCATGGGATTCTCCAGGCCAGAATACTGGAGTGGGTAGTCTTTCCCTTCTCCAGGGGATCTTCCCAACCCAGGGATCCAACCCAGTCTCCTGCACTGCAGGCGGATTCTTTACCAGCTGAGCCAGAAGGTTTACCCTATGCCTCTTTAAAATATTTCATAACTGCCCATTTCTTTCCATCTCCACCCACCATGTTCTGTACTAAACCACTGTCATCTATTGCCTAGAATACTGTCACAATCTAATAGCTGGTTTCCCTGACTCTCTTTGCCCCTTCTGTAGTTTATTTTCCATATAATTGCTAAAGAGGCCTTTTCAAGACCTAGAAATGACTAAAATTCTCCAATGATTTCCTACTGCTGCACTTTGGACTTTAACTTAAAATAGTCCTACTTAAATATCTTGCTTAAACTAAGTAAAAGCAGCTGACTTATTATAGCCTACAAGATTTGCAAGGTCTGATCCTTGCCTAGTTCCTTGACAGCATTCTCTCTCCTCATTCACTATATTTAACACGGGGCTGCTCCCTCACACTGCACCTTTGTACTTAGAATTGTTCTAATTACCATCTGCCTGGAATATTTCCTTGGCTTTTTCATATAGTTGATCTCTTTCTATCATTTGAGCCTCAGCTGAAATATCACCTTTTTGGACTACTTTTTAAGAAACTGTCCAGCCCTTGTAGCTCCCAACCTGTCTGAATTATCATCTATCACACCACTGCATTTGTTTTCTTCATGCAATTTAAAATAAACAGTGTCTGGCACACAGAAGGTGATTTTTAGCCCTGGTAAATTTTAGTTAATTCCACAGAATCAGTTAACTAGTCCATTCAATCAGAACATTTCCAATATCCTACATCTTACTTTTTCAAAGTTTTTGCTACTTACTTGCTCTCATATCACAACTAATTACATAATTCGGTGATTACATTTAAAGTAGCCATCAAGTGGTATGATAAAGTGAGGAGACTACTGCTACAAAAACCAATGTGCTACAGAGCTTGATTTATAGAAATCATCCAGAGAAAGCTTATTTTATTTGAAGAATGAACTCAAAGTTTCAAAGAACTGTGTGAATTTTCCTCATAACGTATAATTTTAAATGCTGATCTTAGGATAAGATTGACAGAACTATAAAGTCTACTCGTTCAATAAATACTGAAGTGAGTGTTTTTGCTAGGTGCTATGGAGACGAGGAAGAACAAGATCCAGTTCCCGCCACAGTGAAGCTTAGGAACAACCAGAAACTGTGAGAAGCTATGAGGTTTATGCTATAGGTAGTAAATGCTATGAAAAGTTCACAGTGCTATGGGAACACATATGGAGGATTAGGGGATTAGAGCTGTCTCTCAGAGGAAGTAGGTTTTTAAGCTGATATATGAAAGATAAATAGGAGTTAGATGGACAAAAGCAGGGTAATGAAGAGTGTTACAATCAAATCCATGTGTGAAGGCCAGGAAATAAGAAGGGATAATAAATTTAGAAACCTGAAAGGAAGCTCAGTGTGAATAGAACAGACTGTTACTAGGATATGGGGGTGGGGGTGAGAGAGGAAGAAGCTGGGAACAGAGAAATACAGCTTGGATTTTATATGTATAAGGTAATATAAGGAAACGCAAGGGTGTTACATGTCTTGATGGGAAGTGGAGACTTAATTATCAGTCCACTGGGGAGGCACTGAAGTATTTTAAGGAGAGAAGTGACATGAAAAAAATCAGAGAATCTTGCTGATTATAGCAGGAAAAATAGTGAATAAACATGACTGTAGTAAATTAGGGGCTTTTAGCAGTAATCTAGGTGAGTAATGTTGATAGCCTAAACTGTTGGAGGGAAACGGACGGATTCAAGAGTTACTTAGGAGGCAGCATGAACAACACTTGATAATCAGGGGTGTGAGGAAGGGGTTGACACCCAGAGTTCTGCTGAACAAGGGGGTAGACAGTACCACACATGGAAAAATATGGGATGAAATAAAATACAGGACCTGGGCTAGGTGAAATTAGTTCACAAGTACTGAAAATACTTAGTTTGAGGTACCTATTGAAATGTTCAATAGACAGCTGGAAATACAGATTATTTCAAAAAGGTCAACATTAGAAGCTGTTTTGTAACAATAATTAGCCTTTTTCAGTTTGTCTCTGTCATAGAAATAGATATCCGAACTCATGCTGAAAGAGAACATTTCTTCTCTGAATATACTTCAGTTCTCAACATCACTGGTATATACACAACTGAAGAGGTGTGGCTGTGAGGTGAAGGGCAAAGCTTTTCCCACAATGCACTAGTCTCATGTTGATGTATGGCAAAACCAATACAATACTGTAATTAACCTCCAATTAAAATAAATAAATTTATATTAAAAAAAAGAAAATATCACAAATACTTTAAATAAGAGAAGAGAAGTCATGGTTCCTGAAGGCATGGGATGAGAGTTTGAATGTGGGCCAGTATCTCAGGCATCATAATTAATTACTATAATTACTCAGATCATTTTGTTATTATTGAGACAGTTTAAGTTTTAAGGATGGGTCATGTGTATTTTGGTTGATACGCCGTAAGGAAAATTTCCTCAATGCATGACATCCTTTAGTAATGACTAAAGATTAAATTGCACACGGCTCCATTCTATACTATATGAGAGAATCGAAAGCAAAAGGTGTACTATTCGTTTCAGGGAAATGATGGATCTGCCAGCTGCAGGCTTTCTCTGAAACTCTCGTATGACAGATTAGCATAGCATGTGCCAGATGTTTTTTTTCTGTTGAATTATACTATAATATGCTTCAGTTACTTTTAGTAATTATGCATTTTGTAATCTGCCAGTACCTGCAGCTGCCTCTCATTCTGCTAATTAAAATTAAAAAAAAATTTTTTTTTTAAGAAAAGCAGTTATGGCAGCCAAACATTACATATATACAGCCAAGAATAATGTGTTAGAGACTGAAGAGAATTCCTTAGTCTCAAATGCTGTGTAATTCATATAAATATACATGAATTGTCCAGTCACTGGACAAGAGAAGAAAATATTACACACTGTATATTATTCATTCATCTATTCAATACAATTTTATTGAACAACTACATGCTGGGCAAGATGTTAGCTCATGGTTTGTAGAAGAGGTGAACATAAATGATAGCTGTGCTACAATTCAGTAAGTGTCATAAAGAAGAATGAGCAGAGTGGTACGGGAATCGGGAAGAAAAAAGATTCACTCTGTCAGAGGGATAAAGGATGCCTTACAGAAAAAAATGATACCTGAATTGGGTTTGGAAGGAAGAAAATTTATTTATTTACATGTATGTATTATATTTATTTATTCAATATTTTCTGCTTTCCCATCAATACTCTAATAGCTTCAAAAAAGATGAGGGGGCTTTGCTGTTATCCTTAGTACTTTAAGAATAGTGCCACTCAATAAATACTTAATGGGTAAATGAAGTGAAGACTAGGCTTGGTAAAAGGGCTGTCCTTACCATTGTTTGGCTTCTTGGGGCAGTTGTTCAGTGTGGCTAGAACATGCCCTTCACAAGGTAGGGACAGGCAGACTGCTGACAATAAGGTGCAGGAAAGACCGCCTAAAAAACCTAAACCAAACCAAACCTTCAGGCAACAATAAAACAAATTATTTAAGTAAACGGGGCCAGGACTCTATTTGCTTTTTAGGAAAATACTTCTGAGAGCAGTATGCAAGATGGAATAGAGCAGAGGAAAAAAAATGATGGCAGAAACCAGGGTGATCCAGGCTACTTTAACAGCCATGGTTAGGGATATGAAAACGCCTGGCTGGTGGCAGGAACAAAATATGTTACTGCATGTTTACACATACGCGAGCATTTCTTCCAGACAGATTCTGGTACCTGGTGTTGCAAATGAGTATGCATGGTTGAAATCTTTTTAGCTACTGCTACACTACCTTATACAAAGGATTTGCAAGTTTATATTTCCACCAGTACTCTTTAGCCCATTTCCGTTCTCTCATGTGTTTGCAGATGCTGCATGTTAAGCATCTTTTATATTTTTGCCAATTTGCTGGGCAAAATTGTTTACATTTGCATGTCTTCATACAATACAATATTTCTTCAGTGTATAGTGTGGCTGAGTTGGTTTAAAGGAACTCTGTACTCTGCCTTTGTGAGCTGCATGCTCACATACTGTGTCCATCTATTAGGCTGTTACTCTTTTTCTAAATTACTGAACTCTATGGATTCTGCATGTCCATCTTTCTTTTTTTGTCATTTGTATTTGTTTTTCTATTTTTGTTTAGCATTTCTCCACAGAGAATTTTAATTTTTACTGTGAAACAAATTAATCAATTTTTGCACTGTGGGTTTTTGTTTTGATTCGAAAGACTCATTCAAAGATAATAAAAAATAATCTAATTTCTTCTAATACTTTCCTTGTTTTGAATTTAGCTTTTTAATCCATCTGGACTTGACTTTGTATACTGAATAAAGAATATACTAACCTAGAGGGGTGGGATGGGAGGAATGGGAGAGAAGTTCAAGAGGGAAGGGATATATATATATATATAGCTGATTTATGCTGTTGTACAGCAGAAACTAATACAACATTGTAAAGCAATATACTCCAATTAAAAAAGATAACTTAAAGAAAAAGGGATAACACATAGCTACAAGAATAAACTCAGAACTATAAATCAGAAAAAAAGAATATACTAAATGATTGAAAATTTTCCCAACATCATCTTTTCATCTGAAGTGCTGTATTATCATGAACAAAATTTGTTCATGTTCCATGTTCTGTTCAAATTATTTACTCCTGTGCCAATACCACCATATAGCTTTATATATTTTGCTTCCTGTAGGGCAAATCTTTTTCCCCCATAAGAAATTTAAAAATTTAATCTATAAAATAACAATAATCTCTCATTCAAGTAAGATTAGTACAGATATATTACAGTTACAGATCTTCTATATTAATATGTAAACTTTAAATGGTTTTTAAATAGATATCCTTGGAAGCTCAAAATTCTCTGTGTTGCATATATTTCAAGATAAAAGAGTAACTTTTATCAAGAGGAAGTAATTATAGATGAATTAGTACAATTTTACAAATTCAAACAAACTTCAAACTGAAAGAAGATACCACAGAGCTCAAATTTTTAAAGAGCTTCTTATATTAAGTTTTTTGATACTAAGATAAAAAACTTCCTTCTGTGGGAAAATTATTTAATTATTTTGTGTTGCATTTAATTATGGCTATACTTGCTTATGGGAAGATCTTAAGAAATTACAGGTGTCTGGTAATAGTATTTAATTGTCAGTTATCAGAAGGAGCCAAAGTTTCCAAAGGCAGCAAAACTAGGGCAGAGAGGGCTCTAGTATCCTAAGTGTTTTGAGGTTGTCTAGGTATTTAGTGTCTGATTTTGGGCTTCCCTGGTGGCTCAGAGGTTAAAGCGTCTGCCTGCAAAGCAGGAGACCTGGGTTCGATCCCTGGGTTGGGAAGATCCCCTGGAGAAGGAAATGGCAACCCACTCCAGTATTCTTGCCTGGAGAATCCCATGGACGGAGGAGCCTGGTGCGCTACAGTCCATGGGGTCGCAAAGAGTCGGACACAACTGAGCGACTTCACTTTCACTTTTGGTCTCTAATATTCTAACTGTAGTAAATAGGTGGACACATAGTAAGGAAGATAACAGTCAATTTATAAGAATTCAACTGTTATGATGTAGAGAGGGCAGATGGAGAAGGCAATGGCACCCCACTCCAGTACTCTTGACTGGAAAATCCCATGGACGGAGGAGCCTGGTAGGCTGCAGACCATGGGGTCACCAAGAGTCGGACACGACTGAAGTGACTTAGCAACAGCAGCAGCAGAGAGGACAGAGAAAAACAGCCAAGTGTTTTCAAGACCTGGTGAGGGCAGACCAGCACTAAGTTTTAAAGGGAAGATTTTTCAGAAGGAAAGCTTTGATGCTCAATATGGCACAATGAAGGTACGCTAGGAAGCAGGGTGCTCAGATCGAAAATGAAAAAGCTCATTTTTGACAGCTGTTAATAAATATTTTTCACCTGAATGGCAGAATGCATCAATTGATGGCATATACAGAAAAATCCTTACGGGTAGAGTCAAATGTATAAAATGAGCCATTTGAATTTTTTAATGTACTGCTCTGTGTCTATTTGGTAACTTATTATTAATAAAAGACCTAATTGGTTCAAGACTTGGGATTGTATTGTTGAATCATGCTAAAAACAAAACCATTTCTAAGGAGAGCAAATGAATCCTTCCCCAGAGACACAGAAAGAGCACCGAGCAGTCAGCCTATGCTCTACTGGTACAACACAGCATCCATCAAACTGCCAATGCCCAATATGGATGCTACTGCAAATATGTCTAGCACAGACCATATTTATAACATATTTTTTCATTGGAATAAGCATAACTTTTAATCTTCAACTTCAAAAAATATAAATTTATTGTGGCTGCCATGTAATGCTGTATTATGACCTAAGGTGAGATTTGTCAGTGAAAATACTTCAGTGGCTACTTCTATATTGCAAAAACAACTTTAACATGGGGATTTCCCTAGTGGTCCAGTGGCTCAGACTCCCTGCTCCCAAAGCATGGGGCTTGGGTTTGACCCCTGGTCAGGAATCAGATCTCACATGGCACAACCAAGACCCAGCACAGCCAAACAAACTAAAAAAAAACACAAAACTTCAGCTTGATTTCATATATATTCCTCAGTATTATGTCTCCAAAGAGGAAGGAGATACAATTCATATATATAAATCTCATATAAAATTTAATGCATTCTACAACTAGTAATTTTTTACAATTAAAAATGAAATAAGTATATGTTTGTTTCACATACATAAATCTCATGCATTATATAGCATGAATTACTTTGAATTTCAGCTAAATTATTTCAAATCCTAAAAGATAATGCTGTTAAAGTGCTGCACTCAATATGCCAGCATATTTGGAAAACTGAGCAGTGGCCAAAAGACTAGAAAAGGTCGGTTTTCATTCCAATCCCAAAGAAGGGCAATGCCAAAGGATGCTCAAACTACCACACAATTGTGCTCATTTCACATGCTAGCAAGGTAATGCTCAAAATCCTTCAAGCTAGGCTTCAATAGTATGTGAACTGAGAACGTCTAGATGTACAAGCTCAATTCAGAAAAGGCAGAGGAACCAGAGATCAAACTGCCAGCATCTGTTGGATAAAAGAAAAAGCAAGGGAATTCCAGAAAAACATCTGCTTCATTTACTACGCTAAAGCCTTTGACTATGTGGATCACAACAAACTGCAGAAAATTCTTAGAGATGGGAATATCAGATCATATTACCTGCCTCCTGAGAAACTGGTATTCAGGTCAAGAAGCAACAGTTAGAAAAAGACATGGAACAATGAACTGGTTCAAAATTGGGAATGGAGTATGCCAAGGCTGTGTACTGTTACCCTGCTTATTTAACTTACACACAGAGTACCTCACACGAAATGCCAGACTGGATGAAGCTAAGCTGGAATCAAGATTTCTGGGAGAAATATAAATAATCTCAGATATGCAGATGACACCACCCTAATGAAGGAAAGCGAAGAGGAATTAAAAAGGCTCTAGAACAGGGTGAAAGAGGAGAGTGAAAGAGCTGGCTTAAAACTCAACATTCAAAAAACAAAGATCATGGCATCTTTTCCCATCACTTCACGGGAAATAGATGGGGAAACAGTGGCAGACTTTATTTTCTTGGGTTCCAAAATCACTGTGGATGGTGATTGCAGGCATGAAATTAAATGACATCTGCTCCCTGGAAGAAAAGCTATGACAAACCTAAACAGTGTATTAAAAAGCAGAGACATAATTTTGCCAACAAAGGTCCATATTGTCAAGGCTGTGGTTTTTCCAGTAGTCATGTGTGGATATGACAGTTGGACTATAAAGAAAGCTGAGCGCTGAAGAATTGATGCTTTTGAACTGTGGTGTTGGAGAAGACTCTTGAGAGTCCCCTGGACAGAAAGGATATCCAAGCAGTAAATCCTAAAGGAAATCAACCCTCAATATTCATTGGAAGGACTGATGCTGAAGCTGAAGCTCTAATCCTTTGCCTACCTGATGTGAAGAGCTGACTTACTCACTGGAAAAGACCCTGATGCTGGGAACGATTGAGGGCAGGAGAAGTGGGTCACAGAGGATGAGATGGTTGGATGGCATCAATTACTCAACGGACAAGGGTTTGGGCAAACTCCAGGAGATAATGAAAGACAGGGAAGCCTGGTATGCTACTGGGGGTCTACGGAGTCAGACACAATTTAGGGACTGAACAACAAAAACAACTTTGAATACAACAATTTCTTAGCATTTATAAAGGCTATTCTCTAAGCCCAGTATTTGCTGGCTGCTCCCTAAACTTTTATTTTACTCACCAGGCAAGAATTTAATTCCTTTTATCTGGGTTTGTAGTAAGTGTAAAGGGTTGGGGTTGCATGGGATTCAAATTCAGGTCTGCCTGACTCCTGAGTCAGTGTTCTTTATCTATAATACTGTGCTGCCACTTTATGTGCTAAAAATTTTAAACTGTTTTTCAATATTATTAAATATATAATTTTTTTCATGAAAGTAAATAATCTTAATGTGGAATTTTGTGAAAATATTTTCTATTTTGAGAGTCAACATTTTAGTTTTGACCTGTCAGAGCACGCTAACATAATCCTAGTGAGACAGTAGAGACATGCCAAAAAACTTTCTTAGTATATTGGAATGTATCTCCATTTTCAACCCTGTGGCTTAAACAACCAACATAGGCATATTAAGCAAACATTAACTATATCCTATGAAAACCAGGTTTTCCCATGCAAAACCCTAAATATAAACAATGAAGCCTTGTTAAAAAATATTTTCTCACATTGTAATAATTTTATAAAAATTATATAACCAAGAAATATTTAACTTAAGCATAATTACTCTCCTTTAAAAAAAGATATCTAAAATATACGACTAAATCTAAATATTCAAAGCATGTAAAAAATGACCTACTTATTTTTGATAACGATTTTACTTTCAAGTAACCTTCCTCAATCTGCCAAAAATGTCATAAGACATGGGGCCTTTTAAATTTAATAAAAACAGTGCTCTAATTCGTGGAACAAAGATCATACCAGATTGCCACAAAAGGAAAGGCTGGGAAAATCTAGATCATTTTTCTCGTCTTTAATAAGAGCATTCAGCAAAGGATTCTTTCCTTATATATTTACATGAATTTATTAAAAATTATGTTACACTTAAGTAGAATAGCAGAAGGAAAAGCAGTGACAATAATATCGATTTAAATTTGAAAGGAAAGGATCACAAGAATTGAAAAGCATGTTGAAAATATCTCAAGGACAGTCAAGGATTAGCAATTTGGGGACACTAGTGTTAGTTGCTCAGTCATGTCTGACCCTTTGGGATCCCATGGACTGTAGCCTGTCAGGCTGCTCCGTCCATGGGATTTTCCCAACAAGAATACTGGAGTGGGTTACCATTTCCTTCTTCAGGGGATCTTTCTGACCCAGGGATCAAACCTGGGTCTCCCGCATTGCATATGGATTTTTTACCATCTAAGCCACCATGGAAGCCCTCAGGGACATCAATCAATTAAAAAACGCCCCCTTCCCACCCAGAAGAATCTGAGTATAGAACATGGCAGATTCTAATAGTATGTTTGCATGATGCTTTACAGCTTACAAGATTTGCTTTGTACTTCATAAATAATCCTAGCAAACTAGCTTTTATTCTTACAGATAATAAAATTGAGAATTGAGAAAACTGGTTTATAGAAAATCACATATTTGTGGTGCAGATCTTGGACTTGAACCTATTGTTTTAGCTTTTTATAGACCCAACTGACTCCTACACTAAGACCTTCAGTCACTCATGTTTAGGGGAAAATTTTTAGGTCTTTAAAATTGATATTTCAGTAGCTCCTTATTTAAGGCCATTGGTAAATAGATGATTCTAAGCTTATGTTTTTCAATATTTAAAAGCCAAGTTAAGAGTTATACATAAAAGATGGAGACTATTTTGGGAAGACATACACATAGAATTTTTTAGGATTCTATGCAAACTGGAAATAAAATGAACATAATGTCTTTAGTTATGTGCTATATGGGTGATTTCAAAAGTTCACATTAATTCTGAAACTACTTAATAAGATTTGAGAACAGTGTAAATTATAGCAATGACATAAGAATTCAGTTCTATATAGATTTAAATTCACTGAAATGGTAAAAGAAGGAGAGAATTAGTTTACTAAAGTGAAGCGAATTCACTCAGTCATGTCCAACTCTTTGCGACCCCATGGACTGTAGCCTACCAGGCTTCTCAGTCCATGGGATTTTCCAGGCAATAGTAATGGAGTGGATTGCCATTTCCTTCTCCAGGGGATCTTCCCGACCCAGGGATTGAACCCAGGTCTCCCACATTGTAGACAGACGCTTAACCGTCTGAGCCACTTTTAGTTTACTAAAAGTAGAGATCAAATTACTAAGAATGAAGTAGCAGAGTAAACATCTGTTAGTATAGCTCTTTACAGTCTGACTCTCCAACTAGAATACAGTGTCTCTGATGGAATGATGATGTTTGCTCACTTTCATGCTGATGGTAAGAAACTATTTTTTAAAATACTGTATGATATTAGAAAAACAATAAACTTACTAATGTCAGGTGTCAAGCAATGGTATTATTCTCTTAATTTTGAAGGAAATATTCTATTTCCATTTTTTCCTTTTATCTAAGAGGCAAAAAAAGTCACTAAATTACTGGAAATTTGGTAGTTCTAACTTGCTTAGGATTTGGAAGGCTATTTACCAACACTTGGTATGTTAAGGCTGGACACAAAAGGTGGTAAGTTTTGAAACTGAAAAAAATCCTTGTTATACCCACTGGATTCAAGAGTCAAGATATTAACTGAGTGACCGGGCTGGGCAGACCTTGTTACCTACTGTGATTGCTGAGCACATCTGATCTGGGGCCCCAGCACCATGGAGTCTATATAAGTCTACACTAAGATTTAACTAGGAGTGGTCTTAGAAGGTTGGTTGCTTTGTTTTAAATTGCTTATTCTGTGGGTTATTTCTACATATTGCTCTCTTAGACAGATAACCACTTCATATTGCTATGTTAGGCATTGTATTTTGGGGAAGAATGTTTTCAGTTGAGAATCTGATGAGGAGGTAGGATAGCAAAGCGGAGATGGAATCTATGAGACAAATGAAGAATCTGGCCTCCTAATCAAGCAGGGACAGTTTATCTATTGTTCCTGTAAGATATGTGGGGGAAGATGCATTCAGGAAGATGAATGCCATGTTGGGAACTGTGGAAGCTCTCTTCTGTGAAGTAGGGACTGAAGTTATCACATGCGAGTGGTAGTAGGGGAGGAGATGTGATAGGTTTGAGGAAAGTCACTTCATGGCAAATAGATGGGGAACCAGTGGAAACAGTGGCTGACTTTATTTTTCTGGGCTCCAAAATCACTGCAGATGGTGACTGCAGCCATGAAATTAGAAGGTGCTTGCTCACTGGAAGGAAAGTTATGACCAACCTAGACAGCAGAGACATTTACTTTGTCAACAAAGGTCCATCTAGTCAAGGCTATGCTTTTTCCAGTGGATGGATGTGAGTGTTGGACTATAAAGAAAGCTGAGAGCCAAAGAATTGATGCTTTTGAACTGTGGTGTTGCAGAAGACTCTTGAGAGTCCCTTGGACTGTAAGGAGATCCAACCAGTCCATCCTAAAGGAGATCAGTCCTGGGTGTTCATTGGAAGGATTGATATTGAAACTGAAACTCCAATACTTTGGCCACCTGATGTGAAGAGCTGGCTCATTTGAAAAGACCCTGATGCTGGGAAGGATTGAAGGCAGGAGGAGAAGGGGATGACAGAGGATGAGATGGTTAGATGGCATCACTGACTCAATGGACATGGGTTTGGGTGAACTCCAGGAGTTGGTGATGGACAGGGAGGCCTGGCGTGCTGCAGTTCATGGGGTCGTAGAGTCGGACATGACTGAGTGACTAAACTGAACTGAACTGAAAGAGGGTAGTGGAGGTGGTGGAGTTCCAGCTGAGCTATTTCAAATCCTAAAGATGATGCTGTTTAAGTGCTACGCTCATTATGCCAGTAAATTTGGAAAACCCAGCAGTGGCCACAGGACTGGAAAAGGTTAATTTTCATTTCAATCCCAAGAAAGGCAATGCCAAAAAATGTTCAAATTACTGTACAATTCCACTCATTTCACATGCTAGGAAGACTATGCTCAAAATCCTTCAAGCTAGGCTTCAACAGCAGATGAACCGAGAACTTCCAGATGTACAGCTAGGTTTAGAAAAGGCAGAGGAACCAGAGATAAAATTGCCAACATTTGTTGGATCACAGAAAAAGCAAAAGAATTTCAGAAAAACTGCTTCATTGACTATGCTAAAGTCTTTGACTGTGTGGATCACAACAAACTGTGGAAAATTCTTAAAGAGAGGGGAATATCAGGCCACATTACCTGCTTCCTGAGAAACCTGTATGGAGGTCAAGAAGCAATACTTAGAACTGAACATGGAACAGTGGACTGGTTCCAAATTGGGAAAGAGTACGTCAAGGCTGTATATTGTCACCCTGCTTATTTTACTTGCATGTAGAGTACCTCATACGAAATGCTGGGGTAGATGACTCACAAGCTGGAATCAAGATTGCTGGGAGAAATATCAACAACCTCGGATATGCAGATAATACCACTTTAAAGGCAGAAAGTGATCTCTCCATTTTCATTTCTAATTTTATTCATTTGATTTTTCTCTCTTTGTTTCTTGATGAGCCTGGCTAATGGTTTGTCAATTTTATTTATCCTCTCAAAGAACCAGCTTTTGGCTTTGTTGATTTTTGCTATGGTCTCTTTTGTTTCTTTTGCATTTATTTTTGCCCTAATTTTTAAGATTTCTTTCCTTCTACTAACTCTGGGGCTCTCCATTTCTTCCTTTTCTACTTGCTTTAGGTGTAGAGTTAGGTTATTTATTTGACTTTTTTCTTGTTTCTTGAGGTATGCCTGTATTGCTATGAACTTTCCTCTTAGCACTGCATTTACAGTGTCCCACAGGTTTTGGGTTGTTGTGTTTTCATTTTCATTCATTTCTATGCATATTTTGATTTCTTTTTTGATTTCTTCTGTGATTTGTTGGTTATTCAGAAGCGTGTTGTTCACTCTCCATATGTTGGAATGACCCAGAAATCCCACTACTGGGCATACACACTGAGGAAACCAGAATTGAAAAAGACACGTGTACCCCAATGTTCACTGCAGCACTGTTTATAATAGCCAGGACATGGAAACAACCTAGATGTCCATCAGCAGATGAATGGATAAGAAAGCTGTGGTACATATACACAATGGAGTATTACTCAGCCATTAAAAAGAGTCCATTTGAATCAGTTCTAATGAGATGGATGAAACTGGAGCCGATTATACAGAGTGAAGTAAGCCAGAAACAAAAACACCAATCCAGTATACTAACACATATATATGGAATTTAGAAAGATGGCAATGATGACCCTGTATGAGACAGCAAAAGAGACACAGATGTGTATAGCGGAGTTTTGGACTCTGAGGGAGAGGGAGAGGGTAGGATGATTTGGGAGAATGGCATTGAAACATGAATACTATCATGTAAGAAACAAATCGCCAGTCTATGTCCGATGCAGGATACAGGATGCTTGGGGCTGGTGCACGGGGATGACCCAGAGAGATGTTATGGGGAGAAAGGTGGGAGGGGGGTTCATATTTGGGAACGCATGTACACCTGTGGTGGATTCATGTCAATGTATGGCAAAACCAATACAGTATTGTAAAGTAAAATAAAGTAAAAATAAAAATTAAAAAAAAAAAGAAAAAAAAAAAGGCAGAAAGTGAAGAGGACTGAAGAGCCTCTTGATGAAGGTGAAAGAGGACAGTGAAAAAGCTGGCCTAAAACTCAACATTAAAAAAGTAAGATCATGGCATCTGTTCCCATTACTTCAGGGCAAATAGGTGGGGAAAAAGTGGAAACAGTGTCAGATTTCATATCTTTTCATATCAGAAAAAATATGAAATCAATATGGATGGTGAGTACAGTCATAAAATTAAGACACTTGCTGCTTGGAACAAAAACTATGACAAACCTAGACAGCATATTAAGAAGCAGAGAGACATTACTTTGCCAACAAAGGTCCGTATAGTCAAGGCTATAGTTTTTCCAGTAGTCATGTATGGATGAGAGAGATGGACCATAAAGAAGGCTGAAGAATTGATGCTTTTTGAACTGCAGTGCTGGAGAAGACTCTTGAGAGTCCCTTGCACAACGAGCAGGTCAAACGGGTCAATCCTAAAGGAAATCAGCCCTGAATATTCATCGGAGGGACTGGTGCTTAAGCTGAAGCTACCTGATGTGAAGCTGAAGCTTTGGCCACCTGATGTGAAGAGCCAACTTAATGGAAAAGACCCTGATGCTGGGGTTGATTGAGGGCGAGAGCAGAAGGCGGTGACAGGACGGGATGGTTGGATGGTATCACTGACTCCATGGACATGAGTTTGAGAAAACTCAGGGAGATAGTGAAGGACAGGGAAGCCTGGAGTGCTGCAGGTCACGAGGTTGCAAAGAGTCGGACACGATTTAGGGACTGAACAACAACAACAACAACAACAACACAAGAGAGTATGAACTAGTCCACCAGGGACTATCCAGGCTGACTGCTTGGCAGTTAAGGGCCCCTTTTGTGATCATGAATATAAAGTAAGAGCTGGCATGGCTGTGTTTTACTCCAGCCGTTTTGAGCTGAATGGCTCAAAGAACAGAGAGGGGAAGGAGTTGGATTTACAGGGCTTGTTTGGAAGAAGACAAAAAAGGTCAGAAGAGCTGAGGATGGTTATCCCTACTGGCCCTTTCTAAAACTCCACTCCCCCTAAAAATACATGCACTGCCTATTCCCTTTTCTGCTCTATTTTGCACTTAAGTATATCTATTACATCATACATTTAACTTCTCCTGTTTACTGTCTGCCTGCTCTATTGGAATAAAAGCTCCACAAGGGTGAGAGCTTTGTATTGTGCTCACAGCTATTGTCTTTTAAAAGGTACACCTCTTTGCTGGATATCAGCTGAGCAGTTAGTACAGTATTTGCCCCTCCCCACCACTGTTCTGTGCTTTAACAAGTAGTGACTGGCTGGTTTATTACCTAATTGCTATTTTTAAAGGTCTGGGTGCTTTGGATATAATTTTGATCTTTAAAGCTGACACTAGTAATTTTTTATTAAAATAAGTGGTCCTTAAGGTGATGGGGATGTCTCTAAAATTTTCTTAAGTAGAAGAGAGTAATAAAAAGTGGAAAGTGATAAGAAATGAGATTAAAACACATGTAAGGGCTAGGTCAGAAAATCCCTGTGGCCAACTTCTTTCTAACTAGGGGTGGGAAAGGATGGGAGAGTGGAATGAATTAACAAGATTTATAATGTAAAAGGTTATCTCTGTCATAGCATGGGAAATGGATTAGAGGGAAGAGGAGCTTGGGGTTCCAGAAACCAATCAGAAAGCTGCTGCAATAATCCAGGCAGGAGAGGAGAAAGACCTGCCTAAGGAGGAGAAAGACTAAGGAAGGAGTAATGAGCAAAGACAAACAGATCTGAAAGCCATTTAAGGAGGCAGGATAAGCCTCAAGGACTGACTGGAGGTATAGGGAAGGAGTGGAGAGAGAGGAGCCAAGGCAGACGGCACTTCTAGGTTATCAAGTTCCCAACTACTGGAAACCACAGGGCTACTTCTAATGTGTCTAAATTTTAGCTAAAAACACCAAAACTCCCACAAAAAACAATTTCCAATGTTCAGAACAATTACATTACAATGGCCTGATGACAGGCAGCAGGACTGATGAGCATTTTTGGCATAGGACTCATTCTAGTAAACTCCTATAGGCTGGTCACATGCAGGGCTACCTACTGGGCTTCCTCATAAAGCTGACACTGCACCCCAGTATTCATGCTGGAGCAATTCTTCTTTGGTCCTGTACTGTTGGCTAGCAAAAACTCCCTTTAAAAAAATCTAATTTCAATAATTCTCAAATAAACCACCTATAAACATTTGAAGAATACTTATCAAGTGTCCAAAACTATACTATGGCTTTTGAAAGTGAGTGTGTTAGTCACCAAGTCGTGTCCAATTCTTTGCAACCCCATGGACTGTAGCTCGCCAGGCTGCTTTGTCCATGGAACTCTCCAGGCAAGAATACTGGAGTGGGTAGCCACCCCTTTCTCCAGGGGAATCTATCCAACTCAGGAATCGAATCTAGGTCTCCCATCCTGCAGGCAGATTCTTTACCGCCTGAGCCACCAGGGAAGCCCACTATGAACTTTATATTTACATAAATATTTATAGTCATATGCATTCAACAAATACTATATGCCAATAACTGCTGGTGGTACCTGTGGATGTACGTGAACAGTTCACAGAGGTCTGTAATATATGACCAATGTGTCAGATTTAGATGACCAATGTGTCAGATTTAGAACAGAAGCTCAAACATGAGTACAGGTGTCATTGAATAAATAAACCTTGCCAAATTGTTCTGTGTAATATTTTCTCCTCTGGAAGGATGGCCTTGAATTATGAACAGCACTAATTTGTAAAAGTTAGTTCACTCAATTCTAGTGCCTATGGGACTTCCCTGGTGGTCCAATGGTGAAGAATCTGTCTTGCAAAACAGGGGACACGAGTTCAATCCCTGGTTGGGGAACTAAGATTCCACATGCCGAGGAGTGACTAAGCCCTCTCTGCAATTGCTGAGCTTACATGCTACAACTAGAGAGTCCATGTGCCACAAGAAAAGACCCTGCATGACACAATGAAGATCCTGCATGCTGAAATTAAGACCTGATGCAGCCAAACAACATGTGTGTGTGTGTGTAAATTGTAGTGCCTATATCCTGAACTATGTATTCCTTTATCATCATCTTCCCAGTAATTCTTAGAATTTAAGAGGATTCAAAGTACTGACATTGCGTTTTTCTTAAATTTGATGCAAAATGTCTGCCAAGTGACAAAAAATTTCTCTGAGTAGACTTACAGTTTCTAATCACCAAAGCATACTGACTGATGAAAAAGTTATCATGTTAGAAAATGAGATGGTCCGTCTTTACAGGGCACCCTCAGCATGGGCAGGCCCTCACTAGGTAATTCACAGTTACAAATTATGCTATATTTTCCAAAACTTGTCAAGATTTCAGCCAATATGACACATACTTTTTCATCTCTCATTTCAACACTGTGATACAAATAAATCAAATTTAAGCACTGCTGCCCAGTTAGAATAACTGTCTTTCACACACTAAGTGAAGTCAGACAGAGAAAAACAAATATCATCTGATGTCATTTATATGCAGGATCTAAAAAAAAAAAAAGATACATATGCACTTATTTATAAAACAGAAACAGATTCACAGAACAAACTTATGGTTATCAGAAGGGAAGGCTACAGGGGAAGGATAGACTGGGGAGTTTGGAATTGACATGTATACACTGCTATATTTGGAATAGATAACTAATAAGGGCCTACTGTATACCATAGGGAACAGTTGCTCTGTAATAACCTAAATGGGAAAAGAATTTGAAAAAAAAGATAGATGTATAACTGAATCATTTTGCTGTACACCTTAAACTAACACAACATTGTTAATCAACTATGTTCCAATAGAAGATAATTTTTTAAAGAAGTAAACAAAGAATAATTGTCCTTATATCCCAGGTTTAGGACTCCACATAATTAGTTGCTTTGAAACATAATGTTTCATAATGTTTCTAAATGTTGTCTTGACTCAGATTTGAGTCCCTAGTTAGAGGCCCATCAGTTTCCCTTCATGAGCTGTTGATTAGACTCATACTCACAACCACTTCCCCTACTGGGCTCTCATACTCTGCGCCGCTGTACACCTGCCTTAACTGTCCCAGGGCCCTGTATCAGATGACCAAGGACAGTCCCTATGCTTCAGAGCCCACTGCAATCACTCAAATTAGCCAATCCTAAAACTGCTTCCACTATGGCTCATCGGGTAAAGAATCCTCCTGCAGTGCAGGAGACACAGGAGATGCAAGTTCTATTTCTGGGTCAGGAAGATCCCCTGGAGGAGGAAATGGCAACCCCCTCTAGTATTCTGGCCTGAAAACTCCCAAGGACAGAGGAACCTGGCAGGCTACAGTCCGTGGGGTTACAGAGTCAGACATGACTGAGTGACGAAGCACACTTGAGCACAGACCTGCGTACCCTGCCTCACTCCTTCCAGCAGAAATCACAATACAGGTTCTCCACTGATCCCCACCAACTCCCTCTGCCCTGTAACCAACCTTCCTCTGAGTGAACTTGTGTTCACCCCAGGGAACTGTGAGTATAAGAAGCTGTAAAACTTATTTCAGGGTCTGCCTCTTGATCTGAGTCTAGTCTCACTATATCTCATTCAAGGTAACAGGTTAAAACAAACAAGTATATAACATATTTCTTTCAGTTAAGAAATAATACTAAGATTAACTGCTAATGTTTATTAATTAGAAATAATATGTTGTGTAAGTGCAACATTGGTTCTAATGGTCCTGACAGTAATTCCTGGTAACAACTCTGATTAGCTTACTTTGCAGCTACAGTCCATTTCAGCTTCTAGGATCTGTAACTGAACACAGACACATGTAAAATGCATAAGACAAGAGTTATCTAAACCTAGTTTTCACCAACATATGTCCATTACTATGCTACACGAGGCAGGATAGTTTTAAAGAGTATATGTGTGGATCCAATAAAGGCACATTAGGCTATTCAGATTAACCCATTCATTAAAAACCCCACAACACTTTAAAAGCATCAATGAGACAAAAATATAGCAAAAACCCCCAAGACAATTTTTGAATGAAAGTTTGTAATGAGAAAAATAAGTAGACTATTGGGGCACCAATGCTTCTGGAGGGCATATTCATAATATTTGACACATTTAGGATCTGATTCTATTCCCACTCAGAGAAAGGGGTGCTTTATAGATAACACTGATCCAGGACCCTAAGGGGTATCACCTCGGGAAAAAGGTGAACCATATCTGAACCCACACCCCTGCCCTCAAAGATACAGGACTACAAAGGACTACAAAGCAAAACAGGAAGAGAAAAGGAAAAAGAGACATTCCTGAGAAACTGTGGCCGCAGACTGGTCACCTTATAGATTGAACTCAAAGAACCAACACCTAGGGCAGGTCAGAAACCTTACTCTTGGCGGACGTGCTCAAAACTGGTAGAGCTCTCAGAACCCAGAAGTAGAGACAAAGACTCTCTATGAAAGACACGTTACACAATTTTTCCAGGGCGATTATTAATAAGCAGATAGAGAAACCAGACAACATGCACAGAAACCAGCAGAAACAGGCCTGTCTGGTGATGATACTAGAGTTATCAGATGCAGACGCTCACATAATGTTCACCACTTTAAAAGAAAAGCATGACAAACCTGAAAATATCAGCAAGGGACAGGAGGCTTTGAGAATGTAAAACTGTGGACTTGAAGAAGAGCTCAACAGAAATCCTAGACATAAAAAAATACCTTAGGATAAAAACTCAACGGGCATATACAGCAGCAGATTAAACATAAAAAAGAGACCTTATGAAAGAGAAGAGAGATTTCAAGCTACTGTCAAAATACAGCACAGTGAGAGAAAAACATGGAAATAAAGAAGGTAAGAATGTAATATAAAAGTCTAAGATGTCTTGCAACAGAGTCCCTGAAGGATTGGGGCGGGGGGGGTGAAGAATTGATGAGCAAAGGCAGCATGTTTCAAAATCAACCTTATTGAGGTATAATTATGGAAAATAAAATGCTGCCACCTTGAATGTAGAGCTTGGGGAGGTTTGACAAATATATACACCCACATAACTATAATCACAGTTAAGACAGAATATGTCTATCACCTCAACATGTTCCCTCATAATCCTCTGCAGTCACCCACCAAACCCAGCTCGAGGCATCCACTAAGCTGTTTTGTCATCATAGATCAGAATCATCTTTTCTAGAATTTCATATAAATGAAATCATACAGTATGCACTTTCTTTGTTTTTTGTTTCATCTCATTTTTGAGATTCATCAATGTTTGCTGCATGTATCAGTAGTTTGTTTCTCTGTATGTTTAATGTTTATCCATGTATCTGTGGATGGACATTTGGGTTGCTTCCCATTTTTGGCTATTATAAATAAAGCAACTACAAATATTTGTTCATGAGTTTTTTTGTGTGTGAATATATATTTTCACTTCTCTTTGGTAAACTCCTATGAGTAAAACTGCACAGTCATATGGCAAGCACACATTTAAGTTTGGAGTAAGCTGCCAAATTATTATTGTTGTTGCTGAGTTGTAACACTTTTTTAAAAAAAATAATGGGAATCCCTATGGTTTTTCCTGTGGTCATGTATGGATGTGAGAGTTGGACTGTGAAGAAGGCTGAGCGCTGAAAAACTGATGCGTCTGAACTGTGGTGTTGGAGAAGACTCTTGAGGGTCGCTTGGACTGCAAGGAGATCCAACCAGTCCATTCTGAAGGAGATCAACCCTGGGATTTATTTGGAAGGAATATGCTGAAGCTGAAGCTCCAGTACTTTGGACACCTCATGCGAAGAGTTGACTCATTGGAAAAGACTCTGAGGCTGGGAGAGATTGGGGGCAGGAGGAGAAGGGGATGACCCAGGATGAGATGGCTGGATGGCATCACTGACTCGATGGATGTGAGTGTGAGTGAACTCTGGGAGATGGTGATGGACAGGGAGGCCTGGCGTGCTGCGATTCATGGGGTCGCGAAGAGTCGGACATGACTGAACGACTGAACTGAACTGAAGTCCTTAGTGGAATATACTAATTGCAAATCTTTTCATATAGTCTTGTTTCCGTTTTCTTAATGGTGGCTTTTCAAGAGTAGACGTTTTTAATTTGATACCGTCCAGTTTATCAATTTTTTTCTTTATGATTTGCTGTTCTTGTGTCCTATGCAAGAAATTTTTGCTTACTGCAGATTTTCTTCTAGAAGTTTTTACTGTTTTCCTTTTATGTTTAGATCATGATTCACTTCAAGCTATGTTTATGTGTGATGTGATGTAATGGTGTGGTAGGTAGCCTCTACAATGGCCCCTAATTTCCCTGCCCCGTGGTATTCACACCCTCACACTCAAGGGACTATAACAACAACTTGCTTCTAATTAATGGAAAAAGGATAAAGTGATGGGATGTCACTTTTAAGATCAGGTTAAAAAAGACCAAGACTTTTTAGTTTTGTTTTTCCTGTACCTCCTTCTCTCTGTATGACTCTCTCTTCCTCTTTTTCTCCCCACCCTCCCTCTGAGGGAGGTAGGCTGTCATGTTCTGAGTTGATCTATGAAGAGGACTACAAGGCAAGGAACTAATGTGTCCTGACAATAGCAGTGAAGACCTGAAGCCTGCCAGCTATAGAGAGAGCTTTGGAGTAAATCCTCCCCTGCTGGAGCCTTGAGATAGGTACAGCTTAATACCTTGATGGCAGTTCCATGAGAGATCCAGAGTCGGAGGCATTCTGAGTCAGACCTGTCTGTATTCCTGACCCACAGAAGTTGAGAAAACAAATGTCTGTTGCTCTCAGCAATTAAGTTTTAGAGTAAGTTGTTAAACAAGGGTAGATAACTGATACAAAGGCTTTTCATAAAATTTAGAAAAATTTTGGCCTTTATTTCTTAAAATACCTCTACTCCTACCCCACTTCCACCCATCTTTGTACCACTTGATGTTGTCTTTCAAGTCACTGAGGTTCTGTGTTCATTTTCTTTTTCTCCCTATGCTACCATTTTTGGATAGTTTTTTTTTTTTTTCCTTCCTTCCCATCTTTAAGGTCTCCAGTCTCTTCTTCTGCAGTATACAATTTGCTGTTAATCCCATCTAATAAATTTTATTTTTTTGATTTTTATTAAATATAAATTTATTTATTTTAATTGTAGGTTAATTACTTTACAATATTGTATTGGTTTTGCCATACATCAACATGAATCCGCCACAGTTATACACGTGTTCCCCATTCTGACCCCCCCCCCCCCCCGTCCCTGTACCATCCCTCTGGGTCATCCCAGTGCACCAGCCCCAAGCATCCTGTATCATGCATCGAACCTGGACTGGTGATTCATTTCATATATATTATACATGTTTCAATGCCATTCTCCCAAATCATCCCACCCTCTCCCTCTCCTACAGTCCAAAAGACTGTTCTATACATCTGGGTCTCTTTTGCTGTCTCACATACAGGGTTATCATTACCATCTTTCTAAACTCCATATATATGCATTAGTATACTGTATTGGTGTTTTTCTTTCTGGTGTACTTCACTCTGTATAATAGGCTCCAGTTTCATCCACCTCATTAGAACTGATTCAAATGGATTCTTTTTAATGGCTGAGTAATACTCCATTGTGTATATGTACCACAGCTTTCCTATCCATTCATCTGCTGATGGACATCTAGGTTGCTTCCATGTCCTGGCTATTATAAACAGTGCTGCGATGAACATTGGGGTACACGTGTCTCTTTCAATTCTGGTTTCCTCAGTGTGTATGCCCAGTAGTGGGATTGCTGGGTCATAAGGCAGTTCTATTTCCAGTTTTTTAAGGAATCTCCACACTGTTCTCCATAGTGGCTGAACTAGTTTGCATTCCCACCAACAGTGTAAAAGGGTTCCCTTTTCTCCACACACTCTCCAGCATTTATTGCTTGTAGACTTTTGGATCGCGGCCATTCTGACTGGCGTGAAATGGTACCTCATTGTGGTTTTGATTTGCATTTCTCTGACAGTGAGTGATGTTGAGCATCTTTTCATGTGTTTGAGCCATCTGTATCTTTTTTTGAGAAACATCTGTTGAGTCCTTTGGTCCATTTTTTGATTGGATCATTTATTTTTCTGGAATCGAGCTGCAGGAGTTGCTTGTATATTTTTGAGATTAGTTGTTTGTCAGTTGCTTCATTTGCTATTATTTTCTCCCATTCAGAAGGCTGTCTTTTCACCTTGCTTAGAGTTTCCCTTGTTGTACAGAAGCTTTTGATTTTAATTAGGTCCCATTTGTTTATTTTTGCTTTTATTTCCAATATTCTGGGAGGTGGGTCATAGAGGATCCTGCTGTGATTTATGTCCGAGAGTGTTTTGCCTATGTTCACCTCTAGGAATTTTATAGTTTCTGGTCTTACTTTTAGATCTTTAATCCATTTTGAGTTTATTTTGGTGTATGGTGTTAGAAAGTGTTCTAGTTTCATTCTCTTACAAGTGGTTGACCAGTTTTCCCAGCACCACTTGTTAAAAAGACTGTCTTTTCTCCATTGTATATTCTTGCCTCCTTTGTCAAAGATAAGGTATCCACAGGTGTGTGGATTTATCTCTGGGCTTTCTATTTTGTTCCATTGATCTATATTTCTGTCTTTGTGCCAGTACCATACTGTCTTGATGACTGTGGCTTTGTAGTAGAGCCTGAAGTCAGGCAGGTTGATTACTCCAGTTCCATTCTTCTTTCTCAAGACTGCTTTGGCTATTTGAGTTTTTTTTGTATTTCCATACAAATTGTGAATTTTTGTTCTAGCTCTGTGAAAAATACTGTTGGTAGCTTGATAGGGATTGCATTGAATCTATAGATTGCTTTGGGTAGTATACTCATTTTCACTATATTGATTCTTCCAATCCATGAACATGATATATTTCTCCATCCAATAGTGTCCTCTTTGATTTCTTTCACCCATGTTTTATAGTTTTCTATATATAGGTCTTTAGTTTCTTTAGGTAGATATATTCCTAAGTATTTTATTCTTTTCATTGCAATGGTGAATGGAATTGTTTCCTTAATTTCTCTATTTTCTCATTATTAGTGTATAGGAATGCAAGGGATTTCTATGTGTTGATTTTATATCCTGCAACTTTACCATATTCATTGATTAGCTCTAGTAATTTTCTGGTGGAGTCTTTAGGGTTTTCTATGTAGAGGATCATGTCATCTGCAAACAGTGAGAGTTTTACTTCTTTTCCAATTTGGATTCCTTTTATTTCTTTTTCTGCTCTGATCGCTGTGGCCAAAACTTCCACAACTATGTTGAATAGTAGTAGTGAAAGTGGGCAACCTTGATCTTGTTCTTGACTTTAGGGGAAACGCTTTCAATTTTTCACCATTGAGGATAATGTTTGCTGTGGGTTTGTCATATATAGCTTTCATTATGCTGAGGTATGTTCCTTCTATTCCTGCTTTCTGGAGAGTTTTTATCATACATTGATGTTGAATTTTGTCAAAGGCTTTCTCTGCATCTATTGAGATAATCATATAGCTTTTATTTTTCAATTTGTTAATGTGGTGCATTACACTGATTGATTTGCAGATATGGAAGAATCCTTGCATCCCTGGGATAAAGCCCACTTGGTCATGGTGTATGATCTTTTAAATGTGTTGTTGGATTCTGACTGCTAGAATTTTGTTAAGGATTTTTGCACCTATGTTCATCAGTGATATTGGCCTGTAGTTTTCCTTTTTTTTTTGGTGGCATCTTTGTCAGGTTTTGGTATTAGGGTGATGGTGGCCTCACAGAATGAGTTTGGAAGTTACCTTCCTCTGCAATTTTCTGGAAGAGCTTGAGTAGGATAGGTGTTAGCTCTTCTCTAAATGGGATCATACTTATCAGTAATTACCTTAAACGTAAATGCGTTGAATGCCCCAACCAAAAGACTGGCTGAATGGATAAAAAAACAAGACCCCTATATATGCTGTCTACAAGAGATCCACCTCAAAACAAGGGACACATACAGACTGAGTGAAGGGCTGGAAAAAGATATTCCACGCAGATAGAGACCAAAAGAAAGCAGGAGTAATAATACTCATATCAGACCAAATAGACTTTAAAACAAAGGCTGTGAAAAGAGACAAAGGACACTACATAATGATCAAAGGATCAATCCAAGAAGAAGATGTAACAATTATAAATATATATGCACCCAACATAGGAGCACCACAATATGTAAGACAAATGCTAACAAGTATGAAAGGGGAAATTAACAATAACACAATAATAGTGGGAGACTTTAATATCCCACTCACACCTACACCTATGGATAGATCAACTAAACAGAAAATTAACAAGGAAACATAAACTTTAAACGATACAATAGACCAGTTAGACCTAATTAATATCTATGGGACATCTCACCCCAAAACAATGAATTTCACCTTTTTCTCAAGCGCACACAGAACCTTCTCCAGGACAGATCACATCCTGGGCCATAAATCTAGCCTTCATAAATTCAAAAAAAACTGAAATCATTCCAAGCATCTTTTCTGACCACAATGCAGTAAGATTAGATCTCAATTACAGGAGAAAAAACTATTAAAAATTTCAACATATGGAGGCTGAACAACACGCTGCTGAATAACCAACAAATCACAGAAGAAATCAAAAAAGAAATCAAAATATGCATAGAAATGAATGAAAATGAAAACACAACAACCCAAAACCTGTGGGACACTGTAAAAGCAGTGTTAAGGGGAAAGTTCATAGCAATACAGGCATACCTCAAGAAACAAGAAAAAAGTCAAATAAATAACCTAATTCTACACCTAAAGCAACTAGAAAAGGAAGAAACGGAGAACCCCAGGGTTAGTAGAAGGAAAGAAATCTTAAAAATTAGGGCAGAAATAAATGCAAAAGAAACAAAAGAGACGATAGCAAAAATCAACAAAGCCAAAGGCTGGTTCTTTGAAAGGATAAATAAAATTGACAAACCATTAGCCAGACTCATCAAGAAACAAAGGGAGAAAAATCAAATCTATAAAATTAGAAATGAAAATGGAGTGATCACAACAGACGATACAGAAATACAAAGGATCATAAGAGACTACTATTAGCAATTATATGCCAATAAAATGGACAACATGGAAGAAATGGACAAATTCTTAGAAAAGTACAACTTTCCAAAACTGAACAAGGAAGAAACAGAAAATCTTAACAGACTCATCACAAGCATGGAAATTGAAACTGTAATCAGAAATCTTCCAGTAAACAAAAGCCATCTAGTAAATTTTAAAACTTCTGATATTATAATTCTCATTTCCAAGATGCCATTTGGTTCCTTTTTTTATAAATTTCATTTCTCTCCTGGTCATCTTTATGTGTTACATCACTAAAGATATTTACAATTGCTGACTTAAAGTTCTTGCCTACTGATTACATCACCTCTGTCATTTCTGGGTGGGTTTCGATGCATTGATTTTTCTTGGTTTTGAATAATAGTTTTGCTTATCTAGTGTTAAAAGTATTGAATTTGTCTGGCAGGCAGTTAAATTACTTGAGGACAGTTTGATTATTTTGAGGCTTGGTTTTAAGTCCTGTCAAAGTGAATTTAGGATATATTGACTGGATTAGTGATTCTGGAATTTTTACTGCATGCCTGTGTGTTCAATAAAAATTCTCCAGATGGTGATTGCAGCTAGTAGTTGGATGTAACCATAATATTCTCAGTAGGTGCTTCATGTTTTCCAGCTTATAGCTCCCCAGTAATTGTTTGTCTGGCCTCCTGAAGGATTTTCACTCTAATGCATCGTGACTCAGATTTTAGAAACACATTCAAGAGGACCACTATACAGATTTCTGGGTCTCTTTCTCTGTGTAACTCTCATCTTTTCTGGTTCTCTGCTAAACTTCACTTAGTTCAGGCATCAAACTCTGATCTCTGTTCTCCTCAACTGAGAAGGATCACTCACTGGCAGGTGGCTGGAATCTCCCTTTTGTGGACTTTGGTTCTCAAACTGCTTGCAGGCAGAAATCCAAGGTGATTCTGAATTTCACCTTGTTTTCTTGTCTCTTATGGATCAGAGAATCAACTGTTCCAAATATTTTGTCTAGTTTAATAGTTGTTTCTGGTGGGAAGTTAAGTTTGGCACAAGTTTCTCAATTATGGCAGGAGGTAAAGATTGCCAGAGGACATATTTAGAGGGTTGACATCAGGCATTTTCTAGAATCAAAACCAAGCCACACTTTCATAAACCACAAAATACAGTAACATGAAACCTTTATTATAAACATCACAATGAAATGATAGAAAAACAGAATATTTGAAGCCACAGGAAAACAGATTACTTTCAAAGGACTGTGAGCAGATTACGTCTCAACAGAAGTAAGAGAGGCCAGAGATTAACAGATTGTTGTTTTTGATTTTCTGGAAGAAAACAACAGTCAACTTAGAATTCTATACCCAGCAAAAATATCATTCAAATATGAACATAAGTTAAACATGCAGACTTTATTTTCTGGGCTCCAAAATCACTGCAGATGGTGACTTCAGTCATGAAATTAAAAGATGCTTACTCCTTGGAAGGAAAGTTATGATCAACTTAGACAGCATATTAAAAAGCAGAGACATTACTTTGCCAACAAAGGTCTGTCTAGTTAAGGCTATGGTTTTTCCAGTAGTCATGTATGTATGTGAGAGCTGGACTATAAAGCAAGCTAAGCACCCAAGAATTGATGCTTTTGAACTGTGGTGTTGGAGAAGACCCTTGAGAGTCCCTTGGACCACAAGGAGATCCAATCAGTCCCATCCTAAAGGAGATCAACCCTGAGTGTTCATTGGAAGGACGGATGTTGAAGCTGAAACTCCAATACTTTGGCCACCTGATGTGAAGAGCTGACTCATTTGAAAAGACCCTGACACTGGGAAAGATTGAAGGCAGGAGGAGAAGGGGATGACAGAGGATGAGATGGTTGGATGGCATCACTGACTCAATGGATATGAGTTTGGATAAACTCCAGGAGTTGGTGATAGACAGGGAAGCCCAGCATGCTGTGGTCCATGGGGTCGCAAAGAGTCAGACACGACTGAGTGACTGAACGGAAGGTAAATATATTTTATAGACAAACAGAAGTTGAAATTTTATCAGTAGCATATCTTCACTTAAAGGAACTTCTGAATGATCTAATTTAGACACTAGGAGGCCTTACAAATAGCTGTGAAAAGAAGAGAAGTGAAAAGCAAAGGAGAAAAGGAAAGATATCCCCATATGAATGCAGAGTTCCAAAGAACAGCAAGGAGAGATAAGAAAGCCTTCCTCAGCGATCAATGCAAAGAAATAGAGGAAAACAATAGAATGGGAAAGACTAGAGATCTCTTCAAGAAAATTAGAGATACCAAGGGAACATTTCATGCAAAGATGGGCTTGATAAAGGACAGAAATAGTATGGACCTAACAGAAGCAGAAGATATTAAGAAGAGGTGGCAACAATACACAGAAGTACTGTACAAAAAAGATCTTCATGACCCAGATAATCACCATGGTAAGATCCCTCACCTAGAGCCAGACATCCTGGAATGTAAAGTCAAGTGGGCCTTAGGAAACATCACTACAAAGCTAGTGGAGGTGATGGAATTCTAGTTGAGCTATTTCAAATCCTGAAAGATGATGCTGTGAAAGTGCTGCACTCAATATGTCAGCAAGCTTGGAAAACTCAGCAGTGGCCACAGGACTGGAAAAGGTCAGTTTTCATTCCAATCCCAAAGAAAGGCAATGCCAAAGAATGCTCAAACTACTGCACAACTGTACTCATCTCACAGGCTAGTAAAGTAATGCTCAAAATTCTCCAAGCCAGGCTTTAGCAATACGTGAACCATGAACTTCCAGAAAAACATCTTTTCTGCTTTATTGACTATGCCAAAGCCTTTAACTGTGTGGATCACAATAAGTTGTGGAAAATTCTGAAAGAGATGGGAATACCAGACCACCTGACCTGCCTCTTGAGAAACTTGTATGCAGGTCAGGAAGCAACAGTTAGAACTGGACATGGAACAACAGACTAGTTCCAAATAGGAAAAGGAGTATGTCAAGGCTGTATATTGTCACCGTGCTTATTTAACTTATATGCAGAGTACATCATGAGAAACGTGATGGGCTGGAGGAAGCACAAGCCGGAATCAAGACTATCGCAAGAAATATCAATAACCTCAGATATGCAGATGACACCACCCTTATGGCAGAAAGTGAAGAAGAACTAAAGAGCCTCTTGATGAAAAGTGAAAGAGGAGAGTGAAAAAGTTGGCTTAAAGCTCAACATTCAGAAAACTAAAATCATGGCATCCAGTCCCATCACTTCACGGCAAATAGAAGGAAACAGTGGAAACAGTGGCTGACTTTATTCTTCTGGGCTCCAAAATCACTGCAGATGGTGATTGCAGCCATGAAATTAAGACACTTATTCCTTGGAAGGAAAGTTATGACCAACCTGGAGAGCACATTAAAAATAGAGACACCACGTTGTCAACAAAGTCCATCTAGTCAAGGCTATGGTTTTTTCAGTGGTCATGGATGGATGTGAGAGCTAGACTATAAAGAAAGCTGAGCACCAAAGAATTGGTGCTTTTGAACTGTGGTATTGGAGAAGACTCTTGAGAGTTCCTTGGACCACAAGGAGATCCAACCAGTCCATCCTAAAGACGATTAGTCCTGGGTATTCATTTAAAGGAATGATGTTGAAGTTGAAACTCCAATACTTTGGACACCTGATGTGAAGAGCTGAATGATGTGAAAAGACCCTGATGCTGGGAAAGACTGAGGGCAGAAGGAGAAGCAGACGACAGAGGATGAGATGGTTAGATGGCAACACTGACACAATGGACATGAGTTTGGGTAATCTCAGGGAATGGGAGATGGACAGGGAGGCCTGGCGTGCTGCAGTTCATGGGGTTGCAAAGAGTTGGACACAACTGAGCGACTGAACTGAACTGAGACACTAGGAAACTAGTTCCAGCTGGAATGCTTGAGATAGAAGAAGAAACTCAGAATAAAGAAAGTGGTAAATATATGGGCTAATATAAATGAACTGTAATTACAGAAAACTATTAGTAAGGCGAAACAAAAACATTACAAAGCAGACTTTAAAATCTGGCAACAATATAATTTCCAAATCTTATGGGGAGTAGTAGAATGATGGGAAAAAAAACACTAAGTTAATAAAGTGTACAAGAAAGGAAACAGAAAGTAAGCAGTGACAGAAATATGGAAGTGGAAGTGTTAACCACTCAGTCTTGTGACCCCATGGCCTGCAGCCCACCAGGCTCCCCTGTCCATGGAATTTTCCAGGCAAGAATACTGGGGTGGGTTGCCAGAAGATTCCCTCCTCCAGGGGATCTTCCTGATCCAGGGATGGAACCCAGGTCTCCCACCTTTCAGGCAGATTGTTAACCATTGGAGTTACTAAAACAATGAAAACAAATCCCAATATAGTTTAGATTACACTGGATATAAATGAACTAAATGTTCCAAAGCAGAACAACATATTGTTTCTAAGAGACATATTTATGGAAAACAGAAGTAATTAACAATAAAATAACAAAAACATCCCCATTTATTCAGGAATTTAAAAATGTACTTATAAATAACATGGATTGAAAGAAGAAAAGATAAAAATTTAAAAATATTTAAAACCGAGTAATTGTGAAAATACTACATACATCAAAACATATGCTAGAGCTATGTCAGTATCTAGTGGAAATTTTATAACATTTAAGAATAGATGCATTAGGAAAAAATGAAAACCTGTGAGACATGCTTCTATTTCAAGAAGTTAGAAAAGGAACTGCAACGTGAAAGTCTTATTTTGTCTGATTTAAGTAAAGCTACCACTGCTCTCTTTCAGTCTCCACTTTGAGCCTGTGTCCTTAAAGTTGTAGTGAGTCTCTTATAGGCAGTATATAAATGGGTCTTGTCTTTAATTCACTCAGCCGCTCTGTATTTTTGAATGAAGCTCTCAATCCATTTACATTTGGAGTAATTACTGATATGTAAAAATCTACTGATGCCTTCTCACTGACTGTCTTCTGGCTGTCTGCGCTTCTCGTGTTCCTTTTCCTCTTTTGCTGCCTTCCTTTGTGAATTGGTGATTTTTCATGACGAGTCCCCTCTTTGTCTTTTGCAAATCTAGTACAGATTTTTGCTTTGTGGTTACCACAAGGCTTACTCAAAACATCTTACGGAGAGAACAGTCTATTTTATGCTGAATACAGAAACTTTGCTTGAATACAAAAACTCTACCTTTTTACTCCCCTGACTCTTAAGTTTTTAAATGTCACAATCTACCTCTTTTTATATTGTATATTCATTAACAACTGTATTCATTATGGTAGTTATAGTTATTTTTAATACTCTGATCCTTAACCTTTATACTATAATTATCAACACACCATTTTACAGTATTAGAGTTTTCTGAACTTGATTATTTACTTTTATCACTGTGTTGTAAATTTTCATATTACTAATTAATATTTTTTTAAATGTCAGCTTGATGAACTCCTTTCAGCATTTCTTGTAAGGCACGTCTAGTGATCATGAATTTCCTCAGTTTTTGTTTATTTGGGAAAATCTTTATTTTCCCTTCATTTCTGAGGGATAACTGCTAGATAGAGTGTTCCTGGTTGGCATTTTTTCCCCCTCCCCTCTCAGCACTTTGAACACATCATCCTACTCTCTCCTGGCCTGTAAAGATCCTACTAATACCCTAGTATGGGTTAGGTTACAAACTTTTTTTCTCTTGCTGATTTTAGGATTCTCTCTTTCTCTTTGCTTTCAGCTTCATGACCTTGAACAGCTAAATCTCTCAGGTTTGGCAAGTTTTCGTCATTATCGCTTAAATAATCTTTTTGAAGTTTCCTTTTGAAACTCCACTGATTTGGATATTGTTTCTTTTGATTGTGTTCTATAAATCACAATGGATTTTTTTTTACTCCAATATTCTTTTTATTTGTTCTTTTTAAACTGGATTATCTGTCTTAATACTTGTATGTTTCCTCAAAGTTCCCATCCTCTAATTCACTGACTGTTTCTTCTGTTTGATCTACTCTTCTATTAATGCTCTCCACTGAATTCTACATTTTGTTCATTGAATTCTTTAGCTCCAGAATTTCTGCTTGGTTCTTTTTTAGCATTTCTAAGTCCTTAAATTTCTCATTCTGTTCCTGTATTGTTTTCCTGATTTCACGGAATTATCTTTCTGTATTTGAGGTAGCAGTCATCTCTTCCAATCCAGAATGTCTTCAGATGAGAGATACTTTTTGTTAGTTTTGTTCTAGGTTCTGGGGCTTTCTCTGACTTTGCATGGATACCCCTACTTTATGTCCCTTGAGGTAGAATTCATAAGCTTCCACTCCACTGTATCTAAATTCACACACACACATACTATTTTTTCCTCCAACAGAATACTGTAATTTCTCCTCTGAATACCTGGACTTCTACAAAGGTTCTCTATCCATGGGTGACTGCCCAAATCAGTTATCTCCAGGTGCTCCCAGATTGTGGCTGAAAGGGGATAGAGCCAGTTGATAGGCTTTGGGCAGTTTCACAGCCCATACAGAGGTCTGCATGCCTACTAACCAATGTGTGGCTGGGCAGGACTCCTCCTGTGTCCCTTCATGTATGAATAGTGCTAGATTCCACAAACCCCACAGAGGCACTTTTGTTTGTGGATGGGTGACAGTTTTGTTATTTAAGGGAGAGAAACAAAAAATGAAGGATATCTTAAGTACTATAATGTTGACTTCATTCCTCCAAGAGGATTCTAACTGGGAAATAGCATGTGTATTTCTTGACTTGGAAGGTAGTTACATTGGTGTTTGCAATATACCTTTAAAAAAAACTGTACATGTTTTATGTATTTATACTGTATTATAAAAATTTAAAAAGAACAAATTTTTATATTTATTTTAGGGTCCATGGAGGGTATGTCCATTGACTCTAATCTAAAAGAGGTAAGAAAATTAAAATAATAATAATAAAAAAATAGTTTCAGATTCTAAGAGCTTCAGTACTTCTAAACAGAAAAATATTAGTATGAAATAGAGAAATACAAGAAAATTGAGGAAAATAATGCTGCTTGAGCTGGAATACAATGTGGGCAAATATTTACACAAGAGTAAAACTATGCACACTTGGTTTCATGATGGTTACATAATATGTCCCCAAATTCTTTGAGATTCTTCTCAAAACATGGGGCCTAATTCTCACCTTGAATATGGGTTGGACATAGATTTGTTTCTAAAAATATGATATCAAAACCAACAAGAGTGATAAGACATGACTACAAATGCAGGAAATGAGAACTGCATCTAAAATTAAGTGACCAGAAACTTAAAACAACCTTGTGTGTATATATGTGTGCATATATACACACACATATAGATATATATATACACACACATATATATCTACACACACACACACACACACACACATAAACTGCTAAGTCATGACTTCATGGGAAATGCAAACCAAAAAACTACAACAGATACACACATGAAAGAAAAAGCAACTCAAACACAACACTAAAAATGGTCATCAAACCCAAGAGAACAAAAGAGGAAAGGAAGAAAAAAACACCTACAAAACCCAACCCGAAACAATTAAGAAAATGGCATTAGGAATATACATATCAATGATTACCTTAAATGTAACTGAATTAAATGCTCCAACCAAAAGACAACAGATTGGCTGACTGGATACAAAAACAAAACCCATACATATGCTGTCTATAAGAGACCCACTTCAGACTTAGGAACACATACAGACTGAAAGTGAGGGATAAGAAAAAGATATTCCATGCAAATGGAAATCAAAAGAAAGCTGGAGTTGCAATACTCATAACAGACAAAATAGACTTTAAAATAAAGACTGTTACAAGAGACAAAGAAAGACACTACATAATTAATCTGTATTCAATCAATCCAAGAAGAAGATATAATAATTGTAAATACATATATATAACCAACATAGAAACATCTCCTATAAGGCAAATGCTAACAGCCATAAAAGGGGAAACTGATAGTAACACAATAGTAATGGTGGACTTTAATGCATCATTTACAACCAACAGACAGTTTCTGAAAGAAAATAAGGAAACACAAGTCTTAAATGACCATTTTATATTAGATAGAATTAACCGATATTTACAGAACATTCCAACCAAAAGCAACTGAATACACTTTCCTCTCAAGTGCACATGGAACCTTCTCCAGGACAGATCACATCTTAGGCTACAAATCAAGCCTTGCTTGTTAAGTTTAAGAATATAGAAATTGTATCAAGCATCTTTTCTGACCACAATGTTATGAGATTAGAAATCAATTATAGGACAAATTTGTAAAAAACAGAAACACACAGAGGCTAAATAATATGTTACTAAACCACCAATGGATCACTGAAGAAATCAAACAGAAGATTAAAACAGTACCTAGAGGCAAATGAGAATGAAACACAATGATCCAAAACTTACAGGATGCAGCAAAAGCAGTCTTAAGAGGGAAGTTTTTAGCAATATAACTTTACCTCAAAAGATCTCTAATAAACAACCTAATATTACACCTAAAGCAAGTAGAAAAAGAAGAATAAACAAAATCCAAAGTTGGCAGGAGGAAAGAAACCACAAAGATCAGAGCAGAAATAAATGAAATAGAGATGAAGGAAACAATAGAAAAGATAAATGAAACTAAAAGATGGTTCTTTGAGAAGATAAAATTGATAAACCTTTAGCCAGAATCACTGAGAAAAAAGGGAGGGGCCTCAAATCAATAAAATTAGAAATGAAAATGCAGAAGTTACAATGGATACCATAGAAATACAAAGGATCATAAAAGAGTACTACAAGCAACTATGTGCCAATAAAAAGGACAATCTGTAAGAAATGGATGAACTCTTACGAAGGTACAACCTTCTAAGACTGAACCAAGAAAAAATAGAAAATATGAACAGACCACTCAAAAGAACTGAAATTAAAACTGTGATTTTAAAAGTTCTAAGAAACAAAAGCCCAGGAACAGATGGCTACACAAGTGAATTCTATCAAATATTTAGAGAAGAGTTAACGCCTAGCCTTTTGAAATGCTTCCAAAAATTTGCAGAGGAAGGAATACTCTCAAGTTCTATCCTATGAGGTCCACCATCACTCTGATACCAAAACTAGAGAAATAAAAGAAAATTACAGGCCAGTATCACTGATGAACATAGTTGCAAAAGTCCTCAACAAAATACCAGTAAACTGAATCCAACAACACATTAAGAGAATCATACACCATGAGTGAGATTTATCCCAGGTACACAAGGATTCTTCAATATATGCAAATCAGTCAATGTGATACACCACATTAGCAAACTGAATGATAAAGATCATGCTGCTGCTGCTAAGTCGCTTCAGTTGTGTCCGACTCTGTGCGACCCCATAGACGGCAGCCCATCAGGCTCCCCGTTTAATCACTATAAGACAGTGTCACGGCTCTTTAACCAGTTCCCAAACTTGAATCTGTTCAGATTCAGAGCCCCCTGATGAGTGGAGGAAGAAGTTGCAGGTTCCTTTAAAGGAACCTTTTATACATTCATATGTACTTCCTCCTAGCCTTCCCCTAAAAAGGACCTGTGAAGAGTAGGTAGGGTAACCATGCAATGGGGAAGGGGAAATTCTGACACTTTAACGATTATTGGAAACGACAAATTCCTAGAGATTCTAAATACCACTGTGGTCCATCAAGCAGAGGAGAAGTTATTGCAGGTGGGTCATCAAAGGACTTTTGGCTTGGGCTGTCTCAGTGGGCCCAATCCTACCCTGTGGTTGTTTCCTGGTTCTGAGATGCATAATTGGGAGACATATTAAGCAACTAACTGGCAAAATCCGTGCACTGGCTCCCTAACCAGTGAAGCAGGGCTATTATGACAGGAAAAGGCCAAGTAGCCTTTGATGAAGACGAGTGAATAGAGGAAAAGCAGAATAAATGCTGGATTTTAACTTCATCTTTCCAGAAAAAGCTCTTTCTATAGTATCTTCCAAAGGTGACCAAAGAATTTCTTCTTTAATATCATTCTGAAGTCACAGAATTTTAATATATTTGGTATGTTAACATTTACTGCAGATATTTTCTTTGATGAACTATCAAACTGCCACCACATAGGCCAGTGGTGGCTATGGGGTCCTTTTAATTTGATCCCAACAATCTTGACATCTTCCTTGCCTTTTGCTACCACAAAGTGCTTCCTAGGCTCATCCTATGCTTCCTGTCCCAGATCTGTAATCAGTCATTTACCTAAGGAGTCCTGGTTTCTTTAGGATCCCTCACATGCATCTGAATAGTGGCCACTATATCTAGGTCCTTTCACTAGTCAAAGCTAGTAAATACCCTGACAAGGGTAGAATAGTATACACACTGTGTACTACGTTTTTTTTTTTTTTTTTCCACTTAATATTTTGGACTGCTCCATGTGTAAGTATTTTGACTGAGATTACACTATATCTCTATATCATCAGGGCAGGGGGTATTAACAAATGTATAATATTAAGGATTCTGACCAATTAATATGATATCTCTATTTACTTAGACCTTCTTTAATTACTTTTAATATCCTAGTTTTCACGTGAAAATCTTACACATTCTTTGTTAAATTTATTCACAGACATTTGATATATTTTGATGCAACATATTTTTAAAGTTTTATTTTGAAGTGTTTGTTGCTGGGATGTAGAAACACGATTGGTCTGTGAATTATTCTGGATTTTCTACACATACAATCATTATGTCTGTGAAGAATGACTGTTTTCTTTTTTTCCAGTCTGTATACCTTTTATTTCCCTTTCTGGACATAGTGCACTGATTAGGACTTCTGGTACAAATACTAACAGAAGTGGTAATTGTGGTCTTGGTCATCCTTCCAGTCTTCAAAGAAAAGCTGTTAAGATTTACGTTTTGCTATTCAGAATAATATTTGATTTATAAGAGATACCTTTATAAAATTAAGTAAATTCTATTTCTAGTTTGCTGAGACATATTAAAAATCAAAAATGATACATATTAAATTTTCTCAAATACTTTTTCTATCTCTATTGAGATAACCTTATGATTTTTCTCTTTTAATAAGTAATGTGGTAAATTACATCAATTTGTTTTCTAATGCTTTAATAATTTTACATTCCTTGGATGAAGTCAAACTGGTAATAATTTTTTGTTAGTTATTTAATGCAAATAGATGCTTTTTATAATTCACGTAACGTTTTTAGCCATGAGAGGACAGGTCCAAATTTCCTAGCTCACCAATAAACAGAAGCAAAATTTTCCCTTTGTTTCAAACTAATTCTAAATACATTTTCATTCCAGCATTCCACCAAAACTGTTCTTATTTTTATTATTAATAATAAAAGCACCACAGGGTACCAAACTGAATGGTTTGTTCTCAGTTCTATCTTACTCAACCAGTCACTAGCATTTTATAAAACACTATGGTTGGTGGTGGGGGCAGGGGGATTGGCCAAGCTGGCAGAGTAAGAAGACTCCAAGCTCACCTCCTCTCAAAAGTAACAACTATCTGCAGAACAGTCATCAGTGAAAAAGCCCAAAACCTACCAGAAAAGATATACAACTAAAGACATAGTGAAGGGGTCACAGTGAGATGGGTAGGAGGGATGGACTCCTGATATAATCAAGTGCTATTCTCTCTGGTGGGCAACCCACAAACTGGAGTATAATTATATGCAGAGTGGGAGTTCTGAGCCCCATGTTGGATTCCCCAGCCTGGAGGTTCTGTACTGTGAATGCAAACCCCCGGAGATCTGGCTTTGAAGGCAAGTGGGGCTTAATTTCAGGAGCCCCATAGGACTGAGGGAAACAGACTTCACTCTTAAAGGGCACATGCAAAATCCTATGTGCACCAGGACCCAGGGAAAAAGCAGTAATTTGATTGAAGCCTGGGCCAGACTTCCCTTGTTGGAGAGTCTCTGGGAGAAGTGGGGATGCCTGTGACTCTTCCTATAGACACAGACACTGGTGGTAGCCATACTTAGGAGCTATCTATTGCACAGCTACTGATGCTTGTAAGCTGCCATCTTGAATCTTCCCTCTGGCTCATTAGTGTCAGGACTTGACACCACCCAACAGCTTGTAGGCACCAGAATTGGGATGCTTCAGGCCAAAAAATTAACTGAGTGAGGACACAGATCACTCATCAGCAGACAGGCTGCTTAAAGACATCCTAAGACCTCAGTTCAGTTCAGTCGCTCAGTCATGTCTGACTCTTTGCGACCCCATGAATTGCAGGACACCAGGCCTCCCTGTCCATCACCAACTCCCTGCCTCTAAATATGGCCCTGCTCTAAGGACCAAGATTCTGCTCCACTCACCACTGAGCAGGCAATAGCCCTGCCATCCAGGAAGTCTGCATAAGCCTCCAGACCAGCCTCACCCACCAGAATGTAGACACCAGAGGCAAGAAAACCATGATCTAGCAGCCTGCATATCCAGTCCACTAACAGTAGGCCAACACAAGCTTTGGAAAACAGCAATCCCCCATAACCAACTGTGTCAAGAACCTGCCCCTGCTCAGCAGCAATCTGATATCAGCTCTGGGATGCCTGGGCCCTGTAGCCAGATTCCAGGAAGTGGCTCTGCTTGCCACTAGTGTGGCATTAACCCCAGGACCTAGAATCACCAAGCAGAGGGCAGGCAACAGCTCGGAGTCTTATAAATGCTGACTCTGTCCACCAGAGAGCCAGCATTAGCCCTGAGGCCCCTGAGGGTTCCACAACGAGCTGCTTCAGAACTGGGTCTCACTAACTAGTACACAGGAGCATCCATACAGGTAGGGCCTGGCAACCAATCAGGCTATAGGACAACAAGCCCACTAGACTGCCACACAGTCAGCCCACTACAACAGAAGGACCCATGCATCCCTCTTGGGGGAATCCCTAGAACCTATAGCTTGAGTGATGAGAGGGGAGTGTACTGCCGGGATGCATAGGATGTTTCCTCAGAAGGCCACTTCTCCAAAGCTGCGAAGTGTGACTAACCGACCACATACATAAAGATACAAATAGCAACTCAGGCAAAATGAGGAGGCAGAGGAATATACTCCAGATGAAGGAAGAGAGAAAATCCTAGATGAAGAAATAAGTAAAGTGTAGACAGACAATATACCAAGACAGGGTTCAGAGTAATGACTGTAAAGATGATCAAAGAACTTGGGAAAAGAATGTATACAGAGAGTAAGAAGTTAGCAGTTCCTGTTATAAAGAGAAAACAGAAAAGACCAACTAAACAGAGATGAAGACTACAAATGAAATGAAAAATACACTAGAAGGAAACAACAGGAGACTAAATGATACAGAGGAATGCATCAGTGAGCTGAAGACAGAGCAAGGGAAATCACTGTCACTGTACAGATTAAAAAAAAAAGAATAAAATGAAATGAGGATAGTGTAAGAGACCTCTGGGACAATGTCAAGCATACTAGCATTAGCATTTCAGAGAGAAAGGGTCGGAGAAAATATCTGAAGTCATAATAACTCATAACTTTCTAAGCCTGGGAAAAGAAATAGTCCAGGAAGTGCCGAGAGTTCCAAAGAGGAACCACGCTAAGACACATGATAATTAAAATGACAAAAATTAAAGATAAAGAGAGAATATTAAAAGCAGCAAGGGAAAAGCAACAAATACCATACAAGGAATGCCCATAAGGTTATCAGCTTATTTTTCAGCAGAAACTGCAGGCCAGAAAGGAGTGGCACAATATATGTAAAATGATGAAAAGAAAAAAACAAAAACCCTACAACCAAGAATCTTCTACCCAGGATGGTTCTCCTTCAGATTTGACCGAGAAATCAAGTTTTATAGACAAACAAAAGATTAACTTGAGCACCAGCAAAACAGCTTTCCAACAAATGTTAAATGAACTTTTCTGGGAGAAAAAGAAAGGCCACAACTAAAAACAAGAAAATTATTGAATGGAAAAGCTCACTAGTAAAGGCAAACATACAGTAAAGGGAGGATATCATCCACACAAAAAGCTAGTAGGGAGGTTAAAAGATCAAAGTAGTAAGCAGTTAAGGGATACACAAAGCAATCAGATGTAAAATATGAAATAAAAAATAGTAATCATGGAGGGAAGAGAGTACAAATGCAGGTATTTAAAATGCATTTGAAATTAGAGATCAGCAATGTAAAACAATGTTAAGATCATGGCATCCGGTCCCATCACTTCATGGCAAATAGATGGGGAAACAGGGGAAACAGTGAGAGACTATTTGTTTGGGGGGCTCCAAAATCACTGCAGATGGTGACTGTAGCCATGGAATTAAAAGATGGTTGCTCCTTGGAAGGAAAGTTATAACCAACCTAGACAGCATATATTAGAAAGCAGAGACATTACTTTGCCAACAATGGTCAGTCTAGTCAAGGCTATGGTTTTTCCAGCAGTCATGTATGGATGTGAGAGTTGGACTATAAAGAAAGCTGAGCACTGAAGAATTGATGCTTTTGAACTGTGGTGTGGGGCAAGAGTCTTAAGAGTCCCTTGGACTGTAAGGAGGTCCAACAGGCCCATTCTAAAGGAGATCAGTCCTGGGTGTTCATGAGAAGGACTGATGCTGAAGCTGAAACTCCAATACTTTGGCCACTTGATGCAAAGAACTGACTCATTTAAAAAGACCCTGATGTTGGGAAAGATTGAAGGCGGGAGGAGAAGGGAAATGACAGAGGATGAGACAGCTGGATGGCATCACTGACTCAATGGACGTGAGTTTGAGTAGGCTCTGGGAGTTGGTGATGGCCAGGGAGGCCTGGTGTGAGGCAGTCCATGGGGTTGCAAACAGTCAGACACAACTGAGCGACTGAACTGAACTGAATGTAAAAAAACAATTAAAACTGCTTTGTATCTAAAGCAATATGATTTACAAAAATCTTGTGGTAACCACAAAGCAAAAATCTATAACAGACATACACACACAAAAAAGAAAAAGGAATCCAAACACTAAAGATAGTCGTAAGTCACAAAGAAGAGAACAAAAGAAGGGAAAAAATCTACACAAACAAGCCCCAAACAATTAACAAAATGGCAGTAAGTACATTCAATGATTATCTTAATTTTGAATTGTCTAAATGTTCCAACCAAAAGACACAGACTGGCTGATTGTATACAAAAACAAGACCCATACATATACTGCCTACAGGAGACTCACTTCAGATCTAGAGACACACATAAAGCTAAAGTGAGGAAATGGAAACAGGTATTCCATACAAATGGAAATCAAGAGAAAGACAGAGTAGCAATACTTAGATAAAATAGACTGTAGAATTAAGACTGTTGGAAGAGACAAAGGAGGACAACACATTAATCAAGGAATAAATTTAAGGAAAAGATATAAGAAATGTAAATATATATGCACCCCATATATGAGCACCTAAATATATAAGGTGAATATTAATGAACATAATAGGAGAAACTGACAGGAAATAATAATAGTCAGGGACTTTAACATCCCACTTATATCAATGGACAGATCATCCAGACATACAGTCAGTAAGGAAATCCTTGCCTTAAATGACACATTAGATCAAATGAACTTAATTTATATACAGAGAGAGTATTCCACCTGAAAGCAGCAAAATACACATTCTTTTCAAGTGCAAATGGAACATTTTCCAGGATAGATAACATGCTAGGCCAGAAAATAAGCCTTGATACATTTAAGAAAACTGAGATCATATCAAGCATCTTTTTCAATCACAAATCTATGAGATTAGAAATCAACTACAGGAAAAAACTATAAAACTACAAACGTGGAGGCCAAACTATAGCTACAAAATCATCAGTAGAGCACTGACTAAATCAGAGAGGAAATTTAAAAAATACCTAGAGACAAATGAAAATGAAAACACAACAATTCAGAACTTATGGGACACAGTAAAACCAGGTCTAAGAAGGAAGTTTATAGTGATACTTGCGTATCTGACATTTTCCCAAAAAGGACACACAGATGGCCAATAGGCATATGAAAAGATGTCCAACATCACTGTCATCAGGGAAATGCAAATCAAAACCACAATAAGATATCACTACACACCTGTCAGAATGGCTAACATCAAAAAAGAACACAAATAACAAGTGCTGGCAAAAATGTGGTGAAAATGGAATGCTAGTACACTGTTGGTGAGAATGTAAACTGATGCATTCACTGTCGAAAACAGTATGGAGGGGGAGAAAAAAACAGTATGGAGGTTTCTCAAAAAATAAAAATAGAAGTACCAATTCCACCCTTGGGTATTCATCTGAAAGAAAAAAAAAAACAAACCACTAATTCAAAAAGATACATGCACTCCAAAGTTCACAGCAGCAGTATTTACAATTGCCAAAAAATGGAAGCAACTTAAGTGTCCATCAATAGATGAATGGATAAAGAAGACATGAAATATATATACAATAGAACACTACTAGGCCAAGAAAAGAAACTAGTGAATATAACAAAAAGAAACAAGCTTGCAGCTACAGAAAACAAACTGTGGTTATTGGTGGGGAGAGAGAAGTGGGGAGGGTTAGTATAGGGGTAGTGGATTAGGATATACACACTACTAGGTATAAAATAAGCAAAAGCATATATTGTGCAGCATAGGGAATATACTCAATATTTTATAGTAACTATAAAGTGTTGTGAATCACTATATTGTACACCTATAACATATAATATTTGACAGCAACTATACTTCAATAAAAAGAAATAAACTGGCAAAAAAACAAAGCAAACTTTAATGGTTAGGACCATATTGACTATATCCAAGATGACTAAATTGGAAACCAGGATCTTTTACTTTGTTAGCTATGTGACCTTGAACAAGTTCCTTTATGTCACTCAGACTCACTTTATCCATCTGTAAAAAGTAAACATCATCTATTTTTATGTCATTCTTTTTTCTCTCTCTACGATTCTTTCTCTTGTTTGTCTCAGTATTTTTTCTCAGGCTCAGCTAAATTTTCATTTCTCCAAACTAGATTTTAGAACTTAGTCCTCAGTTGCCAAATTTCCCTATCCAGACTTACTTTCTATACCTTCTAATTCCATGACTTTAAAAATTATATGTATGTTAATCACTCTGAAATTTATAGCTCTTGTTGCAGTATCTTTCCTGAACTCCAAACTTATGTACCTAACAAGTTGATATTCTGACTTAAATATCTTTTAGGTAGCTCATACTTAACATGGCCCAAAGCAAACTTTTAAAAAATGATTTCCAGTCCTTCGAAACTTAATCCAAGTTACCATCATTTTGTAATTGGCTTATCACAGTACTGGTTCATCTCTCTTCTTCTAACTTTGACCCTCTCCAGGCTATTCATCATAGAGCAGTCAAAGTGATCTGTTGAACATTTAAGCCCAATCATATTATTTTGTTAAAAGCCCTTCATAGCTTCCTGCCAGGGTCTAGCCCCAGAGGATCCAGGGAATTTGAAGCGGGGATGGCGTCGGCGATTAAAGAGAGATTAATTTTAGAGATTTAAAGAGAGATTAGGGAAGAACAATGTAGTGAAAAAATAGAGGAGAAAAGAGGCTGAAATAGCAATTCCTTGGTTTACACGGAAAGCTAATAAAGTCTCAAGACAAGAGACTTGCCCTGTTCATGTAGGCCACAGGCGCCCGCTTGAATAGTGGAGAGTGCCCCGCCTCGGGCTCCCTCTTGTGTGGGTCTTAGAAGCCCAGGCAGAAAAGTGAACGCAGAGAGCCTCTGTGTTCCAAGGGATCAGCCTGAAAAAGACAGGGAGGGAAAGGGAAAGAGAGAGAGAGAGAGTTGATGCGGGGGGAGCCAGATTTCCGAGAAACTGGTCCATCTCTTTATTTTCCAGGAAAGCTTTTATACTTTTAGTTGTACATAGAGATCAATGGATAATACAAAGTCATGCAGGGTCAGCAGCCCTGACCCTTATCGAGACCAGGCTTCCTCTCTGCCTATCTTTCCGTATACAAAAGGCCTCAGGTGACTTACATTATCTTCTGGCCAAGAGGCCTGTTAACACTTTAGGGCTCTCTTCCTTAATGAATGTTAATCTCATTTCCCCTAAAGTGTTTTTCTTTAATCTGCATCACCCTTAAAGCACTAAAGTTACATCCCTATAGAACAAAGGTGCAGTGGGTTATAACAAAGAAGGTATTTAACTCAAAGATCTATGTTGCTACTTGGTTTTTCTATATACCAACTATATCAATAAATAAAAGATATGAAAACTTGGCAGCAACTTTTGGCTCAACAATGAAACCCTTAATCAGTCCTATTCTAATGATTTTTCCTAGAATTTTTTAAGCTTTCTGTGCCTCTCATGGTTGGGAGGCTGTAAACAATCACATGCACAGTTGCAAAAATCCGGACAGACCTGTCAGGCAAGTTAGAAAGCTATCAGAGGGGTTCGAGCTGAGTCACTCCTTTTATGCCCAGGAGACTTATTAATTAGAGCTCTAAGTTAATTTTCTTTAGAGAGAAAGGTGATCGGGGATAGCAAACTTTTAAAAAATGATTTCCAGTCCTTCGAAACTTACTCCAAGTTACCATCTCTTCTATAGTCAGAAGAGTATAGTATAGCAAACAGTAAACAGACAGATTTTGGTTTCGGGGTAGATGCTCGGGCAGAGGACCCCTTGAGATCTGACTCGCTTTTGCCTGTCAAGCCTCTTCCTCATGACCTTTGTCATGGGCGGGATTCTTCGTGCTGGCTCCCGGCAGCTTCCCATTTCATTCATCATAAAAGTTCATATTCTTCCTGGGCAAAAGTCAGCAAACTTTTTCTTAAAGGGCCAGAGAACAAATATTAGGCTTTGTAGGCCAAACAGATTTTGTTGCAACTATGGAACATTACTATGCTATATTTATACATGAATAGTATTAAGATTCTAAACTGCCATGTCCAACAAAAATCACTGTATTTCCTGAGATATGAATAAAATTTATAAAACAAACAATATTAGTTTGATCTATAATTGTCAACATTTTTCATAGTAATTTAGTATTTGCTGTAAAAAATATAAGGTACAGACTTACATATTTTTAGAAAAAGATTATGGCAAAGACATTAAACTAAAGGTTAAATAATTTTTCTGTAAAATGTACCAAAGAATTAATAGTGGACTTACTTTAGATTATTGATTCTAATTTCTGCACTTTCAGTGAGTTTCTTCGTTTCTTCTTTCCACCTATTGGCTGCTTTCTGTGTAGTAGCTAAGAGATGCCTCAGTTCAACTGTGGAATTTCGATTACTGTCTTCCATCTCTCTTAATTGAACTTCAAACCCATGTTCCTTTATTGAAAATTCATGCTCCATTGTACTGATCTAAGGAATAAAATGAAAATAGTATTTTCTTTTTCTTTTCTGTTATTCTAGAAGACATGGTGATCACTGATAAATACAATCATTTATTATGTGGTCTGTGGCATAGAAATGTTTGGATGAGCAATCTATATAAAAATTTATTTTACAATTTGTCTCCACCATAGATGAAGACTTATCCTATGTTATAGTATAAATTTAATGAAACGAGAATTAAGATGGAGTACAAAATTTTTAACACTTTCCCCAACCCCTGGAAATGACAGTAGGGAAAAAACATACTAATATAAACCTGCTTTCATCATCTATTTTTACTTTTGCTGCCTGGATGGACAATAAATGCTCATGCTGTTAGTAACTGAGAGCTGGGTTTAAATTGAAGCCAATTACGTTTTCTAAAACACACAAAAAAATGTTTATTGGCTTATTATAAAGGATACAACTCCAGCAGAGCCAGATGGAAGAGAGAAACACAGCAAGGTACAGGATGGTAAGGGGTATGCAGAGCTTCCAAGCCCTCTCCAAGTATGCCATGCTTCCAGCACCTGATGTGTTCATCAAAAGCTCCTCTGAGAGGCTCCTCAAGCCACTTTTGATTTACATACTAAAGTTCAGAGCTTTGTAAAGTTTAAAAAAGAAATTATATATGGGAATTCCTTTACTACCACAGTAACGGTATACACCAACAATTCCCCCTCATCCCCAGAAAAGACTAAAATGCTTTTCAGAAAGTTATATGAAAATGTCTTCAATTATTTCTAGGTTATTTATGTTATTATAGTAAAAAAAAAGAAACCTTAATGTAGAATGAACATACAAATAAATGCTCTTTGGATACCCTAAAGCTTTCTCAACTTGAGGTTCAGGGAGAGAATTAACCCGAATGCTCTAAAGTACCCAGTGGATGTAATGAACTGTCTGCTTTCATATACATCTAGAATGAAACTACCTATTACCATATTTGAGGCAACTGATAAAAATAGTTAAGTAGTTACTAGAACAATTTCTTTGGTATACTCTCAGGTTATCTTTATCTTGCTACACTGAAGAAATATTATAAGGAACACCTACCTTGTGATATTTTAAAGTAATGTGCTTTAAAAATGGTCACAGCTGGAATGGCTTCTAGTAAGTTATTAAATATGACTACTTTCAAACTGAAAAAAGAATGAATAAGAAGCCTCAATATTACTGATTCAAAAAACATCAAAGAAAACTCAACAACAGCTAAACTCATGGCTCATGGGGGAAAACTACAAACATTCTGTCCTCATTATTTCTGCTCAATGCTGGACACTTTCTAAATCTCTCAACTTGCTTTCTCAAATGGTACACAAGTAGAAGACTGACTTTATAAATACTGGCACTGGAAAAACTACCTTGGATTTATTAATTTTGTATCATATTACTCCTGGGCAAGCCTACTGAGGCTCTCTGACTTCTGCTCTATTTAAAACATTTTTAAATTACTGAATTTTACAAATTTTGAACTGAATATCCTTCCTTGCCTCGATCTCTATTTTCTCTGGAGAAGCCACGGTTCTGATATCTTAGGTGGAAGTATTTAATTCTGCCTCTGTCTCTCTCACACATATCATGCATTAAAAACTGATCTATGCATCTACACAGTTTTATCACTCTTCCTGCCTAGTTTAACTCCCCATTTCTACTTGAAAAATCTATCTACAGCTTGACAAGCCTTATTCTAAGGTCCTTCATGATAACCTGCTCTCTACCTAATTCTATGAGATTGGGTTATACTATTATTCCCTTCTCTTTGTTTCTGTCACAATGCATTCTCATTCCTGGATCTTCTTACATGCTCCCTTTGACTAGAATAATCCTTCCCCCCCAATTCTGCTTATCTTAGTTATTTCTACTCAACTTTTAGAACTTAGCTAACTTATTGCTCCTACAGGGAAATTCTCTTACTATCTATCTAGAAAAAGCTCTCAAGTTTTTAAGGATGGGACCATGTCTTTTTCGTTTACTATTACATCTTTACTGTCTGAATCATAATAAAGGTATCAAAATTCAGTCTTTAAATGAACCCCAGATCCTTCAGTTGACACAATTCCAATTTAAACTGGGCAGGTCTGCAATGATGCAGGATGGATAAGGGCCAAGACAACTCTGTCTTCAAAACAAAAGTCTCACTAATGATTCAATTCAGAATGCTGGGTTGGAAAAGCAGATTAATGGTCTCCTTCCCCTTTTCCTTTGTGTCCTTCCTTTGCACAAAACTATTCACTCACGTAGACAGGATTGCTAAAAACTAACCATATCTCCTAATTTTATATTTTTATGAGGAGTATTTAGACCACAAAGATATGTAGATCCTTTGCAGAAAGAAGGAAGGAGTTAGGAAAAGAGAAAACTGGGGCAGAAAGGACAGTAGTGGCTTTATGATCAAATGAAAACTTCATAAAATAAGTTGTTACAGTTCTCAACCAACTGCCCTCTGAATACCCAACTGTTTTGATCTTTCTGGCTCCTAAAGATCACACACTTTTTCATGGGAGAGAAAATTAACAAAGTGTAGCACTAGATTCTTATGTTGTTAAAGAAGGAATCAGCTACAAAGCAATTTATCCAACAGCCCTCCTCCATAAAACAGAATTACAGCTATCTAGTCCCTTATTTACCAATGATTCTTTTCTTAAGCTACACGCAGACTTGGCATAAAGGGAGCATTTCTGGTAGGAAAACTTTTTTTTTCTAAGAAACATCAGTTATTATTCTGAATTAAAGATGGACTAAATGCAGTATCAAGTAGGGGAAATTCATGCATTCCCTTCTCCCCCATTATAAGAACCCAATCCCCAAAACACAAGTATACTGTAAAATTACACAAAATACAAAAAAAATTAAAAAGACAAATATATAGTCTCTGTCTCAGAGAGATAACTACCTCTAACTTTTATATCGTTATTTATGAATTTTAAAATTAAGATTAGTGGATACAGGATTACAACATATATAAATACATATGCACACTTTTAATTTTAAAAAATACTTAGGACATAACAATATAAACACATTATAAATTATTTGGAAACATGATTTTTAATGATGACTCAATATAGCACTTTATAAATGTACATAATTTAACTATTTCTAGATACGTTGTTTTTAATTTATTACAAATAATGTTGCAATGAACTTCCTTAAATTATAAGACACTGTGATTATTCTATTATGACTAAATTTTATAGACTCTCAATGTGTACCATTTTACACCTGCAGCTGCACATTCAAACTGACAACTCTGCAGTTAATTAATACAGTTTAAACTTTTAAAAAACTTGTTTATTAGCAATTTGTTTTTCTTAGTTTGTGAATTCTGCTCACATCTCATACATGTTTCCCTATTGGGTTACAATTTTTTTTTTTCATATTTTTCAAAGCTCCTTGTGTGATCTTTGTCTTCTGTCATACTTATTAGAACTATTTCATCCAGTTATTTCTCTTTAAAATATTTTTAAAGTTGTTTTAAATATTTAAAAACCTTATATATAAATCTATCAATATATTTATTCATTTGCAATTCTCCCATTTTTCAGTTTTGCTGACAAAGTTCTTTCCAATCTATCAGTTAAATACTCAACTTCATTTCCTACTAATGCTGTATATGATCACTAATAGTTTTTAGTTATCAATCCATATGAAATTTATAATATGACATTTAAAAATAAGAAAATTTAAGATTTTTCAAAGTACACTGTCATTTTTAAATTATGGAAATGTTTCAGTATAGAAACTTTCAAGCAAATACACAATAGAAAAACTTTACAACAAATCCCTATATGCTTATCGCCTAGTTTCCACAATCATTATTTTCACAGCCACTCCTGTTTGATCTATAATTCTACTTACCTTCTTCTGCCAAGATTTACCTCTCTCTAGCTTACAATGACATACTGAACATGAATTTTAAGGGTACAACTCAATTTTTATACATATAGCAACATATGAGCATCACCACCCAGATTTAGCTACCTCAGAAACTGGCTCTCTTATGTGCCCTTCTAATCAGTATTCACCCACCTAAAATGCAACCACTATTCTGATCCCATCCTTATAGGTAATTATGCCTGTTCTTCATTTGCATATCATGAAATTAATATAAGTTTTTTAATGCCTGGCTTCTTTTCCCAATATTCTGTCTGTGAGACTTATATGCCATTGCTTATAGATGCAGTTCATTCTTTTCATCTATTCCATATACGAACATACCAAAATTTATTTATGTCATCTCACATTGATGGACATTTGAATTATTTCCAGTGTTTTGATAAGACTAAAATTTCTATGAATATTCTTGTACACATATTTTGATGAACACAAGCACTCATACCAGCTGGGTATGTAGCTAGCGTTTTTATTATTATTTGGCATAGTATGTATATATGTCTAACTTAAGAAAGATACTACCAAATGGTGGCTGTACCAATTTATATTACCAAAATAACCAATGAAGGTACTGGATTTTTTACAACTTTGTCAACACTTGATACTGTCAGTTTTTAAAATTTCAGTCATTCTGGTATGCATGCTATAGTACCTCATTATAATTTTATTTCCATAGTAAATAATGAAGTTGAACTTTTTTCATATATTCTGTTTTACAGACTAATTTTTTTGTTCATTTTTGGAAATGGGGTGTCTGTTTTTTCTTTTGATTAACTTTTTTTCTTACTATTATTAACTGGTAAAAGTTTTTATATTCTAGATATGAGTCTTTTTGGTTGTATGTATTATAAATACTTTCTTCTACTTTTTACTCTCTTAATGGTGTCCCTTTTGATGACTTAAAAATCTTAATTTTAAAGAAACCCAATTCATCTACCTTTTCATTATGATTAGGTCTCTTTTTGTTCTGTTTAAGAAATTCTTTCTTAGCCAAGATCATGAAGGTTCTCCTTGAAGCGCCATCATTTTATATTTCACATGTAGGTCTACAAGGCAGCTCAAATTAATTTAAATAAATGGTGTGATATAAGGATCAAGGTTTATTTTAAAAATATGGACCAAGCTGAACTCACAATATTTACTGTAAAGATAATTATTTCCCTACTGAACATTTGTGGTGCCTTTGTTATAATGAGGTGATTATGAAAACTGGGTTTGTCCCTGGATTCTGTTTGTTCTATTGATCAGGTTGATTATTCTCCTGTTGATTACACAGTCTTAATTAGTATAGCTTTATATCAAGTCTTGATATCTGGTAGTGTGATCTTTCCCCTTTGTTTTTCAAAGATTCCTCACAGATTAAAGCAAAAAAGCACAAGCTTCTTGTATGATATGTAAGAGTCTCTTTTTCAGAGTTTAAGCTTTTATAAATAACTACAGTGTTTGACATTTGCAATAGGAGGCATTCAATAAAAATATGCTGATATGAATTAGGTTGGGATGTGACTTCTTATGAGTCCTCACAGCAGTGAAAAACAAAGTGAAACACTAATGCTACCACTCATGTCTTTACTATGAAAATGGAAGATACAGACCTTGCTCATAAAAAGTAAATGCCACTTTTAAGGACTCCCCCTTCACACCCCAGACAAATATAATCAACTGATACAGTTCTAAATAATTAAAAAAATTTTAAACAGTATTCAAAATGCATATATATTTAATATAAATAGCTATGTTTTATATATAAATGAAACATAATAAGGTCAACTAAAATTAAAAAAAAGAGTTAATGCCACTTTTACAAAAGTCACACAGAATGGGGAAAGGCAGGCAACATACTGATGGTGATATCTGTGCTTGAAACTCCCTTGAACAGGTTATCATGTCCCTATTGCCAAACCATATAAGCATTAGAGAAAGAAGCAGGTGGGGAAGAGAGAGAAAAGGGAATTTTTTTCCAGAGGACACTTCTGTCCCTTGTCTTTTCCCTGGCATGGAATTTTTAGACTACCTATGAGTAGTTCTCAGAGCATACTGATGTACCATTATCTGCAGAGCTAGTTTTAAGAGCTCTATTTTTGAGTGGCTATTAGGTGGTTCAGATGGTAAAGAATCTGCCTTCAATGTGGGAGACTGGGTTCGATTCCTGGATTGGGAAGATCCCCTGGAGGAGGGCATGGCAACCTACTTCAGTATTCTTGCCTGGAGAATCCCCATGGACAGAGAAGCCTGGCAGGTCCACGGGGTTGCAAAGAGTTGAACATGATGGAGCGACTGAGTACAGCACATTTTAGAGGGAAAAGAGAGGACAGCAGTCTGTAAAGTTATCTATAGTTTTGCTAGCACTGCTTAAATTGCTTTGGCAGGAATATCAGTGCATTTCATGGTTGGAAAAGCATTTTTTTGTGTGTGGATAGTGAAAGCAATCATTTTCAAGTATGCTTGCCAAGTTCTACAATACAGAAAAGACTGGTTAATGCTCTGCATTATGATTTAGTGCTATCTGATGAGATTTAAAAAAAGGTCTTAAAAATGTTTTAATAAGTCTCTGTAAATATTCTCTATATTTTGAATTTCACAGGTACACGTTTAATTCTAACTAGATTTGAATATACCTTTAATTTGGCTTTTTTTTGAACCTCCAGAGCAATCTTTCTCAAATCTTCAGTCTGTTTCTGTAACTGTTCGTTTTCCTGCTGAAGTTTCAACCTTTGTTCACTGACAAATCCACAGTTCTCTCTCTCAGACTCCAATATATTTTGAAGTTTCTGAATCATTTCTTGGCAACGTGATATCTCTTCCGAGGAACTGATTAAAAAAACAAAACAAAAAGAACCTTTAAAACTTAATGATCTGGAATAGAAGTCAAGAAGTCTGTCCATATTTTATACTGCAGACTTGTTTTCTTTGTTCTGAGCCATTTATCTTCACTGCAGACTTAAACTGTGTGGTTTTACAATGTATGTTACACCAACCAAATATACTCCATTTAGCAATCTTAACAGAAAACTGAATTGCTATCACTCACTAAGGAAGTCAATGTGAAACCTCTTTCCAATTATTACTAAAACTGAGAATCAAGGACTTAAGAGGACAAACGAAAGCTAATGATGAGGAAGGTGGACAGGTAATAATCAAAACTCTTTTAATCATCAATCAACTATAGAAGACATTTGCTGACCATACTAAAATATGAATTATAATAAGACAATTCAAATAAAAAAAAAATAAACTTCTAGTTGTATAAACTTATTTCATTTTATCACAGTTTAAACAGGTTATATTTCTTGAACTTTCGCAACAATGGATTACTGAGTGACAAGACCTCCAGACATGTATATTGTTTCAACATACTGCTAATTTTTATTCCTATCTTTTAAAATTTCCATCTTTTCAATCCCAGGTAATCAAGTACTATGAACATTCCCTAGCCATTGGGTGTCATAAGAAATATATAATATCCTTTACTGCCATAATACTGTAGCTCCTTTTTTCCTGTCTCAAACTTGGCTAATAAAGTTACTAATGAAATGGATCTAGGTAATGATCCTCAAATGATGCTCAAGTCAGAAAGATGCTAAGATAAAAAATAACAACACATTATGTGCATCAAAACAGGAGTCTAAAATGTTACCATTTATAAACAATTCTTGCAAAAAAAGTGAAAGCTGAATCAGATCAGGCCTCTTGATCTAATTTTTTTAAAAATGCATGGGGCAGGAAACAAGGTAAATGATATGATATACATCCATGTGGGTAGAGAAGACTCTTGAGAACCCCATGAACAGTATGGAAAGGCAAAATGATAGGATACTGAAGGGGAACTCCCTAGGTTGGTAGGTGCCCAATATGCTACTGGAGGTCAGTGGAGAAATAACTCCAGAAAGAATGAAGGGATGGAGCCAAAGCAAAAACAATACCCAGCTGTGGATGTGACTGGTGATAGAAGCAAGATCTGATGCTGTAAAGAGCAATATTGCATAGGAACCTGGAATGTCAGGTCCATGAATCAAGGCAAATTGGAAGTGGTCAAACAGGAGATGGCAAGAGTGAATGTCGACGTTCTAGGAATCAGCGAACTAAAATGGACTGGAATGGGTGAATTTAACTCAGATGACCACTGTATCTACTACTGCGGGCAGGAATCCCTCAGGAGAAATGGAGTAGCCATCATGGTCAACAAAAGAGTCTGAAATGCAGTACTTGGATGCAATCTCAAAAACGACAGAATGATCTTTGTTTCCAAGGCAAACCATTCAGTATCACGGTAATCCAAATCTAAGCCCCAACCAGTAACGCTGAAAAAGCTGAAGTTGAACGGTTCTATGAAGACCTACAAGGCCTTTTAGAACTAACACCCAAAAAAGATGTTCTTTTCTTTATAGGGGACTGGAATGCAAAAGTAGGAAGTCGAGAAACACAATTTGGCTTTGGAGTACAGAATGAAGCAGAGCAAAGGCTAATAAGGAGTTTTTCCAAGAGAACACACTGGTCATAGCAAATACCCTCTTCCAACAACACAAGAGAAGGCTCTACACATGGACATCACCAGATGGTCAACACTGAAATCAGACTGATTATATTCTTTGCAGCCAAACATGGAGAAGCTCTATACAGTCAACAAAAACAAGACCAGGAACTGACTGTGGCTCAGATCATGAACTCCTTATTGCCAAATTCAGACTTAAATTGAAGAAAGTAGGGAAAATCACTAGACCATTCAGTATGACCTAAATCAAATCCCTTATGATTATACAGTGGAAGTGAGAAATAGATTTAAGGGCCTAGATCTGATAGATAGAGTGCCTGATGAACTATGGATGGAGGTTCGTGACATTGTACAGGAGACAGGGATCAAGACCATCCCCATGGAAAAGAAATGCAAAAAAGCAAAATGGCTGTCTAGGGAGGCCTTACAAATAGCTGTGAAAAGAGAAGCGAAAAGCAAAGGAGAAAAGGAAAGATATAAGCATCTGAATGCAGAGTTCCAAAGAATAGCAAGAAGAGATAAGAAAGCCTTCCTCAGTGATCAATGCAAAGAAATAGAGGAAAACAACAGAATGGGAAAGACTAGAAATCTCTTCAAGAAAATCAGAGATACCAAGGGAACATTTCATGCAAAGATGGGCTTGATAAAGGACAGAAATGGTATGGACCTAACAGAAGCAGAAGATATTAAGAAGAGGTGGCAAGAATACACGGAAGAACTATACAAAAAAGATCTTCACAACCCAGATAATAATGATGGTGTGATCACTCACCTAGAGCCAGACATCCTGGAATGTGAAGTCAAGTGGGCCTTAGAAAGCATCGCTACGAACAAAGCTAGTGGAGGTGATGGAATTCTAGTTATTTCAAATCCTGGAAGATGATGCTGTGAAAGTGTTGCACTCAATATGCCAGCAAATTTGGAAAACTCAGCAGTGTCCACAGAACTGGAAAAGGTCAGTTTTCATTCCAATCCCAAAGAAAGGCAATGCCAAAGAATGCTCAAACTACTGCACAATTGCACTCATCTCACAGGCTAGTAAAGTAATGCTCAAAATTCTCCAAGCTAGGCTTTAGCAATACGTGGACTGTGAAATTCCAGATGTTCAAGCTGGTTTTAGAAAAGGCAGAGGAACCAGAGATCAAATTGGTAACACCCCCTGGATCATGGAAAAAGCAAGTGAGTTCCAGAAAAACATCTATTTTTGCTTTACTGACTATGCCAAAGCCTTTGACTGTGTGGATCACAATAAACTGCAGAAAATTCTGAAAGAGATGGGAATACCAGACCACCTGACCTGCCTCCTGAGAAACCTATATGCAGGTCAGGAAGCAACAGTTAGAACTGGAATGGAAAATAAATAAATTTAATTAAAAAAAAACAAAAAAAGAAAAAATAAATGCACACACAAAAAAGAACTGGACATGGAACACCACACTGGTTCCAAATAGGAAAAGGAGTATGTCAAGGCTGTATATTGTCACCCTGCTTATTTAACTTATATACAGAGTACATCATGAGAAAGGTTGGGCTGGAAGAAACACAAGCTGGAATCAAGATTTCTGGGAGAAATATCAATAACCTCAGATAGATAGATGACACCATCCTTATGGCAGAAAGTGAAGAGGAACTAAAGAGCCTCTTGATGAATGTGAAAGAGGAGAGTGAAAAAGTTGGCTTAAAGCTCAACATTCAGAAAATGAAGATCATGGCATCTGGTCCCATCACTTCTTGGGAAATAGATGGGGAAACAGTGGAAACAGTGTCAGACTTTATTTGTTTGGGCTCCAAAATCACTGCAGATGGTGATTTCAGCCAGGGAATTAAAAGACGCTTACTCCTTGGAAGGAAAGTTATGACCAACCTAGATAGCATATTCAAAAGCAGAGACATTACTTTGCCAACAAGGGTCCATCTATGGTTTTTCCTGGTCATGTATGGATGTGAGAGTTGGACTTGAAGAAAGCTGAGTGCCAAGGAATTGATGCTTTTGAACTGTGGTGTTGGAGAAGACTCTTGAGAGTCCCTTGGACTGCAAGGAGATCCAACCAGTCCATTCCAAAGGAGATTCAGTCCTGGGTGTTCTTTGGAAGGAATGTTGCTAAAGCTGAAACTCCAGTACTTTGGCCACTTCATGTGAACAGTTGACTCATTGGAAAAGACTCTGATGCTGGGAGGGACTGGGGGCAGTAGGAGAAGGGGACGACAGAGGATGATATGGCTGGATGGCATCACGACTTGATGCACATGAGTGTGAGGGAACTCTGGGAGTTGGTGATGGACAGGGAGGACTGGCGTGCTGCAATTCTTGGGGTCGCAAAGAGTCAGACTCAACTGAGCGACTGAACTGAACTGAACTGAGAGAAGACTCTACAACACAAACAACCCAGGTTTTCAACAAATTACTTGTAAGAAAGTAAAAGAGAAAGGAGAGTCCTAGAGTATTCTCTAGGAATATATATGTATATCTCCATTCCCATACATACATACATTTTCTTTATCCTTTCTTATGTCAACAGGCACTTAGGTTATCTAATACCTTGGCTATCGTCAAGAATACTGACTGCAATGAATACGAGAATGCAGATATCTCTTTGAGACAATCATTTTGTTGCCTTTGGATCTACTCTGAAATAGGATCGCTGGATCATACGGTAGTTCTACTTTTAATTTTTTGAGGCACCTCCATACTTTTTTCCATGATGGCTGCACTAATTTACATTCCCACTAACAGCATAGAAGGGTTCCCTATTCTCCACATTCTTGTCAATACTTGTTATCTTTTGTATTTTTGACAACAGGCATCCTAACAGGTATGAGGTGATACCTCACTGTGGGTTAAATTTGCATTTCCCTGATGATAAGTGCTTTTTGATATACCTATTGGTCAGCTATGTCTTCTTCTGAGAAAAATTTGATCAGATCCTTTGGCCAATTGTTTTTTCCTTTTCTTTTGCCATTGAGTTGTTCAAGTTTATTATATATTTTGAAAATTAACTCCTTATCAGGTGTATTATTTGCAAACATTTTTCCCTATGCCATAGTGTCTTTGTACTCTATTGACTATTTTCTTTGCTGTGTAGGGAGGTCTCAGTTTGAAGTAACTTCATTTGAACAGTTTTGCTTTTGTTACCTGTACTTGTGGGGTCATATGCAAAAAAAAAAAAAAAATCACTGCCAAGACCAATGTCAAGAAGCGTTTCCCGTTTGTTTCCTTCTAGCAGTTTCACAATTTCAGAATGTACATTTAAGCCTTGAATACATTATGAGCTGATTTTTGTATACGGTGTGTGGTAAGGTTCCAATTTTTCTTCCACATCTAAATGTCCAGTTTTCCCAGCACCATTTATTGAAGAGATTATCCTTTCCCCATGTGTGTTCTTGACACCCTTGTCAAACATCAGCTGACCACAGATGTATGCATTTATTTCTGTACTCTCTACTCTGTGCTGTAACTATACATTGTTTTATACCAGTATTGTATTGTTTTGATTACCAAAACTTTGTAACATATTTTGAAATTAGGAAGCGTGATGCATTCAGTTTTTGTTGTTGTTGTTCTTGTTCCAGAATGGTTTGGCTATTTCAAGTCTTTGGAGGTTCAATATGATTTTAGGATTTTTCTCTACTTCTGTGACAACATCATTGGAGTTTGATAGGGATTTTATTGACTCCATAGATGGCTTTGTGTAGTATGGATGTTTTAACATTATTATTTCATTCAATTTATAAACACACCTTTATATTTATCTGTGACTGTCAAATTATTTCCTCAGTGTTTTCACTTCCTTGGTTATAAATTCATTCTAAGTAATTTATTCTTTTGGTGCTCTGGTAAATGGAATTGCTAATTTTTTTCCATATAGTTTGCTGCTGGTGTATAGAAATTCAACTGATTTTGGAATGCTGGTTCTGTATCCTGAAGCTTTATTGAATTTGTGTATTTGTTCTAATGGCTTTGAGGCTGAGTCTCCAGTTTTCAAAATATGAGATCATATCATTTATAAACAAAGACAATTTTACTTCTCTTCCAATTTAGATGTTTTATTATTTTTTTCTTATCTAATTTCTCTAAGACATACAGTACTATGGTGAATACAACTGGCAAGACTGGGCACTCCTGTCTTTTTCATGATCTTAAAATTTTTAGGTTTTCACCACTGGGTATGATGTTAGTTGTGTGCTTGTTATAAATGGCCTTTACTATGCAGAGGTACATTCTGTCTACATCTAATTTGTCGAGAGTTTTTAATCATGAATGATACTATATTTTGTGAAGTGCTTTTTTTATATCTATTGAAATGATCATATGAATTTCATACCTCATTCTTTAACGTAGTGTTTTGTTACATTTATTGATCTGTGTATGTCAAAACATCCTTGCATCCCAGGTATTAATCCCACTATGATCCTTTTAATACACTTTTAACTTTGGTTTGTTAGTATTTATTTTTTTAGGAGTTTTGCATTTATGTTTATCAAGGATATTAGCTTATTATTTTCTTATAGTATGTTTGTCTTGCTTTGGTTTCAGAGTAATGATGGCTTTGTAAAATGAGTTTGGAAATGTTTTCTCTTCTTCAATTTTATGAAAGAGTTTGACATTAAATAATCTTTAAATGTTTGGAAGAATTCATCAGTGAAGCCATTTGGTTCTGAACTTTTAAAAAATCCAAGGAGGTTTTTGATTATTGATTTAGTCTCCTTAATGTTAGGTAAAGACGACCAGGACACCAAAAAGTGTCTAACAGGCTTTAATGGGGAAGCACTCCGGGGCGGGGTTCCCGGACCCGAACGAGGCAGGTCGAGGAAGTCCGCGCCCGGACCATGTTGGGGGTGGTTTTTATACGTTTGTTGCGAGGGGTGGTCAGGCTAGATGGACGGGGGTTCATATACGTCGCCCAGCCGAGGCGTCGCGGGCTGACAGGTCCTTCTTCATAGCTGGGGTGGGGCGGCTTTAGCTGGCGAAGTGTGCTGTCATTGGTCCCCGGGATCTGGGAGGCTCCTTCCGTTAGGGACCTCCCCCGCCGGCGGGAGGGAGAGGAGGGGCGGCCCATCATGGCCCTCAGGGTCCGGCCTTACACTTAATAGTAACTGGTCTGTTCAGATTTTCAATTTTTTATAAGGTTGCATATTTGTAAGGATTTATCAATTTTTTCAGGGTTGTCCAACTTGTTAATGTATCTTTGTTCACTGTAGTCTCCTATAGTTCTTTGTATTTGTGTGGTATCAGTGGTAATGTCTCCTCTTTTATTTCTGATTTTAGAGTCTTCTCTCTTTTGTTAGGCTTCCCTGGTAGGGGAGCTGGTAAAGAATCCGCCTGCAACGCAGGAGACCTTGGTTTGACTCCTGGATCGGGAAGATACCGTGGAGAAGTGATAGGCTACCCACTCCAGTATTCTTGGGCTTCCTGGGTGGCTCAGTCGGTAAAAAAATCTTCCTGCAATGCAGGAGACCTGGGTTTGATCCCTGAGTTTGGAAGATCCCCTGGAGGAGGGCATAGCAACCCACTCCAGTATTCTTGCCTGGAGAATCCACATGGACAAAGCAGCTGAGTGGGCTACAGTCCACAGGGTCACAGAGAGTCAGACACAACTGAGCTACTAGGCATAGCACAGCTCTCTATTTGATTTGTTTCTGCTCTAATCTTTGTCATTTCCCTAACCGTGGGCTTAGTTTTCCCTTCTTTTTTTGTTTCTTTAGGTGTAAAGCTGGGTTGTTTATTGAGATGTTTTTCATAATGTACACATTTATCATTGTAAACTTTCCTCTAAGAACTGCTTTTACTGCATTCCATACATTTTGTATATTTTGTTTCTATCTTTGGTTGTCTTAAGATATTTTCTTTTTCCATTTTGATTTCTTCTTTGACCCACAGGTTGCTCAGGAGTGCGTTATTTAACTTTCACCTGTTCTGTTAATTTTTCAGTTTTCCTCCTGTTACTGCATTTCAGTTTCATATCACTATGGTTGGAAAAGATACCTGATATAATTTTAGTCTTCTTAAATTGGCTAAGATTTATTTTTGTGGCCTATCATATGACCCATTCGGGAGAATGTTTTATGTATACTTGAGAAGAACGTGCACTGTGTTGCCGTTGTATAGAAAGTTATTAGGTCTATTTGGTCTTTAGCGTTGCTCAAATGTGCTGTTTTCTTATTGACTCTCTGTCTGGATGATCCACCTATTAGTGAAGGTAAGGTACTGAAGTCCCTTAGTATTACTGCTTGCTTTCTATTTCTCCCGTCAGTTCTTTTAATATTTGCTTTACTGTACCTAGGTGCTTTGGTTTTGAGTGCATATGGCTTTATGACTTTTCTTTTGACAAATTAACTCCTTTATCATCATAAAATGACTGCCTTGATTCTTGTGACAATTTTTGACTTAAATTCTATTTTGCCTGATATAAGGCATCTCTGCTGTCTTTTGGGTACCACCTGCATGGGCTATCTTTCACCATCTCTTAACTTTTAGTTTGTGTGCTTCTTCATATTTAAAATCAGTCCCAGGTAGGCAGAGTGCAATTGGAACTTGATTTTTAATCCACTGAGCCTACGTCTTTTGACTGGAGAATCAATCCACTCACATTAAAAGTCATTACTGGTAGATAAGGCCATAACACTATGGCCATGTGTCAACTGTTTTCTATTTTGAAGTTCCTTGGTTCCTTCACTCCTATTTTGTCATCTTCTTGTTGATTTTTGTACTATGCTTTCATTCCTTTATCTTTTATATACTTATTACACACTTCTTCTTTGTTGATTAGCATGAGGCTTACAGGAAACATCTTAGTTTATATTAAGCTGGTAATAATTTGCCTTCAATCACATAGAAATCTCTATAATTTCACTTCTCTATTTTTTATTATTGGTGTATAATTTATATCTTTTTATATAATATATCCATGAACACATATTGTACCTATTGTTATTTAAAAATGTTTATATTTTAACTTCTATACTAGAGTTAAAAATTATTTATGTACCACCATTACAGTGTTAAGAGTATTCTGATTGACTATATATTTACTTTTACCACTAAAAGTTTATACTTTCATATGTTTTTATGTTGCTAATTAGTGTCCTTCCATTTCAACTTGAAAAATTCCCTTCACCATTTCTTGCATAAGTCTAGTGGTAATGAACTCCCTTTTGATTTCTGCTTGTCTGGGAAAGTTTTTATCTCTACTTTGTTTCTGATGGACAGCTTTGCGGGACATAGTATTTTTGGTTCACAGTTGTTTTTCAGCACTTTGAATATACTGTGCCACACACTCTCTCTTGGCCTGCAAGATTTCTTTTGAGAAATCCATTGACAGATTTATGCAGGGATCTGGGGAGTCCCATGTATGTGATGAGTCCCTTTTTTCTTACTATTTTCAAGTTTTCTTTCTTTTGACTTCTGACATTTTGATCATAATGTGTCAAGTGAAGTTCTTGATGTTCACCCTAATTTGTGCTTCTCTGGGCATCCATGGATCTGGATTTCATTACTCTCCCCAGATTTGGGAAGTTTTTTGTTATTTCTTTAAATAAACTTTCTACCCTTTCTCATCTTTGCTCCTTCTAGAATTTTCATAATGTGAATACGGATTTACTTCAAGGTGTCCCATAAGTCATGTAGGTTTTCTTCACTCTTTTTCATTCTTTTTCGTTTTGGTCCTCTAACTGAATTGATTTCAAGTGACCAATCTTTGAGTTAGCCGATTTTTCTTCTACATGATCAAGTCTGCTGATAAAGTGCTTTATTGAATTTCATTGTATTCTTTAACTCCAGGGTTTGTTTGGTTCTCTTTTTATGGTTTCATTTAGTTAAATTTTTCATTTTGTCCATGTATTGTTTTTTTTTTCTGATTTCATTTATTTAAGCATCTGTATTCACCAAGCTACCTTAAGACAATTATTTTAAATTTTTTGTCAAGAAGTTCATGGATCCCCATTTATTTGGGGTTGATTAGAAGAAACATAAGCTGGAATCAAGATTGCCAGGAGAAATATCAATAACCTCAGATATGCAGATGACACCACCCTTATGGCAGAAAGTGAAGGGGAACTAAAAAGCCTCTTGATGAAAGTGAAAGAGGAGAGTGAAAAAGTTGGCTTAAAGCTCAACATTCAGAAAATGAAGATCATGGCATCTGGTCCCATCACTTCATGGGAAATAGATGGGGAAACAGTGGAAAAGGTCAGACTTTATTTTGGGGGGCTTCAAAATCACTGCAGATGGTGACTGCAGCCATGAAATTAAAAGACGCTTACTCCTTGGGAGAAAAGTTATGACCAACCTAGACAGCATATTCAAAAGCAGAGACATTACTTTGCTGACTAAGGTCCGTCTAGTCAAGGCTATGGTTTTTCCAGTGGTCATGTATGGATGTGAGAGTTGGACTGTGAAGAAGGCTGAGTGCTGAAGAATTGATGCTTTTGAACTGTGGTGTTGGAGAAGACTCTTGAGAGTCCCTTGGACTGCAAGGAGATCCAACCAGTCCATTCCAAAGGAGATCAGTCCTGGGTGTTCTTTGGAAGGAATGTTGCTAAAGCTGAAACTCCAGTTACTTTGGCCACCTCATGCGAAGAGTTGACTCATTGGAAAAGACCCTGATGCTGGGAGGGATCAGAGGCAGGAGGAGAAGGGGACGGCAGAGGATGAGATGGCTGGATGGCATCACTGACTTGATGGACGTGAGTCTGAGTGAACTCCGGGAGTTGGTGATGGACAGGGAGGCCTGGCGTGCTGCGATTCACAGGGTCGCAAAGAGTCGGACAAGACTGAGCGACTGAACTGAACTAGAGTCTTATTAGTTTGCTTTGGTGGTGTCATGGTTTGCTTGGCTTTTTGTTGCCATCTGTGCATTTGAAGGAGCAGACTCTTCTTCCAGTCTTTAGACTGGTTTTGGCAGCTAAAGTCCTTTTCTTGCCTCGTTCCAGAACTGATGGGACTGACTCTGGGTTCTCAGCTAAGTGGAACTGAGACCATGTCATGTGGTTGTTGCCAGTCCATGACTGGCAGACCTGTAACCAGGGGTGCAGTCAAATGGTATGCCTACTAGGATTCTAAGGGTGCTTCTAATGTCACTGGGCTGGTTTATGGGCAGGCCAAACTGCTTCTCAACCGTGGTAGAGTGAAACTAGAGCTGGGTCACAGACTGCTTCAGGGATCTTAGTCAAGTCTGAGGCTGGTGGTCCTATAATGGGGGCATCTACAGGCATTAGCTTCTGCTTGCCTTGGGTGAATTCCTGGGCATGTAAGACTGCCTCAGATTGTGGTAGAATGGGGTTGGATCCATGTAGTGTGGCTTTTGCTGGATCTGCAGTCATGTCAATGACTGGCAGACTTGTTACTAGGGGAACAATCAGGTGTGGCGGGTCTGTTAGTGCTCCTGTCTGGTTACTGGGCTGGTTTCCGGTGGGCAGCATTAGTTCAAGCTGCAGGAGAGTGGAACCAGCTGGGTCAACAGGAGTGCTCCGGGGGCCACAGTCAGGTCTGAAGTCAGTAGGCCTATTGATGAAGAGTTCCCAGAAGGATTCCTTGGGAAGGAGCTAGGTGCAGGATTGGGCAAGCAGGGCCAGAGCTGAGTCCACAGAAGATGGGGTTGCTTTGAGTTCATAGATGACACCACAGTTGGAGGGCCTGCCACTGGTACACAGGCTTTCTTCCTCATTTTGGGGTTCTACCAGGGTTTTACAACCTCCTACATGAATCTCAGTGCTCCCCGAAAGGCACTTTCGTCTATGGATGCTTGTTAAATATTTGTTTCTGTGAGAGAAATGGGCTGGGACCTCTTATTCTGCCATATTGCTGATATCACTCCTCTTAATTTTTAAAATATACATTAAACATACCCTATAACAGAGACTGAAATTTCATGCAACTTAAGTAAGTTTTACTATATTAAGTAATACTCTGGATGGGGGTAAGGTAGAGGAATATTCAGAATGGATATGCCAGATTATAACTTTATCATTTTAACAGATAATATAATAAATAAAAATGATAATTATTGAATATTCAATACCTCTAAGCTGAGTATAAAAGCAGTAATTATAAAGAAGCTGCTGTAAGAGCTGTATAGTCAGTATGAAAAAAACGATCTTATGAACATCCTATTTAACTGCCAGAAACAAGAAATTTAGAATAAAATGGTTCAGTACTGTATCTCTTCTTTCTGAAGAAATTAGCTTTCAAAAATAATCTTAAAAAAAAATTCTGTTCAGTGCTAAAAGGTTTTTTTTCTACATAAGATATAATTATGTATCCTATAAAAAATCTAAAAAATCTGTCAAAAATTGTATGAATTCTGAAAATGCAAAAGAATAACTTACTTTATTTCAAGTTGTTTGATTTTATTTTCTGCTGTCTTAAGTCTCAGCTGAAGATCATCTTTTGAACGCTCGGCAACCAAGCATCTTTGGTGCATTTCTTCTAGTTTTCTGTAATCATTTTCATTTATTCTGCCTTCACGGTAAATCTGCAGAAGAGGTTTATATGTATATTACTTTGCAGAAAGAAATTATCTTAAGAAATTACACAGTTTAGAAACTGAAATAAGTGATAAGAAATAAAAACTCATGATGTGCTCATCTGTTCTCACTAAAAGATTAAAATACATCGATAATTAATTTTGGTTGTCTCACATTTTCAAAATAAAATGCTGTAAACTGACATACAAAATAATTGCTTATTTTTAAAAGTTATTCATTGTACTATTCAAATAGTTTTAATATGTTAGTAAGAAATTGAAAACAGCTGAAATTAAAAAATACTCTAAATGTTACCACTTGGAGATAATCGCTTTGATTCTTTGATGAACACTTTCAGGGCAATTCTGTATTGCTGTATTCAAAAGTACAGATACATGCTGTGGTGCAGTGAGAACTATCTGAAAGTGACTCCAGAATCTCACTCTAGGTTAACCAGACCCTGATTTAGCTGAAATGGAGGTTTGAGGCAGATCACATTTTCAGACAAACCCTACACAGAGGTACTCTTCAAATCCAGACTGCTTGGCCAAGTAACCAATGTCTCTTCCCACTGACCAGACTGCTTTGTTACTCCTGCTCTACAAAAATACAGTATCAGCATGTCAATGTCCTGCTAGTAAAATACATACCTATACTTCAGAACCAGTGGTTATTCATTCTGACTATAGCATACCTATCTGTAGAACAGTGGAAGAAGAGAAAGCTTTGACTTTTCTTTTATCTGTTGCCTTTAGTCTCGTAGGTTTTACATTTCCCCAATAAAGCCTATTCCTTAACCTATGCCATATGATATTGAAAACTCATCCCAAACCCTGCTGGCAGGTGGCAGTCTAAATGGGATCTATTCCTATTCCACAACAGAGGGGACTCAGAAGGGATCAATCTTGCAGGAGCGGTGACCATGAATGGCCTATCTTGAACATGACATGCATATGTTTTATTTCCCCCCACAAATGGGATTATATACTATGTTCTGTTTTATAAATTACTCTTTTACTATATGATGTTCTCATAATCTTTTTACATCAATAATATAGATATATCACATGTTTTTGATGCTATATAGCTCTTCTTTGAAACTCAAACCCTGAGTCTACCATATGCTATTTTTTTTTAACATCAGACAAGTTACTTAACTTCTCTATGAAAGTTCCTAATGCAGCACCTAAAATACAGTATGTGCTGAATCAAATTCAGCAGCCTTTTTACCCACAAGGTATTTTAAAAGAGTGGATTATTTGCTGTTAATTAAAAAAAAAGTTATCTAAGTAAGAAGTACATTTTAAATTATAGACTTCTTACAACATTCTTTCTCAAATGCCACTGGGGTAAATATTCTTTCTAAACTATGAATAAAAATCTGTACTTTTAAAAGGTAAAAATCATAGCAATTTATAATTTTTTGTTTATATATACCTGCTATGTTTACAGATGGCCTAAAGCCAGTAAAAGTTGGTAGAAATTTAAAAAAAAAGAAAGACAAAATGAAATTTAATATTGGGATGTGGTCTAAGCAAGGAAGACAAAATAAAATTTAATATTGGGATGTGGTCTAAGCAAGGAATACAGTTACATCATAAAAAAGTTTAAAAAAAATGTGGCCACTCTTACAAAGAAATGTATATAGGCAATATCAGTATTTAAATGCAGATTCTGAAAATATTCCAAGCAAATAAAAGAACTCACCAGGAGAATACTTATAACATAGGGGTTGCTAGTAGATAGTATGATGAAAGCAGACAGTAATGTTGAATATTTGCAGTTGGGTTTAGGTAGTTATTTTTTCCTTTTTCTTTTTACCTTTTCTAGTTCTTCTTCCACTGCTTTTTTCTCCCTGATGGCTCTTTCGATTTGATCTTGTTTTTCAGCACACTCCTATAAATTAAAATCATATTTTAAATAAACATATTTGTAAAACCTTAAGAAAAATGGAGGAAAATGGAAAGGGAAAACAATTTGTTTATAATAGAAATATCACACTTACCCTATCTATATAAGAAGATCATATTCATTATTTTATTTTTTTAAAAGCTCAAACTTCAAAAGCTACCTATTCAGGATTTCAGAAATCAACTCTGGTGTAGAAAGCCAGTGAGTTCTAGATAAACATCCTAGATGGAATACAGAGGTTGATGGATTCCAGGGAGAAATAAATGAAACCCCTTTCTCATATTACAGTTTTCCTTTTCATATACTCTTATCACATATTTTAAAAAGGTAACAGAACTAGACTGTGGCACACTACCATAGGGATAACCTCTGGCCTAAAACGTACATGGATATATAAATTCTGGAATGGTTAATTTTCTTTCACAAATCTTGTGAACAGCAAATTGATACAGTAAAACATTTTATTAACATGAATAGAAAACATTTCTGGCTTGAAAGTTTTTTTTTTTAATTTTTAATTGGAGGAGAACTTTATAATATTGTATTGGTTTTTACCATACAATTAACAGGAATCAGCCATAAGTATACACATGTCCCCTCCTTTCCACACTTCTAGGTGGTCACAGAGTACCAGGTTACTGGCTTGAAAGAATTTAATCAGTAAAATCAAACAAGCTAATCAATAGTCAATACAATTTAAAGTTTTGCAAATGAGACTGAAACTAAGAACAATCATTCTAACAATGGCTCTTCACAGCTATTCTCTATTTTTAAGAATGGGTATGGTTACCATTATGCTATGAATGAACCTGCTTTGCGGACAACACACTGCTAATACTCAATTATCTTTATCATAATTATTTTACAAAAGTACAACATACACTGCTATACTTAAAATGGATAACCAACAAGGACCTACTGTATAGCACATGGAACTCTGCTCACTGTTATGTAACAGTCTAGATGGGAGGGGAGGTTGGGGGAGAATGGATACATGTATATTATGGCTGAGTCCTTTCGCTGTTCATCTGAAACTATAATACAAAGTAAAAAAGCTTAAAAAATGTTTTTAAAGCTTCTAAAATAAATCAGATAATTAATCTAAATTTATCTTTTATTAATGGAGAACTTACTGTGTAAGATACATTTATGTAGTAAGTTGCTAATCTATGAAAAGGTAGTATTGTGGTACAAAATTTGGGATTTCTCCTATGTTCATACCCATCTCATGTAATTTTTTAATTGACTATTTCTTAGAGCAGTTTAGGTTCACAGTAAAATTGAGAGGAAGTTACAGATTTCCCCTATACTTCCTTCCCTCATACATAGATAACCTCTCCCATTATTAACATCCTGCAACAGTAGTGGTGCATTTGTTAAAATTGATGTACCTACATCACACATCATTATCACCTAGAGTCCACAGTTTAGAGTTCAATTTTGGTGCTGTATACTTTGTGAGTTTGAAAAGATTTATAATGACATATATCCACTATTATAGAATCATATAGAGTAGTTTCACTGGTCTAAAAATTTTAGCAGATATCTGCTGTTAATCACCACCAATATTCCTACCTTTTGGACAAGAAACAACCAAATGATACTAGAAATTTTTTCAGGTACTCGTGGAGTATTTTCAAAATCATACCCCCAAAGTGTATCATAAAGATAATCTCAATAAATATTAAGAATCAATATCACAGATTATCATATAAGCCATGATCATGGATCTAAAAAAGATCATAATGAATGTCTCAAATTGTATGAATTTGGGAATTTATATCCAATCCTCTCCCTCATTTACTATAGATTAACAAAAACCTCTGCTACTTGGCAGGAGTAAAACCTCTGCTACTTGGCAGGAGTAAAACCTTGAGTATTTCAAGAGAAATTCTGTTACATTGCTCTTTAAAGGGGGTACATGGCTTGAGATAAAACTGACTCTGATCTTTTCTTCAGCTCAGTTCAGTTGCGTCTAACTCTTTGCAACCCCATGGACTGCAGTGTGCCTGGCTTCCCTGTCCATCACCAACTCTGAGAGCTTGCTCAAACTCATGTACATGGATGGAGTCAGTGATGCCTATCCAAAAAATCTGCATAATACCCTAAAATATAAGGTTTTCTCTTTCCTGCAAGCATAACTTAGGTTGGGTTAGCTAAAGTGCATAACTTAGGTTGGGTTAGCTAAAGTATGGTTAACTTCCCTAACTTCATCTTTATAGCATAAAGGGTAAAACTGATAATGAAGAATAGAAATCAATAGTCAGCATCAGGTTATTACGCCTCAAACTGCAGTCTGAGTTTCCGAGAAAATGTGCTTTTTAAAAGTAGTTGAACATGTCGTACTTCAAGCATACCTCTAAGTGATTAACGTTTAAAAAACTCCAGTTAGTACAGCTTTTTTAACGAAACCAATATGACATCATATAATATTTAATATCTTTAGAAAAATCCACTTAGTTATGAGTTATGAATGTTTTACTATAAATCCTAAGAAGCATCTCTTAAGACACACTGAAATTATAATTTTTACTCTAAAGTGAGTTTATATAGCTATCATTGTTACATAGCTATCAATTATTTTTAAAATCTCTGCAGACTTTATATAGTATCTATTTCTAAATAGAAAGAAATAATGTTCTTGTCCCTCCAGAGTTTACATCTATTAAATAATCCTAGACTAGAATGTCGAAAAATATGATCATTCTTTTAGAGGTGTTTAAATATCAATTAGTCAATAACTATTTATTGAAAATACATTGTGCAAAATACTGTATTAAGTAATGGAGAAAATAAAGTAAAGCATAACATTTTGCTACTGTGAAGTACTTACAAGCTACTTGGAAAGATAAGACTTTCATGGAGAAAGACAAAGAAGGGGAGGCAGGGAGCAAGAAGGAAGACAAGGAGATAGAAAAGAAGGCATACATGATGTCTCACACTTATTACCAGACATAATTGATTGATAAATTTTGTAAGAAAGATTAAAAATGACATAGAGATTCAGAAAAGATGAGTTTGCAAAACTGGAAATGACAATCTTTCTAATCTCTGGAAACTGTTTTACTTTCATGGTCCTGTGAACAAAGTTATTAAATTTCACTTTATCAAATCTTTGAGTTAAATTTAAATGTATATATTTAATCCCACCTCGAGTTACACAAGTACTCTTTCCTCTTCCTTCTTTGCCTACCCATCCCCCAGTACTCATTTCTTTTTGGAAGACTTTCTTCCTTCCCAATGCTATGTATACTTTCTTTTTTCTGACCTCTCATATGAACCCAGCACGTGGCAGCAACTGTACCTGGATGCTTCAGCAGTACCCTGTGCATTCTTTGTCGAAAAAAGGTAATCATAGTGAAACATGATGAATGTCATCCATCTTTCTTACCAGACCATAAGTTCCAAGATTGCAGGTAGTATGTTTATCTTGATTTTTTTTCTTTTCCTAGCATCTATCTCAGTCCCTGCATTAATGACTATCTTTTGAATAAATGGATGCTCAATAATGTGATCTTGACCTTTAAAATAAGCAATATTCAGAAGAAAATGTCAACACAGTTTTCTAACATACCATTTGAAGGGCTGAAAGTTCTTCTGTTAGTTGAAAAATCTGTTTATTATATTGTTTTCTTGTGTTTATAATCTGTAAAGTAAGATACATATGAATTAAGTCTACAATAAAAATAATTAACATCTAATAAAACATGTATAATACTAATTCTGATTAAAAATAAAATTATAATTTTTAAGGCATAAAGGATAAACACAAAATATACTGAAGAGTGAAGAATTCATCATGACAGTGAAAGTAAATGAACAAGGTGATGTATCCTAAAGGACAGTGATTGTTAAATTTCCTGTCTTAAGATTCTTGTATACTATAAAAAGAAAGAATTTTGCTTTTACAATGAGTTCTTTATTAAAATTTACCATATTAGAAAGGAAAACAAAATTTCAAAATATTTACTTATTAAAGAAACCTATATGCAGGTCAGGAAGCAACAGTTAGAACTGGACATGGAACAACAGACTGGTTCCAAATAGGAAAAGGAGTACGTCAGGCTGCATACTGTCACTCTGCTTATTTAACTTATATTCAGAGTACATCATGAGAAATGCTGGGCTGGAAGAAGCACCAGCTGGAATCAAGATTGCTGGAAGAAATATCAATAACCTCAGATATACAGATGACACCACCCTTATGACAGAAAGTGAAGAGGAACTAAAAAGCTTCTTGATGAAAGTGAAAGAGAAGAGTGAAAAAGTTGGCTTAAAGCTCAACATTCAGAAAACGAAGATCATGGCATCTGCTCCTATCACTTCATGGGAAGTAGATGGGGAAACAGTGGAAACAGTCAAACTTTATTTTGGGGGGCTCCAAAATCACTGCAGATGATGACTGCAGCCAGGAAATTAAAAGACGCTTACTCCTTGGAAGGAAAGTTATGATCAACCTCGTCAGCATATTCAAGAGCAGAGACATTGTTTTGCCAACAAAGGTCCATCTAGTCAAGGCTATGGTTTTTCCTGTGGTCATGTATGGATGTGAGAGTTGGACTGTGAAGAAAGCTGAGCGCTGAAGAACTGATGCTTTTGAACTGTGGTGTTGGAGAAGACTCTTGAGAGTCCCTTGGACTGCAAGGAGATCCAACCAGTCCATTCTGAAGGAGATCAACCCTGGGATTTCTTTGGAAGGACTGATGCTAAAGCTGAAACTCCAGTACTTTGGCCACCTCGTGCGAAGAGTTGACTCAATGGAAAAGATTCTGATGCTGGGAGGGATTGGGGGCAGGAGGAGAGGGGATGACAGAGGATGAGATGGCTGGATAGCATCACCAACTCAATGGACATGAGTTTGGTAAACTCCAGGAGCTGGTGATGGACAGGCAGGGCTGGCGTGCTGTGATCCATGGGGTTGCAAAGAGTTGGACACAACTAAGCGACTGAACTGAACTGAATCCCATAAGTAAAAGTAACTAAAGTTGTCACAGGTTAACATAAAAAATATACTCTTTTGAAAATACGTATATTTTCCAAAAAAAAATATTTAGAAAAGTGGTATTATTGTACATTTATGCAAATTTCCTTAATTTCTCTGGCTTAATAGAAGATGGACTCTCACCCTTTTCTAGGAACAGAAGAGATGATTCTACACATGGACATCACCAGGTGGTCAATATCAAAATCAGATTGATTATATTATTTGCAGTTGAAGATGGAGAAGCTCTATACTGTCAGCAAAAACAAAATGGGGAGCTGACTGTGGCTTAGATCAGGAGCTTTATTGCAAAATTCAGGCTTAAATGGAAGAAAGTAGGGAAACCACTAAGCATTCAGGTATGACCTAAATAAAATCCCTTATGATTTTATAGTAGACATGATGAATAGATTCAAGGGATTAGATCTCATAGACGAAGTGCCTGAAGAACTATGGATGGAGGTTTATAACACAGTACAGGAGGCAGTAACCAAAACCACCCCAAAGAAAAATAATTGCAAGAAGGCAAAGTGGTTGTCTGAGGAGGCTTTATAAATAGCTGAGGAAAGAAGAGAAGCAAAAAGCAAGAGAGAAAGAGAAAAATATACCCAACTGAATGCAGAATTCCAGTGAAGAGCAAGGAGAGATAAGAAAGCCTAGTTAAATGAACAATGCAAAGAAATGGGGGAAAACAATAGAATGGAAAGACTAGAGATCTCTTCAAGAAAATTAGAGATACAAAATGAACATTTTATGTAAGGATGGGCACAATAAAGGACAGAAACAGTAAGGACCTGACAGAAACAGTAAGGACCTTACAGAAGCAGATTTAGAGATTAAGAAGAGGTATCAAGAATACACAGAAGAACTATACCAAAAATGTCTTAATGATCCAGATAACCATGATGGTATGGTCACTCACCTATAGCCAGACATCCTGGAGTGTAAAATCAAGTGGGCCTTAGGAGGCATTATTATGAACAAAGCTAGTGGAGGTGATGGAATTCCAGCTGAGCTATTTCAAATCCTAAGAGATGATGTTAAAGCACTGAACTCAATACGTCAGCAAATTGGAAAAACAGCACTGGCCACAGAACTGGAAAAGGTCAGTTTTCATTGCAATGCCAAAGAATGTTCAAACTACTGCACAACTGCATTCCGTTCACATGCTAGCAAGGTTACACTCAGAATCTTCAAGCTAGGCTTCAGCAGTACGTGAACTGAGAACCCACAAATGTACAACCTGGGTCTAGAAAAGGCTGAGGAACCAGAGAGCAAACTGCCAAAGTCCACTGGATCATAGAGAAAGCAAGGGAATTCTGGAAAAACATCTACTTCTGCTTCACTGACTCTGCTAAAGGCTCTGACGGTGGAGAAAAAGTAGAAATAGTGATAGATTTTCCTTTCTTGGGCTCCAAAATCACTGAGGATGGTTGGCTGCAGTCATGGAAGTAAAAGATGCTTGCTCCTTGGAAAGAAAGCCATGACAAACCTAGACAGCATATTGAAAACAGAGACTTCACTTTGCCAACAAAGAGCCAAAGCTATGGTTTTTCCAGTACTCATGTACAGGTGTGAGAGTTGGACTATAAAGAAGGCTGGATGCTTAACACTTCATGCTTTCAAACTGTGGTATTGGAGAAGACTCTTGAAGAGTCCCTTGGGCTGCAAAGAGATCAAACTGGTAAATCCTAAAGGAAAAAAATCCCTGAATATTCATTGGAAGGAATGATGCTGAAGCTGAAACTCCAATACTCTGGCCAACTGATGCGAAGAGCCGACTTGCTGGAAAAGAACCTGATGCTGGGAAAGACTGAGGGCAGAAGGAAAAGGGAGTGACAGAGGACAAGATGGCTGGATGGCATCACCGGCTCAATGGACATGAGTGTGAGCAAATTCCGGGAGACAGTGAAGGACAGGGAAGCCTGGCATGCTGCAGTCTATGGGGTCTCAAAGAGTCAGACACGACTTAACAAGAACAGAGACATGGTAGGCTTCCTAAGTGGTTCAGTGGCAAAGAATCCGTCTACCGATGCAAGAGCTGCAGGGGACACAGGTTCAATTCCTGAATCAGGAAGATCCATGGAGGAGGAAATGGCAACCCACTTCAGGTTTCCTGTCGGGATAATCCCATGGACAGAAGAGCCTCGAGGGCTACAGTTTATGGGGTTGCAAAGAGTCGGACACAACTGTTCAAGCATGCAGGCACAGAGATATGGCAGTCAAATACAATGATGCATAAACATGGACTGGATCCTGAACTTTAAAATCTAAACAACCTTAAAGAATATTCTAGAGAAATCTGAGTGTGGCCTGAAATAATACTGATTTTTTAAAGATATGGTAATACTGCTGTAGTTGTGTAACAAAATGCCCTTTGTCTAGGAAACAGATGTCAAGATGAAGTGTCATGAGGCCTGAAGCTTATATTTGAATGTATGGAAAAAGGGAAGAGTGTGTATGGAACATAAAGAGACATGGAATGGACATAGCAAGACACTAAAAGTTTTCTGGGTGAGAGAGAAATAAGTGTTCATTGTACAATTCTTTCATTTTCATGGATTTGGAAATTTCTTTTTTTTAAAATATAAGTTTATTTATTTTAATTGGAGACTAATTACTTTATAATATTGTATTGGTTTTGCCATACATCAACATGAATCCACCACGGGTGTACACGTGTTCCCCATCCTGAACCCCCTCCTACCTCTCTCCCCGTACCATCCCTCTGGGTCATCCCAGTGCACCAGCCCCAAGCATCCTGTATCTTGCATCAAACTTGGACTAGCGATTCGTTTCATATATGATATTATACATGTTTCAATGCCATTCTCCCAAATCATCCCACCCTCTCCCTCTCCCTCTCAGAGTCCAAAAGACTGTTCTATACATCTGTGTCTCTTTTGCTGTCTCGCATACAGGGTTATCGTTACCATCTTTCTAAATTCCATATATATGTGTTAGTATACTGTATTGGTGTTTTTGTTTCTGGCTTACTTCACTCTGTATAATTGGCTCCAGTTTCATCCACCTCATTAGAACTGATTCAAATGGATTCTTCTTAATGGCTGAGTAATACTCCACTGTGTATATGTACCACAGCTTTCTTAAGCATTCATCTGCTGACGGACATCTAGGTTGCTTCCATTTCCTGGCTATTATAAACAGTGCTGCGATGAACATTGGGGTACACGTGTCTCTTTCAATTCTGGTTTCCTCAGTGTGTATGCCCAGCAGTGGGATTGCTGGGTCATAAGGCAGTTCTATTTCCAGTTTTTTAAGGAATCTCCACACTGTTCTCCATAGTAGCTGTACTAGTTTGCATTCCCACCAATAGTGTAAGAGGGTTCCCTTTTCTCCACACCCTCTCCAGCTAGCTACTCTGTTTTTTAGTTTTTTCGTCTTTAAAATGGGTTTTTGTGGTTTCTTACTCCTAAACTCACTTTAAATTTTTTAACTTTATCCTCACCAATTATGAATTAATTCATATTAGAGGAAAAGACAAATATTATGTCCTCCCTTTTTCTTCATATGTAGGCAAAGTTATATTTCCAAGATAGTTTATTTTAAAAAATTTTTTGCATTTATTTATTTGGTTGTGCTGAGTCTTCTTTGTGGCATGTGGGATCCAGTTCCCAGACCAGGGATCAAACCCAGGCCCCCTGCATTGGGAGTGCAGAGTCTTGGCCACTGGACCACTAGAGAAGTCCCTCTAAGACAGTTTTAACTTTCATAAGGCTCAGAATTCAAACCAAGAAACAATTCATTACTTTTAACACAAAAATGCAAGATTTAGTTTTGATAATGGAATTGTAAACAGTAACGCAATTCACAAACTGTATGGTATCAGCATAATGTGATTGAATAGCCCTGGGCTCAGTATAGCAAGGAGAAGGTATGAGTCTAACTTCTGGCTTTAATTAGTATAAAATTTTGAGTGAATCAATAACCTCTCATGGGTTTAAGCTTCATTACCAATGAAATAAGAGATTAAAGCAGATTTCTCTAGTACTCTTGTTCTAAGATACTGCAAATAACAGGAGGTTTTCTTCTTTTGCTTATGTATCCCAAGATTCTTTTTGATCCTTCTTCTTGACTTTATACTTAAAGTGAGTTAATCTTCACTATATTCCTAGTCTAAATCTCTCTCCTTCCCACTTACCCTACCCACTACCTCTATTTCACTCCAGCTCTAATGTTAGGGGCTACCATGATGAGATGATTTTTATGTGAAATTTAGTACAGCTGATATAACCAGTTGATAGTTACTTACCTAGGTTCATAAGGCAAAAACTCAGGTAGTAGCTAGTCTTAAGCTGTGAAATTCTGTAAAATTTTGAATTTTAAATATAATTAAAACTCCTTACCGCCGTCCTGGTTCTTAGGGAAGCGTCTTGCACAATCTGAGAAACTGTTTCTTTCATTTTCTCTATATCTTCTTGTTTTTGCTTCTCCTCAAGCAGAGCCTTCAGAAAATAATTTGATATTACAGATCCCATCATTATTAAGATTATATAATAAGTGGGTAAAAACCTGTCTACTAATCACTTTCTTAAAAATATACATCTTATTTGGAACTTCTGAGACATCTCTAGTTGGAGATCTTGTCTAAGTTATGAATGATATTTATTTCCTCTAACTTCCTCACTTGATCTTGTCCTCACTAAAAAATTATTATTCTTTGATATTTATTTCAGCCAGTACCATCACTCCTCTGATCCCTACAGATGGAAATTTAGAATTATGTTTGAATTTTCCTTCTCTTTTATTACCTATGTAAAATTTATCAAATTTAAGTAATCAAATTTAAATGTTATATTCTTGGAGAAACCTCTTAGGCTTTCCTTTCTATTAATTAATTATTATTCCATTCCTTTCCACTATTTGGTTTTATTCAAATTATGTCACTTGTCACCTCATACCTCCATCACAGCAGACACCACCCACTTCATCTCAATGATATTTCTAACCAACCAATCATTTTCATTTCCCCTAAAGAAATACTCTTATGATCCTAGTTCTGTTGTCATTCACACCCCATTTCTTTGCTTTTTTGTGGAACAAAACTTTTCTAAAGTCTGCACTTGCTCATTTCCAAAACTTTCTCTTATATTCGCCCTAATCAGGCTTTCACCATCATCTCTACAATGCTAACTCAAGAGTCACCTCTGAGTAATTATCTTATGTGATCTGTCAAGCACTACTTGAGATAAAAATTTTCTTTTCCTTGTTCTACTTTCTTTACTTTGCTTTTAGCATATCATAATATTGGTTTTCCTCTTAACTCACTGATTATTCCGTTTGAGTCTACATTGCTGTTTCTTCCTCTTTCCTTGAACCTCTTTATTAATGGACAACCCAAGACTTAGTTCTTGGTCTTTTTCTCTATTCAAATCTATCTCTTGGTGGTCTAATCCAAACTCATGGTTTTAAATATCATTTATATGCTGACAAGTCCCAAGTTTATATCTCTAATTCAAATATCTTCCTGAGCCTGGAACTCCTAAAATTTTACGTTTGAGTTAATCTTTTTTCAATTAAATATCATTACTTACTAGTGGTTCTCTGTTTTGACCCCACTATCTTCCAAAGATACCATACACATTCCTATCTCTATTTTTTGTTTGTTTTGTTTTAATAAATTTCCTCCACTTATATAGGTAAGCTAGTGAGAAGTAACAGCTATTCTGATATAACAACCTTGTCAGGGAGAATGGGACAATGGGAAAAGGGAAGTTTCATAAGAAAACCATGCTAACGCTGTCTTTCATGCCTGTTTGTATGACTGGTTCAAAGAACTTTTGACTTCTTGGAACAAGCAACTGAAGGTGGGAACTCTCTGGTCATTAAGCAGTGAGTCAAGAGGGAACTTAATACACACTGCAGACATAAACATGAAATTTGACTCAAGACCAATTTGTAGACTTGAGACCTGGTTGAGAAAATTTAAGGGACAAGCACTGAATATCACTACTATCTTCTCTGTCCACTGTGCTCCATACAAAATGATCATCTTTATGATCTGATGTTAAGAACACTCATATGGTTAAGCTTCAGATTAGATAAATAATTTTACCCTGCTCTTAATTTTTTTTAGTTAACTTAGGTGTTTAGAGGAATTTCCAAGAATACAGTGTATTTTGTGCCTTTCATCCTAGTTCTAATAGACAGTATTCAGATCACCATTCACTGATGACTACTGATGAACTCAGATATGCAGATGACACCACCCTTATGGCAGAAAGTGAAGAGGAACTAAAAAGCCTCTTGATGAAAGTAAAAGAGGAGAGTGAAAAAGTTGGCTTGAAGCTCAACATTCAGAAAACGAAGATCATGGCATCTGCTCCTATCACTTCATGGGAAATAGATGGAGAAACAGTGGCAGACTTTATTTTTCTGGGCTTCAAAATCACTGCAGATGGTGATTGTAGCCATGAAATTAAAAGACGCTTACTCCTTGGAAGAAAAGTTATGACCAACCTAGATAACATATTGAAAAGTAGAGACATTACTTTGCCAACAAAGGTCCGTCTAGTCAAGGCTATGGTTTTTCCAGTAGTCATGTATGGATGCGAGAGTTGGACTTGAAGAAAGCTGAGTGCTGAAGAATTGATGCTTTTGAACTGTGGTGTTGGAGAAGACTCTTGAGGGTCCCTTGGACCGCAAGGAGATCCAACTAGTCCATTCTGAAGGAGATCAACCCTGGGATTTCTTTGGAAGGAATGATGCTAAAGCTGAAACTCCAGTACTTTGGCCACCTCATGCAAAGAGTTGACTCATTGGAAAAGACTCTGATGCTGGGAGGGATTGGGGGCAGGAGGAGAAGCGGACGACCGAGGATGAGATGGCTGGATGGCATCACTGACTTGATGGACGTGAGTTTGAGTGAACTCCAGGAGATGGAGATGGACAGGGAGGCCTGGCATGCTGCGATTCATGGGGTCGCAAAGAGTTGGACACGACTGAGCGACTGAACTGAACTGATGAATATAGAAGACCACTGTATCTACTACTGTGGGCAAGAATCCCTTAGAAGAAATGGAGTAGGCCTCTTAAGTCAATAAGAGTCCAGAATGTAGTGCTTGGGTGCAGTCTCAAAAATCACAGAATGATCTCTGCTTGTTTCCAAGGCAAACCATTCAACATCACAGTAATCCAAATCTATGCCCCAACCACTGATGCTGAAGAAGCTAAAGCTGACCAGTTCTATGAAGATCCACAAGATCTTCTAGAACTAACACCAAAAAAAGATGTCCTTTTCATCGCAGGGGACTGGAATGCAAAAGTAGGAAGTCAATAGATACCTGAAGTAACAGGCAAGCTTGGCTTTGGAATACACAAATGAGGCAGAGCAAAGGCTAACAGAGTTTTGACAAAAGAACACACTGGTCATAGCAAACACCCTCTTCCAACAACACAAGATATAACTCTACACATCAACATCACCAGATGGTTGATAACAAAATCAGATTGATTATATTCTTTGCAGCTGAGGACAGAAAAGCTATATACAGTCACCAAAAACAAGACCAGGAGATGACTGTGGCTCAGATCATGAACTCCTTATTGTAAAAATTCATACTTAAATTGAAGAAAGTAGGGAAAAACACTAGACCATTCAGGTATGACCTATATCAAATCCCTGACGATTATGCAGTGGAAGTGACAAATAGATTCAAAGGATTAGATCTTATAGACAGAGTGCCTGATGAACTATGGATGGAGGTTCGTGACACTGTACAAGAGGCAGTGACCAAAACCAATGGACTGGTTCCAAACTGAGAAAGGAGTATGTCAAGGGTGTATACTGTCACCCTGCTTATTAAACTTATGTGTAGAGAACATCATGCAAAATGCCAGGCTGGATGAAGCACAAGCTGGAATCAAGATTGCACGGAGAAATATCAATAACCTCAGATATGCAGATGACACCACCCTTATGGTGTAAAGTGAAGAAACTAAATAGCCTCTTGAAAATGAAAGAGGAGAGTGAAAAAGCTGGCTGAAAACTCAACATTCAAAAAACTAAGAGCATTGCATTTGGTCCCATCACTTCAGAACAAACAGATGGGAAACATGGACAGACTATATTTCTGGGGGTTCCAAAATCACTGCAGATGGTGACTGCAACCATGAAATTAAAAGATGCTTGCCCCTTGGAAGAAAACCTATAATCATCTAGACAGCATATTACAAAGCAGAGACATTACTTTGCTGACAAATGTCTGTCTACTCAAAGCTATGGCTTTTCCACTAGTCGAGTATGGATGTGAGAGTTGGACCATAAAGAAAGCTAGGCACTGAAGAATTGATGCTTTTGAACTGTGGTGTTGGAGAAGACTCTTGAGAGTCCCTTGGCCTGCAAGGAGACCAAATCAGTCATTCCTCAAGGATATCAGTTCTGAATATTCATTGGAAGAACTGATGCTGAAGCTGAAACTCCAATGCTTTGGCCACCTGATACAAAGAACTGACTCACTGGAAAAGACCCTGATGCTGGGGAAGACTGAAGGCAGGAAGCGAAGGGGAACACAGAGGATGAGATGGTTGGATGGTATCACTGACTTGATGAACATGAGTTTGAGCAAGTTCTAGGAGCTGGTGATGGACAGGGAAGCCTGGCATGGTACAGTCCATGGGGTTGCAAAGAATCAGGTACATTTGAGTGACTGAACTGAACTGAATTCTGATCACAGAAGGGAATATTATCTGAAAGACATAAAAAGTACTTTAGCATTCCCACAGCTTAGATTTGGATGATTATTTCTTTTTTATTTCCTAGTAGCTTCTTCAGATGTAACTTATAGCTTGTTTTGTTTTTAACAGTCCTCTTGGAAAACCCTCTATCACGTAAGAAAGGAAACATACACAAAGTATTTCGTTTGTGTTCTGCATACTTCTCAGCGGAAATACTATAAATGTACTAGGTATTCAATGAATGTTACTTCAGTGAAATAATAATTTAATGATTGCGACTGAACTAAACTGAACGGAACTGAGATGGGAATACCAGACCACCTGACCTGCTTCTTGAGAAATCTGTATGCAAGTCAGGAAGCAACAGTTAGAACTGGACATGGAACAACAGGCTGGTGCCAAATAGGAAAAGGAGTACGTTAAAGCTGTATATTGTCACCCTGCTTATTTAACTTCTATGCAGAGTACATCATGAGAAACGCTGGACTGGAAGAAACCCAAGCTGGAATCAAGACTGCTGGGAGAAATATCAATAACCTCAGATATGCAGATGACACCACCCTTATGGCAGAAAGTGAAGAGGAGCTAAAAAGTCTCTTGATGAAAGTGAAAGAGGAGAGTGAAAAAGTTGGCTTAAAGCTCAACATTCAGAAAACTAAGATCATGGCATCTGCTCCCATCACTCCATGGGAAATAGATGAGGAAACAGTGGAAAAGGTCAGACTTTATTTTGGGGGGCTCCAAAATCACTGCAGATGGTGACTGCAGCCATGAAATTAAAAGATGCTTACTCCTTGGAAGAAAAGTTATGACCAACCTAGATAGTATATTCAAAAGCAGAGACATTACTTTGCCGACTAAGGTCTGTCTAGTCAAGGCTATGGTTTTTCCAGTGGTCATGTATGGATGTGAGAGTTGGACTGTGAAGAAAGCTGAGCACAGAAGAATTGATGCTTTTGAACTGTGGTGTTGGAGAAGACTCTTGAGAGTCCCTTGGACTGCAAGGAGATCCAACCAGTCCATTCTGAAGGAGATCAACCCTGGGATTTCTTTGGAAGGAATGATGCTAAAGCTGAAACTCCAGTACCCTGGCCACCTCATAGGAAGAGCTGACTCATTGGAAAAGACTCTGATGCTGGGAGGGATTGGGGGCAGGGGGAGAAAGGGACTAAGGCGGCTGTGAGAGCTGGCGCGCTAAGCGCGGCCGAGAGGAGCTATCCCAGGTCCAAGGTCAGGGGCAGCAGCCTAGAGTGCCAGGCTGTGATGGCGCAGGAACGGCGGAGAGGAGCTACCCCGCGTCCGAGGTCAGAGGGGGCTGGGAGGAGACACCCCGCATCCGAGGTCAGGGGCGGCGACCAGGAGGAGCTATCCTGAGTCCGAGGGCAGGGGCAGCCAGGAGGAGACACCCCACGTCCGAGGTCAGGGGCGGCTGGGAGAAGCCACCTCGCACTCGAGGCCAAGGCGGGTGACCCTGAGGAGCCACCCATGCCCGAGGCTAGGGCCCACGGCTGGGAGGAGCATCCCTAGGAGCTGTGGCTGCACAGGCGCAGGAGGGCCTAGAGGAGCTATCCCACGTTGAAGGTCAGGAATGGCGGCGGTAAGGAGATACCCCTTGTCCAAGGTAAGGAGCAGCAGCTGTGCTTTGCTGGAGCAGCTGTGAAGAGATACCCCACGCCCAAGGTAAGAGAAACCCAAGTAAGATGGTAGGTGTTGCAAAGGGCATCAGAGGGCAGACACACTGGAACCATACTCACAGAAAACTAGTCAATCTAATCACACTAGGACCACAGCCTGGTCAAACTCAATGAAACCAAGCCATGCCTGCCGGGCAACCCAAGAAGAGCAGGTCATGGTGGAGGGGTCTGACAGAGTGTGGTCCACCAGAGAAGGGAATGGCAAGCCACTTCAGTATTCTTGCCTTGAGAACCCATGAACAGTATGAAAAGGCAAAATGACAGGATACCAAAAGAGGAACTCCCCAGGTCAGTAGTTGCCCAATATGCTACTGGAGATCAGTGGAGAAGTAACTCCAGAAAGAATGAAGGGATGGAGCCAAAGCAAAAACAATACCCAGTTGTGGATGTGACTGGTGATAGAAGCAAGATCTGATGCTGTAAAGAGCAATATTGCATAGGAACCTGGAATGTCAGGCCCATGAATCAAGGCAAATTGGGAGTGGTCAAACAAGAGATGGCAAGGGTGAATGTTGACATTCTAGGAATCAGAGAACTAAAATGGACTGGAATGGGTGAATTTAACTCAGATGACCACTGTATCTACTACTGCGGGCAGGAATCCCTCAGAAGAAATGGAGTAGCCATCATGGTCAACAAAAGAGTCTGAAATGCAGTACTTGGATGCAATCTCAAAAATGACAGAATGATCTCTGTCCGTCTCCAAGGCAAAGCATTCAATATCAGTTATCCAAGTCTATGCCCCAACCAGTAACACTGAAGAAGCTGAAGTTGAATGGTTCTATGAAGACCTACAAGACCTTTTAGAACTAACACCCAAAAAAGATGTCCTTTTCATGATAGGGGACTGGAATGCAAAAGTAGGAAGTCAAGAAACATCTGGAGTAACAGGCAAATTTGGCCTTGGAATGCGGAATGAAGCAGGGCAAAGACTAATAGAGTTTTGCCAAGAAAATGCACTGGCCATAGCAAACACCCTCTTCCAACAACACAAGAGAAGACTCTACACATGGACATCACCAGATGGTCAACACCGAAATCAGATTGATTATATTCTCTGCAGCCAAAGATGGAGAAGCTCTATACAGTCAACAAAAACAAGACCAGGAACTGACTGTGGCTCAGATCATGAACTCCTTATTGCCAAATTCAGACTTAAATTGAAGAAAGTAGGGAAAACCGCTAGACCATTCAGGTATGACCTAAATCAAATCCCTTATGATTATACAGTGGAAGTGAGAAATAGATTTAAGGGCCTAGATCTGATAGATAGAGTGCCTGATGAACTATGGAATGAGGTTCATGACACTGTACAGGAGACAGGGATCAAGACCATCCCCATGGAAAAGAAATGCAAAAAAGCAAAATGGCTGTCTGGGGAGGCCTTACAAATAGCTGTGAAAAGAAGAGAGGCGAAAAGCAAAGGAGAAAAGGAAAGATATAAGCATCTGAATGCAGAGTTCCAGAGAATAGCAAGAAGAGATAAGAAAGCCTTCTTCAGTGATCAATGCAAAGAAATAGAGGAAAACAACAGAATGGGAAAGACTAGAGATCTCTTCAAGAAAATTAGAGATACCAAGGGAACATTTCATGCAAAGATGGGCTTGATAAAGGACAGAAATGGTATGGACCTAACAGAAGCAGAAGATATTAAGAAGAGGTGGCAAGAATACACGGAAGAACTGTACAAAAAAGATCTTCACGATCCAGATAATCATGATGATGTGATCACTAATCTAGAGCCAGACATCTTGGAAAGTGAAGTCAAATGGGCCTTAGAAAGCATCACTATGAACAAAGCTAGTGGAGGTGACAGAATTCCAATTGAGCTGTTTCAAATCCTGAAAGATGATGCTGTGAAAGTACTGCACTCAATATGCTAGCAAATTAGGAAAACTCAGCAGTGGCCACAGGACTGGAAAAGGTCAGTTTTCATTCCAATCCCAAAGAAAGGCAATGCCAAAGAATGCTCAAACTACCGCACAATTGCACTCATCTCACATGCTAGTAAAGTAATGCTCAAAATTCTACAAGCCAGGCTTCAGCTATACGTGAACCGTGAACTCCCTGATGTTCAAGCTGGTTTTAGAAAAGGCAGTGGAACCAGAGATCAAACTGCCAACATCTGCTGGATCATGGAAAAAGCAAGAGAGTTCCAGAAAAACATCTATTTCTGCTTTATTGACTATGCCAAAGCCTTTGACTGTGTGGATCACAAGAAACTGTGGAAAATTCTGAAAGAGATGGGACTACCAGACCACCTAATCTGCCTCTTGAGAAATCTGTATGCAGGTCAGGAAGCAACAGTTAGAACTGGACATGGAACAACAGGCTGGTTCCAAATAGGAAAAGGAGTACGTCAAGGCTGTATATTGTCACCCTGCTTATTTAACTTCTATGCAGAGTACATCATGAGAAACGCTGGACTGGAAGAAACACAACCTGGAATCAAGATTGCCGGGAGAAATATCAATAACCTCAGATATGCAGATGACACCACCCTTATGGCAGAAAGTGAAGAGGAGCTAAAAAGCCTCTTGATGAAAGAGAAAGAGGAAAGTGAAAAAGTTGGCTTAAAGCTCAACATTCAGAAAACTAAAATCATGGCATCCAGTCCCATCACTTCATGAGAAATAGATGGGGAAACAGTGGAAAGAGTGTCAGACTTTATTTTTGGGGGCTCCAAAATCACTGCAGATGGTGATTGCAGCCATGAAATTAAAAGACTCTTACTCCTTGGAAGAAAAGTTATGACCAACCTAGACAGTATATTCAAAAGCAGAGACATTACTTTGCCGACTAAGGTCTGTCTAGTCAAGGCTATGGTTTTTCCAGTAGTCATGTATGGATGTGAGAGTTGGACTGTGAAGAAGGCTGAGCGCCGAAGAATTGATGCTTTTGAACTGTGGTGTTGGAGAAGACTCTTGAGAGTCCCTTGAACTGCAAGGAGATCCAACCAGTCCATTCTGAAGGAGATCAACCCTGGGATTTCTTTGGAAGGAATGATGCTAAAGCTGAAACTCCAGTACTTTGGCCACCTCATGCGAAGAGTTGACTCATTGGAAAAGACCCTGATGCTGGGAGGGATTGGGGGCAGGAGGAGAAGCGTACGACTGAGGATGAGATGGCTGGATGGCATCACTGACTCGATGGATGTGAGTCTGAGTGAACTCCGGGAGTTGGTGATGGACAGGGAGGCCTGGCGTGCTGCGATTCCTGGGGTCGCAAAGAGTTGGACATGACTGAGTGACTGAACTGAACTGAACTGGTGGCTCAGACGGTAAAGCATCTGCCTGCAATGGTGGGAGACCTGGGTTCGATCCCTGAGTTGGGAAGATCCCCTGCAGAAGGAAATGGCAACCCATTCCAGGACTCTTGCCTGGAAAATCCATGAACAGAGGAGCCTTGTAGGCTACAGCCTATGGGATCACAAAGAGTGGGACACGACTGAGTGACTTCACTTCACTTCATGTAAGGCAGCCAGAAACATTAAAAACAAATTTTGTAACTTCTATGAACTAAATACCATTAAATGCAAGTGGTAAAAGCCAAAAGACATGATATGTGATAGCACAGTAATCACAATTGTGAGAGGGTTAGAAAAACAAAGAACAGTGACACGAAGCCTCCAGTTAAATCTTCATAACTAAATTTACTTCCTGTCAATGAAGCTTCTTGCTGTATTAGAGTAATTACATAGGTAATGAAGGGGAAATAAACATTAAGAAGATTCATCTTATTCAAGTGAACAAAATAGAGTATACATACTGCAGTAAATTGCTTTAGAAGTTCTTTTTTAAGTATGAGACTACACGGATGAAGATTAGTTACACAAGGATGGAGATATAAAAGAAGTCTGATATGAAAGTTTTAGGAGAGGGCTGACACTATCATATTTTATGATGTTAGGTCTTAACGTCAAGAAAGCAGTATGTCTACTATTAGTGAGTGTAGCAATTTCATTTTCATGTGTTAATTCTGTAGTTACCGATTCCCTTACTATCAGGTCACATGGAGGAATGTTCAGCATTTCATTGTTTTATTTATTATATATTTATTATTTAATAAACTTGTTTACTAATTTTCTTACCTGATTTTTTTGAAGGTTAGCTTCTTCCAGGAGTTGCATGCTATTTCTGGCTCTTACAATAGCTTCGTATTTCTCATCTTCTAATTCACTGCACTTTGCTTGTAATGCTCTGGTTTGTTTCTCCAGATGTGTTCGTTCTGCTCTTAATTGGGTGGCTTCTTGAACTGCCACAGATAATCTAAAAATTAATAGTCCCATTGAGAAAGTTAAAAATTTTTAAAAAGGAAGAAGGAGACAGGAGATTTCCAAAGCATCTATTACAGGGTAAACATTATTCCAGTTACTTTCACATGTATTTTCTCATTTAATTCACATAAAAGTTCTATAAAGTAAGTTTCAAATATTTCCATTTAAAAGAATAACAAACAGACCCAGAGAGCTTAAACATTTAATTATGGTCATATGAATAAAGAGCAATGGGGCTTAGACGAGCCTAGATATTCTGACTCTGATTGCATTACACTTTGTACACTTTTCTACTCACACTAATTTATTCTGTCTTAATAGTCACATGACAGTGTTATAAAGCAAATCCTTAAAGAATAAGTTATTCTGTTTATATGGTCCTTTTTTCTTTTAGCTTTTTCCTTGGCTCCTTTCCTTATGCTCTATCCAGGTAACCCATGTTAAAAATAATGCATATATTTTAATATTTTTTCCATGTTCCTAAAATCATATGTATGATTTTTATATATACACATACACATAAATATGCATACACAGTATATACAATCTATCCATAGCTTTTTAAACATAATTTTTCCTGTTATAAAAACTAAGATCATAGTATACACCCTTTTCTGCACTCGCTTTTTAATATTCAATAATGCCTTATAAGAATCACCTCAACCAATATAACCAGGAGCTCTTTTCTTTCCTAGTCTGATGGATGTAACTTCTCCTCACTGTTAATTTGTATCTCCCAAATTCCTGGAGAGTTTAAGCATTTTTTTAAGTTTGTTAGCTAAGTGAATTGTCTTCTTTGAATTCCCTCTTCATATCCTTTGCCCATTTTTTTTTTCCTGATGGCTTATTTACTTTGCTTATTCCTTTATAAGAAGTTTTTGAATATTAAGATATTTAACCTTCAGTTTGTTCTATATGGTGCAAATACTTTTCCCCAAATCTAGTGTTTTGTTGTTACCTATTGTCTCTATTTCAGAAATCTTTATTACACTAAAAACGCTCACTTTAATATAACTAAATTTGACTATTTTTTTTAACATCTGGGATTTCAGTTTTTTTAAAAGATGATCTCCCTTATCAAGAGATTGTTAATGTAAGCTCCTAGATTTCCTCAAAAAAAGTTATGCCCTAACACTGTTACCTGTAAATTTTTAATTAATCTGGAATTTACTTCTGAATGTGCTATGAGAGAGGAGTCCAACTTAACTTTCTTCCAGATTGAGAGCCAGCTGTATGAGTACCTTTAGCAACTGATGAACTGAAATAATCCCTTACCATATCTAAAATATGCAAATATGACTTACTTATAGACTGTCATGATTCACTAATCTATTTGTCTATTTGATGCCCAAGTCATAGTGATTTGATTATAGTGGAGTTACAGGATAGTACATTCAGACCATCAGCTTCAGGATGTAAAGGTTTCCATAGTTTTTAACATAAAAGATGTATTGTTGCTATTATTCTCATATAGCGCTTCTATATGCTCTGCAGCCAAATCTTATATGAATCCCTTCTTTCAGCTTACTAAAACTGGGTCAAGTTCCCTCTTTATAATAATAGTAACAGCAATGATAATCACAAACATTTGTAAGAGCAGTCTTTGTGCTAGGTACTTTATGTATGTTGAAAACATAATCCTCAATATCTTCAACAATGCCATGATATAGGTTACAGCATTAGCCTATGATGTAGGATATGAGGTATACTATATAAACTAAATGGGGTAGGTTAAAACATTATTTTATAGATAGATAAAGAAGTACAAAGAGGGTAAGCAATCTGCCCAACATTACTGATCTAGTTACTGATGAAGCTGGAGTTTGAATTCAGTCAGTTTGTGCCCAGAGTCAGTGTTCCTAAAAACTATACTATACTGCCAAATAGAAACTTCCACTTAAATTATACTGATTCAACTCACAGATCCATAACTATGCAGCAAGAGGCTGTCATTTCAAGTTAAGTTGGTTAATACTAAAAATACAGGGTACCAAACGAAAGTTTGCATACTTAACTTTATCACTCCCCTCTGCCCCCAACTCTTCAGTTTTAGGACACACTCAGGTTTGTGTGCTTCAATTCCCAGTTCACATCAAAAGGCTGATGGACCCTACTTTAAACTTTGGAGAAATTAGGCCAAGAGAGAGCACCCTCAGACTCTGATCTCAGAGGACTGTCCAAGGATAGCTCACTAACTCAACATAATACTGCCAGACTACAAGACCACTTATACATATCTACCTACCTATCTACTTTCTGGTGTCTTACTTTTTGGATAAAAAACTGAGATATAACTGACATACAACATTACAGTCAACTCCCCATATCTGTGCTTTCCACATCACAGATTAACCAATCACAAATCAAAAATACTTTTAAAAATCCAAAAAAAAAACTCCAAAAAGTATTAAATTTGCTATGCATTGTCAACTATTTACATAGTATTTATACTGTATTTTTAGGTAATCTAGAGATGATTTAGAGTATACAGGAGGATGTGCATAGGTTATATACAAACACTGCAACTACTTTATAAGAGATTTGAACATCTATGGATTTTGGTATCCACAGGGGTCCTGAGCCCAAAACCCAGTGGACACTGAGGGACAATTATATATTATTTTCAGGTATAAAACATAATACTTCAGTATCTGCATATATTTTGAAATAACCACAATAAGTCAAACTCATATCACCACGTATACAATTGAAATTTTTTTCTTGTGATGAGAACTTTTAAGATCTATTCTCTTAGCAACTTTCAAATATACAATACAGTATTATTATCTACAGTCACCATGCTGTATATTACATCCCCATGACTCATCTTTTTTTTTTATATAATAGGAAGTATATACCTTTTGATTACCTTCACCTATTTCTGCCACCCCCTACTCCTTGATTCTGGCAACCGCCAATCTATTCTTTGTATCTATGAGTTTGGTTTTTAAAAATAAGATATGTTTCATGGTTTTGTGTATGGGCCATGCTAATTTTCTCTGTATGTTCCAGTTTTTAGTATATGTGATGGTGAAGCAAGTATTCTGGTATCTTACTTTTAAATATCAATGGATAGAAAGGATCACCAAGCCTTTGAAGGAAGACAGACAGGCATACAGAAAAAAAAATGAATGTTCGAGAAAGCAGAGAATGCAGATGGCAGAATAAAATCTTAAACAATATTTAAAAACACTTAATAAAGAGACAATGTAACATTTATCTGTACTAAGATACTATAGAAAAAGAAACATTCAAAGGATAAGAAATGGCTCTTTAAAAAAATTATGATAGCTAAATAAAATATTCAACAAATGGTTAACTAGAAGAAAATTGAAAGAAACCTCCAATTGTCACCCCATGGACTATACAGTCCACGACATTCTCCAGGTCAGAATACTGGAGTGGGTAGCCATTCCCTTTTCCAGGGGATCTTCCCAACCCAGGGATCAAACCCATCTCCCACATTGCAGGTGGATTCTTTACCAGCTGAGCTACCAGGGAAGCTCCCAAGAAAGGAGAAAATAAATGAACAAATGGACTATGGGACAGAAAAAATATGAAAATGAGGGAATCAATCCTTTAGATCCAATATCCAGCTAATACTATGTTTGAGAAAAAAAATGATAAAAAAAGAATAAAATTATTCAACAACAACAATAAAAAAAATACCTGAAAAATTCCCCCAAATTGAAGAATATCATTTCTATATTGAAATGTCCCCAGTAAAATGAATGAAAAATAATTCTTACTAAAGGTACATGCTGTGCAGTTTTAGAATATTAATTGTGGCAGCAGTGGAGTGGATGACCCTGCAAGTCACCAGGGGAGGGGGAAACAGGTCAAATAAAAAAATTTGGAATTTTGAATGAAAGGAATTTTTAAGGTAAAAATTATTTAAAACCTAGAATTTCCAACATAGGATTCATTATTCAGTCAAACTATGAAACACCTTTAAAGGTAAAATAAAGATATTTCTAAACAATGTTTTTAAGTACACCTTCCACGTGTACTCAGGAAGCTGAGGGGAATGGCATCTATTAAAATGGGGTGGAGGCAACAAAGGACAACAAAGAACAGTGGTTCAAATTTTGGTCTTATTGGCATATTCTTTGAAAGAAACGCCAAACTTAAAAATATGAAGAGGTAGTTTAAAGCAATTTTATTCATTTCACTTCAATCTTATTCAACAGAGCAGATACAAACTAGCAGTCTTTCCCAAAGAACTGTCATTCCCTAGAGAGAATTCCAGTCCCCATGAGTTATCTAAAAAAAGTGGGGTGGGTGGGGTGGGTGGCTGTCTTTGGAAGATGGTAGGAAATGATTTACGCTTCCTAGATGTCTGTGGCATTTGAAAGAATCACAAATAATGATTTTATAAATAAGTAATATGTGTTTGATTTTATAGAACAAAGATGCCCATTAAAAACACAGCTTTTCAATCTGGTAGTTACATTAAATAGGATAGATTTACATCTAAAATAATGGCTGAACATTAGACACATACCAACTACACTAAAAATTCTGCTTTGTCTTATGTAAAATAATAGGAGTTTTTAAATTTTAAAGTAAAACATTTTTATCATAATAGAAACAATATTAATTTAATAGCTCCAAAAGACAGTCAATGTAAAAATTTCCTCTTCAAAGGCAACTAGCTGAATACTGAACTTTAAAAAATACCCTTAGATTTTCTTACATATGCAGGAATCCCTTCTTCAGAAGCTTTCAATTAAGTTATAACTTTATACGAAAAGCCAAACAGAAAACCTTGAAAATCTCAAAGCCTTAAGTACTAAAAACACAGCTTAAAGCACTGATGAACAATTTGATTCTTTATGAAGTACTATCAGAATCAAAGGAAGTGAAATTCACTTATTCAGTTTCACTATTTCAAGTCTCTAGCATTTATGTGCATAACACAGAATGCTACTAAAATAACAAATAAGAAAAATCTACAACCGGAGACTTTTTCTCTAAGGTAAACAAAAAATAAACTCAAGATGTAAACAGTCAAATATTTGACCAACTACTGAAACATTTAGGAAAAAAAAAAAACCCAGCACTTAAAAATAACAACTTCTTTAATCAGAATCTCAAGTTAGCAGTTAAAATCATTTAGTTCTGAACCCACTGTGAGCAAAGAAATTACTTTCATTAACATTTTGGAGAATAAGAAACAGAAGTCCAAAAACACTAATTTTTTTCTGAATAAACACAATCAGCCATGGATCTGTGACTAGAACTGAGATCTCAATTTTGATGTGCTTATTTCAGTAGACTATTTCTGAGTATAACAGATTCCAATCTACTGAGTGGATTTTTTAGCTATAAACCATAATGTGATTTTATGGGCTGTAGTCACTGTATCTTTAATAGACCACAAATGACAATTTTAATGTTTCTTAAAGGAGTATGCAACAAGTATGCATTAAGATAGCAATTAAAGACAAAATATATTTAAAAAGTAGTGTGCGTGCTTAGTTACTAAGTCGTGTCTGACTGTTTGCAATGTCATGGACTGTGGCCCATCCATTGGATTTTCCAGGCAAGAATTCTGGATTAGGCTGCCATTTCTTTCTCCAAGGGATCTTCCTGACCCAGGGATCTAACTCATGTCTCTTGTGTCTCCTACATTTGTAGGTGGATTTTTTACCACTGCATCACCTGGGGAAGCATCCTAAAAAGTAGCCCAGACCTTCAAAGGGAACTGAAAATTACTGTTTCATAAGACTTCAGGGAAAACAGCAACAATGATTTCTCAAGTATTTTTTCCTCACATATCTGCTCAGCAAGGAAAGGATTTTTCTATATAATTTTTACGCAACTTCACTATCTCTTTTCCTGTTTTAAGGTGAAAAGGAACATTTTTAATTTGCGGATTAACTAAACTTGACTAATACTGTTTTGGAGAAAAAGCAAAGAGAGAAATGATCTTTGAGTATATGTTCAAATATATGTTCAATCTTTTGAATATGACTTTTAAAATAAGCAATATCTAACAAACTAGATTTTAAACCTATGATTTATAGTTTGTTTAGCACTTATAAAACAAAGTATAATAAACAAATTCTAATATGGAATAACTTTTGAAGCTTGTAGATAACGCTAGATGTATGTAACAATTTACCTTGCTTCTAATTGTTTCATACTAGATTGTAACTGCTGTAAGCGCCTATCTGATGCTTCTTCTCTTCCTTGCGCAGAAACCATATCCTCCTCCTAGAAAAGAAAAGAAACTGAATGTTTACGTTTAGTAGGTAAAAATTCAATACATCATTAAACAGAATAAATAAAACACTCTAAAGCTATTATATTGATAGAATTTCATATATAAGTTTCAGTCAGTCAGTTCAATCACTCAGTCATGTCCGACTCTTTGCAAGCACATGGACTGCAGCACATCAGACTTCCCTGTCCATCTCAACTCCGAGAGCTTGCTCAAACTCATGTCCACTGAGTCAGTGATGCTGTCCAACCACCTCGTCCTCTGTCATCCCCTTCTTCTGCCTTCAATCTTTCCCAGTATCAGAGTCTTTTCCAATGAGTCGGTTCTTCATATCAGGTGGCCAAAGTGTTGGAGTTTCAGCTTCAGCATCAGTCCTTCCAATGAGTATTCAGGACTGATTGCCTTTAGGATTGATTGGTTTGATTTCCTTGCTGTCCAAGGGACTTCAAGAGTCTTCTCCAACACCACAGTTCAAAAGCGAAGCAATACTACTTTGGGAACAGAGCATGCATATACTAAAAAAGGGGAAGAGAAAAAGAAAGTGCAAGTGAAAGTCACTCTGTTGCTGCTACTGCTGCTAAGTCACTTTAGTCGTGTCCGACGCTGTGCGACACCATAGAGGGCAGCTCCCTGGTCCCTGGGACTCTCCAGGCAAGAACACTGGAGTGGGTTGCTATTTCTTTCTCCAATGCATTAAAGTGAAAAGTGAAAGTGAAGTCGCTCAGTCTTGTCCAACTCTTAGTGACCCCATGGACTGCAGCCTACCAGGCTCCTCCATCCATGGATTTTCCAGGCAAGAGTACTGGAGTGGGTTGCCATTGCCTTCGCTCAGTAGTGTCCAATTCTTTGTCTCCCCATGGACTGTAGTCCATGGAATTATCTAGGCCAGAATCCTGGAATGGGTAGCCGTTCCCTTCTCCAAAGGATCTTCCCAACCCAGAAATCGAACCCAGGTCTCCTGCATTGCAGGCTGATTCTTTACCAGCTGAGCTATTAGGGAAGAGAACCTATCAATAATTCTGTATAGGTAAAACAATAATCGAATCAGAAACTGTATATGGATTTTTACCACTATTCCAATTATTTCTCTATAGTGCAAGTCTAACAAAACAAGACAGTGATTTGTAGGCAGATAATCTGCCTTTAGAGTATGTTCTGTTAACCAAGTTATGCTGTATTCCATTATAATCATAAACAGAGATTCTTGAAATAGTGATGCATCAAAATTAATAGGTTTTATTTGTACCATCTTCATAAAAATTTCCTGTTCATCCTTTCTTATCTCTTGGTGTGTTGGCTTTATTTTGCCCTCAACTTTGAAGTACAGTTCTACTGGACACAGAATTCTTAATGAGCACTTTTTTCCTTCAGTACTTCAAGTGTACCACTCCAGTGTTTTTTGCTTTCACAGTTTCTTGATGACAGGTCTAGCTATCTCTGTTCACTTTTCTGTTGCTGCTTTCGAGTTTCTCTTTATAACTGGCTGTCAGTTTTGTCCTGATGTGTTTAAAGTGATTTTCTTAGTGTTTATCTTACTAAGGGTTCACTGAGATTCTTGAATCTGCTAATGTTTTCTACCAAATTTTGGAAGTTTTCAGACATTTCTTTAAACATCTTTTCTGCCCCCTACTTTGGCAACTCCAATTACACTTCTGTTGGCTTACTTCATGTCCCACAGATTTGAGGTCGTGTTCATTTTTCTTCCATCTTCTAAACTCTATTCTTTGAACAGGAAAATTTCTACTCATCTATCTTAAAATTCATTAATTATTTCTTCTGCTTGTTCTAATTTTTATTGCTGTTGTTTGGTCGCTCAGTCATGTCTGACTCTTTGTGACCCCATGGACTGCAGCACGGCAGGCTTCCCTGTCTTTTACCATCTCCTGGAATTTGCCCAAACTCATGTCCACTGAGTCCATGATGCCATCCAACCATCTCATCCTCTGTCTTCCCCTTTTATTCTTGCACTCCATCTTTCCCAGAATCAGGGTCTTTTCCAATGAGCTGGCTCTTCGTGTCAGATAGCCAAAGTATTGGAGCTTTAGCTTCAGCTTTAGTCCTTCCAATGAACATTCAGGATTGATTGGTTTGATCTCATTGCTGTCCAAGGGATTCTCAAGAGTTTTTTCCAGCACCACAGTTCGAAAGTATCAATTTTGAGCCCATCTAATAAGATCTTTATTTGGGTTGCTATACTTTTAAAATCTAGAATTTCTATTTTTAAAATTATTTTCTAGTTCTCAAAAACTTTTTATCTTTTTTTCCCACTGAAATCTTATTTTACTCTAATTTAAAAATATTTTCTTTAACTATCTGAATATATTATAACAGCTTATTTGAAGTCTCTGCTTGCTAAATCCAAAAGCCAAACCTAAACTCAGTGAAAAGTGAGAAGTTTCTATCAACTTCTTCTTCTTCCCTCTTCCCTTATCAATTATACTTAGTATCTAGTAAGTTTTGATTGAAAACTGGATAATAAACATAATGCATCACAGTTTCTCTAGATTCTATTTTGTTCTTTCGAGGATTATTAACTATTGTTCAGTTTAGGCAATTACCTTACCTAGAATCACACTCTGGGGTGTTTCCCCTACAGTGTGCAGCAGCTGCCATCTGTGATTTCATTTTTTTTCCCCCACTGTTGCTTTTCTAGCTAGGCTCCCTGGGAACTAGCTGTGCCTGCATAATTTGAGGATCAATCAATTTTTGAGCAGAGGGAGGGGCTCATCCTCTTTGTAGATTCATTGCTCTTACAGATTCCCTGGTAATTTCCAGCTGCTCTGCCGGCTTTGGGCTCTGTCCACTGATACTTCAAATATTAGTGCTTCAGCATTCAGCTGCTCAAGCTGCACACATCTCGGGAATGTACTGAGTTATAAAAAGCAGCAAACCTAAACATCTAGTTTCATATGGCTGTATCTTTCAAGAGTAGATGCCTCTCAGGTCTCTGCCTACTTTTTCACTGGGCTTCCTGGGACCCTCTCCCAACTCCCACGTGCACAGCTTGACCATCAGTCACAGATTTGGTCAGCATTTACATTAAGGATTTGAATCTCAATTGTGTGTGTGTGTGTGTGGTGTTCTCTTGCTGCCAGTATTTCTTCTTTACTTTCAACTGCTTTTCTAGCCCTAAACTTTGATCTTGAGCACTTATTATAGTGTTAGTCGCTCAGTTGTTTCCAACTCTTTGTGACCCCATGGACTGTAGCCTGCCAGGCTCCTCTGTCCATGGGATTCTCCAGGCAAGAATATTGGAGTGGGTTGCCATTTTCTTCTCCATGAGTGCTACTATAGAAGCCTATAAAGTTTTTGCTTGCTGAAGCCACAGCTGCAGGGATTAGGGAGAACTCTGAAGCCAGAAAGTTAAAAACTCATGATTCTTATCTCTTTTGGTGACTGTTTTGGGGAGTGCTGCAGTGTTTCAAAAAACCCAATTTTTATAACTATTATCTATGAGAAGGTTTGCATAAGCTTTTCACAAATCTACCATTAATGGAAATCTATAACCAATTTTCACATATTAGGAAATAAGGCTTAGAGAAATTACACAGCTAGTAAGCACCAGAGTTAGAGTTTTAATTATTAGATTCATCTAAATCTAAAGCCTGACCTCTCCATGACACCTTCTCTATTAAAATCTTCTCTCTGTAAAATTTCTCTATTACACATAAAAAGAACCAGTCTTCTTTGCCAATAAATAACACAAAACATAGTATTAAACAAAAGGTAGTATTAAATACCTCTTTTCCATTTACATCTAACCAGTTAACCCAAACTGGATTTTACATTAACATGTACTTCAGCAACGATGTGTTAAGGGATGATTATGATATCATGTTTATTAACTTTAAGGTATAGTGAATAGGAATAAAAAGTTATTTCCAGTGTTATAACTCAGCTTCCTAATTTCATATTCAGAGGACAATAACATGATTAATTTATTTTCTAGCAATCCTCTTTAACACCTAATCCAAAACAGATCGACAATAAAATACATAGAAAACAAAGCTACAGGCATCATACCAAGTTGTCTTAGAAAGAGGAACATACCTTCTTCTGCATCTGTCCTTGAAGGTCTTCAGTCACTTTAGTTAACTCTTCCACTTTTGCTGCTGCAACTCTCAGATCTAACTTGGCTTGCCTAAAATACAAAGTAAATTAACAAATACTGTTTTCATAGACGATAAACATTTTTTAAATTAGAAAAGAAACCTAAATTTGGAAAAATCAGTACTAACCACAATACATCTAAAAATAAATCTAAGAGATAAATACTGAAAGATTCTTTTATTACTATTGAAAGACCTATGTGGAAGAGAGTGAAGAAAAAATAGAGTTGAAAGGATGAGTTCAAAGTGGAAGTCATTAATACTTTAATTGGATAAATTACATTTTATATTCAAATAATTCAACAGATTTCATGAAGAACTTTATCATCTTGATAAATTACAAGAATGTCAGTGCTTTATGTAGACTACAGCTATGTCTATCATTTCCTGAATAAAGTTAGAGAAATATTGCTTATTGGCCTTTCTATGAAAATGAACCCAAGTTTCAACACCTTGATCATTCCTTACATACTAGAAGTATAACAACCTCTTAACATAATGGACTGAAACATGTCTCAAGATAGTCTAATATTACTTTCTTTACAAAGGACAAAAAGGACAAGTTTCTGAATGTTTTAGCAGAATCAAATAAGTTTTAATATCTTGACTCCCCACAAAAAAAGATTTTAGAATAATAATACTTTCTAAAACAAAACAAAAAAAGATTTTTAAATTAAACACTAAGCGGAAATACAGAACATGTGGATTATGGGAAAAACATACATTTTTAGGAAGGAAGGTATTTTAGTGTAGGAACTGCCAATATTTATTTCTTAATTATATTTTATGTATGTATTATAAATACAAAGCATACCAGTGCTATTCAACCCAAAGAAATTATTTTATGCAAAACTCACAATAAATGTTAATTCATTACCTTTGACTTTAACAATATCTATAATTACATAATTAATTAGCATAAAACAACAGGAAATAAAAATCTAATAATACCTAAAATGTTTCAGATAGTTATTAGCTTCCAGGACCTGCCTTAAATGTCTGTGGATATCGTCTCACTTAACAATAACTGTGAATAAGTCCTATTTTTATATCAAATTGAAGTCAAGCCAGTATGTTGACAGGGGTTAGCCAACTTGCCTACGGATTCAAAAATAAGTAATGAAGTAGGTATTTAAAGAGTCCTCTAAGATATTTTTTGTTGTTATTCAGTTGCTAAGTTGAGTCCAACTCTTTGCAACCCCAGGGACTGCAGCATGCCAGGCTTCCTTGTCCATCACTCTCTCTCAGAGTTTGCTCAAACTCATGTCCATTGAGTCAGTAATGCTGTCCAACCATCTCATCCTCTGTCATCCCCTTCTGCTGCTCCCAATTTTTTCCAGCATTAGGCTCTTTTCCAGTGAGTCAACTCTATGATATACTGTTACCAAAAAATGGTATCAATAACGTTTCATAAGATTATGCACTTAAGAATAAGCTTTGTTTTAAATGAACCCAACTTATAAAAATCTGACTTTATTAGCCATAAATTTTTTCTATGCAAACTGATTCACCAGATGACAAAACAAAAATAACTTCAAGACCACCTTGCACTAATGCATGTAAAACGTAAACTAAGAGACAACGTCAGGAGAGCATCTACTATATGAATCAATCAACAAATCTACCAGTTAAAAAATTCTATATATTTTAAAAAGAAAAACTTCAGGAGTAAGATTTTATATAGTAATGATAAAATTGAGTAACCTCTTAACAAGCATAGCACCCACTCTGATTTGGCTTTTTTGCCTTCAGAAGAGGGATAATAATGCTTATTCTACTTATGCAATGAGATTGCTGAACAGGTCAAAATAGGTAATGCACATTAAAGTGCCCTGTAGAGTATAAACAAATGGGAGGTCAGAGCATGATTAAAGAAAAAAAAATGTATTAGAGATACAGTGGGAATGAGGTGCAATATGGAGAACCTGCGAGTCAGGAACCCAATTCTGTGAGCAATCAGTGTTGTAGCTTAATTCAATTCACTTGACCACAAGAGTATCTCAGCAGTCTCATGTCCCACAATAGAAAGGTGGATTCGATAATTTTCCAAAACCAAGACTCTGGACTAGATGGTTTCCTGATTTCTATCTACTCTGCCTACTGATTCTACTTCTAACTGGTATCTCAGTTGTGTATTCCATTTCTACTTCCATTGCCCAATCACTGGCCTCATCGTTATTTCTCAGGACTATCCCAATAGATTACAAACTGATCTCCTGACTTCTGGTCTTCTTTAATGCATCCTACCTGCCCCCACCCCCCTCCAAAGTTATCTGATGATAAAAAGTCTGTATAATAATGACTTCTGGATTCCTCACTTCTTTGGGCATATACTCAATACTCCTCAGCATGGCTTATACAGTTAGTCACCATCTGGCCTCAAAGAGTCTCATCTCTTGCTAGTTCCTCTCATGTGATTTATGTTCCTAGTATAACAGACTACTAACTCCATGTTTCTTTAACACAACCTTGTTTATTTTTTCACATTTGACTTGAGTAGATTTCTTTTGCTTTTACTGATAAATTCCTTAACAACCTTCAAGACTTAGCTCAAAAGTCTCCTCATTTCAAGTCTTCAACTTCCAGGCAAAAGTCTCTAGAATGTCAGCTCTCATAATTCATAATACTTTACACACTGTTAACAGATACTCCTCTCGTGGAACTGTGAGTTCATGGGAAAAAATATAGAATGTAGGATCATTAGAGGCAAGGGTCATATTTTATTAGTTTTCAAATCCTCATGGATAGTACACTACCTGGCATGTGGCAGACAAGCAAATGGATCATAAATGAATCAAAGAGAGCACAAAAGGAAAGGAGACAGAGGGTCAGGGGTATCACTCTGTCTTGATATTTTACTCAGATCTGGAAGGTCCAATTTTTTATTCATGTGTGGAAACCCTAAAAGAATAATTTTGTGAACAATTCTTCAAAATGTATCTTATTTGAAGCAGAGCCTTTCATTTGAAACAGAATCTCTTTAGTTATATTCCCTAAAACATACAAACAGCTATTATGCTTTTTAAGGAAAATACATAGTAAGTTATATATACTTATTTATTCCTACACTGTTTTACAAGACAGAAAAGAAATAGATAGCTCTTCATATCTACTTCTGACATGAAATACTGAAAAATATTCTAGAACTAAAGTCATGAGATCTATCCTTTACACTTGGCTCTATCAGCACAGGAGACTGTGAGAACTGAGCCAACGATTTATCTAAGGTTCAAACTGAGGCCGTAAAATAGAGATAAAAACAATTTTCCTGCATAACTCACAGAAATATCATTAAGTTCAAATAAGGCAATGCCTATTAAATTACTTTATAAACTTTACTGTCAGTACAATGCAGTCGCTTAGCTGTGTCTGACTCTTTGTGACCCCATGCACTGCAGCATGCCAGGCTTCCCTGTCCATCACCAACTCCCAGAGCTTGCTGAAATTCATATTCATTGAGTCTGTGATACTATCCAACCATCTCATCCTCTGTCATCCCCTTCTCCTGCCTTCAATCTTTCCCAGCATCAGGGTCTTTTCCAGTGAGTCAGTTCTTTGCATCCAGTGGCCAAAGTACTGGAGTTTTAGCAGTTTATACAAATATAAGCTATCATCATAATCTTGCCTCTTTTTAGATTTTGAGTTGTCAGGAATGGTGTGCTATTGCATTAATTTATAGCTGGTTTGCAAAAGCTTGAGGGATGCCTGAATGTCTGGCCTTGCCTCTGGGCCAAAAAGTGAAAAGTGGGATTTATGGTGTGCTGCTTAAAGTCTGAATCTCCTCTGGTAACCCTCAAACACGATCTGTTTACTGATGGCTTTCACCTGGTATAACTGGTTAGGCAGCTGGACTGGACTATGTGATCGGAGGGGCAAAGAAAAAAAAAAAAACCAAAAAACCCCAAAACTTCTCTGAGTTTTCCTGAAGCCAAGATTCACTGTACACATCTTGGTGGCTCAACCTGAAGATAAAGCATACTTTTGTGTGCATAAAGACCATAGAGCATTTGGGCCTGGATGTCACTTGGGCCTCCTAAGCTTTCCCTGTGCTCTTTTACTTATTATTGTATAATATCCTTAGCCTTTAAATAGAAGCTTATGTGACTATACTCTGTGGAGTCTTATGAGTCACTTCAAATATTCAAACTTGTGAAATCTTTAAAGTTTCAACAAAAATAATTCTAATTTTATTTTATGAAGGAGCTTTAATAACTAGTTATACTATTTTACATTTAAATGTTTTAGATACATAAAGAAAAGTGAAAGTGCTAGTTACTCAGTTGTGTCTGACTCTTTGCAACCCCATGGACTATAGCCTGCCAGGCTCCTCCGTCCATGGAATTCTCCAGGCAAGAGTGCTGGAGTGGATTGCCATTTCCTTCTCCAGGGGACCTTCCCGACCCAGGAATCGAACCCAGTCTCCTGCATTGTGGGCAGACGCTTTACCGTCTGAGCCACCAGGGAAGTCATATATAATTCAAAGTAGTTAAAAATCCCAATTTCTATGTTGAAATATAATTTTCCATCAAACCAGTCAGACACAACTGAGTGACTAACACTTTTACTTTTCAGTAGTAGTTCTCTATACTTTCTTTGTACAAAAGCAAGCATTTTGTACGACATTATATACAGCCTCTGAGTCTTATTCATTCAGAATGTCAGAGTGGTACCTGCTCATCTCTGTTTTTCAGAATCTCTACAGATAATTCTGATACACAGCTATGGCCTTAGATTTTACTGAATAACTGCACAATCAGTATGTTTACCATTACAAAGAGACTGTAAACAATTATTTCAAATACAGTTTTAGAGTTATATGACTTTGGGTACCACTGACAAAGTGTAAAACGTATTAATTCACTTTCCTTTATTAACCAGGCTTATGCAATTGGCATACTCAAAAAGTGTTTACTAAGTACCTCTGACATCTAGAACACAGAAGGTGTTCTTTAAGGTAATACAAAACACACAAAGATAGGTTAGATACAGTAATCTTTAGGAGGGCCACAAAGCACACTTTAAGCATCACAAAAGACTGAAGTATTATGATTCAGAGTAGGTAGTACATTTGCATTTAGTTTAGGGAATATTAAAGTGGGAGGTATTCAAAGAATTGGCAGAGGCTAAACAGTAAATCTCACAAGCAGAGATCTCACAAGAGTAAATTTACTCACAAGAGTAAATCTAAAAAGAGCTTCAGGAAGGAACAAATAAGTTCAAGCATAAAGGTAGGCAGTTGTAGGGCTTATTTAGGGAAGAAGGGAAGAAAGACTGAAAAAGGCAATGGGGGCTACAACGTAAATGACCTTAATTGACAAGTTAGGCAATCTGCATTAATTTAAGGGCAATGGAGAGCTACTCAAATGCCAGGAGCCAGCACGGGAGATCCCACCCATGACAAGGTCACGCAGAGGAGACCTGACAGGCAAGGCAGATCAGGACTCAAGGGACTCCCTGGACCTGCTCCAACATCTACCCCAAACCAAAATCTGTCTGTCTACTGTTTACTATATTATGCCTTTCACCAACTCTTCTGACATTAACAGGGGGCTATCCCTGCCCACCTTTCTCTGAAAAAAATCAACTTAGGGCTCTAGTTGATAAGTCTCCTGGGCATGAAAGGAACATTTCAATTCAAACCCCCCTGTTAACATTCTAGCTTGCTTGGCAGGTTTATCCAGACTCTTACAACTACGCATATGATTGTTCACAAACCATGACATACGAAGCCTAAACATTCTAAAAATATAGAGCCCTTTGAGGGGTAAAAAAGTTTTATTAAAATAATACTGGTAAAGGGTTTCATTGTTGAGCCAATGCTTGCTGCCAAGTTCCCATATCCCTTATCCATTGTGTGCCTCGGAGTACATTAGTTAATATAGTTGGAATGTAAAAAAAAACAAGCAGTAGCCTTGGTATTAACCACATCAAACCTTTGAGCTAATAAGTTCTTTTTTTGTTGTAACCCACTGCACCTTTGCTTCATGAAAATGTAACTCTGTTTAATACTTTCCGAGGCTGACACAGATTAGAGGTATAAAAAAAAAAAAAAGACTTCAAGGGAAAACAAGTTTTCTGGTTGACCTTTATCAAAAAGGGGTCATAAAATGTCAACAGGCCTCCAAGGCCAGAAGATAATGTAAACAACATAAGACCCTTGTTTATGGAAAAGGTATGCAGAAAAAATCCTGGCTTCAATAAGGGCAAAACTGCTGGAATGTTTGAGCTGACTCTACATGACTTTACATCTTTCATTTTCCTCTATGTATAAGTCAGGGTATAAAAGCCCCTTTTGAAAATAGTTATGGGCCTCACTCACTGAAGCTTGGTCTCCCCATGTTATTCTTTTGTTTGCCAACGCTGTTCATCCTAAGGGTATCGCTGGACTCTGCTGAGGCTGGACCCCAACACTCAAATATAATGGGATCAGAGCTACACTTTAGGAATTTGAATAAAAGGCAGGGAATGTCTTACATGAGTGATGGTAATGATAAGCAAGCAGTTCCACTGGGAGAGATGGCACAGATGTTACAGAGACAGAATTTAAGGGATTCTATCCATTCACTCTTTGAACAAATACTTATTGAATGTTTATAATATGCCTTGCACTATGAATATAATCTGGACATGCTGAGTTTCACATGTTCGTGGCTCATTCAGCTTTTGTTTATTTTTAGCTATTTCAGGAATCCTATGCTTATTTTTATTGAGCACCAACCCAAACTACTCCCCAATAGCTTAGTTGGTAAAGAATCCATCTGCAATGCAGGAGACCCCGGTTTGATTCCTGGGTCAGCGAAGATTCGCTGGTGAAGGGATAGGCTACCTACTCCAGTATTCTTGGGCTTCCCTTGTGGCTCAGCTGGTAAAGAATCCACCTGCAGTGCGGGAGACCTGGGCTCAATCCCTGGGCTGGGAAGATCCCCTGGAGAAGTGAAAGGCTATCCACTTCAGTATTCTGGCCTGGAGAATCACTGTATAGTGCATGAGTCACAAAGAGTTGGACATGACTGAGCGACTTTCACTTTCACCCAAACTACACTAAGGACTGTTGTCAGCACTGCTGATGCAGGGGCAAACTAGGAAGAAAAAGCCTCTGACCTCATAAAGTTTATATTGCTTTAGGGGGAGACAGAAAACAAATATGTAAACAAATAAATGAGATAATTTCAGAATGTGATAATGCAATGAAGCAAATGATATATAACAACGGGAGAGAGACTTGGATCATCAGTGACAACCTGTCTATAAAGAAGGAATATTTGAGCTAACCAAGACAATGGGGCTGATTTAAGAAAGTCTAAGGTGAAAGTTGGAGAAGGAAATGGCAACCCACTCCAGCATTCTTGCCTGGAAAATCCTATGGACAGAGGAGCCTGGTGGGCTGCAGTCCATGGGGTCACAAGGAATCAGACATGACGGAGCACACATGCATGCATACAAGGTGAAGAAATTACAGGCAGCAAGAATTAATAATAAATGCAAAGAGTATGAGCAAGGTACTTAATAAAGAACAATTCACTGGGATTATCAGAGAGAGAAAAGTGTAAGATGAAGACAGAGAGGAAGGCAGAGACATCAGATAATATAAGTGCCTCTGGGCAAGGAAAGAATTTTGGAATTTGTTCCAACTGCAATGAAATCCACTGAGTGTTGTAAGCAAGTGAGTGATGTGATTTGCTTTATGCTCTGAGATTTTTTGGGCTGGTGTGTGGAGAATAAATAAAGTGGGGTAAGAGAGAAAACAGGGAAAACAGGAGGCAAAGACAAGAAAGAGAGAGTGATGGCTTGGGGTAGCGATGACAGTGGTGATGACTGGATTTATGATCATCTAGATCAGTGCAAACATGACTTGAATGTGAGGATAAAGCAAAAGAGCAGAACCAAACAAGAGTCACTCGTCTGAAGACAGTATCAGTTACTAAGATGGGGAAGATTTCCCTCCTCACATCAATCAATCACAGCAATTCTACATTTATCAATATATTAGGGTTTTGTGTTTAAGATTTTTTAACTAAAAATAGTTTAAAAACCACTGCCCTAGTATTCAAGTATAGAGCTCACAAAGTGATCAAGACCAGAGTACACATGTGGGAAACACTGTCATTGAGATAAAGTTTAAGTTGGGTAGGGTAAAGGTGATCATCCAAGGCGGGGGTGGGGCAGGGAAACTGTGTAACATGGCCAGAAATTTAAGAAATTTCTACTTTTAGCAGGTAGGATGGAAATGGGAAAAGCCAAAAAAGGAAACAGTGACAAAAGTCAGAGAAGAAATCAGGACACAAACAAAAAAGACCTAATAGAAAAAATTTTCAAGGACATAGAAGAAGGAGAAAGAAGGATTTTTAAGGCAAAAAAGGTACCAGTCAACTTGAGGAGGAGAATAGAGATAGGGGACCAAATCCAAATTGAAAGAAATTCTGAGGAACAACTACAGCAAATGTAGGTTTTTCCTTCAAGCAATTTCAAAGAATGGGAAGCAGACAATACAGTTATCTGAGGAATCATCAGGGGAGGTATGTATACACACCTGAGGTCTTAGAAGAAACTATGAGACTAAGATTTGTAAAAAGAGTGAATATAACTGATGGAACCACATACAAGAAGAAATAAGTTTAGGGTTGTACAGCTGGCAAGACATGGGGATATAACAATAGAAAGGAGGGGAAAAGAAAGGAACACTTTATCTAGTTCCTAGAAACTGACAGTAACAACAACAAAGGTAAGGCTGATTTCCAGAGCAAGGGAGAGAACTTTTTTCTATTGCAGAGATTAAGAAATTAGAAGACTGGAATTCACTATTATATATAAAATAAATAATAAGAACCTAGTGTATAGCACAGGGAACTCTACTCAGTACTCTAATATGGGAAAAGAATCTTTAAAAAAGAGAGGATATATGTATAACTGAAGTCACTTCGCTCTATACCTGAAACTAACACAACATTGCAAATCAACTATACTTCAATAGACATTTTATTTTATTTTTTTTTATTTTTTAATTAATTTATTTATTTTTAATTTTTACTTTACAATTCTGTATTGGTTTTGGCATAGATTGACATGAATCCACCACAGGTGTACATGCGTTCCCAAACATGAGCCCCCCTCCCACCCCCCTCCCCACAACATCTCTCTGGGTCATCCCCGCGCGTCAGCCCCAAGCGTGTCATATCCTGCATCAGACATAGACTGGCATTTCGATTCTTACATGATATTATACATGTTTCAATGCCATTCTCCCAAATCATCACATCCTCTCCCTCTCCCTCTGAGTCCAAAAGACTGCTATACACATCTGTGTCTTTTTTGCTGTCCTGCATACAGGGTCATCATTGCCATCTTCCTAAATTCCAGATATATGTGTTAGTATACTGTATTGGTGTTTTTCTTTCTGGCTCACTTCAATAGACATTTTAAAAAAAACCAAAAAACTAAAGTTCATTCAGTTAAGCAACGTGGCCAAATCAAGAGAAAATTTAAAATAAGAATACTAATCTAAAGCTGTCTGACTTCAAAGTCTATGCTCTTTATACTTCACATCACACAGAAGTGTACTTTTGGGTCAGGTATACAAATATGGAGTGTCTGCAAAATAAAATTATCAATAAAAAATACATTTTGAAATAAACTAGTAATCACCGGTTATAAGAGGCAAAAGTTCCACACATGAAGTTATGAATTTCTTTCTGCTGTTGACTAGTGTGTTCTAGAAGTAGTCTCATATTCTTCTTTATGCCCAAAAGTTTAAATGATAATGATACAAACATTTTTGAATAAGGGGTGACTAAGTAACCCTATGAATAATATTAAAGTAAAACAGGGTGAAGAGATAGGAAACTGACAGCAAAACACTATTTCTTAAAACATGTTTTCTACTCTCAGAACAACTAGCTGCCAACACATAAGAAACTGTCTGGCAATTCTTATGACTAAGCACATCTGCTCAGGGCCGTTTCTCACATAGGACAGTTTCCAAGACTCTCTATGAATCAAAACCAGTGATTGATGAATTCCAGATTTCCATAGCATCTTTATAATAAGACACAATATTATTCAAATTGGAACATAAAACATCTGAGAAAAATCTGTTATCTCAGCTAAAATAAAACTATTACCTGGCAGAGGTACATATACAGTAGTCCCCCCTTATCTGCAGGAGATATGTTCCAAGACTCCCAGTGGATGCCTAAAACTGTGGATCCTACTGAAATCGACGTATACCATGTTTTTCTCTATACAACATATAAAGCTTAAATTGGGCACAATAAGAAATTAATGGCAAAAATTAATAAAAACAATTTTAACAATAATAGAAGTTATGTGAATGTGGTTTTTCTCTTATTGTACAAATTTAATGCCTTTTTCATCTTAACTAAACACTTATCATGAACTGTGGCTGTAACTTTTGCAGTTTGGTGCAACAGCAAAATCAGCATGAATTTCTTTTTCCTTCTTCACAATTTCAGGCAGATTTGTTTTTACCATTGGTCTTAGCAACCTCAGCAGAAGCTTTTTTTTCTTTATTAAACAGAGAATTTTCCCCTTTTCATTAAAGGAAGCACTTTAAGGCTTCTCCTTGGCATATCTGAATTGCCAACATCACTATTCTTGTGCTTTGGGGCATTATTAAGTTAAATAACAGTTATTTAAACACAGGCACTGTAGTAATCCACTAAGTGACAGGATACAGTGGACAAAATTATGATTCACAACTGGGCAGCACAAAACAGGACAGCACGCGATTTCATCATACAGGACTACCAAGCGGACACATACGACTGCATGGCTGAGGAACATAAGATGTAATTCTCTAAGTAATGACAGTCTAAGAAAACAGGTGTGCCCCCAAAGATTGGAGGCAAAATACACAAATAGAAAACCCACATAAAGGAGCTTAGCTTTGCCCCTCTGAGGAAATGCAATTTAATTAACTGACTTAATGACTCAAAAAGTTGTTTCTTGTTTTTCTTTTTTTTCTTTTGAGCATCTTGCCAGATGTCTAGCACCGTCTTAAGATGATGGTAAGGTGAAAAGGGCTACATAAAGATCCACACTTTTACGGAGCTTAAAAACTAGCAAAGTGATTAATATGTAAAGAATTAAGTACATTAAAGTGTTAAGTATACTGTGACAGATAAATGTGCAGCTTATGGCTGAGGCACACAGGAAGGCACATTTGGTTGTACCTGGGGAGGAAGAAACCATAAGAAGCAGAAAGTGATTTCTAGAAGATATGACACTTCTGAACCTTGAAAGCTGAGAAGATATTTATCAGGAAAAGGCATTTTAGGCACCATGAACAATTTGAGCACAGGGAGGGATTTATGAAATAGCACAGCTTGTTTGGATAACTGGGAATAGTTCAGGAAACTGAGATGAAGAGTGACAAGATATAGAGTTAAGTAGCCAGGGGTCAGGTCATAGAAGACTTCATGTCATGTTAAATAACTTCAATTATATCCCATAGGCATTTTGAAGTCATTGAAGGAGACTGACATGATCAGATTTTATTTCTGAAAGATCATTTTGATGACAGTATGAAAAAGGAAAATGGAGAAGAGGTAAGCCAATCTGGAGGTTACTGCAGAAGCTCAGATGAGATGATGGACTGAGCAAAGGCAATAACAACGTAATGATGCACAAGTGAAGGATATGAGAGACACTTAGAAGGTAGACTTGGGACAGAAAAGAATTTAGGATGCCTCCTAATTTTGTGAAGCAGAAACTGAATGGTGCCATTTATAAATACAAAGAGAAGATTCAAGAGATATTAATAACATGCTAAGTTTATTACCTCTGACTTATCTTGGTAGAGATAACCAAGAGATGTTTGAGCTACAAAAATTTAATAAGCTCTTATCTTTAGAGATTATGGAAGCTACAAAAGTGTACATAAGATGCAATAGGCCAAATTTCAACAATTTAGAGGCTTTTACATCATACATAAACTTAATAAACACTGTTTCTACATTGAGAGCACACATGTAGTATTTAAGTCCTCAATAAATAAAAATAGATTACTAAGTTACAAATTCTTTATACGAAAACAGTTATCTATACCTGCTAATGAGATCATTCCTTAATGGCTAAAGTTTTTTTAAAATAAATACTCTGATAATGCCTCTCTAATGAAAAGATACTATGAACCCTTACACAAATGCTTTTGAGTCAATCTTTACACTACATACTTTTACAAAGATAATACTGTTGTTCCCAAAAGACACACAAATGAAGTCCTTTCCTTCAAAGACTTCACAAGGCAGATATAAAATCTGAGCACACATGGTCTGAAAAGTAATTATTTTCATGACTCAGCTGGGTATACATTATAAACAAATATATATGACAAAAAAATCATCTAAAGAAAAAAATAGCATAAAATCTCAGTTAAAAGGAATAAACGCTCAGTACATCCACAAGAAAAGAACAGTAAAAAATCTGCTGGAATGAATGAGAGAAGTATTCCTGGAGAAGGCAAGCTTAAACCAGATTTAGAAAATTATAAATTTTCTACAAAACAGAATAAAGATCAAATGCAAAAAAGAAGGAATGGAAAGTTCTTCATGAGAAACAGCAAAATGACTATCATATCTAACTGGAGGGTTGGGAAAGACCAGGTGAATGAAGCTTCTTTGAAACTAGGCTGACAAGTTTTGTCTGCTATGATGGGTATCATTAGAAACTCTTGAAAAGAAAAATGATAAAAGATTTAATTATAAGTTCATATGATTCTCATTTTTTTTGTATCATTAACATCAAATAACAAATTGAAACTAGTAAATTTTCAGTATAAGTATACACTTACACAAAGCTAGTGTTTAAAGAGTTTCTAATGTAGTTATTTTTGGCACAGATACACACATACAGGGCATCTCAAAACCTAAATTCTGGTAATATCAATATGCCCATCATTCAGAATCTGTCAAACTTGAAAGCAACATCCTTTTCCCTAAAAGAAGCATCTGCTTATCCTTCTGTTCTTTCAAGCCTGTGGCAGGAAAAGCAAGCATAGTTTTATGTATACAACTCTGAATTGCTTAGTGTTAAGCTATGTAATATTGTCAGTAAATATTATGGCAAAGTTGCTCATGGACAGTTAAACACTTAAGATGTTTTAGGCTTTAGAAAACCAAAACTAGCTTTGTTAATCTGTAATCTCAATTTACAATCTTCAGACTCAGATGCCCCAAAACCAAATAACATAGTTGTCAAAAAACAATATATACACTCATCATTCTTTAACGATCAACTTTCATTCTCGACTTCCTTACTGCTGTGAATACTGTTCAAGTCACGTTTAGAAACTCACTAGAGTAGCCTATTACAAAACACAAGTTCTAATTTAGCTCCTCCATGAATTTGTTGTGCAACCCTGGAAGACAATTTCTGAGACTTTGGTTCAGTTTGGTTTCTTCTATAAATTCAGGAAGCTGAGCTAAATGATTATTAAGATACCTTTAGACAAAAAATTTCTTGATTCTTCCAATGTCCTTTAGCCCAGTATCAAAAGCCCAGTCTTTTTTTTAAAGACTCTATATAGAGAAAATAGGCAGAACTTGGTGATATTGGGCTAAAGGGCATTCGAAGAATCATGAAATTTTATGGCTAGAGGTAACTTAATAATCATTTAGCTCAACTTCCTGAATTTATAGAAGAAATCAAACTGAACCATAGTCTCAGAAACTGTCTTGCATTATCATCATATTGGGCTTCCCAATATGGTGGCTCAGATGGTAAAGAATCTGCCTGCAATACAGGAAACCCGGGTTCAATCCCAGGGTGGGGAAGATCCCTTGGAGAAAGGAATGGCTACCCACTCCAGTATTCTTGCCTGGAGAATTCCATGGACAGTGGAGTCTGGCAGGCTACAGTCCATGGGGTCGCAAAGACAGACACAACTGAGCAACTAACACAACAATCATATTATAGTAGGTCTTTATGAACCAATTTTCTTATTCATTTTCCTTCCACAATTTTCCACACCCTGATTTATCCTACTGATATCATAAACCTCATATTCTTTTATTCTTTTTTTCTTCCACTCTTTTCTGAACCTTAAATGCAGAGTTGAGTTAATCACACTATTCTTTCTGTGACTCCATGATCTGCCCATGACTATTAGCTGTGAAAAATCTGCTCTTATTTATTTTTATTTTCCTGTTCATTCCCAATCTCTCTCATTCCCCTTCATTTTGTAGGTTCACATTAAAATATGACACATCCTTGGAAATATACATATACTGGTAAAATATATATTATTATATACATGTATGTATTTTTGTGCCATAGATCCATATTTTTACTTTCTCAACACAACCTTGTTTTCTAGCTCTACCCTATGATTCTGTTACTACATCTTTACATGTAAATACATGTTTCTAAATGATGAACAGTATTCCACAGGATGCAATCACCATATTTTACTATCCTTCTCCCTATACTATTTCTGGACATGTTTTTATTTTATTCTTTAATAAATGTGTATATATATTACACACATACTTTAAAATTATTTTACATATATGAATATGTCATATATAACTAAAACATACATGTCCATAACCTATGCATTGTTGCTTAAAACATTTGAAATGTATATGAATTGCATCATACTGTAATCGTCTTTTACCTTGTTGTTATATTCCACAGTATTAACTCGCATTTTCCTGATTGCTATATTTTTGAAATGTTTGTTCATATCCTTTGCCCAATAGTATATGGATTTTTATTTATTTTTATTGATGCTTAGGCAATGTATGCTCAACACTAATGCACGGTCAGCTGCACGCTTTGCAAATGTCTTCATTTGACTTATATTAATTTTTATAATGCAAGTTTTACATTTTAACATACTCAAACAAATCAATTTTTACTTTTTTGGCTTGCGTTTAAATTTTGATTAAGAAGTACTTCCCCAGCAAAATTTATTAAAGGGAGATTTTTTTGTTTTGCTTTGTTCTTCTCTAGCACTTATTGCCTCTTAACATACTAAGATGTCATGTTTATTGTCTGCCTGCTCCTGCTAGATGTAAGTTCCAGAAAGACAGAGGTCTTTAGCTGTATTGTACATTGATGTATCCCATGTGTAGAGTCTGGCACTTAGCTGATGCTTGCTAAATATTTATTGAAATAATGGATTCAATGTTTTAGAGAGGTGTGTTAAATCAAGCTATTAATCACATAAGTCACATCTTTTATATGAGTTAAATCTTTATTAGATTTAACTTATATTTAACAGATAAAGATTGTATCTGTTAAAATCTTTACTAGCATTATGGATTTGCTCTATGCCTTGTATTTCTGTCAGTTTATGCTTTAGTATCTACATTTTTTATGATAAAACAATTTTAAAAAAATTTATATAACAAAAGATTCAATCAAATTGGCCTTTCTTCTAAACATCCTAAATTAGATAAGATTCACTTTAATTTATTTAGTAGTATTAAAATTTAATCACTATAAATAAAATAATGTCTAACACTATATGTATTTACTGTTCTAAAACTGCTCTAAGTGTAATGTCTGATGAATAGGTAGCCTATAAAAAGGCTACTAAATATTCTATTAAATATGAAAAAGGAGTAAAAGTAGAAAGTGAATTTAAGAATTAAACTAATAAATATAGCACATCCATAGTAGTATACTATACAATGTTATGGTTGATAATATTGATATGATATTCATATTATCTATAAGTAAAAAAAAATAGACTATTAGTGTGTATACCACTCCCCTTTTTTTACTAAAATATTTAAATACACAGACCTAAGTTATACATTTAAGAAGTTAATAATAGTTACCTCTAAATAATGGAATTATGAGATTTTTATTTTCCACTTGAGTTGCATAATGACTTTGTCTGGTCTTTGTCTAAACTTCTAGGATGGGGCATATAAACCCTTAACTTCCCAAGTAAAGGCAATGTCTTTACTTGAGACTACCCCTGAGTTTATGCTAATGAACTGATTCATGGTAGGCCCCTAGAAAGTTTCAGGATGGGAGGAGGTCTACTAGAAAGACCAACCATGTAACTACAGAGTCGGAGCTTTGAGCCATGTGATATAGGCCTGATCTCCTGACCCTCAGGGAGGGAAGGAAATCTGGAGATTAAGTTCAATCAAGTGATCAATGATTCATTCAATTAGTCATAACACTTAAAATTCAGAAACTGATTCACACAGGATTTTGCTCTTTGATACAGTCATCATAAATTTCACTTGTCATGTAAACTTGTCTACATTTAACATAAAGCATGCTCAGCCGCTCAGTTCTGTCCATCTCTTTGTGACCCTTTGCACTGTAGCCCACCAGGCTCCTGTGTCCACGTGATTCTCCAGGAAAGAATGCTGGAGTGTTTTGCCATGCCCTCCTCCAGGGCATCTTCCTGACCCAGGGATCGAACTGTGTCTCCTGGATTGCAGGCAGATTCTTCACCTGCTGAGCCATCAGGAAAGCCCAATATAAAGCATTTGCACATAATAAAACCTCAGTAAAAACTTAGGACACTGAGGCTTAGGTGAGACTCCTGGTTGTAAGCACACTGATGTCCCAGGAGGGTGAAACACACTGATTCTATTGGGAGAGGACACGAAGCTCTGCTTTTGGGATCTTTTAGATCTCACCCAAAAGTCTCTTCTTTTGGCTGGTTCTGTTTTATGTCCTTTGTAATAAAATTTTAACCACCAGTATGGTGCTTTCCTGAATTCTCTGAGGCATTTTTGAGAACTATCAACCCTGGGGGTTTAGGGGGAACACCAACATATTTGCATTCAACTGATCAGAGAGGTGTGAGTGGCCTGGGGACCCCTGAACTTGTGGCTGGTGTCTGAGTTGAGTGCAGTCACACTGGGGACTGTGCTCTTAACCTATGGAGTCTGTATTAAGTTCCTGTCAGAATTTTATTGCAATTTGATGTATTCATACTATCCAAAGTGTTTTTATAATGGACTTACATTACTTTTATAATTTAAAAAACTTTCATTTTTTAAAAAAAGATGACGATCTTGCAATTAAATAAATCATTACTATTTTAAATTGCAAAATCATTAACACTGAAAGAAATAAGAAATAAAAGCCCATAAGAAAAACTGTCTAGGGAGAAAGAAGGTAAATTTACTAAATTAAATTTTAAAAGTTCATGAAGTTAATAAAATAAAAATATAAAGAGCGGTATATAAAACTTTGTAAAGTAGGTCTTTAAAAAAACAGATTAATGTATCTGCAGGGCAAAATACATGATGGTAGGAAAAACAAAATAAACAGCAAGATTCATTTAACAAACAGTAACAATGTATTTTTTGTAGAATATAAATATACAATTTAAAGATATTTCTATATGACAGCATCATAGTACAGAACCTTATATGACTATACTTCTGAATTTTAAGTATTACGACTAAGGGGAATGAAAAGTGAAAAAATTTTATTTTTGGTCATTTTGAGTTTATCCTCTGAAGTCTATTAATGCAACGACTATTAAACCAGTGGGTCATAATATATGTACAGTATTAAGCTGAGCGATTTTTAAAAACCCCTTACTAGCTGCCTTCTCCTCCATTCCCTGGTCTTACTTCCCTGCTTCTCTACTGCTGTTCACTGGTCTTACCTCTAAATAATGTACATGCTTTGAAACTCTTAGGGTCTGCTTATAAGGGAATTCAAAGAAAAATATGTGTAGAAACAAAGTTTTAAGAGGACTGATTTTTTTCTATAAGTACTGGATTTGCCAGCATGGGACATCCTTTCACATATATGTATTATCGTTGCCTCCTGACTAACAGCCTTGATTTCAGTCTCTTCAGACTCAAAAGACAATGCACATGAGAAGTAACTGACAGAAGTTTAAAAGGGAGGGGAAAAAAAAGAAACTCATTTATGGAAAGAACTATGACATCATCACTTTCACTGAAGAAAAGTAATTATTGTAACAAAAATTATTTTTGACAATACCTAAGTTGTTTTCGGAGTTGCTCGATTTCCGCACTTTGTTCAGTTACTAGTTTTAGAAAATGTTGATTAGTCTGCCACAAGGAAAAAAAAAAAAAGAAACATTTAGTATTAGAACATTTAAAATTCTATGCCAGACTAACTGCAGGGTATGTAAGTGAAAAAAATGAACTCATGATAATGGTTAGATTTTTTTAATGATAAAATATAGCCCTAGCCCTCTTTCCTTGCCTTCCCTATTTCAGCAGACACCTGCTTTATTTCACACTACCTGTATTTACATTTCTGCATCTCCTGATTTTTTCTGGCCTTCTAAGCCTCCTTTGCTCACCTAAAGAGCAAAGTCTGTGTAGTCTTTTTCTATGTAGACGACTACAGATGGTGTAGAATTCATGTCCCCAGCCTGTTCCATAAGAGCCCAAAAACAATGAATTAAGGAAATTGGTAGGTAAAAATCCCAAATTCCCATGCCCTATGGTAGAATAACTCTGAGCCTGTTTATAAACTGGCTTCCAGAGTTCACTGTGGGATTAAATTTCAGTTACCCACAAGGTTAATTTGCTTGACTGATAAAAATCCTTTATTGGCTGCCTTGTTCTCCCTTCCTAGCCTTATTTCTCCACTGCCCTACTGGTTTTTCTTGGTATTACTGCCCAAATAAATTACATACTTTGGGACACTTTCCTCAAGGTCTGCTAATGCTAAAGTAAGATATGAAACAGCTTTCCAAGTGTACAAAAACTCTTTTTCTAAGGGAATTATCTTCCATAAGTGCTGGTTTTACCATGATGGTACAAATTCCTTATCATTGCCATTAGCTATACGCCTTAAAGGCAACATCGTATAAATTATTCTTATCTTCTAACCGATAGTCTTGTTTTCAGTCTCTTCCCATTTTAACAGATCATTCACACCTCTCTCCAACTGAAGTCCCTGAAGCAGTTTTCATTGAGCTTTTTCCATACTCTACCCAATTTCATGGGCTTCATGTTTTAACTACACTTTTGTAATATCCCTCTACTTGGGATGTCCTCATTCTGCCAGCATTCAGCACTCCATACCCCATGTGGTTCCCTCACTCTTAAGACAAAACTGTTTCCTTTTTGCATTTTGATAAGACTTTATATATACTTTCATAATGCACACTGCAGCACATTTAAGTACTGTATTTAAAGTTTAATATTCCTTGTTACAACATGAGCCTATTTTTGAAAACCAGTTCCACTCAGAACTGCCAGCATCTCGCACATGATTCAGTACTTTCTAAGTACTTGTACCTTTGAGGAATGAATGAATTCCTAATAAAGACATGAAAGAGAGCCTGAGGACTACATCTTTACCTTGGGAAGTGGACAACTCCAGTACAGAATTTAGTATTTAATTCACAGGCTACAATTTAAGAGACCATCAAGGCATACAGAGAAAGGATAGAATAATGAGAGGTAGGTGAATTAAAAAGTTAAAACAGAAAAGTGGATGTGACATAGGGCATAATCTATACAAGACATATGATTATATAACTGAAAGGCTGACTTGAAAATGAAATGATTTTGTTCTATGTTATTTCAAAAGATAAAATCACACATCAGTGGGAGGAAATATGGTAAAAAGATTTTAGCTTTCAATAATTAGCATTCTAAGGAACAGGCTTTTTGAGGGAAATGACAAGATCTCTTACAAGGAAAGGCCATTAAAAGCAGTGACTAGAGGATCATCTAAACTGAAAAGCATTTAATAGAAGGATGCCTATATCATTTGAGGGACTAGATGATCTTTAATATCAATTCAAATTCTCCTGTGAAGCTATCTCAATCACTCAGCCCAAACTGATTCATGTTTCTGAATTCCTTTATAATGTTTGTAATGTACCATTAATGTTTTACTATAACATATACAGTCATTGAACTGGCATAACTAGTGCTTGTGTTTTTTTTTTTTTTTTTACTATATGTGAGCACCTTAAAGGTAGATTATGTAATTAGCAGAAGTATACATTAGAATTGTGAATTTTAAGAAGCTAGTGTAGGGAACAATCACACATAACCTGCTAGCAAGCCTATTAAGAGCTCAACAATTACATCTGAATATGGCTTTATGATGTTACATATTTGTGATCACAAAGAAAATTATGTACTATATCAATAATACAGAATCTGGAGATACATAAAGGACCCTGGAAGTCTCCCTTTCAATCACCAGTTATTTCCAATGTCATTCCTAGTCTACCAGTTAGACAGCGGCTCTGTGAACAGATGCATATTTCTCTTCAACTAGAGAACCCATGACAGTGGAAGGACTTTAGTATGCAATTGGCAAATATTTTTGGGTTAGAGATGAATAAATCTGAAGAAAAATATGCTTTCAGTAAAGAAAATCTGTAGGAAACATAAACTCTTATTGTATCTGTAGTAATAATAAATAAATATAAACATATTTTTAGGTATCATTTAGTTCAGGGCATTTTACATTCTGCCTATTACTAAAGCACACTGCTTGTGAAAGATTTTATTCATTGTTATATACTCATCAAGTTTCTGTATATATATAGGAATCTATTCGTTTAAGAGTTTATTCATATAATCAGAAAATTTTTTAATGGAAATTATTTGATTTTGACTCAAATTTGCTTCTATGACCATGCTCTGAATGCTCTTGAGATTTACAAAATCTTTGCAATCACTTATCATTTAGATTTAGTAGAGTCTTATTTATATATACCTTAATGTATGATGTATTAAGACAAACTCTTAAAAAATTTCTCTTAGCATTTTTCTTTATTTTAACCACAGGATAGTCTTTTCTTTGCTCTTTATAACATAAATGCTTCATCCAACTTTCATTTCTGTATCTCTTTTATTATATCCATAGTTTATTATTCTTAGTTTTGGTCTGTTATTATGAACACCTTACAATTTTTTTTCTTTTTTTGGGCGGGGGGCTTCCCTGGTGGCTCAGCTGGTAAAGAATCTGCCTGAAATGTGGGAGACCTGTGTTCGATCCCTGGGTTGGGAAGATCCCCAGGAGAAGGGAATGGTTACCCACTCCAGTATTCTGACCTGGAAAATTCCATGGGGTTGCAAAGTTAGATGTGACTGAGTGACTTTCACTCACTCACTAGAAATTTTTTAACTATGTCCTGTAAATATTTACATAGCTTTCTATGACTTTCATCAGAATAATTTAGGGTTGAATATAATAAAATATGGGCACTGTGGTATAAAATTCCAAAGGATTATGTAATAGCACACTTTAAGGAAATACTGAAAGAAAGAATAAGCAATTGTGGAAAGAAAGAATAAGCAATTGTGATGTTAGGTTAAATTATTCAATGTCATGTAGAAACAAGACTTCTTAATTAAGGAAATCAGTCATCATTTTATTTTGGAGTACTTTAGTACTATTTTAAAACTCTAAGAAGCACATTATTAAAAATAAGTGATTAGAAGTTTCCAATATTAACATAAATAGGGAGAAATTTATTATTTTTTACATGGTTAAAGGAGAAATTTTTTAAAGTAGAATAAAATTGATTGGATAAACTTACTTTTAATGGCATAACTCCACTCTTAAACAAAGACATTTTCATTAGGAACTAACAAGGATTAGCAAGGTAACTAAGCAAAATGAAGAAAGGAAAGAGAGGAATTGTCTGAGATGTCATAATCCTATTACTCAACAATCAGGTAAAATAAAATTCCAAGAAGGAAAACAAAACAAAAAAACAACAACAACAAAAAAGAAAAGTGTGTTTGTAGGGGTTAAAGAGCAGACTGGGAAGGCTAATTCTACTTCTTTTGGGAAAAATTAAAGGGAAATTTAGGTGTAGCAATTCAGGTGATGGGTGGTCAATCAACTAACAAGTGTTCTCAGTGTCCTACTGGTTTTAAGCATTTGGGCTACTCATTTGTCTAGCAGTTCTACCATTCTTAGATACCTTACCATATTCTAGAAGAAATACTAAGAATAAAGAATGAACCCTACTCTTGAGGCATTCACAGTCTAGATTACTCTCAGGAGATCTTACCAAGAACCCTAAGAGCATTTTCAGATTAGAATATATTTCAGATAGATGTTAGTTTTAGATCTCTAGAACCCACTGTAAACTCCCATATCATGCTACTGAATCCAAAAGAAAAGACAGATAAAAAGAAAAGAGTACTGCCTACCTATGTTAATTTCAAGGTTTTTATCTTGTTGATTTACCTTAGCAAAAATACAACTACTTACAGTGACAATTTCTAATTTATGTATTAAGTGCACTAAATGGATGCTTTCACTTACCATTTCTACATTCTCATTAGTAACATGAAGATGCTTGGTCAGCTGCTGAAAACTTGTCAGCTGATCCTATAGCAGGAAGAAAGGGTACATAAATAACATTGTGTTTAAAACTCATATTTAAAATTAGACTAAAATCAAGTCTAAAATCATTATGCCTAAATCTAGATGACATCACTTGCATTTCTTTCAACAAGTACTGTGAGATCAACAGTCAAAGAAATAAAAAGAAACAAATGTTTAATGACTACAAAATTAAATAAGTTGACAATGTGGAAACTAACATGGCTAATTATTTTATGTGAAATCATTATTTCAAGACTCTTATCCTCATCTACCAGAGGGCAGACAGAATTAAAACCACAATCACAGAAAACTAACCAAACTGATCACATGGATCACAATCTTGTCTAACTTAATGAAACTATGAGCCAGGCCGTGTACAGCCACCCAATATGGACGGATCGCGGTGGAAAGTTCTGACAAAAAGTGGTCCACTGGAGAAGGGAATGGCATACCACTTCAGCATTCTTGCCTTGAGAAACCCATGAACAGTATGAAAAGGCAGAAAGATATGACATTGAAAGATGAACTCTTTCATGAACCAATGAAAGATGAACCAATAGGCTGCTGAAGAAGACCGGAGAAATAGCTCCAAAGGAAATGAAGAAGCGGAGCCAAAGCAGAAACAACGCCCAGTTGTGGATGTGCCTAGTGGTGAAAGTAAAGTCTGATGCTGTAAAAAACAACATTCCATAGGAACCTGGAATGTTAGGTCCATGAATCAAGGTAAATTGGAAGTGGTCAAACAGGAGGTGGCAGAGTAAACACTGACATTTTAGGAAACAGTGAACTAAAATGGACTGGAATGGGCGAATTTAATTCAGATGACCATTGTATCTACTACTGTGGGCAAGAATCCCTTAGAAGAAATAGAGTAGCCCTCATAGTCAAAAGAAGAGCCCAAAATGAAGTACCTGGGTGCAATCTCAAAATAGAATGATCTCTATTCGTTTCCAAGGCAAACCATTCAATATCACAGTAATCCAAGTCTATGCCTCAATCACTAATGCCAAAGAGCTGAAGTTGAATGGTTCTATGAAGAACTAAAGGCCTTCCAGAACTAACACCAAAAAAAGATGTCCTTTTCATCACAGGGGACTGGAATGCAAAAGTAGGAAGTCATGAGATACCAGGAGTAACAAGCAAGTTTGGCTGTGGAGCGAAAAATGAAGCAGGGCAAAAGCTAACAGAGTTTTGCCAAGAAAATACACTGGTTATAGCAAACACCCTCTTCCAACAACACAAGAGATAACTCTACAAATGGACATCACCACATGGTCAATACTGAAATCAGACTGATTACATTCTTTGTGGTTGAAGATGGAGAAGTTAGCAAAAACAAGACCTGGAGCTGACTGTGGCTCAGATCATGAACTCCTTACTGCAAAATTCAGACTTAAATCGAAGAAAGTAGGGAAAACCATGAGGCCATCCAGGTATGATCTAAATCAAATCCTTTATGATTATACAGTGGAAATGACAAATAGACTCAAGGGATTAGATATGATAGAGTGCCTGAAGAAATATGGATGGAGGTTTGTGACATTCATTGTACAGGAGGTGGTAATAAAAACTATCTCTAAGAAAAAGAAATGCAAAAGGCAAAATGGCTGTCTAATGAGGCCTTACAAATAACTGAGAAAAGAAGAAAATCAAAAAGGCAAAGGAGAAAAGGAAAGATATATCCACTTGAATGTAGAGGTCTAAAAACAGAAAGGAGAGATAAAGAATTCCTAAGAGAACAATGGAAATAGAGGAAGAGAACAGAATGGGAAAGCCTAGAGATCTCTTCAAGAAAATTAGAGATACCAAGGGAACTTTTCATACAAAGATGGCACAATAAAGGACAGAAATGGGATGGACCTAACAGAAGCAGAGGATATTAAGAGGTGGCAAGAATACACAGAAGAACATTACAAAAGAGATCTTAATGAACCAGATAACCACAATGCTGTGATCAGTCACCCAGAGCCAGACATCTCTGGGTGGAAAGTCAAGTGGGCATTAGGAAGCATCACTATAAACAAACCTCATGGAAGTGATGGAATGGCAGCTGAGCTACTGCAAATCCTAAATGATGATGCAAAGTGCTACACTCAATATGCCAGCATATTTGGAAAACTCAGTAGTGGCCACAGGACTGGAAAAGGTCAGTTTTCCATCCAAACCCAAAGAACAGCAATGCCAAAGAAAGTTCAAACTACCACACAATTGTACTCATTTCACATGCTAGCAAAGTAATGTTCAAAATTCTCCAAGCCAGGCTTCAGCATTATGTGAACCAAGACCTTCCAGATGTTCAAGCTAGATTTAGAAAAGGCAGAGGAACCAGAGATCAAATTGGAAATATCCACTGGATCATAGAAAAAGCAAGAGAATTCCAGAAAAACTCAACTTCTGCTTCATTGACTACACTAAAGACTTGACTGTATGGATCACAACAAACTGTGGAACATTCTTTAAAGAGATGGAAATACCAGACTACCTTACCTGCCTCCTGCAAAACTAGTATGCAGGTCAAGAAACAGAACAGGACATGGAACAACAGACTGGGTCAAAATTGGGAAAGGAGTACTCTGCTTATTTAACTTATATGCAGAGTATATCATGCGAAATGTCAGGTTGGATGAAGCACAAACTGGAATCAAGATTGCCGGGAGAAATATCAATAACCTCAGATATGCAGATAACACTACTCTTATAGTAGAAAGTGAAGAGCAACTGAAGAGCCTCTTGATGAAGGTGAAAAAGGAGAGTGAAAAAGCTGCCTGACAACTCAACATTCAAAAAATGAAGATCATGGCATCTAGTCCCATCACTTCATGCCAAAGAGATGGGGAAATGATGGAAACAGTGACAGGCTTTATTTTGGGGGGCTCCAAAATCACTGCAGATGGTGACTGTAGCCACGAAATTAAAAGATGGTTTCTCCTTGGAAGAAAAGCTACGACAAACCTAGAGAGCATATTAAAAAGCAGAGACATCACTTTGCCAACAAAGGTCCGTCTAGTCAAAGCTACGGTTTTTCCAGTAGTCATGTATGGATGTGAGAGTTGGACCACAAAGAAGGCTGAATGCCAAAGAATTGATGCTTCTGAACTGTGGTGTTGGAGAAGACTCTTGAGAGTCCCCGGGACTGCAAGGAGATCCAACCAGTCAATCCTAAAGGAAATCAGTTCTGAATATTCATTAGAAGGACTGATGCTGAAGCTGAAGCTCCAATACTTTGGCAACCTGATGCAAAGAGCTGACTCATTAGAAAAGACCCTGATGCTGGGAAAGACTGAAGGTAGAAGAAGTGGATGACAGAGGTTGAGATGGCATCACTGACTCAATGGACAGCTTGATTTTGAGCAAGCATGGGGAAATGGTGAAGGACAGGGAAGCCTGGTGTGCTGCTGTCCATGGGGTAATGACTGAGCAGCAGACATGACTAAGTGACTGAACAACATCAAATTATTTCTAGAAATCAATCCATCAGGAGACAGGTATGATATAAACACCTTGTCCAATATTGAAAAACCACATTCAAACCTGTTTAAAACAAACCATGGCACAGTTATTATTGTACCTTTTCCTCTTCTTATGAGTCTCATGGTTTGACTGCCCCACAAGTTTTAAACCTTTTGATTATCTACCATGACCAAATTAAACATCATATGTGCAGGTGACATAAGTTGGGAGGAGGTGTTAATATGTCAGATGACAGATTTAAAGCTAGAGCTTCAAATAAAGACAAAGTATTATCTGTAAGGTCTATGCAAACAGCAACAGTAACAACTAAAACCCCCCGAAAACCCTAACTTCAAAGCTGTACCATAAAAATGATCTTATTCAGGTGGAAAACAAAACCTAATGGCTTAGTTTACTGACCTAAATGAAGAAACAGCCTTCAAAAACATACTTATATTAGAAATGATTTCGAGATCTCAGAGGTAAAAGTATTACAGCTCAGACTACATGTGTGTTATTTTCAAACCAGGGCATGTTTGGAAAAATCATTTTGTAAACTGAAAAGCAACATAAGTATTATGATTTCTTTAGGTAAAAATACCCATTTGTAATGATAATAAAACAAATAGTCATAAACTGGAATTTGAAAACTCTGTAAGAGTTGAAGAGAGACACAGTGATAGCTGCCTTCTCAAAAATCCACAGGAAAGGAATCAGAACTGGAATTACTCCGTAGTTTTAAATATTTGTTGTTGTTTAGATGCTAAGTCATGTCTGACTCCTTTGTGACCCCATGGATTATAGCCCACCAAGCTACTCTGTCCATGGGATTTCCCAGGCAAGAATACTTGAGTGGGTTGCCATTTCCTTACCCAGGGGATCTTCCCACCCAGGGATCGAACCCATGTCTCTTGTGTCTCTTGCATTGGCAGGAGGATTTGTTACCACTGAGCCACCAGGGAACCCTACAGACACATTCAAATCCTGAGTTACAACAAAGCACTCAGCAATTACAAATCATTTGCAGATAATAAGACTGTTAGATATTATGTTAGGTATTCAGTCAGTTCACTTCAGTCGTTCAGTCGTGTTCAACTCTTTGTGACCCCATGAATCGCAGCACGTCAGGCCTCCCTGTCCATCACCAACTCCCGGAGTTCACCCAAACTCATGTCCATCAAGTCGGTGATGTCATCCAGCCATCTCATCCTCTGTCGTCCCCTTTTCCTCCCGCCCCCAATCCCTCCCAGCATCAGGGTCTTTTCCAATGAGTCAACTCTTCGCATGAGGTGGCCAAAGTATTGGAGTTTCAGCTTTAGCATCAGTCTTTCCAATGAACACCCAGGACTGATCTCTGGCATTCAGCTTTCTTCATAGTCCAACTCTCACATCCATACATGACCCTGGAAAAACCACAGCCTTGACTAGATGGACCTTTGTTGGCAAAGTAATGTCTCTGCTTTTGAATATGCTATCTAGGTTGGTCATAACTTTTCTTCCAAGGAGTAAGCATCTTTTAATTTCATGGGTGCAATCACAATCTGCAGTGATTTTGTAGCCCAAAAAAAATGAAGTCTGACACTGTTTCCACTGTTTCCCCATCTATTTCCCATGAAGTGATGGGACCAGATGCCATGATCTTCATTTTCTGAATGTTGAGCTTTAAGCCAACTTTTTCACTCTCCACTTTCACTTTCATCCAGATGCTCTTTAGTTCCTCGTCACTTTCTGCCATAAGGTGGTGTCATCTGCATATCTGAGGTTATTGATATTTCTCCTGGCAATCTTGATTCCAGCTTGAGTTTCTTCCAGTCCAGCGTTTGTCATGATGTACTCTGCATATAAGTTAAATAAGCAGGGTGACAATATCCAGCCTTGATGTACTCCTTTTCCTATGTGGAACCAGTCTGTTGTTCCATGTCCTAACTGTTGCTTCCTGACCTGCCTACAGATTTCTCAAGAGGCAGGACAGGTTGTATGGTATTCCCATCTCTTTCAGAATTTTCCAGTTTCTTGTGATCCACACAGTCAAAGGCTTTGGCATAGTCAATAAAGTAGAAATAGGTGTTTTTCTGGAACTCTCTTGCTTTTTCTAGGATCCAGCGGATGTTCGCAATTTGATCTCTGGTTCCTCCAACTTTTCTAAAACCAGCTTGAACATCTGGAAGTTCACGGTTCACGTATTGCTGAAGCCTGGCTTGGAGAATTTTGAGCATTACTTTACTAGCATGTGAGATGAGTGCAACTGTGTGGTAGTTTGAGCATTCTTTGGCATTGCCTTTCTTTGTGATTTGAATGAAAACTGATCTTTCCAGTCCTGTGGCCACTGCTGAGTTTTCCAAATATGCTGGCATATTGAGGGCAGCACTTTCACAGCATCATCTTTCAGGATTTGAAACAGCTCAACTGGAATTCCATCACCTCCACTAGCTTTGTTATGTATTATATATTATGTATAACATAAACTGCAGTGTTACATGTATGTATGGGGCTTCCCAGGTGGTGCTAGTGGTAAAGAACTCGCCTGCCAAGGAGAGAGGCAAGAGATGTGGGTTTGATCCCTGGGTCTGGAAGATCCCCTGAAGGAGGGCATGGCAACCCACGCCAGTATTCTCGCTTGGAGAATCCCATGAACAGAGGAGCCTGGCAGGCTATAGTCCATAGTCTTGATAAGAAGGAGAATTGCTTTCTTTACTATATGAGAATATGGTCAGAAAAATCTTTATTCCACCAGTTGCTTCGTTGTCTGGCTTATTGTTGCTCCTCTTTAAACACATTTTAAAGAACTTTATAATTCAGCACAACAACTAAACAGAATGAAATATGAGACAACAATGCAGCATTTTGTGCACTGAAAGAGTATAGGCAGTCCATGTCCTGTAGTCTTGAAATGCATGATTTTCACTTACTATAGTACAGTTCAATTATATTAGTCCTGTATAACAGGATTCAAATTTCAGTCACCAATACATTAACTGTATAATACTATATATAACACTGATTATATATCACTCAGTATATTATTATTACATAAAACGCAGACTGTACTGCTAACTCTTCAGTCTACAACTGACTATGTGATAGCAGAACATCATGATCAGTGTCTAATTACTTTCGAAGTCTGTGTCTGGTCCCAGAGCTTTCTGTTATTCAGTTCATGCAGAGACAGCAAAGTGTGCAGTTGTGCTGTCTCCTTTTCTTCCAGTGATAATATACTCATGTGACATTTTTAAGAAAATTGATAACTGAAAGAAGGAATTAGCCAATGAAGATAAAACTGCTGCAAAGAAACAGAAAGTGATAACTCTGGATAATGTTGTAAATGAAGTTACAGGAGAAAATATCTGAATGTGAGAACATGGACACTGCCACTATTCAGGAGACTACAGACACACTGGCAAGGGTAACTTAGTGAAAGTGAATCCAACATGAGTGAAGAAAGAAGTTCTGATGAAAATGATGGAGATGTCCTAGAAGGGGGTCTAGCAAAAAATTCACATCGCAGGGATACTAAGGTTATTTCATACATTGAAAGTTCAAAGGATAAAATGCTGGAAGCTGATCCGAACTTGGGAATATTCTAAGTTCACCAAAGCATAAAAAAGATACCTGCTCTGTGTTATAAAGTTTTCAATATACCTAGCAGAAAGAGAATCAATGGAAAGATAAAGGAGGTAGATTTTTCAATGAAATGGATGGTCTTGTGAGATAGTGAGTGTGTGTTAACAGAGATATAAAACAAAAGTTAGATGCCCACTTTAAAAGAATATAAAATGATTTTTGCTTTGGACATAAAGAAATCCTTAATAACCATTAAGATTCCTTCCTCTTTTAAAATCCTATTCTGATGAATTTATGTTAGAGGCATTTGACATCTATTTCAGTAAAAGGTCACATTTAAGGTTGTTAACATTTTCGTTTTACACAGTGTTGTCATATTTGAGTAGCCTTCTTCACTGTCCATAAACTAATGAACAGTTTTGGTCTTTTTTTAAATCAGGTAAACAAAATCAGGAATATAAAAGTTTTAGAGATTCATTTATACATAAAATCTTATGGCCGCTTTTTAGCCCTAAATACAGCTTTCAGTGCTAATAACATTACAAAACCCAATGTCCACTAGGTACTATTTTAATCATTTAGTGTGTTCAAAAGATTTCTAACCATCAAAGATCTATTTATTGCCAACATAAATATTACACTAGAGACCCCGGCATTCTTCTTCAAAACTGAATTCCTCCAGAATGCAACTTATTGATACACAAGAAAACCATGAAATCCAAAATTACCTTTTGCTTTTGACTTTCAAGAATATGAATATCGACCTCAGTCATATGTTTTTCGTAAAGTTTCTGTAGCTTGCACAACTCCTGAGAAACAGTCTGCCAGAGTTCTACAGCATGAGCTTTTTCCTATAAAAGAAAAACATTAGCAAACTCATTATTAGTAGGCTACTGCACAGGATAAATGAATCACATTCTTTTACACAATGAGTTCTTCTATATAAAGTCACAAACTAAAAACAGAATTTATACAAGATGGTATGGTTGCAATATTTTTGATGATATAAAGTTATATTAATAATTAGAGAGTAAAACTAAACATGAAAATTCTTTAGTTTGAAATTTTCTTTTTATTCAGATTTAATAGCCAAATGAAAACCCTTCAACCAGAGAGAGAGGTTTAAACCACTTTCTTTGTTCCACAAAAAAGTGTAAGCCATAAAAATTCTACAAGTGTAAGCCAAGAAAACTATTCTTTGTAAAGCACAAGTGGTTTTTTATGACTGCAAAAGTTATGTTTATCCTAAAAAATTAGGAAAACACAAAAAAAATGCAGAAGAAAAAATTACCTGATTTTTTAAAACCACGTGATAATAAATACTGCTAACATCTGGACACAATCAACTTAATAAATGTTGGATGTATTCTTGTTTATAAATGTGATTTGAGGGGAGAATTTGGTATTTTTTCTTAAAGAAAAAAAAAAAAACAAAAAACTGGGACTGATACAGTATGTTTGTGGGGCCCTAAATGGGAAACCTTAAAGAAGGGCTAGCTTTGTGGTTTAGAGCTAAGATGGCGCCTGGCGGAAGAGATGAGGGCGCGGCCTAAGTTGTCTGTCAAAACTTTTGATTGGCTGTCTTGATTTCTATGCACGTAGACAGTGCCGTGATCACCATAGACTCCTGTTATAATGATGGCACATGATGATTTGACCTTTAATGTGATTGGTGCAACTATGGAAAGTCCCTCGCAAACCCCTCCCTGCTTGCCTTTATAAACCAAGAGCTTGTGGCAATAAAGGGAAACTGCTTAGATGGAACCCCTGTCGCCTCTGATTGTCTCTCGCTTGCCGAGGGGCTGGGTTGGCGGACAGCAGGCTCACCTCTCCTTGGGACCCCTCGGCTTTGCTGAGGGAAGTTCCACTGCCTCTCTCTTTCTGCGGAGTGCCCGCCGCATATGTTGATTGTATTGTACTATTTTCATCTGGCATTTTATAATAAGAATTTTATCAGGTCATTATTCTTTCAACAGTGATACAGGGACCCTTGAAGACAAAATTATGTTCATAACAAAAGGAAGGCATTATTCTCTTTACTCTCATCTGCACATGAGTTTATAGTGGAGTTTACCAAAGTTTATATGAGGTAACCTGTGATATGGTCATTGCTCTAATGGCTACTGAAATGCATTCCTAGGTTCCTATTTGTTCTCAAATGTCCTAGCTTTGTATTCTTGCCTCCTCTGTCAAAGATAAGGTGCCTGTAGGTACATGGATTTATCTCTAGGCTTTCTATCTTATTCCATTGGTCTATATTTCTGTTTTGTGTCAGTACCATACTGTCTTGATGACTATAGTTTTGTATTATAGTATGAAATCAGGAAGAATGATTCCTCCAGCTCCATTCTTTTTTCTCAAGATGGCTTGGGCTATTCAGGGTCTCTTGTGTTTCCATATGAATTGTCAAATTTTTAGTTCTAGTTCTGTGAAAAATGCCATTGGTAAATTGATAAGGATTGCACTGAATCTGTAGACTGCTTTTGATAGTATATTGATTTTTGATACCATTGATTCTTCCAACCCAGGAACATAAAATTACTCTCCATCTGTTTATGTCATCTTTCCTTCATCAAAGGAGGCAAGAACATACAATGGAGAAAAGAGTTTCTTCAGTAAGTGGTGCTACAATACTGAACAGCTACATTTAAAAGAATGAAATTAGAACACTTTCTGACACCATACATGAAGATAAACTCAAAAGGGATTAAAGACCTAAATGTAATGGCTCAGATGGTAAAGCGTCTGCCTACAATGTGGGAGACCTGGGTTCAATCCCTGGATCGAGAAGATCTTCAGGAGATGGAAATGGCAACCCACTCCAGTATTCTTGCCTGGAAAATCCTATGGATGGAGGAGCCTGGTAGGCTACAGTCCATGGGGTCGCAAAGACTCAGACACAACTGAGCGACTTCACTCACTCACTGTAAGACCACAAACTATAAAACTCTTAGAGGAAAACAGAGGCAAAGCATTCTATGACATAAATCATTGCAAGATCCTCTATGACCCACCTCCTCCAGTAATGGAAATAAAAACAAATAAGTGGGATCTAATTAAACTTAAAAGCTTTTGCACAACAAAGGAAACTATAAACAAGGTGAAAAGACAACCCACAGAATGGGAGAAGAGCAAATGAAACAACTGACAGATGATTAATTTCCAAAATATACAAGCAGCTCATGCAACTCAGTAACAGAAAAACGTATAACCCAATTAAAAAGTAGAAAGTGACAGAAGACCTAAACAGACATTTATTCAAAGAAGATATACATGATAAACATACGAAAAGTAGCTCAATATTGTACTTTATTAGAGAAATCCAAATCAAAACTACAAAGAGATATACCTCACACTGATCAGAATGACCATCATGAAAAAAACCGACAAATAATAAACGCTCGAGAGAGTGTGTAGAAAGGGAACTCCTTTTGCATGGTTGGTAGGAATGTAAATTGATACAGACACTATGGAGAAGAGTATGGAGATTCCTTAAGAAAACAAGGAATAAAACTATCAAATGATCCAACCGTTCCACTACTGGGAACATACCTTGGGAAACCCATAATTGAAAAGGACACAGATAACCTAGTATTCAAAGCAGCACTATTTGCAATAGCTGGGACATGGAAGCAACCTAGATGTCCATCAACAGATGAATGGATAAAGAAGCTTCTACATATATACAATGGAATACTACTCAGTCATAAAAAGGAAGTCATTTCAGTCAATTCTAATGAAGTAGATGAAGAAAGAACCTATTATATACAATGAAATAAGTCAGGAAGAGAAAAACAAACACTGTATATTAGCAAATATATAGGGAAGCAAAAGGCAAAGGAGAAAAGGAAAGATACACCCATTTGAATGCAGAGTTCCAAAGAATAGCAAGGAGAGATAAGAAAGTCTTCCTAAGTGAACAATGCAAAGAAACAGAGGAAAACAACCGAAAGGGAAAGACTAGAGATCTCTTCAAGAAAATTAGAGATACCAAGGGAACATTTCAAGCAAAGATGCGCACAATAAAGGACAGAAATGGTACGGACCTAACAGAAGCAGAAGATATTAAGAAGTGGTGGCAAGAATTCACAGAAGAACATTACAAAAAAAGATCTAAATGACCCAGATAACCACAATGGTGTGACCACTCACCTAGAGCCAGACATCTTAGAGTACAAAGTCAAGTGGCCTTGCATCACTACAAACAAAGCTAGTAGAGGTGATGGAATTACAGCTGAGCTATTGCAAACCCTAGAAGATGATGCTATGAAATTGAGGCACTCAATAGGCCAGCAAATTGGGAAAACTCAGCAGTGGCCACAGGACTGGAAAAGGTCAGTTCTCATTCCAATCCCAAAGAAAGGCAATGCCAAAGAAAGTTCAAACTACTGCACAACTGCACTTATTTCACATGCTAGCAAGGTAATGCTCAAAATCCTTCAAGGTAGATTTCAACAGTACATGAATTGAGGACTTCCAGATATAACAGATGGATTTAGAAAAGGCAGAGGAGCCAAAGATAAAATTGCCAACATCTGCTGTATCACAGAAAATCAAGAGAATTTCAAAAAAACATCTACTTCTGCTTCACTGACCACACTAAACCCTTTGATTGTGTGGATTCCACAACCAACTGTGGAAAATTCTTAAAGATTAGGATACCAGACCACCTTACCTGTCTCCTGAGAAACCTCTATGCAGGTCAAGAAGCAACAGTTAGAACCTGACATGGAAGAACGGACTGGTTCCAAACTGGGAAAGGAGTATGTCAAGGGTGTATAGTGTCACCCTGCTTATTTAACTTATATGCAGAGTATATCATGCAAAATGCCAGGCTGGATGAAGCACAAGCTGGAATCAAGATTGCAAGGAGAAATATCAACCTCAGATACGCAGATGATACCACTCTAATGGCAGAGAGAGAAGAGGAACTAAACAGTCTCTTGATGAGGGTGAAAGAGGAGAGTGAAAAAGCTGGCTTAAAACTCAACATTCAAAAAACTAAGACCATGGTATCTGGTCTGATAACTTCAAGGCAAACGAGGGGGAAAAGTGGAAACAGTGACAAATTTTCTTATCTTGGGCTCCAAAATCACAGAGAACGAGTGAATGCAGCCATGAAATTAAAAGATGTTTGCTCCTTGAAAGGAAAGCTAAGACAAACCTAGACAGTGTGTCAAAAGCAGAGACATTAGGTTGCTGACAAAGATTCAAAGCTGTGGTTTTTCCAGTACACATGTATGGATGTGAGAGTTGGATCAAAAACAAGGCTGAGTGCCTAAGAGCCGATGTTTTCCATCTGGTGTTGGAAAAGACTCTTGACAGTCCCCTAGACTGCAAGGAGATCAAACCAGTCAATCCTAAAGGAAATCAGTCCTGAATATTCATTGGAAGGACTGATGCTGAAGCTGAAACTCCAATACTTTGGCCACCTGATGCAAAGAACTGACTCACTGGAAAAGACTGTGATGCTGAAAAAGATTGAAAGTGAGAGGAAAAGGGGTTGACAGAGGATGCGATGGTTGGATAGCATCACCAACTCAAAGGACATGAGTTTGAGCAAACCGGGAGTTGGTGATGGACAGGGAGGCCTGGCGTGCTACAGTGCATAAGGTCGCAAACAGTCAGGCACAACTGAGCAACTGAACTAAATTGAGCTGAACTGGGAGATGGTGAAGGACAGGGAAGCCTGGCATGCTGCAGTCCATGGGGTCACAAAGAACTGGACATGACTGAGACTGAAAAACAACAACACAGAATATAGAAAAATGGTATTGATGAACCTACCTGCAGGCAGCAATGGAGACAGACATAGAGGAAAGACTTGTGGACATGGGGTTGGGGGGAAGGAGAAGGTGGGATGAATGGAGAGAATATCATGGAAACATATAAACTACCATATGTAAAACAGAAAGCCAGTGGGAATTTGCTGTACGACTCAAGGAGCTCAAACCTGTTCTCTGTGACATCCTAGAGGGGTAGGATGGGATGGGAGGTGAGAGGGACGTTCAAGAGGGAGGGAACATAGGTATGCATACAGCTTATTCATGTTGAAGTATAGCAGAAAATAACAACACAATATTGTAAAGCAATTATCCTTTAATTAAAAATATCTTAGGGACATTGCAGATGGATTCTTTACCATTTGAAGAACCAGGAAAGTCCTCCACAAAGCAGAGCAAAAACTTTATTCATTCATGGAGGAATTGGGCTTTCCCAGTTGCTTGTTCTTTAAATACCCCTTCTGCTTGGAAGAGGGAAGCAGGAAACTTTTAAGCAGTAAGAGTGTTATTTCTGGCCTGCTGGATTTAAATGCCAAACTAAGCAGCATTTTCTGAGTGTGGGTCTCTACAGTCCCCTCCAAGGAAGGCACCCAGGGAAATTGGTTTCGGGGGACACTCTGGGAACAGCATTCAGCCTCTCCCATCTGCACTCTACTGGGCTCAGCATGAAATGGAACGATGGGTACCACCTCTCAATTTCAGATGCTGTTCTCTGATAGGTCAGATATGAGATCCAGAGTAGAGTTGGGGTCTGTGCATGAAAAATCCCTAAGAGGAAACATAATGGCATTCTGGCTAAACCAATTTGACAAGGGTCACTGAAGAGATCAAGCCCTGAGCCTTTGGGTGGGAGCACTGATTCTAAAACCCTAGACTACCAGAGAATTAACCCTAGGGAGAATGAAAGAGTGAGAACTCACACAAAGGAAACCAGCTGAATACAAGACCCAACCATCAGTAGCACCCTCCAGTAGCACAGGACACCTCATCTAAACAACAAACAAAAAAAAAAACACAAACCCAATCATCAGAGACAGGATTACCACCTCACTCAGCCTTGCCCATCAGAGGAAAAACAAACAAAAACTCAGCACAAATCACACCCTATATGAAGCTTACACAAACTGCTGGACAAACCTTCAGAGGGCAGAAATCAAAAGGGAGAAAGAATTCAACCTTGAGGCCTGGGAAAAGGAGACCTCAAGCACAGTAAGTTAAAAAAATAATAATAATAAAGAAAAGGCAGAAAAATACTATACAAGTGAAGGAACAAACTAAAAACATAGAAGTCTCCAAACAAATGAAGAGGAAATGGGCAAACTACCTGAAAAAGAATTCAGAATAATGATAGTAAAGATGATCAAAAACTCTGAAAACAAAATGGAGAAAACGTGAGAATCACAGAAGAATTAAAGAATAAACATACAAACAACACAATTACTGAAATTAAAAATACTCTAGAAGGAATTGATAGCAGAATATCTGAAGCAGAAGAACGAATCAGTGACCTGGAAGATAAAATGGTGGAAATAACTTCTGAAGAGCAGAATAAAGTAAAAAGAATGAAAAGAATTGAGGATAGTCTCAGAGACCTCTGGGACAATATCAAATGCACCAACATTTGAATTATAGGGGTCCCAGAAGAAGAAGAGAAAAAGAAAGGGTATGAGAAAACTTTTAAAGAGATTATAGTTGAAAATTTCCCCAACAAGGAAAAGGAAATAGTCAATCAAATCCAAGAGGCATAAAGAGTCCTGTATAGGATAAATCCAAGGAGAAACATGCCAAGACACATACTAATCAAACTAACCAAGACTAAGCACAAAGAAAGAATATTAAAAGCAGCAAGGGAGAAGCAACAAGCAACATACAAGGGAAATGCCATATGATCTTTCAGCAGATCTGCTGATCTTTCAGAAGAAACTCTGCAGGCCAAAAGGAGATGGCAGGATATTATTTAAAGTACTGAAAGGGAAAAATCTACAACTACTGTACCTGGCAAGGATCTCATTCAAAATTGATGAAGAAATAAAAATCTATTCTGACAGGCAAAAGTTAAAAGAATTCAGTACCATCAAACCAGTTTTACAACAAATGTTTAAAGGGACTTATAGAGTCAAGAAATACTAAAGAAAAAGGATCTACAGAATCAACCCCCAAAATTAAGAAAACAACAATAAGAACACATATATCAATGATTACTTTGAATGTAAATGGATTAACTGCTCCAACCAAAAGACAAAGACTGGCTGAATGGATTAAAAAAACAAGACCCATAAATATGCTATCTACAAGAAACCCACCTTAGACCTAAAGATACATATAGACTGAAAGTGAGAAGATGGAAAAATATATTCCATTCAAATGGGAAGCTAAAGAAAGCTGGAGTCGCAATCCTCATATCAGACAAAACAGACCTTAAAATAAAGAATATTACAAGAGATAAGGAAGGACAGTACATAATGATCAAGGGATCAATCCAAGAGGAAGACATACAATTGTAAATATCTATGCACCCAACATAGGAGCACCTCAATACATAAGACAAACACTAAGAGACATAAAAGGAGAAACTGATGATAACACAGTAATAGTAGGAGACTTTAACACACCACTCACACCAACAAACAGATCATCAAATAGAAAATTAATAAGGAAATCCAAGTCTTAAATGATACATTAGATGAGATGGATCTCAATGATATCTTCAGGACATTCCATACAAATGCAGAAAAATACACCTTCTTCCCAAGTGCACATGGAACATTCTCCAGGAAAGACCACATCTTGAGTCACAAATCAAACCTCAGTAAATTTAAGAAAACTGAAATCATATCAGGCATCTTCTCCAACCACAATGCTATAAGACTAGATATCAATTACAAAAAATAAACTGTGAAAAACACAAACATATGGAGATTAAACAACACATTTCTAAATAACCAACCAGTTACAGAAGAAATCAAAAGGGAAATCGAAAAATTTCTAGAAACAAATGACAATGAAAACAGACAACTCAAAACCTATGGGATGCAGTAAAAGCAGTTCTAAGCGGGAAGTTTATAGCAATACAATCCTACCTCAAGAAACAAGAAAAACATCGAATAGACAAACTAATTTTACACCTAAAACAACTGGAAAAAGAAGAATAAAAAACCTCTAAAAATTAGAAGGACAGAAATCATAAAGATATGAGCAAAAATAATTGAAAAAGAAACTAAAGAACAATACTAAAGATTAATAAAACTAAAAGCTGGTTCTTTGAGAAGAAAAACAAAATTGATAACCCTTTAGCCAGGCTCACCAAGGAAAAAGAGAGAAGAATCAAATCAACAAAATTAGAAATGAAAAAGGATAGGTTACAATAGACAATGCAGAAATACTAAGAGAATATTATGAATAACTACATGGCGATAAAATGGATAACCTGGAAAAAGGGACAGATTCCTAGGTAAGTTCAAACTTCCAAGACTGAAAGAAATTATGAAGAACCCAATTACAAGCACTGAAATTGAAGCTGTGAACAAAATATCCTAAACAAGAAAAGCACAGGACCAGATGGCTTCACAGGAGAATTCCATCAAACATTTAGAAAAGAGCTAATGCCTATCCCTCTAAACTCTTTCAAAAAATTGCAGAGGAAGGAACACTTCCAAACTCATTCCATGAGGCCACCACCACCCTGATACTAAAACCAGAGAAAGACAACACACAAAAAAAGAAAGCTACGGGCCAGTATCACTGATGGACATAGATGAAAAAATCCTCAACAAAATTTTAGCAAAGAGAATTCAGCAACACATTAAAAACCTCATATCCCATGATCAAGTTGGGTTTATTCCAGGGATGCAAGGATTTTTCAATATATGCAAGTCAGCAATGTGATACACTATATTAACAAATTGAAAGATAAAAACCATATGGTCATCTCAATAGATGTAGGAAAAGCCTTTAAAAAATTCAGCACCATATATGATTGAAATTCTTCAAAAAATGGGCTTAGAAAGAACCTACCTCAACACAGTAAAGCCCATATATGATAAGCCTACAGCAAACATTATTCTCAATGGTGAAAAACTGAAAGCATTCTCCCTCAGATCAGGAACAAGACAAGGGTGACCACCTTCACCACTATTATTCAACATAGTTCTGGAAGTCCTAGCTTCAGCCATCAGAGAAGAAAAATAAATAAAAGGAATCCAAATTGGAAAAGAAGTGAGGTTCATGACATTGTACAGGAGACAGGGATCAAGACCATACCCACGGAAAGGAAATACAAAAAAGCAAAACAGCTGTCTAAAGAGGTCTTACAAATAGCTGTGAAAAGAAGAGAAGTGAAAAGCAAAGGAGAAAAGGAAAGATATTCCCATTTGAATGAAGGGTTCCAAAGAATAGCAAGGAGAGATATGAAAGCCTTCCTCAGTGATCAATGCAAAGAAATAGAGGAAAACAACAGAATGGGAAAGACTAGAGATTTCTTCAAGAAAATCAGAGATACCAAGGGAACATTTCATGCAAAGATGGGCTTGATAAAGGACAGAAATAGGATAGATCTAACAGAAGGAGAAGATATTAAGAAGAGGTGGCAAGACTAAACAGAAGAACTGTACAAAAAAGATCTTCACGACCCAGATAATCATGATGGTGTGATCACTCACCTAGAGCCAGATGTCCTGGAATGTGAAGTCAAGTGGGCCTTAGAAAGCATCACTATGAACAAAGCTAGTGGAGGTGATGGCATTCCAGTTGAGCTATTTCAAATCCTGGAAGATGATGCTGTGTAAGTGCTGCACTCAATATGCCAGCAAATTTGGAAAAGTCAGCAGTGGCCACAGGACTGGAAAAGGTCAGATTTCACTGCAACCCCAAAGAAAGGCAATGCAAGAGAAGGCTCAAACTACTGCACAATTGCACTCATCTCACACGCTAATAAAGTAATGCTCAAAATTCTCCAAGCCAGGCTTCAGCGATACATAAACTGTGAACTTCCAGATGTTCAAGCTGGTTATAGAAAAGGCAGAGGAACAAGAGATCAAATTGCCAACATCCGCTGGATCATGGAAAAAGCAAGAGAGTTCTGGAAAAACATCTATTTCTGCTTTATTGACTATGCCAAAGCCTTTGACTGTGTGGATCACAAGAAACTGTGGAAAATTCTGAAAGAGATGGGAATACCAGACCACCTAACCTGCCTCTTGAGAAACCTATATGCAGGTCAGGAAGCAACAATTAGAACTGGAAATGGAACAACAGACTGATTCCAAAGAAGAAAAGGAGTACATCAAGGCTGTATACTGTCACCCTGCTTATTTAACTTCTATGCAGAGTACATCATGAGAAATGCTGGGCTGGAAGAAACACAAGCTGGAATCAAGATTGCCGGGAGAAATATCAATAACGTCAGATATGCAGATGACATCACCCTTATGGCAGAAAGTGAAGAGGAACTAAAGAGCATCTTGATGAAAGTGAAAGAGGAGAATTAAAAAGTTGGCTTAAAGCTCAACATTCAGAAAACGAAGATCATGGCATCCGGTCCCATCACTTCATGGCAAATAGATGGGGAAACAGTGGAAATGGTGTCAGACTTTATTTTGGGGGGCTCCAAAATCACTGCAGATGGTGACTGCAGCTAAGAAATTAAAAGACGCTTACTCCTTGGAAGGAAAGTCATGATCAACCTCGTCAGCATATTCAAGAGCAGAGACATTGTTTTGCCAACAAAGGTCCATCTAGTCAAGGCTATGGTTTTTCCAGTGGTTATGTATGGATGTGAGAGTTACTGTGAAGAAAGCTGAGTGCCGAAGAATTGATGCTTTTGAAGTGTGGTGTTGGAGAAGACTCTTGAGAGTCCCTTGGACTGCAAAGAGATCCAACCAGTCCATCCTAAAGGAGATCAGTCCTGGGTGTTTATTGGAAAGACTGATGCTGGGAGGGATTGGGGGAAGGAGGAGAAGGGGTGACAGAGGATGAGATGGCTGGATGGCATCACCAACTCGATGGACGTGAGTTTGAGTAAACTCCGGGAGTTGGTGATGGACAGGGAGCCCTGGCGTGCTGCAATTCATGGGGTCACAAGAGTTGGACACGATTGAGCGACTGAACTGAAAGCTCTCACTGTATGCAGATGACAGGATACTGTACACAGAATACCCTAAAGATACTATCAGCCAATCACTAGAGCTAATCAGTGAATTTAGTAAAGTTGCAGGTTACAAAATCAATACACATGAATTACTTGCATTTCTATATACTAAAAATTGAAAATCAGAAAAAGAAATTAAGGAATCATTCCCATTCACCATTGCAACAAAAAAAATTAAACATCTAGGAACAAACTTACCTAAGAAGACAAAAGAACTGTAACACAGAAAATTAAAAGAAAGCGCGGTCCTAAGATGGCAGAGGAATAGGACGGGGAGACCACTTTCTCCCTCACAAATTCATCAAAAGAACATTTAAACGCTGAGTAAATTCCACAAAACAACTTCTGAATGCCGGCAGAGGACATCAGACACCCAGAAAAACAGCCCATTGTCTTCAAAAGGAGGTAGGAAAAAATATAAAAGACAAGAAAAGAGACAAAAGAGGTAGGGATGGAGCTCTGTCCCAGGAAGGGAGTCTTAAAAAGAGATAAGTTTCCAAACACCAGGAAAACACTCTCGCTGCCGAGTCTGTGGTGAGCCTTGGAAGCACAGAGGGCAACATAACAGGGAGGAAAAATAAATAAATAATTAAAACTCACAGATTACGAGCCCAACGGTAACTCCCCCAGCAGAGAAGCAGCACAGACGCCTGCACCAGCCACCAGCAAACGCGGGCTGCATTGCTTAGAGTAAGGACCGGGCCTGAATGCCCCGAGGGCAATCTGAGCGAACTAACCAGGGCTAGCAAACCAGACTATGGGACAGCTACCACGTGAGAAGCCCTAAGACACCGCTAGGCCCGGGCACAGAACAAAGAACTGAACAGAACTAGCCGGCTGCAGACCATCCCCCTCCGGTGACAGGCAATCGCAGCCCCAAAGAGACATTATCTACCAAACTGCAAGCAGGCTTCTTTGCTAACTAAGACTTCTTGGGGTTCTGGACAGTCAACATCCGCCTGAGAAAGTGCGCCGGTTGTACACCCAGAAAATGGAGCAGCAGGGACGGGGGAGGCGATAAGTTGCAGCAACTGCACTTGCCAAACACCTCATCACCTGAGCTGCTCGGACCTGGGAAGGGCACAAAACGCAGGTTCAACTGAGTCTGCGCCTCTGGGGACTACCCCAGTGCCTGAACCTGAGCGGCTTAGACCTGGGAGGTGCATGCAGCCCAGGGCTGGCTTCGGAAGGTTCCCGGTGGAGCAACCTAGAGCCTGAGCAGTGTGGGCAGGGAGGGCACACGCGCCGTGAGCGGGGGCAGGCCCAGTGTGGCTGAGGCACTGCAAACACACACCAGTGTTATTTGTTTGCAGCGTCCCTCCCTCCCCACAGCACAACTGAAAAAGTAAGCCTAAAAAAAGTGTCCACCACCGCCCCCCTTTGTGTCAGGGCGGAAATCAGACACTGAAGAGACCAGCAAACAGAAGAAGCTAAAACAGAGGGAACCACCTTGGAAGTAACAGGTGCAATAGATTAAAACCCTGTCGTTAGTACTGACTACATAGGAAGGCGCCTATAGATCTTGAGAAATATAAGCCAGACCAAGGAACTATCTGAAAATGAACTGACCCCACAATAACACCAGAGAAAGTCCTAGATATATTTTTACTATTTTTAGGATCATTCTTTTTTTTTAATTTTTTAAAAAATTTTAAGTCCTCTATTACTCCTTTAATTTTCACTTTTATAACCTACTATTACTTTGCAAAAAAAAGTCCCTATTTTTTAAAGCAAACTTCATATATATATATATATATTTTATAATTTTTGTGACTTTTTTTCCTCTTTCTTTTTTTTCTTCTTTTCTTTAATATTGTATTTTTGAAATTGCAAACTCTACATTTTTAATCTTTGCTTTTTGGTAGTTGTTATCAGTTTTAAGATAACAAATTGGGTACCTTTAAGAACCTAATCTTCAGTACCCATTTTTACTTGGGAGCGAGATTACTAGCTTGACTGCTCTCTCCCCCTTTGGACTCTTCTTTTTCACCAGGTCACCTCTGTCTCCTCCCTCCCCCTTCTCTTCTCTACCCAACTCTCTGAATCTCTGTGTGTGTTCCAGACGGTGGAGAACACTTAGGGAACTGATTACTGGCTGGATCTCTCTCTCTCCTTTTGATACCCCTCCCCCCTTTATCCTCCTGGCCACCTCTATCTCCTTCCTCCCTCTTCTCTTCTCTGTATAACTCCATGAACATCTCTGAGCAGTCCAGACTGTGGAGCACACATAAGGAAGTGATTACTGGCTAGCTTGCTCTCTCCTCTTTTGATTCCACCTCATCTCATTCAAGTCACCTCTAACTCCCTCCTCCCTCTTCTATCTCCATGTAACTCTGTGAACCTCTCTGGGTGTCCCTCACTGTGGAGAAACTTTTCATCTTTAACCTAGATGTTTTATCAATGGTGCTGTATAGAAGGAGAAGTCTTGAGACTACTGTAAAAATAAGACTGAAAACCAGAAGCAGGAGGCTTAAGTCCAAACCCTGAGAACACCAGAGAACTCCTGACTCCAGGGAACATTAATTGACAGGAGCTCATCAAACACCTCCATACCTACACTGAAACCAAGCACCACCCAAGAGCCAACAAGTTCCAGAGCAAGACATACCACGCAAATTCTCCAGCAACACAGGAACACAACCCTGAGCTCCAATATACAGGCTGCCCAAAGTTACTCCAAAGCCACTGACATCTCATAACTCATAACTGGAGACTTCACTGCACTCCAGAGAGAAGAAATCCAGCTCCACCCACCAGAACACCGACACAAGCTTCCCTAACCAAGAAACCTTGACAAGCCACCTGTACAACCCCAACCACAGCAAGGAAATTCCACAATAAAGAGAACTCCACAAACTGCCAGAATACAGAAAGGCCACCCCAAACTCAGCAATATAAACAAGATGAAGAGACAGAGGAATACCCAGCAGGTAAAGGAACAGGATAAATGCCCACCAAACCAAACAAAGAGGAAGAGACAGGAATCTACCTGATAAAGAATTCCGAATAATGATAGTGAAAATAATCCAAAATCTTGAAATCAAAATGGAATCACAGATAAATAGCCTAGAGGCAAGGATGAGAAGATGCAAGAAAGGTTTAACAAGGACCTAGAAGAAATAAAAAAGAGTCAATATATAAGGAATAATGCAATAAATCAGATAACCCTCTGGAGATAACAAATAGTAGAATAACGGAGGCAGAAGATAGGATTAGTGAAGTAGAAGATAGAATGGTAGAAATAAATGAATCAGAGAGGAAAAAAGAAAAACGAATTAAAAGAAATGAGGACAATCTCAGAGACCTCCAGGACAGTGTTAAATGCTCCAACATTCGAATCATAGGAGTCCCAGAAGAAGACAACAAAAGACCATGAGAAAATACTTGAGGAGATAATAGTTGAAAACTTCCCTAAAATGGGGACGGAAACGATCACCCAAGTCCAAGAAACCCAGAGAGTCCCAAACAGGATTAAACCCAAGGTGAAACACCCCAAGACACATATTAATAAAATTAAAGATCAAACACAAAGAACAAATTTTAAAAGCAGCAAGGGAAAAACAACAAATAACACACAAGGGGATTCCCATAAGGATAACAGCTGATCTTTCAACAGAAACTCTTCAGGCGAGGAGGGAATGGCAAGACATACTTAAAGTGATGAAAGAAACTAAAGTACAGCCCAGATTACTGTACTCAGCAAGGATCTCATTCAAATATGAAGGAGAAATCAAAAGCTTTACAGACAAGCTAAAGCTGAGAGAATTCAGCACCACCAAATCAGCTCTCCAACAAATGCTAAAGGATATTCTCTAGACAGGAAACACAAAAAGGGTGTATAAACCTGAACCCAAAACAATAAAGTAAATAGCAATGGGATCATACTTATCAATGATTACCTTAAACATAAATGCATTGAATGCCCCAACCAAAAGACAAAGACTGGCTGAATGGATACAAAAACAAGACCCCTATATATGTTGTCTACAAGAGACCCACCTCAAAACAAGGGACACATACAGACTGAAAGTGAAGGGCTGGAAAAAGATATTCCACGCAGATAGAGACCAAAAGAAAGCAAGGAGTAACAATACTCATATCAGATCAAATAGACTTTAAAACAAAGGCCGTGAAAAGAGACGAAGGCCACTACATAATGATCAAAGGATCAATCCAAGAAGAAGATATAACAATTATAAATATATATGTACCCAACATAGGAGCACAGCAATATGTAAGAAAAATGCTAACAAGTATGAAAGGGGAAATTAACAATAACACAATAATAGTAGGAGACTTTAATACCCCACTCACACCTATGGATAGATAAACTGAACAGAAAATTAACAAGGAAACACAAACTTTAAACAATACAATAGACCAGTTAGACTTAATTGATATCTATAGGACATTTCACCCCAAAACAATGAATTTCACCTTTTTCTCAAGCACATACGGAATCTTCTCCAGGATAGATCACATCCTGGGCCGTAAATCTAGCCTTGGTAAATTCAAAACAATTGAAATCATTCCAAGCATCTTTTCTGACCACAATGCAGTAAGATCAGATCTTGATTACAGGAGAAAAACTATTAAAAATTCTAACATATGGAGGCTGGACAACACACTGCTGAATAACCAACAAATCAGAAAAGAAATCAAAATATACATAGAAATGAATGAAAATGATAACACAACAACCCAAAACCTGTGGGACACTGTAAAAGTAGTGCTAAGGGGAAAGTTCATAGCAATACAGGCATACCTCAAGAAACAAGAAAAAAGTCAAATAAATAACCTAACTCTACACCTAAAGCAACTAGAAAAGGAAGAAATGAAGAACCCCAGGGTTAGTAGAAGGAAAGAAATCTTAAAAATTAGGGCAGAAATAAATGCAAAAGAAACAAAACAACAACAAAAAAGAAAATTATAAGACACCAATGAAAGAAATCAAAGACAACATAAAGAAATGGAGAGACAGTCCATGTTCCTGGGTAGAAGAATCAAAATTGTGAAAATGACTATACTACCTAATGCAATCTACAGATTCAATGCAATCCCTAAATTACCAATGGCATTTTTCACAGAATTAGAACAAAAAATTTCACAATTCATATGAAACACAAAAGACCCCAAAAAGCCAAAGCAGTCTTGTGAAAGAAGAATGGAGCTGGAGGAATCATCCTTCTTGACTTCAGATTATAGTACAAAACTACAGTCATCAAGACAGTATGGTACTGGCACAAAAACAGAAATATAGACAAATGGAACAAGATAGAGAACCTGGAGATGAAGCCACACACCTATGGGTACCTTGTTTTTGACAAGAGTCAAGAATACACAATGGGGCAAGGACAGGCTCTTTAATAAACAGTGCTGCAAAAAATGGATAGCTACATGTAAAACAATGAAATTAGAACACTTCCTAACACCATACACAAAGATAAACTCAAAATGGATTAAAGACCTAAATGTGAGACCAGAAACTATAAAACTCTTAGAGGAAAACACAGCCAGAACACTTGATGACATAAATCAAAGCAAGATCTGCTATGACACACCTCACAGAGTAATGGAAATAAAAACAAAAGTAAACAAGCGGGACCTGATTAAACTTAAAAGCTTTTGCAGAGCAAAGGAAACTATAAGCAAGGTGAAAAGACAGCCCTCATAATGGGAGAAAATAATAGCAAATGAAACAACTGACAAAGGATTAATTTCCAAAATATACAAGCAGCTCATACAACTCAATACCAGAAAAACAAACAACCCAGTCAAAAAGTGGAAAAAAGACCTAAAGAGACATTTCTCCAGAGAAGACATACAGATGGCTAATAAACACATGAAAAGATGCTCAAAATCACTCATTATTAGAGAAAAGCAAATCAAAACCCCAATGAGCTATCACCTCACAACTGGTCAGAACGGCCATCATGAAAAAGTCTACAAACAAGAAATGCTGGAGAAGGTGTGGAGAAAAGGGAATGATCTTGTGCTGTTGGTGGGAATGTAAATCGATACAGCCACTATGGAAGACAGTATGCTGCTGCTACTGCTGCTAAGTCGCTTCAGTCGTGTCTGACTCTGTGCGACTCCATAGACGGCAGCCCACCAGGTTCCCCCGTCCCTGGGATTCTCCAGGCAAGAACACTGGAGTGGGTTGCCATTTTCTTCTCCAATGCATGGAAGTGAAAAGTGAAAGTGAAGTTGCCTAGTCATGTCTGACTCCTAGTGACCACATGGACTGCAGCCTACCAGGCTCCTCCATCCATGGGATTTTCCAGGCAAGAGTACTGGAGTGGGTTGCCATTGCCTTCTCCGAGAAGACAGTATGGAGTTTCCTTAAAAAACTAGGAATAAAACCACCATATGACTCAGGAATCCCACTCCTAGGCATATTATACCCTGAGGAAACCAAAACTGAAAAAGACACATGTATCCCATTGTACACTGCAGCACTATTTACAACAGCTAGAACATGGAAGCAACCTAGATGTCCACTGACAGATGAATTGATAAAGAAGTTTTGGTACATATACACAATGGAATATTACTCAGCCATATAAAGGAACACATTTGAGTCAGTTCTCATGAGGTGGATGAACCTATAACCTATTATACAGAGTGAAGTGAGTCAGAAGGAGAAAGATAAATATCATATTTTAACGCACATATACAGAATGTAGAAAAATGGTACTGAAGAATTTATTTACAGGGCAGCAATGGAGAAACAGACATAGAGAATAGATTTATGGACATGGGGAGAAGGGAGGAGAGGGTGAGATGTATGGAAAGAGTAAAGTGGAAATTTACATTTACCATATGTAAAATAGACAGTCAATGGGAATTTGTTGTATGGCTAAGGAGACTCAAATGGGGCTCTGTATCAACCTAGATGGGTGGGGTGGGGAGGGAGATAGGAGAGGTTCAAAGGGGAAGGGATGTGTGTATACCTATGACTGATTCATTTTGAGGTTTGACAGAAAACAGCAAAATTTTGTAAAGCAATTATCTTTCAATAAAAAAACATATTAAAAAGAAAAAAGAAAAAAAAGAATAAATTTTAGGGTCTTCTCTGGTGGCCCAGGGACAAAGAATCTGCTTGGCAATGCAGGAGACACAGGTTTGATCCCTCGTCTGTGAAGATCCCACATCCTAAGAAGCAAGTAAGCCCGTGCTCCAAAACTATTGAGCCTGTGCTCTAGAGCCTGGGAGCTGCAAATATGGAGCCTGTGTGATGCAACTCTTGAAGCCTTCATGCCCTAGAGTCCCTGCTCTACAACAAAAAAACCGCCGCATTGAGAAGCCTACAACTAGGGAGTAGCCCCTGCTCACCCCAACTAGAGAAAAAGCCCACTCAGCAACAAAGACGGAACACAGCCAAATAAAGAAATAAAATTATTAACAAATTAAAAAAAATAAAACAAAAATGTCTTAGTTTTAATTAGTAATATGATAAATACCCCACCAAAAAAAAAAAAAAAAAGCTTTTCGGAGTCCTGAATGGTTTTTAAGTATACTGAAGAGGGGTTCTTAAACCAAGAAGGTTGAGAAACTAAGCCAGCATATAAAAAGCATTATTCTCTTTTTAGAGAAGTGGAAACTAAGGTTCAGGCCATTTGCCTGGAGTCACTCAGCAAGCTGCTGACAGAATCAAGAAGAAATCTTCATTTCCTTGTCTCTAAAGCCCAAGCTTTTAAATTCCAGGTCAGAGCTATTCCTCTCTCAGTTTTAATTGGTAGGTAAGATGGTGTAGTGAAAAGATATGCATTTTTGGAACATAATGAGTATACATGTCAAATAAATAATACATTTATAAGTTCTAAAGAAACTTTCTGAGGCATAATAAGCATTCAGAGATACACAAATCATAAATTTGTACAGTGAGTGCACTCATGTGACCAGCAACCAGTTCAAGACAGAGAACGTATTACCAGTACCTTGAAGCCAGTTGCCCCTTTCTTCTTGATACTACAATCCTCCAAAATTAACCATTATCCTGACTTCTAAAACCTTTTATTAGTTTTGCCTAAAACTTACATAGTTTAAAATCTGTAGACAAAAGTAGAATATGGAGCCAGAATTTGGGCTGGATTTTTAATTCCTGGTGGAATACCCTCTAAATTCATTTTATTTTTTTTAAGACAGTTTTATTTTCAATGGAATAGTCATAAAAATGCCTTGTATCTCAAAACTGCATTTTTTCAAATGTGTCTGATGGTAAAAATCATCTGGAATACTAGGTAGAAAGCCCAGATTCTCCTAGACCAGTGGTCCGGAAAGGACTAGAAGCAATACCTTAGAACCTGTAAGAAACATAAGTTACTGACTCATATCCTAGACTTCTTGAATCAAAAACTCAGGGAGAGGGTAACAATCTTTATTTCAATAAGCCCCCAGGTGATTATAATAAACACTAAAATTTGAGAACCACTGTACTAATATATAACCAATAATTTGGAAAAAAGAAAGACAACTGAAATGATTCCATATTTTAGATTAAAAAAAGTACTTCCAATTTTTCACAAGCAGAACATTACTACAATGAATATATTTATTCATATATTTTTATGTATAACAATTTCTTAGGACAGGTTCCTAAAATCTATGTAATGTCACCATCAAATTAATTGGTCAAAAGATATAAGCATTTCTAGGCTTTTACTGCCAAGCTGCCCTCCAGAAAGATTTTTATAAATCACACTATTATGAGAACACAAAATATTCCAAACTAAAAATATTTAGTTAGGGACTTGATATTGTAATAAAGGACAGAAATGGTAGGGACCTAACAGAAGCAGAAGATATTAAGAAGTGGCAAAAATACACAGAAGAACTGTATAAAAAAGATCTTCACAACCCAGATAATCACAATGGTATGATCACTCACCTAGAGCCAGACAACCTGGAATGTGAAGTCAAGTGGGCCTTAGGAAGCATCACTACGAAAAAAGCTATGGATGGAGATGACGGAATTCAGTTGAGCTATTTCAAATCCTGAAAGATGATGCTGTGAAAGTGCTGCACTAATATGCCAGCAAATTTGGAAAATTCAGCAGTGGCCACAGGACTGGAAAAGGTCAGGTTTCATTGCAATCCCAAAGAAAGGCAATGCCAAAGAATGCTCAAACTATTGCACAATTGCACTCATCTCACACACTAGTAAAGTAATACTCAAAATTCTCCAAGCCAGGCTTCAGCTATACGTGAACCGTGAACTTCCAGATGTTCAAGCTGGTTTTAGAAAAGGCAGAAAAACCAGAAATCAAATTGCCAACATCTGCTGGATCATGGAAAAAGCAAGAGAGTTCCAGAAAAACATCTATTTCTGCTTTATTGACTATGCCAAAGCCTTTGACTGTGTGGATCACAAGAAACTGTGGAAAATTCTGAAAGAGATGGGAATACCAGACCATCTGATCTGCTTCCTGAGAAACCTGTATGCAGGTCAGGAAGCAACAGTTAGAACTGAACATGGAACAACAGACTGGTTCCAAATAGGAAAAGGACTACGTCAAGGCTGTATATTGTCACGCTGCTTATTTAACTTATATGCAGAGTATATCATGAGAAACGCTGGGCTGGAGGAAGTACAAGCTGGAATCAAGATTGCTGGGAGAAATATCAATAACCTCAGATATGCAGATGACACCACCCTTATGGCAGAAAGTGAAGAGGAACTAAAGAGCCTCTTGATGAAAGTGAGAGAGGAGAGTAAAAAAATTGGCTTAAAGCTCAACATTCAGAAAACGAAGATCATGGCATCTGGTCCCATCACTTCATGGCAGATAGATGGGGAAATAGTGGAAACAGTGGCTGACTTTATTTTTCTGGGTTCCAAAATCACTGCAGATGGTGATTGTACCCGTGAAATTAAAAGATGCTTGCTCCTTGGAAGAAAAGTTATGACCAACCTAGATAGCATATTCAAAAGCAGAGACATTACTTTGCCAACAAAGGTCCATCTATTCAAGGCTATGGTTTTTCCAGTGGTCATGTATGGATGTGAGAGATGGACTATAAAGAAAGCTGAGTGCTGAAGAATTGATGCTTTTTAACTGTGGTGTTGGAGAAGACTCTTGTGAGTCCCTTGTACTGCAAGGAGATCCAACCAGTCCATCCTAAAGAGATCAGTCCTGGGTATTCATTGGAAGGACTGATGTTGAAGCTGAAATTCTAATACTTTGGACACCTGATGTGAAGAGCTGAGTCATTTGAAAAGACCTTGATGCTGGGAAAAATTGAGGGTAGAAGGAGAAGGGGATGACAGAGGATGAGATGGTTGTATGGCATCACCGACTTGATGGACATGGGTTTGGGTGGACTCCGGGTGTTGGTGATGGATAGGGAGGCCTGGCGTGCTGTGGTTCATGGGGTCACAAAGAATTGGACACAACTGAGCGACTGAACCGGTGTTACTGGCTCCCAAAACAATTATACTTGAGATACACGGAAGTTTTTACACCTAATTTTAATTCTTCATCTTTCTTTTTAGCAATAATAATAATAAAGATGATTAAAATAATAGGTAACTTATTTCACACATGTGCTAGGCATTACACTATGTGCTTTATGAGGATTTAAAACCAATTATCTTAAGAACTCCATAAAAGGAGAATTACTATAATCTCTGTTTATAAATGAAGAAGGTGAAGCACAAAAAAAATTTCCCAAGATCACAGAGTGAGAAAGCATAATGGATCAAACTCAAGAAGTTTGACCAGATTTTTCTTTCAAAAGCTCGTGTGTTTCACAAAAGGAGACGCCAACATTCTCCACTGCATGACCAATGCTAATCACAGTGTCTCATATATAGTAGACACCTAATAAATATTTGTGAAATGAAGATATTTGAATTTTATTATTTAGACTTATTGCTTTAATAAAGCATAATATAATAAAGAATTCTCTCTCAATTTTCTACTATAAATTGCATTGTATTCAGTTTTCAATTTATTCAGTTTGGATTCACCTAGTCTTTCAATCTCAAAGGTCTTTCAATCTAGTGATGGATACCAAAACAACTGTACATAGAACTTAGTAATATACATAAACATGAATGTGTAAGTAATAAGCAGAATTAACATTTAACATTATTATTTTATGGGTTCATTAACATTTTATAAAACTGCTTGAACTGTCACTCAGTTAAAATTTCGCATTTATATATCAAGTACATTGCAGATATTGTGGCAAAATATTCTTTCACAAACTTTTTCAATTTTGACTGCTCAATCCTGGACCTCACCAAACTTACTATGAAATAATAACCCAAAATGTAGCAAAAAGGAAGGACCGTCTTCAGAGAAATAATATGGGACCAACCAAGGTGTAGATGGAGAAAGGCAAAGACGGTAAGACAGGAGGAAAAAGGGGTGAGGAATGAGAACAAATGTGACTAAAAAAAAATAAAATAAAACTGAGTGTTAGAAATTATAGCAACAAAAGCACCACAGAGAGATGCTTTTTAGAAGTAGAATTCTTTTTTGTTTTGTTTTTTGAAACTACAAATCTTATCTAGTTCTGCATTCTGCTTTTTTTTATAAATTAAATTTTTAAGAATTTACTGAGGTGTGGCTGACAATCACTGCCTATATTTAAGGTGTACAAGCGAGGGTTCTTTTACATATGTCTGTCACAGTATTTTTTAAGAGAAGTAAGAAGTGCATATTCTGCTACAGTTTTCAAAAGGTATTTAATATCTGGTCAGAAAGCATTTTAAAGTCTAAATTAACTTTCATTTATTTATTTATATGTGAACATTAATGGGCTTCCCAGGTGGCACTAGTGGTAAAGAACCCGCTGCCACTGTAGGAGACATAAGAGACAAGGGTTCGATCCCTGGGTGGGGAAGACCCCCTGAAGGAGGGCATGGCACCTCAGTCTAGCATTCTCGCTTGGAGAGTCCCATGGACAGGGGAGCCTGGTGGCTACAGTCTGTAGGCTTGCAAGAGTCAGAAAGGATTGAAGTGATTTAGCATGCATGCATGCATGCACGTTAATAAATTCTTCCTGAAATACGAGGCTAAAACAGAGCAAAGAATATGCTTTCTTCATTATTTTTCCCTCTACTACTTTTCTTTTTTTTTTAAATTAATTGATTTATTTATTTATTTTTAATTTTTACTTTACAAATTACTTTTCAAATTCTTTCCCTTTATATATTAAAAAGAATTCAGTGCTACATAATGCTCCTTAACAAGGTATACATAGCCTATGTAATTAACAAATGGTATCACTTTTGAAAGCCAAGAATTCCAAAACCAAGTTTCCAAGGAATAAAAGACAATGCAACTTTTTACAGATAACTATAAAATCAAAATTTTAATAATGAATTTCTAATCCCCATTTATAAAATGAAGAAATTGAGGAACATAGGAAGGTATAAAAATGGGATGCAAATCCATAGAAGATATGAGATACCTGGCATACGAAACTGTAAATTAAAACAACATTCTCTTACATATAACCAAAAAAATTACAATGCTAAAAAACCAGATATAAACAATATAGCTTCCCAAATATTTCAATAACCATACAGGAAGAAAAAAGGAGGAAAAGCATAATTCTAAAAGAAGTGTAAATTTAGAAAAACATAATTCTATAATCTTTGAAAACTGAAGAAAATTGTATCAGAAGAAAACACAGGAAAAAATGTAAATTTAGGCAAGTGGATAATTGATTCTTTTCTTCAAAAATTTTCTTTTGCATTAAAATATTTCACAACACACAAAAAATCATGCCATGAGAATTAGGATTCAATTAAAATATATACATGGCAACTGTAACATACAGCAAGGGTACATATTACAAGTTTTATTACCTGTTAACTATTTTGCAAACTGTAGGAAATCATCATGCTAGCAATTCTGATATTCTATTATCATTCATAAATAATGACTGATCACAGATTTTTAGAAATTCTGTTTATTCAGGATAATAAATATATCACTCACCTGACTGGCCACTTTTAGTTGTTCTTGAAGATTCCTGACTGTTTCGTCATCTGTATATATCTCATTTCCCATCTCTGTGCCAAAGGGAAGGGCCTCCAATTGCTTTGCAACAACAGCATCTTTTAATTCATTGTGCAACCTTTGGAAAAAACAGTGAACACAACAATAATCTAATTTTAGTAACAGCAGTTGTTCTTTTAGGGTCAACTAAATCAACATTTGGGTCAAAAATCACTATTTACACATAAATCATTTCTAAGTCATCCTCTAAATGTAGAAGTATTTAAAAATCATTAGTCACATGAAAAAATACATCAAAATTCTGAATGAGTTAAATTGATCAATTCAAAGATACACAATTCAGTTTGTCCTAGGAAGATTTAAATTTTTCAAACAGATAAAATTCTGAAATTATACCTTATTCATAAAACATACCTTATTGATAAAACAAGTCATTCAGAAAAAAATTAAATATAATAATTTCATCTAGTTAATGAAATGGAAAGGGGATTATAGAATTATTTGTTAATTTCTTCACTGTGTTTCACAAAACTCATTTGATTTCTGACTAGTTCTAGTTTATACAGAACAAAATTCTTGATGGTTATGAAATCAAGACTAGAGGCTTTACTTGCCAGCACTTTCTTAAATAAGCTTGATGGTAATTTTGAAAGTCTTAAATTCAACTTTAATCTTATATTACATTATAAATATTTCATAAATGACAAATATTTCATAAATGACAAATATTTCAGAAATCTATTTCATAAATTACAAAATATTCATTAAATTCAAGTATTTTGGTAATTTCAAACTATCAAAAAATTAGGTGTATAATATAGACACAGAAGGGAAAACGGTTTTTAACATCAGAAAAACTTGAAAACATTGAATTTGTATATTTATAACCAGAAAACATCATTTATATTAAACATATCTCAAGGTAAAAATTTCTCAAAAGAATTGCATCCATCTCTATAGAATAATCTGGGAATAAGCAGTGGCTCAGACGGTAAAGCATTTGTCTACAATGCGGGAGACCTGGTTTCGATCCCTGGGTCAGCAAGATTCCTTGGAGAAGGAAATGGCAACTCACTCCAGTACTCTTGCCTGGAAAATCCCATGGACGGAGGAGCTTGGTGCAGGCTACTGTTCATGGGGTCGCAGAGTCGGGCATGACTGAGAGACTTCACTTTCACTATAGAATAATCTAAACAGAATTACCTACTAATACTACAATCTCCACTGAAACTAGAAAAACACAATCTGAAATTTATAAACATGTTTACTGAAAACAAAGTTCATCAGATACAATAAAACTCACAAGGCAATAATCTCAGTTACCAGTGGGGTGAAGGCAGTGGGGAGATGCAGTATAGGGGTAGTGGATTAAGAGGTACAATTTATTAGATACAAAATAAGCTAAGAAAACATCTTGTACAACACAGGGAATATAGCCCACATTTTATATTAACTATAAATGACATATGGGGCTTCCCTGGTGGCTCAACAGCAAAGAAGCCACCTGCAGTGAAGCAGATGTAGGTTCAATGCCTGGGTCAGGAAGATCCCCTGGAGAAGGAAATGGCAACCTACTCTAATATTTTTTGTCTAGAAATCTCATGGACAGAGGATCCTAGCAGGCTTACAGTCCATGGGGTCGCACAACAGTCGGACATGATTTAGCAACTGAACAACAACAAATAAATGAAGTACAGGTGGTTCAGCGGTAAAGAATACACCTGCCAAGTAGGAGACGTGGGTTCGACCCCTGGTTCAGGAAGAGCCCCTGGAGAAGGAAATGGCAACCCACTCCAGTATTCTTGCCTGGAAAATCTTATGCACAGAGGAGCCTGGTGGGCTACAGTCCACGGGTTCACAAAACAGTTGGTTACAACTTAGTGACTAGACAATAAATGAAGTACAAACATTGAGAATCACCATATTGTTCATCTGTAACACATAATACTGTACAGCAACTATAATTCAATATTAAAAAACAAAACCCTTATTGGTTAAGAGCAAATTTGTTGTTGTTCAGTCGCTAACTTGTTATCTGATTCTTTCCAACTGCATGGACTACAGAAAGCCAGGATTTCCATTCTTCACTATCTCCCAGTTTGCTCAAATTCATGCCCATTGAGTTGGAGATACTATCTAACCATCTCATCCTGTGCCGCCCTCTTCTCCTTTTGCCTTCAATCTTTCCCAGGATAAGGATCTTTTCCAATGAGTTGGCTCTTCACATCAGGTGGCAAAAGTATTGGAGCTTCAGCATCAGTCCTTCCAATGAACATTTAGATTTAGAGTTGATTTCCTTAGGACTGACTGGTTTCATTTCCTTGCAGTGTATCCAAACTTCCTGAATCAGAAGGCAGGATCTGTCACTTTGTTTGCTATGTGACCTTGAACATGTTACTTAACCTCTTTTGGCCTCAGTTTCTTTATCCTAGTTGCCCCTTCCCTGTCTAGGAGACCCTACAAGATCAGCAAGTGGGTCCTAACAGGTTCCTTTCCAGTTACTGCTTCTGTTCTGGGACTCAGAGCAAGTGAGATTCTGTGTGTGCTCTTTAAGAGCGGAGTTTCTGTTTCCTCTGGCTCACCAATATTCAAATCCTGCTGGCTTTCAAAGCCACAAGTTTTGAGGGGTTGGCTTCCTGGTGCAGGACCCTCAGCTCAGGGGTCTGATGTGTGGCTTGGACCCTTTGCTCTTTAGGGAGAAATTCTGTGACTCTGATTATCCTCCAGTTTGTGGGTCACCTACCTGAGGGTGTACCTACATTATGTCTCTGCCCTCTCCTACCCTTTTTTCCCCCTTAATCTTTTGGCCACTCCGTGCAGCATGCGGGATCTTAGTTCCCTGACCAGGGATGGAATACACACCCCCTGCAGTGGAAGCCTGCCATCTTAACCACTGGATTGCCAGGGAAGTTCTACCCATCTTGTTTTGGTTCCTTCCTTGGATCTTTAGTTGTAAAAATATTTTCTGCTAAATTCAAGTGATTCTTATTGACAGCTGCTCTTCAAACAGTTGTAATTTTGCTGTGGTTAGAGAAGCTGAGTTCAGGGTTTTCCTATTCTGTCAACTTGGACACACCTTGTTCTTGCAAGGTCATTTTCAGAGTTCTGCACTGATATGCAAAGCAAGGACTACCTATATGTAGTTTTTTAAAATTTGTTTTAGTATCTGAAGTATTTGGAGAAAGGGTTTTAATCTCACAGTTTGCAATCCTGCTGTCTCTTGCCTAAATGCCCTAATTCTCCAAATGTCTTATAATTTGGGGTTTCAGTACTTGCACCCAAGCCCTGCATTTTGGACTCTTGTTGACTGTGAGGGCTACTCCATTTCTTCTAAGGGACTCTTGCCTTCAGTAGTAGATATAGTGGTCATCAGAATTAAATTTGCCATTCCAGTCCATTTTAGTTTACCGATTCCTAAAATGTGGATGATCACTCTTGCCATCTGCTGTTTGACCACTTTCAATTTACCTTGATTCATGAACCTAACATTCCAGGTTGCTATGCAGTATTGTACTTTACAGCATCGGACTCTACTTCCATCACCAGCCATACCCACAAGCGGGTGCTGTTTTCGCTTTGGCTCTGTCTCTTCATTCTTTCTGGAGTTATTTCTCCACTTTTCTCCAGTAGCATACTGGGCACCTACCAACCTGGGGAGTTCATCTTTCATGTAATATCTTTTTGCCTTTTCATACAGCTCATGAGTTCTCAAGGCAAGAGTACTGAAGCGGTTTGCCATTTCCTTCTCCAGAAGACCACATTCTGTCAGACCTCTCACCATGACCCATGTCAACTGCATGGTTCAAATACTCTTTTTTGAGTTTTTCTTTCAATTACTGAGGAACAATCTGTTTATATTTCCTTCCAGCTGGTGGAGTTGTCTGTTTTGCCATTCAATGCTATCACTGAATTTTTCTAAACTTAAAAAAAAAAAAAACAGAAAATTGGACATTTTCTATCCTGAGGCTTTGTTATTGTGTTCTTGCAAATTTAAAACTGTCATATCTTTTAACATTATGAAATATCGCTATTTATAATACTCTCTTACATTAAGGTCTACTATTAATATGCCCGATTTTACCTGTTTTCTTTCAGTTTGCACTTGCATGGTTTATCTATTCTCCATTCTCTTATTTGCAACCATTCAATATTCTTGTATTTTAGAAATCTGTCTGATAAGAAGTATGTAAGTGTCCTTTTTAATTCCTCTGATAAATCACTGTCTTTTAACTGTAGCAGATAGTACACTGAAATTTTATGTAATTAGTAATGTATCTGAGCTTATATCTATTTCAGTATTTGCTTTCTATTTGCCCTGTCCGTTATTGATTGTTCTCTTCTTTCATGCTTTTAGATTATTTTTTATTACTCCATAGATTATTTTTTATTACTCCATTTTTCTATTCTATTATCTGGGTTGGCAGTTACACGATCTTTTGCTTTACTTTTGAATATAACATGCATCACTGAATAATCAAACTCTGAAATAAATTAGCATTATATCTCTTTTGGGCAATGCTGCTACTGCTGCTACTGCTAAGTCGCTTCAGTCGTGTTCGACTCTGTGCGACCCCATAGATGGCAGCCTACCAGGCTCCCCTGTCCCTGGGATTCTCCAGGCAAGAACACTGAAGTAGGTTGCCATTTCCTTCTCCAATGCATGAAAGTGAAAAGTGAAAGGGAAGTCGCTCAATCATGTCAGACTCTTAGCAACCCCATGGACTGCAGCCTACGAGGCTCCTCCATCCATGGGATTTTCCAGGCAAGAGTACTGGAGTGGGGTGCCATTAGAACCTGAGAATATTTTAACTCCAAATACCCTTTTCCTAAATTTATCTTATTGCTATCATGTTTTGGCTTGGTAAGTGAGTGCCTCATGAGCTGATAGAAAATCAAAACACAGCCGTTTTGAAGTGTCTTCTCTTACTCTATGCAACAACAATGAATCATTTCTCAATCAGATTGTGACATGTGTCCGAAAGTGGATTTCATATTACAACCAGCCATGCGCAGCTCAGCGGCTGGACCAAGAAGAAGCTAGATAGCGCTTTCCAAAGCCAAACTTGCATCAAAAAAAAAGGGTCATGGCCACTCTTTGGTGGTCTGCTGCCCATCTGATCCACTACAGCTTTCTGAAGTGGAAAGCATCTCAGTGAAACCATCACATCTAAGAAGTATGCTCAGCAAAATCAATGAGATGTACTGAGAACAGCCACGCCTGAAGTTATTAATCAACAGAAAGGGCCCAATTCTTCTGCCCAACAAATGCTTCAGAAGTTGAATGAATGGGGTTACAAAGTTTTGCTTCATCTGCCATATTTCACTCACCTCTCACCAACCTCATCACTTCTTTAAGCATCTTGACAACTTTTTGCAGAGAAAGTGCCTCCACAAGGCAGAAAAATGCTTTTGAAGAGTTTGTTGAATGCAGAGACATGGATTTTTATGATACAGGAATCAACAAACTTACTTCTCATTAGCAAAAATGTGTTGATTATAATGATTCCTATTTTGATTAATAAAGATGTATTTGAACCCAGTTATGATGATTCAAAATTCACAGTCTGAAACCACAATTACTTTTGTACCAACCTAATATTTAATTCTCTATAGATATTTTAGAGACATTACTATCACTCTGGAATAGCTGATAGTCATTGGGCTTTTCACACAGTTACCCTTTCCTATAATTCTAAGCTTTCATCTGGGATTATTAATTTTCTTCAGGTAGATTATCTGTTTAGGATTGTCTTCAATTTTTCTAAAGACAGTGTTCTCAATTTCTTTTCATCTGACCTTTCTTCTAAAGGATATTTCACTGGGTAAAAAAACTGTATATTAACAGTTTTTCTTTCAGTACTTTAAAAATATTCCACTGTCAATCTCTTTAACAAGAGATGCTGGGAAAACTGGTCAACCACCTGTAAAAGAATGAAACTAGAATACTTTCTAACACCATACAAAGATAAATTCAAAATGGATTAAAGATCTAAATGTCAGACCAGAAACTATAAAACTCTTAGAGGAAAACATAGGCAGAACACTCTCTGACATAAATCACATCAAGATCCTCTATAAGCCACCTTCCAGAGTAATGGAAATAAAAATGAAAATAAACAAATGGGATCTAAGATCTAATTAAACTTAAAAGCTTTTGTACAATGAAGGAAACTATAAGCAAGGTGAAAAGGCAGCCTTCAGAATGGGAGAAAATAAGAGCAAACAAAGCAACTCACAAAGAATTAATTGCCAAAATATACAAGCAGCTCATGCAGCTTGATACCAGAAAAATAAATGACCCACTCAAAAATGGGCCAAAGAACTAAACAGACATTTCTCCAAAGATGACATACAGATGGCTAACAAACACATGAAAAGATGCTGAACATCACTCATTATCAGAGAAATGCAAATCAAAACCACAATGAGGTACCATCTCACACCGGTCAGAATGGCTGCCATCAAAAAGTCTACAAACAATAAATGCTGGAGAGGGTGTGGAGAAAAGGGAACCCTCTTACACTGTTGGTGGGAATGCAAACTAGTACAGCCACTATGGAAGACAGTGTGGAGATTCCTTAAAAAACTAGAAATAGAACTGCCATATGACCCCAGCAATCCTATTGCTGGGCACACACTGAAGAAACCAGAATTGAAAGAGACACATGTACCCCAGTGTTCACTGCAGCACTGTTTACTAGCTAGGACATGGAGGGAACCTAGATGTCCATCATCAGACAAATGGATAAGGAAGCTGTAGTACATATGCACAATGGACTATTACTTAGCTATAAAAAAGAATGCATTTGAGTCAGTTCTAATGATGTGGATGACACTGGAGCCTATTATACAGAGTAAAGTAAGTCAGAAAGAGAAACACCAATACAGGATATTAATGCATATATATGGAATTTAGAAAGATGGTAACAATAATCCTATATGCAAGACAGCAAAAGAGACACAGATGTAAGGAACAGACTTTTGGACTCTGTGGGAGAAGGTGAGGGTGGGGTGGGATAGCATTGAAACATGCATACTACCATATGTAAAACAGAAGACCAGTGCAAATTTGATGAACAAAGCAGGGCACCTAAAGCTGGTGCTTTGGGACAACCCAGAGGGGTGGGGTGGGGAAGGATGTGGGAGGAGGGGTTCAGGACTGTGAGACACATATGCACTCATGCCTGCTTCCTGTCGATGTACGGCAGAAACCACCACAATATTGTACAGCAGTTAGCTTGCAATTAAAACAAATATATTAATTAAAAGAAATATTCCACTGTCTCCTGTTTTCCAGTAGTTTTGTTGAGAAGTCAGTTAATATGGTATTACTGCTACTGTGAAGATAATCTCTACCTGCTTGATTTTTTGTCTTTGGTTTTCTATTACTTCTTAATAATGTACCTAGGTATAGTACTTTTGTATTATCCTGCTCATGACACATGGTGTGTCTTTAATTTGGGGACTGATGTCTCTCTGCCTTCTCTGGAACTCAAGCTATACAAATTTCAGTTCTTTTCACTGTATCCCATATGTTTCTTAGCTTTTGTTTTGCATTTTCTATCCCCTTCTCTTCTGAATATTGTTTTCATTCTGAATATTTTCTTCTGACTTGGGTTGCATTCCATTGAATCTTCAGTAATATCTCATTTGTCTCATTTTCATTAACTGCATTTTCTCTAGTTCTGCAATCTCCATTTGGTCCTTTAAGAGTTTTTAGTTCTTTTATAGAAATTCTCAAAACTGTGTCTTATCTCATTTAACATAGTTCACAGTTGTTTTAAAGACCAAACCTGTGAGTCTGTTTCTATTGCATACTGTTTTTTATGATTTTTTTCAACCATGTTGTCTTCAATCTTACTGCTACTAGCTCTTTTTACACCAGATATGAGCCAGATATCACCAAAAATTACAGAGATACTTTGAGGCCTAGCAACGATGTTATTTTTTTCTAAAAGACTTCCTTTTCTTTTTTTTTTTTTTCAGGTGGCAAGGGATATTATCAATCCCTGATTATGCTGTACCAACATCAAAGATTCAGATAATTCAGAGTCATGTTTCAGTTCTTTTTGGGAGTAGTTTATTTTGAGGGAGTCATCTTTAACTTCAAAGCCTGGATGTTCCTGAGCCACTCACCCTCAAGTCTGATGGGCCCTGAATTTCACTTTTTATTTCTCTTGCTCCATTAATTTGCTTCAAGCTCTGCTCAATTTTCAACCTCTCCTCACTTCTTCTAACATAGGGAGATACATCCAGCAAAAAGTAACCCCAAAACAGATTCACATCCCTGCATTCTTTCTTTTCCAGGTCTTTGCTCTACAATTCTACAGTGACACCAATTCATTTAAACAGATTTGATTATTGTCAAATTTTTGTCAAGATCTAGTATTTGTCCGGATTCTCCAGTTTTTCTCAGAAGTCTGATGCCACTACTGCAAACAAAACTCTCAATTAACTTGTTTACAATTAATTAAACATGTTCTGAGCACTAGTTTGGGTGCATCTCACTAGTCTGATAATGCTGTTGATTTTATGCAGTTTTTAATTTTAATTTTCAATCCCTCTTTATATCAGGAGTTAGTTGAAAATGTAGTTAAGAGAAATTCTTTACGCCCACATACTGTTATTTCTAATTTATGATGTGATTTATGCTTAATTTGTATGTATGCATTTATATGATGGACAGGGTTTGCAGTTCATGTTTATTAAAATGTTTTATGGGTCTTGAAAACATAGTATATTCCTGTTGGTTCATATATGAGTAATAGAAGCAGAAAAAAAATATATATATATATATACACTCAAACTTGTTCTTTGCTCTTTGTATCTTTTTTATCTCTCTTATTTTTGCCCTTGTTTTCTTAGAAATAATATATAATGTAATAATATTTATAAATACTAAGTAAATACATGTTATAGAATTCTCCAAAGATCTTAGCAGTATAATTGAAAAAATAAAGTCATTTAAGTAATGCAAAGATTTTTAAGGAATCTTTTTCAAAGCATTACTTCCTATGTATGGTTACTGAATCTTGAAAATTAGATATTAATAATTTAAGTAAGGGCTTCCTTGGTGGCTCAGTGGTAAAGAATCTACCTGTAACGTAGGAGAAGTGGGTTCAATCCTTGGGTAAGAAAGATTCCCTGGAGAAGGAAATGGCAACTCACTCCAGTATTCTTGCCTGGAAAATACTATCACAGAGTTGCCTGGCAGGCTACAGTCCATGGTGTTGCTAAAGAATCAGACACGACTTAGCAGCTAAACAGCTACAACAATTTAAGTAGGTTCAACAAACATTTGGGGGCTTCCCAAGTGGATCAGTGGCAAAGAACCTGCATGCCAATGCAGGAGATGAGGAGATGCAGTTCAATCCCTGGGTTGGGAAGATCCCTGAGGAGGAAATGTCAACCCACTCCAGTATTCTTGCTGAAAAATCCCACGGACAGAGTGTGGAGGGCTACAGCCCACAGGACTGCAAAGAGTCGGACACAACTGAGCACACATGCGCAAAACATTTGAAGAGCTATTATGTACAAGATAGTAAGAGAGTTCTGGTCCTAGGTGCATTTATTCAAATATACAACCAAGTCAAAATGTAAGAATGGTAGAAAAAAGAAAAAGGAGTAAGTTTCCTTGCATTTGGATGGTTTCACAGTAAGAGGAGAAATGAAATCACATAAATGTTTGTGAAAATAAATAGTGTTATTCTTATTAATAACAGTAGAACCACATTTCTCTGCATAGTTGCTTTGTCTGCAGTCACCATCAATTAGCTGATCTCTATTTTCTCGTGCAAGTGCTTAAAAAAAAAAGTCAATCTTATGGTTTATATTGCAGAATTGTTTTGCTGAGACCACACAGACCATGATTAGGAAGCTGGACAATCAGGAAGCAGATATGCTGATTCTAGGAACACACCTCTTTAGCTGAGATCCTGGGATCAGGAAGTACTGCCAGTGGTAACGCCTGCAGGAACACCCTGACTTAGCTTTGACAGAAGCAGTTGCAAGAATTATTGGCGCTAGGGCCACACTACACTTGTTAGATTCTCATCCACAAAAACAGATTCCCAGATAATGCTTTCCTCCTACTTATCTCCTGATTTAGGTCATTTACATGTGCTTATCATTAGCAGAACTCAATTCACATTCTGAACTAGATTTTGATTTTCCAGACTCTGCAGTACAAGAAGGTATACTATAATAAAGGAGGGTGGAACAGATGTTAAGTCAATCTACTATATCTGCCATAAACTGTTATTATAATTGTACAATATAATTAAATATGACCCAAAATGAACAAAAGTACAAAAGAGCTGGGTTTTTTTCTATGAAACATAAGCTGAATATGAAAGGCTCAATAAAGATGAGTTATTAAATAGCTGCTGTTGAATTAGAGGTAGGTAAAATAATTATAAAAAGTCAGAGGAATTATGAAATCAGAGGATCAAAAGGAGATCAAAAGGATCTCTAAGTTCTCACTCTTCTTCAAAGAAACTGAAACTGGAAGCTATAAAGAACGAATTATTCTCCATGCTTTATGTGTAAAAGACAACAAAGAACTATAATCAGTAGTCTTACTCAAAGTAAAGATCTTCAGTTCAGTTGCTCAGTCATGTCCGACTCTTTGCAACCCCATGAACCGCGGCATGCCAGGCCTCCCTGTCCATCACCAACTCCCGGAGTCCACCCAAACCCATGTCCATTGTGCCAGTGATGCCATCCAACCATCTCATCCTCCGTCGTCCCCTTCTCCTCCTGCCCTCAATCTTTCCCAGCATCAGGGTCTTTTCAAATGAGTCAGCTCTTTGCATCAGGTGGCCAAAGTATTGGAGTTTCAGCTTCAACATCAGTCCTTCCAATGAACACCCAGGACTGATCTCCTTTAGAATGGACTGGTTGGATCTCCTTGCAGTCCAAGGGACTCTCAAGAGTCTTCTCTTCATAGTTCAAAAGCATCAATTCTTCTGCACTCAGCTTAGGCATTATATAAAAAATGAAATAAGTGCACATTCATATTAAGTCAAAGTAAAAACTTTTAAAGTATGCATGTTGTACGCATTTTGTTGTCTTTCAATCTACAGACTGACTATTGATCTAGAAGGAAAGAGGATCTGTACTATATTTTATGCTAGGTACCATATGACTGAATTTAAAAAGTAACAGTGTTTCTGACTATAATATGGTACTTCACATTAAATTACTATGTATCTATGCCTTTTATTTATTTATTTTTATTATTTTTCTACCTTACCACTTGCAGTATTAGCTCAAAAGATATTTAAAAAGCATGTAGTATAATCATAAAAATATACAGACACTAAAAGTGAAATCCAGTCCCAATCCCTCATTTCACAGATTAAGAAATTGAGTTTTACCTCGTATGTTGCTGATGGGAATGCAAGTTGATACAGCCACTACAGAAAACAGTATGAAGATTCTTCAGAAAACTACAAACAGAATTACCATATGATCTATCTATCCCATTCCCGGCAATATGCCTGGTCAAAACTATTAACTCGAAAAGATACATGCACCTCTATGTTCATAGCTTCACTGTTTACAATAGCCAAAACATGGAAACAACCTAAATGTCCATCAACAGATGCATGGCTAAGGAAAATGTGGTACCTATACATAATGAGATGCTAATTGGAATACATACGAGGTAAAACTCAGTTTCTTAATCTATGAAATGAGGGATTGAGACTGGATTCTAGTTTTATTGTCTGTATATTTTTATGATTATACTACATGCTTTTTAAATATCTTCTGAACAATACTGCAAGTAGTAAGATAGAAAAGAATGAAATAATGCCATTTGCAGCAACATGGATGCAACTGGAGATTACACTACGTGTCAGAACAAGACAGACAAATACCATAAGACATCATTTATATGTGAAATCTAAAATATGGCACAAATGAATCTATCTACAAAACAGAAACAGACTCACAGACATAGAGAACAGACTTGTGGGTGCCAAGAGGGAGAAAGGCGGGATGTCCTGGGAGTTTGGGGTAGGTAGATGCAAACTACTACATTTAGAATGAATAAGCAACCCAATGTATGGCACAGGGAACTGTTTGCAAAATTCTGTGATAAATCATAATGGAAAAGAATATAAAAAAAGAATGTATATATGTTTATAACTGAGTCATCTGGCTGTACAGTAGAGACTGGCACAGCATTGTAAATCACCTATACTTCAAATTAAAAAAAAAAAAAGAAACTGAGCTCCAGACAGATTAAAGTACTAATACTAGGAAAATTACCCAGTCAGAAATTGCAGTTCTGAAACTTTAACCAATTATAACTAGGCAAGACAACTTTCTAAATCTTTCGAGTGGACAAAGATGAATCAAACAATTCTAACAGTTTGTTTTTGAACTGAATTTTTCATGGATAGTCAGATGCACCATTTCTTTTACACAATACTAAAAATAAAAATTGCTGCTTATTAATCTAATTAATCTTATTAATCTGCTATTCCCTACAGCTACATCTCAATTTTGTAGATCTTTAAAAATAGAGAAAGGAAGAGGGAATAGTGTTAGTGAATTTTAGAACTCTGTAAGAGAGAAGAGAGAGTAAGACAAACACAATCACAAAACATTCTAGACAACTGCCTTGTGCAACTCCCCTAAAGCCTCCCCTCGCCTTACAGACTTCATTCGTCGTTAAGTCCAGGCTCTCTGGGCAAAGGTACTGACATCACCACCATGGGGCAGTGTCTCCTGTGGGGATCAATACAGAGCAGTCTGGTAACTACAACTGCTGCTTCCCCTTCGGCTTCTACAGGGACTCATACATATCTTCTTCCCAGAAAAAAATGGAATTTTCAAATTCTGAAGTGCCACTGAGTACAATCCTTCAATAGTACACTCTCCTCTGTTTATAATCCCTGAAGAGCTCTCTACACCATCTGTAGTACAAGTTTAAATTCCCTGACTGTGCATATATTCAGCAGTGGCCACAGGACTGGAAAAAGTCAATTTTCATTTCAATCCCACAGAAAGGTAACTCCAAAGAATGTTCAAACTACTGCACAATTACACTCATCTCACAAGCTAGCAGAGTAATGCTCAAAATTCTCCAAGCCAGGCTTCAATAGTACCTGAACCGTGAACTTCCAGATGTTCAAGCTAGATTTAGAAAAGGCAGAGGAACCAGAGATCAAACTGCCAAGACCCGTTGGATCATCGAAATAGCGAGAGAGAGTTCCAGAAAAAACATCTACTTCTGCTTTATTGACTATGCCAAAGCCTTTGACTGTGTGGATCACAACAAACTGCAGAAAATTCTAAAAGAGATGGGAATACCTGACCACCTGACCTGCCTCCTGAGAAATTGGTATGCAGGTCAAGAAGCAATAGTTAGTGCCAGACATCGAACAACAAACTGGTTCCCAAACTGGGAAAGGAGTACCTCAAGGTTGTATACTGTCACCCTGCTTACTTAACTTATATGCAGAGTACATCATGCAAAATGCTAGGCTGCATGAAGCACAAGCAGGAATCAAGATTGCTGGGAGAAATATCAATAACCTCAGATATGCAGATGATAACACCCTTATAGCAGAAAGTGAAGAGGAACTAAAAAGCCTCTTGATGAAAGTGAAAGAGGAGAGTGAAAAAGTTGGCTTAAAGCTCAACATTCAGAAAACGAAGATCATGGCATCCGGTCCCATCACTTCATGGCAAATAGATGGGGAAACAGTGGAAAAACTGTTTATTTTGCTCCAAAATCACTGCAAATGGTGACCACAGCCATGAAATTAAAAGACTTGGTCCTTGGAAGAAGAGTTATGAGCAATCTAGACAGCATATTAAAAAGCAGAGACATTACTTTCCCAACAAAGGTCTGTGTAGTCAAAGCTATGGTCTTTCCAGCAGTCATGTTTGGATGTGAGAGTTGGATAAAGAAAGCTGAGTGCCGAAGAATTGAGGCTTTTCAACTATGGTATTGGAGAAGACTCTTGAGAGTCCCTTGGACAGCAAGGAGATCCAACCAGTCAATCCTACAGGAGATCAGTCCTGAATATTCATTGCAAGGACTGATCCTGAAGCTGAAACTCTAATACTTTGGCCACTTGATGTGAAGAACTGACTCATTTGAAAAGACACTGATGCTGAGAAATACTGAAGGCAGGAGGAGAAGGGGACGACAGACGATGAGATGGTTGGATGGCATCATTGACTTGATAGACCTGAGTTTGAGCAGGTTCCAGGAGTTGGTGATGGACAGGGAGGCCTGGCGTGTTGCAGTCCCTGGGGTCGCAAAGAGTTGGACACAACTGAGTGACTGAACTGAACTGAAATGAGCATGCAAGGTCTTATACTATCTGGTCTCTGCCCACTATTTCAGTCTTGTGCATAATTCCCTATATAAATATGCTGGGATATGGCCACTGTAAATGATCTGTACTTTAATAAACATACAGATTTTCATTTGATGAACTCCTGCTCATTCTTAAAGGATCTGCTCAATTTTCATCCTCTCACTTAAGGCTTTTCAAACCAGAGTGATGTCATCAACAATTATAACTGGAAGTGTTATAGTTACATTGTCTGCTGTGCTCAGACTTAAGTAATCCTTGACAATAGCTCATGATCTGGGGAATAGCATAGGATATTCTTTACATAGAGACATTTATAATTAGACTAAAGTTTTGCATATTTCTCAAGGATAGCCTTATCATAGACTGACTGACATCAAGTACTCTGACAAATAGAAGTACTGACCATTATTTAAACCAACCAAAGTACCAAGAATGGGTACCTTCAGGATTTGACTAAAGAACAGAGAATCAGCTTTTTGGTTAAAAGAGTAGGAGCAGCAGCTATATGAGAGGGGTGCTACTACTGAGAGGGACCACATAGTCTGTATAAGACAACTAATAAAAGCATCATATCCTCAGAGATGGTCCCAATGTTTCCTAATTTTAGTTGTATTCCATGTTCCTCCTTATCATGCAGGTTAGGTTCCTCCTTAGAATGACCTGTTTCTATTTCTTGAAGCAAAAAGAGCCAAATGTGTTCCCATATGTAGGTGCTTATGATCCTAACATTTGCAATCATCCACCCCAAAATATTATTTGAACATTTAATACATATCAAGCACTTTCAATGTTTGGTGTACTATGGTAAACAGAATAGACAAAGGCCGCTGCTCATGAAGGATACATTTTAGTAGAAAAATGATAGGCAAATAAATAATTTCAGGTAGCAATAGGTATCACAAATAAAACTGGCTAATAGAAAAATGAAAGTTGGGAGGAGGAGTACTACTGGATAATGTGGTCAAAGAATGCCTTCCTGATCGAAGAGAAGAAGACAGTCCTGTGTAGGTCTGGAGAAGAACATTCCAGGCAGAAGAAATACTGATAGGCAAAAGGGCTTCTAGTAGAAACTGATTTGCCAGTTTTAGGCTTCCCTGATAGCTAGGTTGGTAAAGAATCCGCCTGCAATAATGCAGGAGACCCCGGTTCAATTCCTGGGTCAGGAAGATCTGTTGGAAAAAGGATAGGCTACCCACTCCAGTATTCTTGGGCTTCCCCTGTGGCTCAGCTGGTAAAGATTCCGCCTGCAATGCAGGAGACCTGGGTTTGATCCCTGGGTTGGGAAGATCCCCTGGAGAAGGGAAAGGCTACCCACTCCAGTATTCTGGCCTGGAGAATTCCACGGGCTGTATAGTCAGTCCATGGGGTCACAAAGAGTCGGACACGACTGAGCAACTTTCACATTCATGTGCCAGTTTTAAGGAAGCCAGTAAGATGACCAGTGTGACTCAGTTCAGTTCAGTCGGTCAGTCATGTCCGACTCTTTGCAACCCCATGAACTGTGGCACGGCAGGCCTCCCTGTTCATCACCATCTCCCGGAGTTCACTCACACTTACGTCCATCGAGTCAGTGATGCCATCCAGCCATCTCATCCTCAGTCATCCCCTTCTCCTCCTGCCCCCAATCCCTCCCAGCATCAGAGTCTTTTCTAATGAGTCAACTCTTCGCATGAGGTGGCCAAAGTACTGGAGTTTCAGCTTTAGCATCATTCCTTCCAAAGAACACTCAGGGTTGATCTCCTTCAGAAGGGACTGGTTGGATCTCCTTGCAGTTCAAGGGACTCTCAAGAGTCTTCTCCAACACCACACTTCAAAAGCATCAATTCTTCGGCGCTCAGCCTTCTTCACAGTCCAACTCTCACATCCATACATGACCACAGGAAAAACCATAGCCTTGACTAGACGGACTTTAGTCGGCAAAGTAATGTCTCTGCTTTTGAATATACTATCTAGGTTGGTCATAACTTTTCTTCCAAGGAGTAAGCGTCTTTTTATTTCATGGCTGCAATCACCATCTGCAGTGATTTTGGAGCCCAGAAAAATACAGTCTGACACTGTTTCCACTGTTTCTCCATCTATCTCCCATGAAGTGATGGGACTGGATGCCATGATCTTCGTTTTCTGAATATTGAGCTTTAAGCCAACTTTTTCACTCTCCACTTTCACTTTCATCAAGAGGCTTTTTAGTTCCTCTTCACTTTCTGCCATAAGGGTGGTGTCATCTGCATATCTGAGGTTATTGATATTTCTCCCAGCAATCTTGATTCCAGCTTGTGTTTCTTCCAGCCCAGCCTTTCTCATGATGTACTCTGCATAGAAATTAAATAAGTAGGGTGACAATATACAGTCTTGACGTACTCCTTTTCCTATTTGGAACCAGTCTGTTGTTCCATGTCCAGTTCTAACTGTTGCTTCCTAACCTGCATAGAGATTTCTCAAGAGGCAGGTTAGGTGGTCTGGTATTCCCATCTCTTTCAGAATTTTCTACAGTTTCTTGTGATCCACACAGTCAAAGGCTTTGGCATAGTCAATAAAGCACAAATAGATGTTTTTCTGGAACTCTCTTGCTTTTTCCATGATCCAGCGGATGTTGGCAATTTGATTTCTGGTTCCTCTGCCTTTTCTAAAACCAGCTTGAACATCAGGGAGTTCACGGTTCACGTATTGCTGAAGCCTGGCTTGGAGAATTTTGAGCGTTACTTTACTAGCATGTGAGATGAGTGCAACTGTGCGGTAGTTTGAGCATTCTTTGTCATTTCCTTTCTTTGGGATTGCAATGAAAACTGGCCTTTTCCAGTCCTGTGGCCACTGCTGAGTTTTCCCAATTTGCTGGCATATTGAGTGCAGTACTTTCACAGCATCATCTTTCAGGATTTGAAATAGCTCAACTGGAATTCCATCACCTCCACTAGCTTTGTTCGTAGTGATGCTTTCTAAGGCCCACTTGACTTCACATTCCAAGATGTCTGGCTCTAGATTAGTGATCACATCATCATGATTATCTGGGTCATGAAGATCTTTTTTGTACAGTTCTTCCGCGTATTCTTGTCACCTCTTCTTAATATCTTCTGCTTCTGTTAGGTACATACCATTTCTGTCCTTTATCAAGCCCATCTTTGCATGAAATGTTCCCTTGGTATCTCTAATTTTCTTGAAGAGATCTCTAGTCTTTCCCATTCTGTTCTTTTCCTCTATTTCTTTGCATTGATTACTGAGGAAGGCTTTCTTCTCTCTCCTTGCTATTCTTTGGAACTCTGCATTCAGATGCTTATATCTTTCCTTTTCTCCTTTGCTTTTCGCCTCTCTTCTTTTCACAGCTATTTGTAAGGCCTCCCCAGACAGCCATTTTGCTTTTTTGCATTTCTTTTCCATGGCGATGGTCTTGATCCCTGTCTCCTGTACAATGTCACGAACCTCCATCCATAGTTCATCAGGCACTCTATCTATCAGATCTAGGCCCTTAAATCTATTTCTCACTTCCACTGTATAATCCTAAGGGATTTGATTTAGGTCATACCTGAATGGTCTAGCGGTTTTCCCTACTTTCTTCAATTTAAGTCTGAATTTGGTAATAAGGAGTTCATGATCTGAGTCACAGTCAGTTCCTGGTCTTGTTTTTGTTGACTGTATAGAGCTTCTCCATCTTTGGCTGCAAAGAATATAATCAATCTGATTTTGGTATTGACCATCTGTAGAGTCTTGTGTAGAGTCTTCTCTTGTGTTGTTGGAAGAGGGTGTTTGCTATGGCCAGTGCATTTTCTTGGCAAAACTCTATTAGTCTTTGCCCTGCTTCATTCCACATTCCAAGGCCAAATTTGCCTGTTACTCCAGGTGTTTCTTGACTTCCTACTTTTGCATTCCAGTCCCCTATCATGAAAAGGACATCTTTTTTGGGTGTTAGTTCTAAAAGGTCATGTAGGTCTTCATAAAACTGTTCTACTTCAGTTTCTTCAGTGTTATTGGTTGGGGCATAGTCTTGCATAACTGTGATATTGAATGGTTTGCCTTGGAGACGAACAGAGATCATTCTGTCGTTTTTGAGATTGCATCTAAGTACTGCATTTCAGACTCTTTTGTTGACCATGATGGCTACTCCATTTCTTCTGAGGGATTCCTGCCCACAGTAGTAGATATAATGGTCATCTGAGTTAAATTCACCCATTCCAGTCCATTTTAGTTCACTGATTCCTAGAATGTCGACGTTCACCCTTGCCATCTCATTTGACCACTTCCAATTTGCCTTGATTCATCTTAAGGAAGCCAGTAAGATGACCAGTGTGACTGGAGACTAGTAATTATGGGGGGTGTGGTAAGAGACATATATATACAGAAATATACAAACACAGACTTATCATAAACAGAGACATATACAGAAATTAGGATACCTCTGAGTTTATATGAGAGGTATACCTCTGAGATTATTAGAAAGAAAAACATTAAACTTTAAGTAAAGAGGATGGTTTTCCTCACAGTATATAGATATAAATTAGCACTAGAAGAGCAGTGTTTACCATGGAATTCCAGAGATATCTTTTCTTTGATTGGAAAAGAGAGCAAATGTATTCATCTTCTGCTATTAAATAAAGTTTTTGAGTACAGAATAACATTTTTGGACAAGTACTGAAAAATAGTGGCTTCATTTTTTTTTTTTAATAAATATATACAAGAACTCTTTTCTCCCAAATTTCAAATATATAACATCTAGTACTTTGTGTTCATAGGCTATTATCAACACACACTAATGATATACTTCTCAACCTGGGGACCTGGCAAAGAGACTGGGAATGCCCAGAGAATCTAATTTGGAAAGACAGCAGGATTTGATAACAGAACTTCCACAGGACTGAGGGAAACAAACTCTTGGAGGGCAAAAACAAAATCTTGTGCATACCAGGACCCAGGGGAGAGGAGCAGCGACCCCACAGGAGACTGAGCAAGACTTGCCTATGAGTGTTTGAGGGTCTCCTGGAGAGGTGTGGGTCAGCAGTGGCTTTCTGTGGTGATAGTGGCAGTGGCAGCCGCAGTCCTGAAAGGTGCATGTTGGTATAAGTTCTTTTGGAGGCTGCCAGTGGCCTTACCGGAGAAGGCAATGGCACCCCACTCCAGTCCTCTTGCCTGGAAAATCCCATGGACGGAGGAGCCTGGTGGGCTGCAGTCCATGGGGTCGCTAAGAGTCAGACACGACTGAGTGACTTTACTTTCACTTTTCACTTTCATGCACTGGAGAAGGCAATGGCAACCCACTCCAGTACTCTTGCCTGGAAAATCCCATGGACGGAGGAGCCTGGTGGGCTGCAGTCCATGGGGTCGCTAAGAGTCAGACATGACTGAGCGACTTTACTTTCACTTTTCACTTTCATGCACTGGAGAAGGAAATGGCACCCCACTCCAGTGTTCTTGCCTGGAGAATCCCAGGGACAGGGGAGCCTGGTAGGCTGCCGTCTACGGAGTCGCACAGAGTCGGACACGACTGAAGCGACTTAGCAGCAGCAGCAACAGTGGCCTTACCAGTAGCCTTACCGGGCTTCCCTTGTGGCTCAGCTGGTAAAGAATACATCTGCAATGTGGCAGACCTGGGTTCCATCCCTGGGTTAGGAAGATCCTCTGGAGAAGGGAAAGGCTACCCACTCTAGTATTCTGGCCTGGAGAATTCCATGGATTGTATAGTCCATGGGGTTGCAAAGAGTCGGACATGACTGAGCAACTTTCACTTTCATGCGAGTAGCCTTATCATAGAGCATGCAACTCTACAACTGGGTCACCTCAGGCCAAACAACTAACAGGGAGGAAGCACAGCCCATGCATCAACAGACAATTGGATTAAAGATTTACTGAGCATGGCTCTGCCCACCAGAGCCAGACCCAGTTTTCCCCACAGCCAGTCCCTCCCATCAGGAAGCAAGATTTATAATCCCACAGCCAAGAGAATGAAAATCACAATCACAGAAAGCTAATCAAAATGACCTCATGGGTCTCAGCTTTGTGTAACTCAAGCAAAATATGAGTCACATCTTGCAGGGCTACTGAAGATGGACGGGTCATGGTGGAGAGTTCTCACAAAATGTGGCCCATTGGAGAAGGGGATGGCAAACCACTTCAGTATTCTTGCCTTGAGAACTTGATGAACACAATCAAAAGGCAAAAAGATATGACACCGGAAGATGAGCCCCCAAGGTTGGTAGGTGTCCAAAGGCTACTGGGGAAGAGCAGAGAAACAGTTCCAGAAAGAATGAAGAGGCTGACCTAAGTGGAAATGTTGCTCAGCTGTGGATGCATCTGGTGGTGAAAGTAAAGTCCGAAGCTGTAAAGAACAATACTACATAGGAACCTGGAATGTGAGGTCCATGAATCAAGGTAAATTGGAAGCGGTCAAACAGGAGATGGCAAGAGTGAACATCGACATTTTAGCAATCAGTGAACTAAAATGGATGGGAACGTGCAAATTTAATTCAGATGACCATATAAGTATATTATAACTACCACTGTGGGTAAGAACGCCTTAGAACAAATGGAGTAGCCCTCAGAGTCAATAAAGAGTCTGAAATGCAGTACCTGGGAGCAATCTCAAAAATGACAGAATGATCTCAGTTCATTTCCATTCAACATCACAGTAATCCAAGTTTATGCCCCAACCACGAATGCTGAAGAAGCTGAAGTCGAAACGTTCTATGAAGACCTACAAAACCTTCTAGAATTAACACCCAAAAAAGTCATTTTCATCAGAGGCGATGGTAAAGTAAAAGTAGGAAGTCAAGAGATGGCTGGAATAACAGGCAAGTTTCACCTTGGAATACAAAATGAAACAGGACAAAGACTAACAGAGTTTTGCCAGGAGAACGCACCAGTCATAGCAAATACCCTATTCCAACAACACCAGAGATGACTCTACACATGAACATCACCAGATGGTCAATACAGAAATCAGATTGATTATATTCTTCGTGGTCGAAGATGGAGAAGCTCAATACAGTCAGCAAACACTTCTGGGAGCTGACTGTGGGGCTCAGACCATGAGCTTCTTATTGCAAAATTCAGGCTTAAATTGAAGAGAGCAGGGAAAACCACTAGGCCATTCAGGTATGGCCTAAATCAAATCCCTTATGATTATACAGTGGAGGTGACAAATAGATTCAAGGGATTAGATCTGGTAGACAGAGTGCCTGAAGAACTATGGATGGAGGTTCATAACTCTGTATGAGAGGTGGTGACCAAAACCATCCCCCAAAAAAAGAAATGCACAAAGGCAAAGTAGCTGTCTGAAGAGGCCTTACAACTAGTTGAGATTAGAAAAGAAAGCAAAGGCAAAGGAGAAAGGGAAAAAGATACCAAACTGAATGTAGAGTTCCAGAGAATAGCAGAGAAAGAAAAGCCTTCTTAAGTGAACAGTGCAAAGAAATAAGAGGAAAACAATAGAATGGCAAAGACTACAGATCACTTCAAGAAAATTAGATACCAAGGAAACATTTCATGCAAAGATGGACACAACAAAGGACAGAAACAGTGAGCAGAAGAGATTAAGAAGAGGTGGCGCAAACATACAGAAAAACTACTAAAAAAAAAAAGAAAAAAGGTCTTAATGACCCAGATAACTGCAATCGTGTGATCACTCACTTAAAGCCAGACATCCTGGAGTGTGAAGGCAAGTGGGCTTTAGGAAGCATTACTATGAACAAACCTAGTAGAGGTGACAGAATGCCAGCTAAGCTATTTAAAACCCTAAAAGATGATGCTGTTAAAGCGGTGCACCCATTAAGTCAGCAAATTTGGAAAACTCATCAGTGGCCACAGTACTGGAAAAGGTGAGCTTTCATTCCAATCCCAAAGAAAGGCAATGCCAAAGAATGTTCAAACTACCATAGAACTGCACTCATTTCACATGCTAGCAAGATTATGCTCATAATACTTCAAGCTAGGCTTCAGTATTACGTGAACCAAAACCTTCCAGACGTACAAGCTAGATTTAGAAAAGGCAGAGGAACAAGAGATCAAATTGTCAGCATCCGCTGGATCATAGAAAAATCAAGGCAATTCCAAAAAACATCTACTTCTGCTTCACTGACTACATTAAAGCCTTTGACTGTGTGGATTACAACCAATTGGAAAATTCTTAAGAGATGGGGATACCAGACCACCTTACCTGTCTCCTGAGAAGCCTGTATGCAGAACAAGAAGCAACAGTTAAAACCGGACATGGAACAACGGACTGGTTCCAAATTGGGAAAGGAGTACATTAAGACTGTATACTGTCACTTGGCTTCTTTAATGTATATGCAGAGCACATCATGTGAAATGCTGGGCTGGATGGCTCAGAAGCTGGAATCAAGATTGTTGGGAGAAATTATCAACAACCTCAGATATGTCACTCTAATTGCAGAAAGTGAAGAGGAACTAAAGAGCCTACTGCTGATGGAGGTGAAAGAGAAGAGTGAAAAAGCTGGCTTAAAACTCAACATTCAAAAAACTATGATCATGGCATTCAGTCTCATCACTTCATGGCAAATAGGGGGAAAAACTGGAAGCAGTGACTGATTTTATTTTCTTGGGCTCCAAAATCACTGCAGACAATGACTGCAGCCATGAAATTAAAAGACGCTTGCTCCTTGGAAGGAAAGCTATGACAAACCTAGACATTGTATTAAAAAGCAGAGATAACACTTCGCTGACTAAGGTCTGTATAGTCAAAGCTATGGTTTCTCTAGTAGTCATGTATGGATGTGACAGCTCGACCATAGAGAAGGCTGAGCACCAAAGAATTGATGCTATCGAGTTATGGTGCTAGAGAAGACTCTTGAGAGTCCCCTGGACAGCAAGGAGATCAAACTAGCCCATCCTAAAGAAAATCAACCCTGAATATTCAATGGAAAGACTGATGCGGAAGGTGAAGTTCCAATACTCTGGCTACTTGATGCAAAGATCCCATTCACTGGAAAAGACCCTGATGCTGGAAAAGACTGAGGGCAGGAGAAGCTGGAGACAGAGGATGAGATGGCTCGATAGCATCACTTGACTCGATGGACATGAGTCTGAACAAACTCTGGGAGATGGTGAAGGATGGAAAAGTCTGACGTGCTATAGTCCATGGGCTTGCAAAGAGAAGGACATGACTTATCAACTGAACAACAACAACAATTTAGTAAGTACTCAATAAATATTTATGAATTATTGGATGCATGTTTTATTATTTCACCAAATATTAAATCTGAAGGTAAGTGACTCCAGATTTGTTTCAGCAGTTCAATAATGTAATTTAAGGACAAAAGGTTTCCCCATCTTTCCCTTCTTCCCATCTCCTTGCATTAAACAGCTACAGCAGCTTCAACATAACACTTTCTAAAATGCTGCAGTACATGGGGTTGCAAAGAGTCAGACACAACTGAGCTGAACTGAAAATGACAAGGAACTGAAAGGAGGTAAGTTTTCTTCTTGCCAGTCTCTCTTATCAGCAAGAAAAATCTTCCCAGTGGCACTACTACAGACTGTCCCTTACTTCACTGGATAAAAGTGAATCTCATGTTTATACTTAAACCAATCCCTGACAAAAAGAAATGTGCACTAGCTTATAATCAAAGATTTATCGCCTGAGATTGTGGAAGAAGCTCATATCCTCTGAGCGCAATGAAACTGGAAAAAAAATCAGGGTTATATGAACTATGAAAGAAGGGAAAATAGCTCTTATAGAGGCAATGATTGTCTTTCAAACCCTCAATAATAAAATAAAAATAATAACAATAAAAAGTAGTACTTACTTAGTGCCAGACAGTGCTGTACATATATTTACTCACTATATAACCCAATTTCCTTCCTTTGGCAAGTTATGAGAAGGAAATATGATATTAAAGAAAATAAGACAAAAACAAAATAAAAACTAGTATATTCTCAACATGAACTGAATTTCAAGGAATAGACTAAAAATGAAGATGATATAACAAATATTTTTTTCACCTTTCCTAAGTCTCATAAAATGACTTCATTATTTTCTATTTGTAATCAATTCCTAGGTAATATTCAGCTATATAGAATGTAGTAGAATGTTTCCCTGACCCAAAAATGTGGAACTGCTACTACTGTATAATCCAAGCCACTGCTAGCTTCCATTATTCAGACTTGATCATATCTAAAATATTTTCCTTAAAAATGATAAACTCTTTCTGATTTTGCAGTCCTTAACAGCAATGCTTATTTAAAAGCAGGATACTACCCTAAAGACAGAGAATTTACTTTAAAACCTGATAACATTTCAAGTTATTTAAAGTGCCTTTTAACAAGCTCAGGATCCATTTTTTCTCATTTCCCTATTATATTCAGAATAAATACATTCATGAGCCATGACTGCAGCACTATTAAAAAGGTAAAGGCAGATTTTTAGAGGACTGGTTTCAAAAGACCTGGACATACAAGGAAGAGCACAGAGTCAAATAAAGGAAACGACTAAATCATTGGCTAATTCATGTAACACCGTATTATCCCCAAAACATTAAAATACAAACTTCACTTACATACACTGCTGATTCAAAAATCTTAGTAATACTCTTTACTAGGAAGATCATAGGCTGTCTCACAATTATTTTGAAAAAGAATAGTGCATCATAAAAAAATTAGAAAACTTTTCATGGAGAAAACCAGAAATATGTGAGAAAAATGGAAAAACTAGTTAAGAGATTTACATAGAAGAATGCAAACAAAGGAATGCCAAACTTTAAAAAGATTTCTTAATTTTTTTGGTTTAGTTTTATGTCAACAACAAAAGTTCTATCAGATCTCAGTCCAGTTACATAACCTTCAAAATTAAACTTGGAATAGAATAAAACCCTTAACATTTTAAAAAGAAAACATAAGGGAAGATCTTTATGACCACAGGCTGAAAGGATTTGTTAGAGACACAAAGATCAACAACCATAAGAGAAAAGATAAGATATATTCAACTACCTCAAAATTAAAAAAAAATAAAATTTTGTTGATCAAACATATTACAACCTAGGCACAAGAATCTGAAATGTACCTACTGTCTAACACAATGAATGGGCCACTGGCACTCACTGTTCATTCACATCCCTTTCCATATTCTAGCATCTTTTACAGTAACTAAAATTCTAAAACTGTATTTCCCAAATCTTCTTGCAGCTGGTGTGATGTATGGGATTCGTTTCAGCAGTGAGAGGCACCTGAGGGGGATATGGAAGGTGGAACTGAGCTGGGAATATTTTCCTTCAGGTATGATAGATGGCAAGCAAAACTGGTAGACTTGAGTGTTCTTGAAATCAGCAACCCATACTCCACTTTCCAGTGTCAAGTTTTCAGCTTCATGGAAATGATGCTGTAGTGGTGGCTACAGCAGCATAAATTCCTGACCACAGCATCTCAGCCTCTGTGGTGTGACTCTAAAACCAATGATCTTACCTACATTTTAACGGAAAGTGACTAAGTCTCTACTTGTTTGAAATGCCTACAATGGTTATGGTTAACACTGACTGGCACACCAACAAAAACCGACAATACAGATTATATAAATTTACTAAGGGAAAGATGAATAGAAAATGGGGAAAAGAAATGAATGTGCATTTCATGAGAAATCACATGGGTAAGCGAATACATGAAAAATGGTTGAACATATTGGTATTCAGAAAATGAAAATTAAAAACACAATGAAATACTATTTAGGACTCAAAATAATAAAAATTAAGAAACCTGGTAAGGGCAAGTGTTGATAAAAGATACAGATCAATAAAAATTCACAAATATCACTTGTGGGATGAAAATTGGTATAGCCACTTTGGAAATTAAGCTGGCAATATATTGCATAATTGAATACCACATGGCCTATAACCCAGAAATTTCATCCCTTGAAATTATTCTATTTACGCATGATACTTAGTGAAAAACAGTGTGTCTCAGAAGACTAAATAATACTGTTTTATATGCGTTTTAAAAAATACATAAAAATAGTATATCCTTAGGTATAGATGTATTGATAAAAATTTTTAAAGCTAGGGAATGATAAAATTTCAAGACAGTATTAACTGCTGGCAGAGGGAAAGAGAGGGATGACGTAGGGAAAGAAAACATGGATAGGTGCACCAGTGCTGATAACATTTTAGCTCTTAACTGGATGGTGGGCTGACAGGCTTTCTTTCTATTGGTATGTTTCCTAATGTATTTATATATTACATGCTATTCTACTACTAATGATTACTAAACATTTATAAAGTGTTTATTATATACCCTATTTTAAGCATTTACTTTGTCCTTTATAGTCAGCTCTATGAAACAGGTTCTGCTATTATCTCCCATTTATAGATGAGGAAACTGAAGCACAAAGAGGTTAAGTAACTGTCCAAGGTCACATACCTAGAAACCAATGGAGCCAGGAGTCAAAGAGGACATCAGGCCCCAGAGTCCACATTCAAAACCAGTATACTACATGAATAAAGTACCAAGTAACAATAAAAGTTACCTAAGACAAAAATAAAATAACAGTTAATTGATCTACCTTTCATTTTCCTTGATGACATTTTCAAATTGTAGTTTCATCTCAGCCATCTGTTTCTGAAAGAATAAAATATAGCTGTAGGAAAACATCTTCAAGATAATTAGAGCTATATTAAGTATTAATAGTTCATTCATATGCATGTAATCTGTGACAAGAGCCTATAGATAAGAAATAATTATTCACTTCTAACAATAAATATTAGATATTTTAATGACATACAGAACATTCTGAATAGAAATAAATAAAACTTTCTTATATATGAAGAAATATTTATAAATAATTTGTATGATTTCTAGATGTTTATAGTAAAAGATATTCCTCAATATGTCACTGTAAGAAATACTAGATGATCCCTAGACCTTGACTGTATGTCTTGTTTCATCCTACTTTAGGTGGAAGTCCATGTAAGTGTGCTTAAATTTTGAAAAGTAAAATGTTAATGGTGAAAAAAAGCAAATAAAGATCTTCTTTAGCAATAATTCATTCAGTCTCTGATTGACCTCTTTTATTAGTTGTTTAATCTCTGCAAATACAAGGTTGCTACAGTAAATCAATGTGGTTACTAACACATACAGTAGTAGGAAATACAGTTTTAAAAAAAATCACTAACTAAGATACCAGTAAGAATAAAATACACATTGAAAAGGGAATGAAATGAAGGTATTTTTAATTTTTTCTGAGGGGTTAAAGGGATTGTAAGAGTACAACAGAAAAGGAAGGACATTTCGAGCAGGGTGAAAGTAAAAGCAAAGAAGCAAAAAATATTAGACAACACAGGCATAGTTGTCAGTTCTCAATTAGAGTAAATGAGCAAATGGAGATCAGGAAGGTGGCCATGTAAAACCATACTTAAAACAAAACTGCAATCAACTCATGATCTGCCCATTAGTCCTGCTTGGGTACCCTAGGCTAAAGGAGAAGTGCCAAGCCTGGAGTGAACCTGGCAAGGGAAGGCTGGAACAGGCAGAGCTCCAAGCCTTTCTCTCTTCCTGTCAACCAGAGAAGCTCAAGGCAGCTTGGTCTAGGAAATCAGTAACGGCCAATTATAACTACAAAGTTGGCTTGAAAGGTGAACCTTTCCCAGCTCCCTGCTGTGCCTGAATCACAATTAAATCAAAATGAATGAATTCACTACCAGATAATTGAGAACTGACCATACATGGAGCGATGCAATGAGAGGTAAAATTGGAAAGGCAGGTGGCAGGTCTTGAATGTCATGCTAACTAAGAGGTTTGGACTTTATTGTAGGAATTATTCCTGCTTTGTATTTTTTTTTTTAGATTGATCTTTAAAATTTTCAAAAATGTCAGTGTATCTTGAAAAAGATTATTCAAATAATTAGGTGGGATATATGCATTAATACGAATTCAGGGTAAATTGTTACAGTAACACGAAAGATTTTTTACTGTAAAATATTTCAAAATATTTAAGAGTTGGAAGGAAAAAAATTCAGCTGTATCTTTCTTATCAACAAAATTTCCCCAATTATGTACATTTCCTGGAAGAAAATCTTTCATATAGAGAATTATTATGAAAATTTTCCTGCTTTTGAGATACACTATTTTTTGACTGGGTCAGTAAGATAAACCATAAGAACTATTGCTAATCAATAATATCTATGTGAGCAAGTGTTAGAAGTAGCTGTCAACATCTTTTTTTCCTCCCTAAAAGTAGCAACTATTCTTATCACAGACCACTGGGCGTTCTGCTACACCTACCTCTTTTTTGAAATTAATCCAGTAATCATTTTTTTAGATGGAGAATGACAAATGGAAAAGTGAAGTTAAATATGTTAGTAAACTAGCTGATTAAAGAGATAAATGAATCAGATTGATTATAGAAAAAATTAAAATTTTAAGTTTAATTTCAAGAAACTAGATATTCCATCTTATAACTAACAAACCACAGGTCATTATAGTAATTTTGAGAGAGTGAATTCAGCAGGAACTTTAGGCTCACTATCCTAAAAATTGGAGAAGGAAATGGCAACCCACTCCAGTATTCCTGCCTGGAGAATCCCACGGACAGAGAAGCCTGGCAGGCTACAGTCCATGGGGTCGCAAGAGTCAGACATGACTTAGCGACTAAAGAGAGAGAGAGATCCTAAAAATAAAAGCAAAATGTCATCTGCGCAAAAGAGAGCTTTCTGTTACTGTCAGTTAAAAACAGGTCTATAGCCAGGAAAAAAAAAAAAAAAACAACTCAATCAAAAATGGGTAGAAGACCTAAACAGACATTTCTCCAAAAAAGACATACAGATGGCCAACAGGCACATGAAAAGATGCTCAATATCACTAATTACTGGAGAAATGCAATTCAAAACCACAATGAGTATCACCTCAGACTACTCAGAACAGTCATCATAAAAATGTCAACAAATAATAAATGCTGGAGAGGGTGTGGAGAAAAGAGAACCTTCCTACACTGTTAGTGGGAGTGTAAATTGGTGCAATCACTACAGAAAACAGTATAGAGCTTCCTTAAAAAATGGAAAGCAGAATTACCATGTGATTCAACAATCCCATTCTTGGGCATAGTCTAAAAAATACTAATTCTAAAACTGTAATTCAAGAAGATACATGCATCCCAATGTTCATAGCAGCACAATCTGCAACAGCCAAGACTTGGGAGCAACCTAAGTATCAACACATGAACAGATAAAAAAGATGTGTGATATATATAAACACTCACATACACAATGGAATATTACTCAAGGCATACTGAATGAAGTAATGCATTTGCCGCAACATGGATGGTCTTAGAAATTAACATCTAAGTAAAGTAAGTCAGAAAGACAAATATACAATATCACTTATATGTGGAATCAAAAATTGATACAAATTAACAGAAACAGACTCACTGACAAAGAAAACAAACTTATGGTTGCCAAAGGGAAAAGAGGGGAGAGGGATAAATTAGGGATTTATAGATACACACTCTACAGGATTACAGATACAGGTATTTATAGATACACACTATTATATATAAAACAAACAGGGACCTACTATATAGAACAGGGAACTAGATTCAGTACCTTACACTAACTTATAATGGAAAATAATCTGAAAAAGAATACACATATATACACAAACACATAAATGTGGATAACAGAATCACTTTACTGTACACTTGAAACTAACACAATGCTGTAAATGGATTACAGGTAAATATTTTCCTTATCAAAGGATTTGTGAAGAAACAATGTCTATTTACTTTTTCTTTTTTTAAAGAAAATATTACCAAAGGGTTAACACCTATGATTTCATACCTGGTAATATTTCAGCTGACCATTTAGTTCTTCCAAATGCTTATCATACTCAGTTATAAGAGGAACTAAAAAGCTAAGAAAAAATGCAAAGTTAGAAAGGTGCATATTCTGGTTAATTAAGTTTAATAAATATATAACACGAAATAAAGAAACATCAAATCTTTTATGTTAATTTTCTCCATAGCAGTCAATACTTTACCTTTTTCCTAAACCAGAGATTCTCACAGCCTTAGCTCAATTAACATTTCAGGCTGAGTACCTTTTTTATTGTAGGGGCTGACCTCTGCGCTGTAGGATGTTTAGCAGCATTACTGGCCTCTGCCCGTTGGATGCCACTAGTGCCCTTGCCCTCCACAACAGTGACAAGCAAAACTGTTAGCAGACATTGTCAAGTATCTGGCAAGGGGAGGGAAGTAAAATCACCCAGTTGAGAGCCACTCTTAGAGATGATGATAGCAGCCTTTTTTCCCCTTGTCAACTCAATGACAGGTCATTTAAACCTAATTAGAACAGACTAGAAAATAAACATTCCTAATACTAAAAAAAAATTTAACAATAATTAAACGTAATTAAGAAAATATTTTCTGGTAACAAAATCTTACCTTTGGTCAGTTGCTGAGTTTTCTAATGTGTCATCTCCATCTCCTTTGAAGACACCTTTCTGTAACAGAAAATAATGCATCTTTAAATTTTATTTTCTCATATAATTTGAGCCTCAACTGACAGTAGTTTAAAATTAAATACAATTAAAAATGTTATAACCTTAGAAAATCTGTTACTGCAATTACAAAAGAGAAAGAAAAAAATAATTGATGCTGAAAATGTTTGACTAAATGTTAACACCTGTACATAATAAAACTCTTGATAAACTAGAAATAAGAAGAAAATTCTCAACTGATAAAGAATATCTACCAAAAATGTATATCGATTTCTATTCTTGACAGTGAAACATCGGAAGCACTGCACAAAATTCAGCAATAATACAAGGCTGCTCATTAGCACTGATAAAATTCAACATTGTAACCAAAGGCTCCAATCAGTAGAATCTGCTACAGGGACAGGGAGTTGGAGACCTAAAGCTGAAAACAAAGACGCAATACTGTTCTCATTCACAGACAATTTCTATTTACTTAGAAAACTCTCTCTATAATCTATCAATTATAAAGACCGAAAGTAGAGAATACCAAGTCGCCAGATATAACTGCATCTCCAGATCTGATTGGGGGTGGTGGTTGGAGTCTCAATTAGGACTAGAGCACACAGGGCTAGAAATAAAGACCAGGAGGAGGAGTAGGGATGAACATAAAGGAGTATCAGGAAAGGGTGAGTAACAAGGCAGGAGCAAGATGAACAAGGCAGCCAACGGATGGTCTGGAAGGACCAGGGGAAGATCTGGGAACAAACCCCTTAAAGTAGGGTGGCAAGAAGAAACGACACTAGTCAGAAGAGGGGCACAGATACAGCATAACACTGAGGGGTGGAAGGGGTGGACAAAGCTGGGAAGCAGACCGAGGGCTAAAAGACTGGGAGGCAGGGGAGGAAGGTGGACTGGATAACATGGGCAAGAAGGATCAGGAATAGGAAGTGGAGGCAGAGACTGGAATGGAAAAATCAGAGGTAGCTCTCCTGTCTTTTTTTTTTTTTTTAATGGCATTTCTGTACTTATCTTGTGAAAATGAGTAACCAGCAGAAACTGAGAGCTGCTCCAGCAACTATCTCACATACTACTGCTGGCATCACCCGGAGTCGGAATGCCCATTGTGAGATATAGAAAAACAGATATGATTTGCGGTTACCAGAGGTGGGATGTAAGGGGAGGGAGAAATGGATGAAGTTGGTCAAAAGGCACAATTTATAAGATCTAATTAAAAGATAAGTAAGTATTGGGGATATAAAGTACAATATAATTAAGATTAACATATTGTCAGTAGGCCCTTCCTATACAGTAAGTCTAGTTACCATCTGTCACCTGACAAAGATACTACATTATTATTGACGTTATTTCCCACATTGTATATTGCATTCTGTGAGTCATATATTTTGTAACTGGAAGTTCACTTAATGTCCCATACCTATTTCAAACATACCCCGACTTTGCCTCCCTTCTGGCAACCAGTTTATTCTCTGCATGTATGGCTGTGTTTTTGTTTTGTTATTTTTATTCACTTGTTTTAACATTTCATATATAAGGGAAATCATACAGTTATTTGTTCTTCTCTGTCTGACTTATTTCACTTAGTATAATACCATCTAGGACCATACATGTCAACAAAAATGCAGAGATTTCATTCTTTTTTTATGGCTGATTATGAAGACCTAAAAGACCTTCTAGAACTAACACACAAAAAAGATATCTTTTTCATTATAGGGGACTGGAATGCAAAAGTAGGAAGTCAAGAAACACCTGGAGTAACAGGCAAATTTGGCCTTGGAGTACAGAATGAAGCAGGACAAAGGCTAATAGAGTTTTGCCAAGAGAACACACTGGTCATAGCAAACACCCTCTTCCAACAACACAAGAGAAGACTCTACACATGGACACAACCAGATGGTCAACACCGAAATCAGACTGATTATATTCTTTTCAGCCAAAGATGGAGAAGCTCTATATAGTCAGAAAAAAAAAAAAAAAAACAAAAAACGGGAACTGGCTGTGGCTCAGATCATGAAATTCTTATTGCTAAATTTAGATTTAAGTTGAAGAAACTAGGGGAAAACCACTAGACCATTTAGGTATGAGCTAAATCAAATCCCTTATGACTACACAGTGGAAGCGAGAAATAGATTCAAGGGATTAGATCTGAAGAACTCTTGATTAGAGAACCTGAAGAACTATAAACGGAGGTTCCTGACATTGTACAGGAGGCAGTGATCAAGACCATCCTCAAGAGAAAAAAAATGCAAAAAGACAAAACAGTCATCTGATGAGGCCTTACAAATAGCTGAGAAAGAAGAGAAGTTAAAAGACAAAGGAGAAAAGGAAAGATATACACATTTGAATGCAGAGTTCCTAAGAATAGCACAGAGAGATACGAAAACCTCCCTCAGTGATCAATGCAAAGAAACAGAGGAAAACAATACAATGGGAAAGACTGGAGATCTCGTCAAGAAAATCAAGAGATACCAAGGGAACATCTCATGCAAAGATGGGCACAACAAAGGACAAAAATGGTATGGACCTAACAGAAGCAGAAGATATTAAGAAGAGGTGGCAAGAATACACACAAGAACTATACAAAAAAGATCTTCATGACCCAGATAACCACGATGTGAAGTCAAGTGGGCCTTAGGAAGTATTACTATGAACAAAGCTGGTGGAGGTGATGGAATTTCAGTTGAGCTATTTCAAATCTTAAAAGATGATGCTGTTTAAGTGGTGCAATCAGTAAGTCAGTAAATTTGGAAAACTCAGCAATGGCCACAGGACTGAAAATGGTCAGTTTTCATTCTAATCCCAAAGAAAGGCAATGCCAAAGAATGTTAAAACTACTGCACAATTGCACTCATCTCACAAGCTAGCAAAGTAATGCTCAAAATTCTCCAAGCCAGGCTTCAACAGTATGTGAACCATGAACTTCTAGATGGTCAATTTGGATTTAGAAAAGGCAGAGGAACCAGAGATTAAATTGCCAAGATGTGCTGGATCATCAAAAAAGCAAGAGAGTTCCAGAAAAATATCTACTTCTGCTTTATTGACCATGGCAAAGCTTTTGACTGTGTGGGTCACAACAAACTGTGGAAAACTGTAAAAGAGATGGGAATACCAGACCACCTTACCTGCCTCCTGAGAAATCTGTATGCCAGCCAAGAAGCATCAGTTAGTACCAGACATCAAACAACAGACTGGTTCCAAATTGAGAAAGGAGTACGTCAAGGCTGTATAGTGTCACTCTGCTTATTTAACTTATATGCAGAGTACATCTTGTGAAATGCCAGGCTGGAGGAAGCACAAACTGGAATCAAGACTGTCAGGAGAAATATTAATAACCTCAGATATGCAGATGACACCACCCTTATGGCAGAAAGTGAAGAAGAACTAAAGAGCCTCTTGATGAAAGTGAAAGAGTAGAGTGCAAAAGTTGGTTTAAAACTCAACATTCAGAAAACTAAGATCATGCCATTCTGTCCAATCACGTCATGGCAAACAGACAGGGAAATAATGGAAACAGTGAGAGACTTTAGTTTTGGGGGGCTCCAAAAATCACTGCAGATGGTGACTGCAGCCATGAAATTAAAAGATGCTTACTCCTTGGAAGTAAAGTTATGACCAACCTAGACAGCATATTAAAAAGCAGAGACATTACTTTACCAACAAAGGTCCATCTGGTCAAGGCTATGGTTTTTCCAGTAGTCATGTATGGATGTGAGAATTGAGCCATAAGGAAAGCTGAGCACTGAAGAACTGATGCTTTTGAACTGTGGTGCTGGAGAAGACTCTTGAGAGTCCCTTGGACTGCAAGGAGATCCAACCAATCCATCCTAAAGGAAATCAGTCCTGGGTGTTCATTGGAAGGACTGATGCTGAAGCTGAAACTCCAATACTCTGGCCACCTGATGAGAAGACCTGACTCAATGGAAAAGATCCTGATGCTGGGAAAGACTGAAGGCAGGAGAAGAAGGGGATGACAAAGGATGCAATGGTTGGATGGCATCACTGACACAATGGACATGAGTTTGAGCAAGCTCCAGGAGTTGGTGATGGACAGGGAAGCCTGGAGTGCTGCAGTCCATGGGGTTGCAAAGAGTCGGACATGACTGAGTGACAGAAATGAACTGAACTGAATATTCCATTGGGCTTTCCTGGTGGCTCAGCAATAAAGAATCCACCTGCCAATGCAGGAGGTGCAAGTTCAAACCCTGGGTCGGGAAGATTCCCTGGAGAAGAAATGGTAACCACTCTAGTATTCTTACCTGGGAAATGTCATGGACAGAGGAGCTTGGTGGGCTCCTGTGTCCATGGGGTCACAAAGAGTTGGACATGATTTAGCTACTAAAGCAACAACAATATTCCACTGCACATAGGTACCACGTCTTCTTTATCCATTCACCTATTGATGGGCACTTAGGGTATTTCCATATCTTGGCTATTGTAAATAATGCTGTAATACAAAATGGTGCATATATCTTTAGAATTAATTTTTCTTTTTTTGAAAATGCTCAGACATGCAATTGCTGGTTTGTATGGTAATTCTATTTTCCATGTTCAGAGGAGCCTCCATACATTTTCCATACTGGATGGACCAATTTACATTCTTACCAACATTGTGCATGTGTTCCCTTTATTGCACATCCTAGCCAACATTTGTTATTTCTAGTATTTTTGATAATAGCTGCTCTCACAGATACGCTTTCAGTTTTTCACCACTGAGTACCGTACTGGCTGCAGGGTTTTCACATATGGACTTTACCAGGTATAAGTGTGTTCCCTCTATATACACTTTGTTCAGAGTTCTTATAAATGAATGTTAAATTTCTTAAAAAGCTTTTTTTCCATTGAGATAATCATATGATTTCTATTCTTCAATTTGTTATTATGGTGTATTTTACTATTTTGCCAATGCTGAACCATCCTACAATCTATGATAAATCCCAGTTGAGCATGGTGTATCTGCTCTCTTAGAACTGCTTTTGTTGCACTGCATAGATTTTGGATCATGTTTCCATTTTCATTTGTCTCCAGGTATTTTCTGATTTCCCCTTTGATTTCTTCAGTGACTCACTAGTTGTTTAGTAGCATACTGTCCAGCCTCTGTGAGTTTGTATTTCTGCAGCTTTTCTTTAAATAGTTGATTTTTAATCCATAGTTTTGTGTTTGGAAAAGGTGCTTGGTATGTGAAATGATTTTTAATACTGAACTCAGCTTTTTTAACAGATGAAAGACTACTCAGATTTCTACTGCTTCTTGTATCAGTTTTAGTAAGTTTTACTTTTTCAGTCATTTTGTCTATTTCACCTACACAGTCAAAGATATTAGTGTAAAATTGTTTATAAATCACCCTATAATCATTTTTAATGTATATTTAATCATTTTAAATGATATTGCATCTGCAGTAATATCAAAATTTTTGTCTGATCCTTATAATTTGCTTTTTCTCTATTCTTCAGTTATTGATTGTTGATTCAAATGCCATAAGAGATACAGAAGTTTCCTTTGAAGAGGCTGACAAAGATGGGGGTAGAAAGATTCTGAGTTCACTTCTTCTCATTACCACACCAAAATCACAACTTTCTGCAGAATAACCATCACTGGAGAAAATCAGAACCTATGCAGAAAAGGTCTTCCATAAACAAAGACATAAAGAAGGAATGCACACTCAAGATATAATCAAGTCCCAAGCCCCAGGTGGGCAATGCACAAACTGGAGAATAATTATAACATAGTACTATCCCCACATGAGTGAAGGTTCTAAGGCTCACAATGGGCTCCCCAGTCTGGGGATTTCTGAACCAGGAACAGGAGCCCCCAGAGTATCTGGCTTTGAAGGCCAATAAGACTTATAATATTGGGAGATCCAAAGGACTGAGGGAAATGAGACATCACTCTTACAGAGTAAACACAAAGTTTCACATGTACTGGGAACCAGGGCAAAAGAAATAAATTGATAGAAGCCTGGCCCAGACAAACGTGGTTGCCTTGGGAAAACTGGAGTGGTGCAGGGTGGCTGTGGCTCACCCTGAAGCCAGAGAAACTTGCGGCAGACACTGCAGTGGGTGGCCTCCATCTTGAGATCCTCCCTCAAATTCATCAGTGCCAGGAGCTGACCCCACCCAACAAGTGGTAGGCACCAATGCTGACACAGCTCATCAAACAACCAACTGGGCAAGGTCACGGCCCACCCATCAGCAGAGAGGCTGCCTAAAGACTTCTTGAGCATACAATCACCTCTAGACATGCCTCCTGACATAGAAACCCAAGACTCAGCTCCACTCACCAGTGGGCAGGCACCAACTCTGAACTCCAGGAAGTATACACAAGCCTCCAGAATAGCCTCATACACCAGAGGTGAGACAAGGGATGAAAGAAAACCACAGTCCTTCAGTGTGCATATCTAGGCTGCCTACATCAGGGAAAACCCTACACTAGGATCAGATGGGTCCCAGTCCTGCCACAAAGCAGGCCAATGCAAACTTCATGGACTGTAGCCTACCAACCTCTTCCATCTATGGGATTTTCCAGGCAAGAATACTGGAGTGGGTTGCCATTTCCTCCTCCAAATGCAAACTTCAAGACACCACAAAGCACATACCCAACTTTATCAGTAACTGCCCCCATCTGACAGCAGGTGTGAGATCTCTGGATCCTTCAGTCAGACTCCAGGACCCAGAGCTCTGCCTGCCAGTGGTCTGGCACTAACCCTAGGACCTGGCTTCAACCACCAGTGTGGGTAAGCAATGGCCTGGAGTCTTCTGGATGCAGACACTGCCCACCAGTGAGCCAGTACTAACCCCACAGCTCCCTATGGTTCTGCAGCCAGCCACCTTGTGACTATGCCCCATTAACCAGCAGTCAGCAGCATCCACACAAAACAGTGCCTGGCAACTAAGCAGGGTAGGGGACAAACACAGTTACCAAATTGTCCTCATAGTCAGCCTGCCACAACAGAAGGACCCACGCAGCCCTACTGGGGCAAGTCCTAGAAACAGCTTGAGTGATGAGAGGATTGTGTGCTGCTGGGACACATCATACATCTCCTACTCTCCAAGGTCAAGAAATGTAACACAACTACCATATACATAAAAATGGGAATAGCAACTTGGGAAAAATGAGACAGCAGAAGAACATGTCCCAGCCAAAGGAACAAGATAAAATCCCAAAGAAATAAGTGACATTATGATAAGCATCTACTTGAGGGAAGGTGAGAGCAATGATTATAAAGATGATCAAAGAACTCAGGAGGAGGAGAATGGATGTACAAAGCAAGAAGTCAGAAGTTTGTAGAAAATATAAAGAACCACACAGAGATGAAGAATACAATAATGGAAACAAAAAATACACTAGAAGGAATCAACAGTAGAGTAAATGATACAAAGGAATGGATCAGAGAACTGGAAGAGAGAGAACTGAAAATCACTGCTGCTGAACAGAAAAATGAATGAAAAGAAATAAGGATAGTTTAAGAGACCTCCGGGACAACATCAAGCACATTAATATTTGCATTATAGAGATCCAACATTATAGGAAGCCAACATTCTGTGGATCATTGAAAAAGCAAGAGAGTTCTAGAAAAACATCTATTTGTTTTATTGACTATGCCAAAGCCTTTGACTGTGTAGATCACCACAAACTATGGAAAATTCTGAAAGAGATGGGAATACCAGACCTGACCTGCCTCTTGAGAAACCTGTATGCAGGTCCAGAAACAACAGTTAGAACTGGACATGGAACAGACTGGTTCCAAATAGGAAAAGGAGTAAGTCAAGGCTGTATATTGTCACCCTGCTTATTTAACTCATATGCAGAGTACATCATGAGAAACGCTGGACTGGAGGAAGTACAAGCTGGAATCAAGATTGCTAGGAGAAATATCAATCACCTCAGATATGCAGATGACACCACCCTTATGGCAGAAAGTGAAGAGGAACTAAAAAGCCTCTTGATGAAAGTGAAAGAGGAGAGTGAAAAAGTTGGCTTAAAGCTCAACATTCAGAAAACTAAGATCATGACATCTGGTCCCATCACTTCATGGGAAATAGATGGGGAAACAGTGGCTGACTTTATTTTTCTGGGTTCCAAAATCACTGCAGATGGTGACTGCAGCCATGAAATTAAAAGACGCTTACTCCTGGGAAGGAAAGTTATGACCAACCTAGACAGCACATTAAAAAGCAGAGACATTGCTTTGCCAACAATGGTCCATCTAGTCAAAGCTATGGTTTTTCCAGTAGTCATGTATGGATGTGAGAGTTGGACTATAAAGAAGGCTGAGTGCCAAAGAATTGATGCTTTTGAACTATGGTGTTGCAGAAGACTCTTGAGAGTCCCTTGGACTGCAAGGAGATCCAACCAGTCCATCCTAAAGGAAATCAGTCCTGGGTATTCATTGGAAGGACTGATGTTGAAGCTGAAACTCCAATATTTTGGCCACCTGATGTAAACAGCTGACTCACTGGAAAAGACCCTGATGCTGGGAAAGATTGAGGGCAGGAGGAGAAGGGGATGACAGAGGATGAGATGGTTGGATGGCATCACCGACTCAATGGACATGAGTTTGGGTAAACTCCGGAAGTTGATGATGGACAGGGAGGCCTGGTGTGCTGTGGTTCATGGGGTCACAAAGAGTTGGACACGACTGAGTGACTGAACTGAACTAAACTGGACTATAGGAATCCTAGAAGGAGTAGAGAGAGATAAAAGGGTCTGAGTAAATTTTAACAAATTGGTGAAAATTTCCCTAACCTGAGGAATGAAATAGTCACCCAAGTCGAGAATGTGCAGAGAATCCCATCAAGGATGAAAACAAAAGGAACACACCAAAACATACTGCAATTAAAACAACAAAAATTGTATATTAAGAGAGAATATTAAAAACAGCAAGTAAAAAGCAACAAATAATCTGAAACAGAAGGCCCATATCACTGTCAGTGATTTTTCAGCAAAAACTCTGCAAGTCAAAAGGGAATGACATGATATTTAAAGTGATGAAAGGCCATAATTATGGCTGATTTGTACCCTTGTACAGCAGAAATGATCACAACACTGTAAAGCAATTTTCTTCCAATTAAAAAAATAAACAAAAAATAAAGCAATGAAAGGGAAAAACCTACAACCAAGAAAACTATCCCAGCAAGGCTCTGGATCAGATTTACTGAGAGATCAAAAGCTTTACACACAAGCAAAAGCTGAGAGCTCACCACCACCAAATCAGTTTTATAATAAATGCTACCAGAACTTCTCTAGATGAGAAAGAAAAGACCACAACTAGAAACCAGAAAATTACTTAACAGAAGAGTTCACCAAAAAAGGCAAACATGTGGTAAAGATAGGAAATCATCCACACATAAACCTGATGGGGAGGTTCAAAGACAAAAGTCGTAAAATCATCTGTAACCACAATAATCAGTGAAGGGATATACAAAATAATTAGATATAAAATATCATATCTAAAACAATAATCATGAGGGGAGAAGAGTACAAATGAAAGGTTTTAAAAATGCACTTGAAATGAAAAGATCAGCAACTTAAAACAATCACATACATATATATATGGACTGCTATACAAAACCGCATGCAAACCATAAAACAAAAATCTATAATAGCTATACATACAAAAAAGAAAAAGGCATTCAAAAGTAACACTAAAGATAGTTTTCAAATCATAAGAGAGGAGAACAAAAGAGGAAAAAAGATCTGTAAAAACAAATAGAAAACAACAAAATAGTAATAAGAACATATACATCAACAGCTATTAAATGTAAATGGACTAAATACTCTAAATAAAGACATAGTGTGTGGATAAAAAACAAGACTTTCTGCCCACAAGAGACTTAAGACCTACAGACATACATAAACTGAAAGTAAAGGGTTCAAAAAGCTATTTAATGCAAATGAAAATCAAAATCAAAAGAAAGCCAGAGTAGCAATACTTATATCAGACAAAAAGACTTAAAAAGACAGTTGCAGGAGACAAAGGAGGACGCTACATAATGATCAAGAGATTGATCCAAGAAGAGATAACAACGGTACACATGTACAGACACAACACACAAGCACATAAATATATAAGGCAAACATTAACGGACATAAAAGGAGAAATCAAGAGTAACACAGGAATAGTAGAAGACTACTTATGTCCATGGATGGATCGTCCAGACAGAAAGTCAATAAGGAAACACAGGACTTAAATGAAACATTAGACCAGAAGAACAGAAGAACTTAAATGATGTCTGTATATATACACACAATCTTTTCAAGTGTATATAAAATAGTCTCTGGCATGGATCACAAGCTAGGCCACAAAACAAGCCTAGGTAAATTTAAGAAAACTGAAACCATATCAAGCATCTTTTCTAACCACAATACGATGAGATTAGAAATCAATTACAGGAAAAAAAAAACTGCAAAAAAATCACAAACACATGGAGACTAACCAATATATTACCAAACTAATTTATCACTAAAGAAATCAGAAGAAATAAAAAAATACCCAGAACCAAATGAAAATGAAAACAGAACTACCTCAAATCTACAGGATGCCTTAAAAACAGTTTTAAGAGGGAAGTTTATAGTAATGGGAGCTTACCTCAAGAAATAAGAAAAATCTCAGATAAAACAACCTAACCTTATACCAAAGCAATTAGAGAAAGAAGAACAAACAAAACCCAAAGTTAGTAGCAGCACATGGACTTGGAGGGCATTATGCTAAGTGAAATAAGTCAGACAAAGGAAGACAAATGCTCTACAATATCACTCATATGTGGAATATGAAATATATGACAAACTAGTGAATATAACCTAAAAGAAGTAGACTCACAGATACAGAGAAAAAAATCGTGGTTACCAGAAGGGAGAGAGGATGGGGGAGACGTAATATAGGGAAACATAGGAGTGTGAAGTACAAATCAGGTATAAAATAAGCAAAAGGGATATACTGTACAACACTGAGAAGATAATACTTATAATAACTGTAACTATAAGTGAAATATAACTTTTAAAATTCTGAATTGGTAAAAATTGTACACCTATGACTTATAATTGTAACTGTGTCTCAATTACACTTCAACTAAAAAAGAAATAATAGAGAACTGTCTTATAGCTTTTACCAATTTTCCCCCAACAGTAACATCTTGCAAAACTGCAAACAACAAAGTACAGTAAAACTTCCATAATAATGATATTAAGTTAAAACACAGAATAGTTCCATAACCCAAGGATCCTTCATGTTGTACCTGTAGGGCAAGATCCTACCCATCTACGTCTCACCCATCCCCATCCCTGAACTCTGACAATCACTAATTTGTTCTCCATCTATATGTTATTTCAAGAGTCTTGTAGAAAAGGAATCAATAAAGTATGTAATATTCTGTGATTGGTCGCTTTTTTCCAATCAGCATAATTTCCTGGACTTTTTTTTTACATGTATTAAATATTAATTCCTTTTTAGTTGAGAGTAATAGTACATGGTAAGTATGTACCACAGTTTGTTTTACCATTCACCACTGGCTGTTTCCCATTTGGGGCTATTATGAACCATCCATGGGGGTACATGTGTCCCCCATCCTGAACCCCCTTCTAACCTCCCTACTCATTCCATCCCATCCCACTGGGTTGTCCCAGTGTACCGGCTTTCAGTGCCCTGTTTCATGCATCGAACCTGGACTAGTGATCTATTAAACATATGGTAATATACATGTTTCAATGCTATTCTCTCAAATCATCCCATCCTCACCTTCTCCCACAGAATCCGAAAGTCTGTTCTTTATATTTGTGTCTCTTTTGCTGTCTCACATATATGGTCATTGTTACCACCTTTCTAAATTCCAAATATATGTGTTAATATACTGTATTGATGTTTTTATTTCTGACTTACTTCACTCTGTATAATAGGCTCCAGTTTCATCCATATTTTGGGATATTATGAACAAAACTGCTACAAATATTTCTGTATAGGTTTTTGTGTAAACAATGGTTATTTAGGTTGTCATGGTTCATTTAGGCTTCTCTATGATGAATGAAAAGGAACTGGAGGCTAATTTTAACTTTTAATTGGGGGCTAATTCAGTTCAGTTCAGTTCAGTTGCTCAGTCGTGTCCTACTCTTTGCGACTCCATGAATCGCAGCATGCCAGGCCTCCCTGACCATCACCAACTCCCGGAGTTCACTCAGACTCACCTCCATCGAGTCAGTGATGCCATCCAGCCATCTCATCCTCTATCATCCCCTTCTCCTCCTGCTCCCAATCCCTCTCAGCATCAGAGTCTTTTCCAATGAGTCAACTCTTCGCATAAGGTGGCCAAAGTACTGGAGTTTCAGCTTTAGCATCATTCCTTCCAAACAAATCCCAGGGCTGATCTCCTTGCAGTCCAAGGGACTCTCAAGAGTCTTCTCCAACACCACAGTTCAAAAGCATCAATTCTTCGGCACTCAGCTTTCTTCACAGTCCAATTCTCACATCCATACATGACCACTGGAAAAACCATAGCCTTGACTAGATGGACCTTTGTCAGCAAAGTAATGTCTCTGCTTTTGAATATGCTATCTACGTTGGTCATAACTTTTCTTCCAAGGAGTAAGCGTCTTTTAATTTCATGGCTGCAGTCACCATCTGCAGTGATTTTGGAGCCCCCCAAAATAAAGTCTGACACTGTTCCCACTGTTTCCCCATCTATTTCCCATGAAGTGATGGGAGCAGATGCCATGATCTTCGTTTTCTGAATGTTAACCTTTAGGCCAACTTTTTCACTGTCCACTTTCACTTTCATCAAGAGGCTTTTTAGTTCCTCTTCACTTTCTGCCATAAGGGTGGTGTCATCTGCATATCTGAGGTTATTGATATTTCTCCCGGCACTCTTGATTCCAGCTTGTGCTTCTTTCAGCCCAGCGTTTCTGATGATGTGCTCTGCATATGAGTTAAATAAGCTGGGTGACAATATACAGCCTTGACTTACTCCTTTTCCTATTTGGAACCAGTCTGTTGTTCTATGTCCTGTTCTAACTCTTGCTTCCTGACCTGCATATAGGTTTCTCAAGAGTCAGGTCAGGTGGTCTGGTATTCCCATCTCTTTCAAATTTTCCACAGTTTATTGTGATTCACATAGTCAAAGGCTTTGGCATAGTCAATAAAGCAGAAATAGATGTTTTTCTGGAACTCTCTTGCTTTTTCCATGATCCAGCGGATGTTCGCAATTTGATCTCTAGTTCCTCTGCCTTTTCTAAAACCAGCTTGAACATCAGGAAGTTCACAGTTCACGTATTGCTGAAGCCTGGCTTGGAGAATTTTGAGCGTTACTTTACTAGTGTGTGAGATGAGTGCAATTGTGCGGTAGTTTGAGCCTTCTTTGGCATTGCCTTTCTTTGTGGAGGCTAATTATTTTACAATATTGTAGTGGTTTTTGCCATACATTGACATGAATCAGCCATGGGTGTACATGTGTTCCCCATCCTGAACCCTCCTCCCACCTCGCTCCCCATCCCATCTCTCAGGGTCATCCCAGTGCACCAGCCCTGAGCACCCTCTCACATGTATCGAACTTGGACTGGAGATCTATTTCACATATGATAATATACATGTTTCAATGCTTTTCTCTCAAATCATCCTACCCTCGCCTTCTCCCACAGAGTCCAAAAGTCTGTTCTTTGCATCTGTGTCTCTTTTGCTATCTCGCATATATGGTCATCGTTACCATCTTTATAATTAGAAGAAACTACAAAATTCTTCACATAGTATCACCAGCAATGTCTGACTGATTCATTTTTTTCTTCATACTTTTCAGTATTTGACTTTTCAGTGGGGGGCTATGTTTCCATTTAACCATTCTGGAAGGTATGTTGTGACATTTCATCATGGTTTCAATTCTTTTAATTAACCTAGTAACTAACTGTTAGTAACTAACTCTTTAATTCTTAAAGAGATGGGACTATCAAACCACCTTACCTGCCTCCTGAGAAACCTGTACCCAGGTCAAGAAGCAACAGTGAGAAATGGACATGCAACAACAGACTGGTTCAAAATTGGGAAAGGAGTACGTCAAGGCTGCATACTGACACCCAGCTTATTTAATTTATATACAGAGTACATCATGCCAAATGCTGAGCTGGATGATGCTCAAGCTGGAATCAAGATTGCCAGGAGAAATATCAATAACCTCAGATATACAGATGACAATACCCTAATGGCAAAAAGCGAAGAGGAACTAAAAAGCTGCTTAATGAAAGGGAAAGAGAAGAGTCAAAAAGCTGGCTTAAAACACAACATTCAAAAAACGAAGATCATGGCATCTAGTCCCATCACTTCATGTCAAATAGATGGGGAGAAAATGGAAACAGTGAGAAACTATTTTCTTAGGCTCTAAAATCACTGTGGACAGTGACTGCAGCCATGAAATTAAAAGATGCTTGCTCCTTGGATGAAAAGCTAGGATAAACCTAGTTCATTTCAGTCGCTCAGTTGTGTCCATCTCTTTGCGACCTCATGGACTGCATGCCATGTAGGGCCACCCAAGATGGATGGGTTGTGGTGGAGAGTTCTGACAAAATGTGGTCCACTGGAGAAGGGAATGGCAAACCACTTCAGTATTCTTGCCTTGAGAACCCCATGAACAGTATGAAAAGGCAAAAAGATAGGACACTGAAAGATGAACTTCCCAGGTCGGTAAGTGCCAAATATGCTACTAGAGATCAGTGGAGAAATAACTCCAGAAAGAATGAAGCAATGGAGCCAAAGCAAAAACAACACCCGGTTATGGATGTGACTGGTGATGAAAGCAAGGTCCGATGCTGTAAAGAGCAATATTGCATAGGAACCTGGAATGTTAGGTCCATAAGTCAAGGCAAATTGGAAGTGGTCAAACAGGAGATGGCAAAAGTAGAACACTGACATTTTAGGAATTAGTGAACTAAACTGGACTGGAATGGGTGCTTTATTTGCAGTAGATGCATAATAAATTAGTGATGAGTTTCTTCCAGATTACTCAGAAAGCCATTCTTCTAAAAAATAATTAATAATCTTCTAGTATTTAAATCCTGGAGAAGGCAATGGCACCCCACTCCAGTCCTCTTGCCTGGAAAATCCCATGGACGGGGGAGCCTGGTAGGCTGCAGTCCATGGGGTCGTGAACAGTCGGACACGACTGAGCGACTTCACTTTCACTTTTCACTTTCATGCATTGGAGAAGGAAATGGCAACCCACTCCAGTGTTCTTGCCTGGAGAATCCCTGGGACGGGGGAGCCTGGTGGGCTGCCGTCTATGGGGTCACACAGAGTCGGACACGACTGACGTGACTTAGCAGCAGCAGCAGCAGTATTTAAATCCCAACTATTCAACCTAACCATTCACGGTCCCCTATAACGTGGGAATAATCTACCCTTCCTAACCTTATTTTCAATTATTCTTTCACATATGCCAAACACATTACAGAAACCGAAGTATGTTTTAGTCCCTAAATACAACTCTCATTTTCTCACCCTCTTTGGCTACTCATCATGCCAGTGGGTCCAGCTACAATGCTCTTCACCATGCCCTCTTTTGGCCCCTCACTGAAGTTTTCAAAATCCTATCTACTTAGCAGTGCCTCTCAGATACACTACATATCCTGCAGGAAACTCCCAGATCTCTCCAACTATACATGATCTCCTTTTTTCTCTTATTACTAATAGCTGGTTTTAAAGTTTTTAAAAGATTCAAATATTATACCTTTTATCCAATTATTTAATATTTCTCATCCCATATTTGTCTCTATGTTCCTCTGAAATTGCTATGTTATTTTACATACCTTTACATTGCTAAAACTCCTGGCACAGTGCCTTACATAAAGATGGTGCTCAATATATATTAAGGTGAATTCAGTGAAGACACTGCTCCATAACTATCTTCTAAGGATAGCTGCTAAGGAGATACAAATGCAAAAATGACTCAATAATCTAAATTATAAAACCTATAACATTCTGAAATAAAAGTAATAAATAAAAACATAAGATAAATATTTGAAAATAAAAATACAGATTCAGCAACCCCTTCTTACTTGCTAGTAAAACTTTAAGAATTAGGGACTGCATTATTTACTAAAAATTCAGGTTGGGAGAATAAGATAGAAATTGACTTATTTTAAAAGTATTTATAAGACTTGATATTCCCTAAAACAAAATTTACACAAATTATACAAAAGAAATATTTATAGAATTTTAAAAATCTTTAAAAATGAATATTGTATAATTAATTTATATGTTTTGATCCCAAGACGACTTCCTGAGATGATAGTGATGATTTATCACAGAAAGAGTGGCAGTAATTTGGATTGTAGTCAGGTAAACTAATTTTGTAGACACTTTTCTTCCTCTAAGACAACTAAATACTCTTTAAGTATTGTAATTACAGTTCTGAATGTTGTTTTCCTGATTTTAATAAGCATCACAGGCTACCAAATAGCATCCTTTCCTCTATCCTTTGGAAGAAAACAAAGTATAGGTTGACTAGCATTTTGTGAAGTCTTGTACATTTTAGAGGGTTGCAGTAAACTCTGACACCTTTCACTGTTATCAAGAGGAGGTTGATTTTCATCAATAAAGGTGGCTGAAGTATGACCTAAGAAACTGATAAACTCCTAAATTCAGACTTGTTAAAGTCCTAAATTACTGATTTTCTATCTTCACTAGATATGGGATGAGGCAAATCGACTCTTCACAGTTTTACCGGAGTAATCCATCACATGGAGAGTAGAACTGCACTATCTAAAAAACGATAGCCATATGCCACATTTCAGTTCAGGTTAGTCACTCAGTCGAGTCCGACTCTTTGCAACCCCATGGACTGACTGTAGCAAGCCAGGCTTCCCTGTCCATCACCAACTCCCAGAGCTTGCTCAAACTCATGGCCATCAAGTGAGTTATCTCATCCAACTCTCTCATTCTCGGTCATCCCCTTCTCCTCCTGCCTTCAATCTTTCCAGCATCAAAGTCTTTTCCAGTGAGTCAGTTCTTCACATCAGGCGGCCAAAGTATTGGTGTTTCAGCTTCAGCATCAGTTCTTCCAATAAATATTCAGGACTGATCTCCTTTAGGATGGACTGATTGGATCTCCCTGCAGTCCAAGGGACTCTCAAGAGTCTTTTCCAACACCACAGTTAAAAGCATCAATTCTTCAGCACTCAGCTTTCTTTATGGTCTAACTCTCACATCCATATATGACTACAGGAAAAACCATAGATTTGCTTTGATTAGATGGACCTTGGTTGGCAAAGTAATGTCTCTGCTTTTTAATATGCTGTCTAGGTTGGTCATAGCTTTTCTTCCAAGGGGTAAGGGTCTTTTAATTTCATGGCTGCAGTCACCATCTGCAGTGATTTTCGAGTCCAAGAAAATAAAGTCTATCACTGTTTCCATTGTTTCCCCATCTATTTGCCATGAAGTGATGGGACCAGATGCCATGATCTTCGTTTTTTGAAAGTTGAGTTTTAAGCCAGCTTTTTCACTCTCCTCTTTCACAGTTATCAAGAGGCTCTTTAGTTTCTCTTCGCTTTCTGCCATAAGGGTGGTGTCATCTGTGTACCTGAAGATACTGATATTTCTCCTGGCGATCTTGATTCCAGCTTGTGCTTCCTCCAGCCTGGAATTTTGCATGATGTACTCTGTATAAGCCACATTAGTCTATTCAAATTTAAAATTTCTTAAGTGAAAATCAGATAAAAGACCTGTCAGTTGTGTAGCTTAATTTCAAGTGCTTAACTGCCCCATGTGTTACTCGCTACCATATTAAAAACTACTGAACTAGACAACATTTCCATGATCACAGGAAGTTCCACTGAACAGTACTGGTCTAGAAAGCTTGTAATTTGACTTAAATAATAAAAGTGGTTTGTTATATTGTTATCAATAAAGTTTTATATTTCTAAAGTCATGACCAACAAGAGTAGCCCTACTATTCCTTCAACATAAATTTCAAATAACTATTATTTGATTACAACTGGACCAGCTCTTATACATTATATTAAGACATGTCTAATTTCTTCCTGAGAGCCTCTTCTTGGGTTTTTCCTTGGCTTGTTCTTCACTTTCAGTGCCAACTTAAATGTTGCTATCTTAAAGAAGTCTTCTCTGCCTTTTCTACCAAAAACAAGTCTCAGCCACCACCACACTGCATACACATTAATCTCTCTCATCACCCTGTTTATTTTGTTCATAAACCATCACAGTTTTTGTTCATTCATTTCTCTCTCTTCCACTGAAAGAGGATCCTTTGTGTATCTTATTGATAGGTCTGTCCCTAGAGCTTACATAGTGGTCAAGCACTTGTTGAATATATTAATGTTAGCTCTATCAGTGAATAATATGCACAATGACTGTCTTTTCCTCCCACAACCAACTCATACCTCCTAGCACCATGTTTTTATATTTATTTCCTCCTTCTTTTTCTTTCAAGTTTATGTTATTTCCTCTCTTTCCTGAGTCTCAATTTTTTAAAAAAATTCTGAGTTCAAGGGGTAACAGGCAGAAAAACAAGTTTCAAGCTAGAAAAGGAAGACACTTTTAAGAGAGTTTTCAGAGAAAATAAACTTATTTTTAATATTCCACTCTGCCCCTCAGCAAGTACAAAAAGAACAAAAACACTTATCCCATCCCTAGTACACACATGTATAATACTAGTGTGGCACAGGTTACAAAGAAGATTCAATTAGCTTTCATGTGAGAAAAGGCACTGATTTAAGGGGGTGGGGGAATAGGAGGAAAGAAATGAGGCAAAAAGGATATGAACCACTCACCTTCTTGAATAAAATCTTTTTATCTTTGAATATTTGTCAGCCAGTGCCCACTATTACACTCTCAAAGAGCAATGTGATTTGAAATACTTTTTATTTATACAGAAAACAAAACATAATCAAAGAAAGACAACTAAATTTCACAACAACCTGAAGGGGTCATTCAAGAAATTAATTATGTAAAATATCTTTAGCTTTACATATTTAAGATTGAATATTATTCAGCCATGAAAAATGAAATAAACTCAATCGAAAAATGAGCAGATCTAAACAGACATTTCTTCAAAGATGGCTAAGAGGCACATGAAAAGATCACTTTATTACTAGAGAACTGTGAATCAAAACTACAATGAGGTATCACTTTACACTGGTCAGAATGGACATCATCAAAAAATCTATAAACAATAAATGCTGGAGAGGGTGTGGAGAAAAAGGCACCCTCATACATCGTTGGTGGGGATATAAATTGATATAGCTAGTATGGAAAACAGTATGAAAGCTCCTTAAGAAACTAAAACTAGAGCTACCATATGATCCAGCAATTCCACTCAGGAGTATATATCTGGAGAAAACCATTATTCAAAAAGACACAGGCATACCAATGTTCACTGTAGCACTATTTACAACAGCCAGGACATGGAAGCAACCTAAATGTCCACTGAGAGAGAAATGGATAAAGAAGATGTGGTACATATATACCATGGAATATTACTCAACCATAAAAAAGAATGAAATAATGCCATTTGCAGTAACGTGGATGGACCTAGAGATAGTCATACTGAGTGCAGTAGGTCAGAGAAAGATGAACATCATATGATATTACTTGTACATGTAATCTAAAATATGACACAAATGAATTTATTTACAAAACAGAAACAAAGTCACAGATATAGAAAACAAACTTATTGTTACCAAGAAGGAAAGAGGAGGGTGCAGAAATAAACTGGGAGATTGGGACTGACATATACACACTATTATATATAAAACAGATAACTAATAAGGACCTACTGTATAGCACATGGAACTCCATTCAATCTCTGTAACGGCCTATATGGGAAAGGAATCTGAAAAAGGATGAGTATATGTATATGCATAACTCATTCACCTTACTGTACACTTGAAATGAACACTGTAAAATCAACTATACTCCAATAACAATTTTTTTTAAAAAAAAAAAAGGTAAATAACCCAATTTTTTAAACGGGAAAAACATTTAAAAAGGAACATCTCAAAAGAAAACATCAGTTCAGCTCAGTTGTGTCTGACTCTCTGCGACCCCATGGAATGCAGCACACCAGGCTTCCCTGTCCATCACCAACTTGCAGAGCTTGCTCAAACTCATATGAAAGAGAACATCCAGATGGCCAAAAACCATATGAAAATATTCTCTACATACCTATTTATCAGAGAAATGCAAAATTATACCATCACATAGTTAAAGAGAGAACTAAGAAGCCCCAAGTGGGATCATTTCCTACCCCCCTCCCCATCATAGCAAAAACTAAGATGGTTTCAATCCCTCCCAGAGATGTGACAGTTAAAACAGTCCACCTGAAATTTGCTAATCAGTACTATGCCACCTCATGTGAAGAGTTGACTCATTGGAAAAGACCCTGATGCTGGGAGGGATTGGGGGCAGGAGGAGAAGGGGACAACAGAGGATGAGATGGCTGGATGGCATCACTGACTCGATGGATGTGAGGCTGAGTGAACTCCGGGAGTTAATGATGGACAGGGAGGCCTGGTGTGCTGCAATTCATGGGGTTGCAAGGAGTCGGACACGACTGAGGGACTGAATTGAACTGATACATAGGCAGTCAACAAGCACCAACTGTACAGCACAAGGAACTCTACTCATTATCTCATACTAACCCATATGGGATAGGAATCTGAAAAAGAACGGATATATGTGTATGTATAACTGAATCATTTTGCTGTATTTGAAACTAACAACATTGTAAATCAACCATGAGTCCAGTATAAAATACAAATTATAATAAAATATCTTTAGAAAGTTATATAAAATTATAAGGGAAAAGGTTTTTTAAAGAATGAATTATGAAGGTATTATGAACCAAATATATTAAATATATAAGCTATTAAAGACAATGGAAGACTCTCTCCATTTAAATCCACAGAATTTAAGTATTACTATTTATTATAAAGGTATTAGATCTTGTATTTTCTTAAGAAACAATGCTATATAAAAAATCTAAAGGCAATTCACAGAACTTATTTTGATCCAAAAGAAATCTCAATGATCATTACATGGTAACAGTACTAAAGAATTTTAACTATCACTTGTAATACGATTCCTATAAAAATTATCCTTGAAGTACCAACTTAAAATATAAGAAATATCAAACTACTGCAGGTTTTCTTGATATTGGAAAAAAGGTTTCACAAAAATATGTCCATTTAACACAGTCCTGGCAATTTTACAGTACCTAGTATGAGAAAAAAGGACAGTTCACTCGGATTTTACCTCTAAAAATAGAACAAAAAGCATGAACTATTTATATTTCTCAAGCTGATCATGACTTTTTACATCTCCACTTTCACTGTATCTGGCAACAGAGCTCACACGATGTTGAAAGAAAAGTAGGTAGGAGGGAAGAAAAGGAAGGTTATGGTTGTTCCATTAATTCAACACATATTTATTGAGTATATAACAAAAATTATTGTAGAAACTTGGGAAATGCAGCTAAACAAAACAGGCAAACAAATTTATGAAGAATTTCTGTTGCTAGTAGCAACAACTAAAATTACAGGGACGAGATCTGAGCCAGTGCACCTGGGTCCCATTTACTCTTTGATAATGAACAGTTAACTCCTACCTCTCTCTTCTTTCACTACAAAACAAAGAGAAAGCAAAAACAAAACAAAAAAACCAACAACAACAAAAGAAAACTCCTCCTGAGTATTTCATCAGAAACCAGAATAATGCTTCTGGGGTGAAAAATCCCCAAAGGTGCACTGCATATGGCCAAGGATATTATGGACCTTTATGCTAGAAAGCAAATTAAACTCCCTCTCAAGCTCCCTATCACCTCCCACTCACTAATACAAAGTATGTAGTGAAAGGCAATTCCAATGGGACTGAGTCTTGAGACAGCAACATGTTCTGAAGAGAAGACATCCTGTGCAAAGGAATCTAAGGCAGTAACAATATACTAATATGAAAAATAAGAAATAAAAACCAAGATTTGACTGTATGACTGACAATAGTACATGTAAGAGAAGGACATGTACCTTCAAAGAATTAAAGGAGCTACATAATTTCACCAAAGAGTACTCTATTAAGTAAGGGAAAACCTGTCCCTACTTAGTATGTTACCGTCAGCTTTAATTATAATCACAGGATATACAGACTTCCATGGTGACACAGTGGATAAAAATCTGCCTGCTGATGCACGAGCAACTAAGCCCATGTGCCGCAACTACTGAGCCTGAGTGCCACAAGTACTGAAAGCTGCAAGCTCTAGGGCCCGCTTCTAGGTCACAACTTCTGAGCCCACATGCTGCAATACTGAAGCTTAAACGCCTAAAGCCTGTGCTTTGCAATGAGAAGACCACATATAGCAACAAAGAGTAGCCCCCGCTCACCGCAACTAGAGAGAGCCCTTGCAGAGCAGTGAAGACCAGGGCAGCCAAAAACAAACAGATTAACAGTACACAGTGAAGGTGCACACAACGGGCTAGCTAGAGTCAATATTTTATTTGGTAAAACCATCTTTCATAATCCAGTTAGCCAGATTTCAGGAGATAGGATGCAACTCCATACTCAGAGGTTTACTCAGGCTTTAAAATCAATCTTTTGTTTGAATCCTGCCTTCAGAGATATTTCCATATGACATCAAGCAGAAGCAAAAGAACCTAAGAATCTGAGCAAAATTTACAGGCTAGTGGATCATGAGATTCTCCATCACCTAGTATCTTAAAAAAACAACTTCCTTTTAATACCTTAAAAGCAATTGCAGTTTTAATTATACGATTTATTTATGTCAAAAGCAAAATACTTCTTTACTGATTCAGTATAGAGCTACCATTTAACCTAGGAGCTATTTTTCTTTTAATATCCTGTAACTCAGTCTGTACCAGTAAGTATACTTCATTGGTCAAAAAAAAATTAATACAATATTTAAATAAAAATGTATACCCAAGGAAAAAAACTAAAATAATGCCATGTATTATTTCTTATTCTGAGTTAGTTGATGCTTCTGTTAAATTTATGAGAATTGAGAGTTAAAGTTTACAACTGGATGTATCCTAAAAACAATTTTAGGGTGTTTCAAAAGTCTAATGAATTCTCATTTTACAATTCTGACATTTTAACACCATATACATATATCATAAGCTCAAACTCCGGTGGGGACAAAGGCAACTTCTATGGTCAAAGAATTTATAGTCATTAAACAAAAACAACTTTGCTTCCTTACAAGCATCAGAGTTGTAAGAAAAATTTTCAAGTGCTATAGGCAACTTCACATGGAATAATCCTAAGTAGCATTTATTCTACACTTGTCAAATACAGACATATTTACAACCAAATCTGAACTTAATCTGTTAGACCCCAATTTAATTTACATACCTGTACTGTTGAATATTTGAAAAAATTTTCCATTTGATACCGCCTAAGGGTTTCATTTAGTCTTTGATCTGAAACAAACAAAAAAAATAATTTGTAATGTTCAACTTTGAATGACAGAAATAAAGTAGATATTATTTGATATATCCAATGCAAAACTGTTAAGTCTCCACTGCTGTTGAAAATGAATCATTCTGAAGACATCATTTTAGAATTTAGATATTCTATACACTTAAGTCAAATAATTACTTCTGCTGCTGCTAAGTCACATCAGTCGTGTCCAACTCTGTGCAACCCCATAGACAGCAGCCCACCAGGCTCCCCGATCCCTGGGATTCTCCAGGCAAGAACACTGGAGTGGGTTGCAATTTTCTTCTCCAGTGCATGAAAGTGAAAAGTGAAAGTGAAGTCACTCAGTCATGTCCGACTCTTAGTGACCCTATGGACTGTAGCCTACCAGGCTCCTCTTTCCCAGGCAAGAGTACTGGAGTGGGTTGTCATTGCCTTCTCCCAAATAATTACTACCAGTGGGAAAAAGAACAGCTACAAAGAACAAATTTCTCTGATTCTGAAAGTTTTAATTCTCAGTCTCTCTGGGATTGCTCTTCAGATTCTTAGAAGTCAAGAAAAAGTACTTTCCACATTTATTTTTTTATTCCTGCTACTAGATGTGAAAAGAGTTGGAGAGATAAGGCTAAACTATACTTCTTTAGAAGTTAAAAACTGCTGAAATTCTCTTTCAGGACAAACCTCCACACAGAGAAGAAACTGCAAGACTAAGCATCCAAATTAAACAGGAATAGGCAAGACACAATGGAAAAGAAGGTCCAGAAGAGACAAGGACTCTCAGAAACTACAAGTAACATTTTTATTTGAAGCAAGAAAAGCAATACAACAGAACATGCATGCCTGCGTGCTCAGTCACTCAGTCATATCCAACCCTTTGTGACCCCACAGACTGCAGCCTACCAGGCTTCACTGTCCACGGGATTATCCAGGCAAGAATACTGGAGTGGGTTGCCATTTACTCCTCCAGGGAATCTTCCCAGCCCAGGGACTGAACGTGCATATTCCCTCATCTCCAGGACTGGAAGGAGGATTCTTTACCACTAGCCAACTGGGAAGCCCACAGTAGAACCTGTGTGCATATGTGTGTTCTGCCTCTCAGTCAAGTCTGACTCTTTGCATCTCCATGGACTGTAGCCCACCAGGCTCCTCTGCCCATGGAATTTTCCAGACAAGAATACTGGAGTAGGTTGCCATTTCCTCCTCCTTCCTGACTAGTGGATCGAACCTAGCTCTCTTGTATCTCCTACATTGGCAGGCTGATTCTTTACCACTGCACTACATGGGAAGCCCCACAATAGAACACAGCACCCAACAAATACACAAAACCATTCCTTCCCACAATAGAACACAGCACCCAACAAATACACAAAACCATTCTTTCAAGATCACACGGAACATTTAAAACTGATAATTTGCTCACAAAAGAGAAAGTCTCTTAAGTTTTTGAATATTTAGGTGGGATTCATCCCAAGGGTTTTTCAACATCCATAAATATCAATGTGATACATCACATTAACAAACTGAAGAATAAAAATTGTATGATCAACACAATAGATGCAGAAAAACATTTCAACAAAATTCAACATCCATTTACGATAAAAAATCCTCAGAAATCAGCCATACTGGAAACATACCTAAACCCAATAAAGGTCATACATGGCAAACCCATGGCTAACATCACATTCAACAATGAAAACCTTACAGCACTTCCTCTAAGATCAGGAAGTCTTGCCACTTTTATTCAATATAGTTTTGGAAGTCCTGGCCACAGCAATCAGAGAAGAAAAAGAAATAACAGGAATCCAAACTGGAAAAGTAGTAAAACTGTCACTGTTTGTAAATGACAGGATACTATATATAGAAAATCCTAAAGATGCCACCAGAAAACTACCGGGATTCATCGATGAATTTGGTAAAGTTGCCAGATATAAAAGTAATATACAGAAATCTGTTACATTTTTATACACTAAAAACAAAGTATCAGAAACAGAAATTAAGGAAACAATCCCATTTACCATTAGGAACCAGAGATCAAATTGCCAACATCCATTGGATCATCAAAAAGGAAGAGAGTTCCAGAAAAATACCTACTTCTGCTTCATTGACTATGCCAAAGCCTTTGATTGTGTGGACCCCAACAAGCTCTGGAAAATTCTTAAAGAGATGGGAATACCAGACCACCTGATTTATCTCCTGAGAAATCTGTATGCGGATCAGGAAGCAACAGTTAGAGCTGGACATGAAACAACAGACTGGTTTAAAATAGGGAAAACAGTACGTCAAGGCTGTATATTGTCACCCTGCTTATTTAACTCATATGCAGAGCACATAATGTGAAATGTTGGGCTGGATGAAGCACAAGCTGGAATCAAGACTGCCAGGAGAAATATCAATAACCTCAGATATGCAGATGACACCACCCTTATGGCAGAAAGTGAAGAGGAACTAAAAAGCCTCTTGATGAAAGTGAAAGAGGAGAGTGAAAAAGCTGGCTTAAAAAGCAACATTCAGAAAACGAAGATCATGGCATCCAGTCCCATCACTTCATGGCAAATAGATGGGCAAACAGTGGAAACAGTGTCAGACTTTATTTTTCTGGGCTCCAAAATCACTGCAGATGGTGACTGCCACCATGAAATTAAGACGCTTGCTCCTGGGAAGAAAAGTTATGACCAACCTGGACAGCATATTAAAAAGCAGAGACATTACTTTGCCAACAAAGGTCCGTCTAGTCAAGGCTATGGTTTTTCCAGTAGTCATGTAGAGATGTGAGAGTTGGACTATAAAGAAAGCTGAGTGCTGAAGAATTCATGTTTTTGAACTGTGGTGTTGGAGAAGACTCTTGAGAGTCCCTTGGAGTGCAAGGAGATCAAACCAGTCCATCCTAAAGGAAATCAGTCCTGAATATTCATTGGAAGGACTGATGCTGAAGCTGAAACTCCAATACTTTAGCCACCTGATGCAAAGAACTGACTCACTGGAAAAAACCCTGATGCTGGTAAAGATTGAAGGCAGGAGGAGAATGGGACAACAGAGGATGAGATGGTTGGATGGCATCACTGACTCAATGGACATGAGTTTGAGTAAACTCTGGAAGTTGGCGATGGACAGGGAGGCCTGGCGTGCTATGGTCCATGGGGCCACAAAGAGTTGTACAAGACTGAGCAACTGAACTACTGACCATTATATCAAAAATAATAAAATAGGAATAAAGAAAAAAACCTGTATCCTAAAAGCTATATGACACTGAGGAAAGAAACTGAAGACATGAATATATAGAAAGATATACTATGAAGCTGGATTGGAAGAGTCAATATTGTTAAAAATCACAGTACTACTCAAGACAATCAACGGATTCAATGCAATCCCTATCAAATGCCAATGGCATTTTTCATAAGCCTAGAACAAATAATTTTAAAATTTGCATGGAAACACAAAAGATTCTGACTAGCCGAAACAATCTTGACAAAGAAGAACACAGGTAAGGAATCATGATCCCTGACATCAGACTATACTACAAGTTACAGTAACCAAAACAATACTGTACTACAGAAAAGCAGATGACATAGATCAATGCAACAGGATAGAGAGCCCAGAAATAAACTCATACTCTTATGTTCAATTAAGCTATGACAAAGGAGGTAAGACTACACAACAGAGAAAAGACAGTTGCTTCAAGAAATGGTGCTGGGAAAACTGGACAGCTACATGTAAAAGAACAGAATTAGAACATCTCTTGACACCATATACAAAAATAAACTCACAACAGATTAAAGATCTAAATGTAAGACTGGAAGCCATAAAACTTCTAAAGGAGAACAAAGTCAGAACAGAACACACTTGACATAAATTGAAGCAATATTGTTTTGGATGTGTCTGCTAAGACAAAGGAAACAAAACCAAAAATAAACTAATGAGAACTTACTGAACTTTTTTGCCCAGCAAGGGCAAAAATGAAGACAGTCTATGAGGTGGGAGATAATATTTACAAATCATATGACTATTAAGGGATTGATATCCAACATGTATAAACAGCTCAAACAACTCAACATCAAAAATCAAATAATGTGATTAAAAAGTGGGCATAAATAATGAACACACATTTTTTTCCAAAGAGGAAATGTAGATGGCCAACAGGCACATAAAAAGATGCTCAACATCACTAATTATCAGGGAATGCAAATCAAAACCAGACTGAGATCACCTCACACCTGTCAGAATGATTATCATCAAAAAGAATGCACATAACAAATGTTGATGAGGATGTGGAGAAAAGGAAGGCCCTCTTATCCTGTTGGTGACAATGTTAAATTGTTGCAGTCACTGTAAAAAGGAAAAAAACAAAACAAAACAGTATAAAGGCTTCTTAAGAAACTACAAATAGAACTACTGTGGGACCCAGCAATTCCACTCCTGGGTGCATATCCGTCAAAAACAAAAACACTAATTTGAAAACATACATGCACCCCAATATTCATAACATGCATTATTTGCAATTGCCAAGATATATAAAAACAATCTAAGTGTCTATTAATAGATGAATAGATAAAGAAGATGGAATACAACTCTGCCATAGAAAGAGGGCAATTTTGTCATTTGCAGCAATATGGATGGAACTGGAGATCATTATGCTAAGTGAAATAAGTCAGAAGACAATTGTCATATGACATCACCTACATGTGGAATCTAAAACATACAACAAATGAGGGAGTGTACAGAATCTAAAAGAAGCAGACTCACAGATATAGAGAACACATTTGTGGTTACCAGTGAGAAGAGGGGGAGGCTATACTGAGGTAGGGGAGTAAGAGGTATAAAGCCTTAGGCACAAAAAAGCTACAAGAATATATTGCATAAGATGGGGAATATAGTCAATACTTTATAAACAGAATATAACCTTTAAAAATTGCAAACCACTATAATGTACACCCATAACTTATATAATATTGTGCAGCAACTAGACTTCAGTTAAAAGAAGAAAAACTAAAACTTTAAATAAGAGTAAATCTTAACTTTCAAAAGACTTAAACTGAAGAGAATATACCATCCTAAAACACATCTCTTTGGCATAAGAAGTATTTTAGGCTGATAATTCTTAAGAAACAGAATAGGAAAAGCTTTGAAAAATTGAGAAGTTCAGTTCAGTTCAGTCGCTTAGTCATGTCCCACCCTTTGCGACCCCATGAACCGCAGCATGCCAGGCCTCCCTGTCCATCATCAACTCCCAGAGTTCACTCAGACTCACGTCCATTGAGTCCGTGATGCCATCCAGCTATCTCATCCTCAGTCGTCCCCTTCTCCTCCTATCCCCAATCCCTCCCAGCATCAGAGTCTTTTACAATGAGTCAACTCTTTGCATGAGGTGGCCAAAGTACTGGAGTTTCAGCTTTAGCATCATTCCTTCCAAAGAAATCCCAGGGCTGATCTCCTTCAGAATAGACTGGTTGGGTCTCCTTCAGTCCAAGGGACTCTCAAGAGTCTTCTCCAACACCACACTTCAAAAGCATCAATTCTTCGGTGCTCAGCTTTCTTCACAGTCCAACTCTCACATCTATACATGATCACAGGAAAAACCATAGCCTTGACTAGATGGACCTTTGTTGGCAAAGTAATGTCTCTGCTTTTCAACATGCTATCTAGGTTGGTCATAACTTTTATTCCAAAGAGTAAGCGTCTTTTAATTTCATGGCTGCAATCACCATCTGCAGTGATTTTGGAGCCTCGCAAAATAAAGTCTGACACTGTTTCCACTGTTTCCCCATCTATTTGCCATGAAATGATGGGACCGGATGCCATGATCTTCGTTCAGTTCAGTCGCTCGGTCGTGTCTGACTCTTTGTGACCCCATAAATCGCAGCACGCCAAGCCTCCCTGTCCATCACCAACTCCCGGAGTTCACTCAAACTCACGTCCATCGAGTCAGTGATGCCATCCAGCCATCTCATCCTCTGTCGTCCCCTTCTCCTCCTGCCCCCAATCCCTTCCAGCATCAGAGTCTTTTCCAATGAGTCAACTCTTCGCAGGAGGTGGCCAAAGTACTGGAGTTTCAGCTTTAGCATCATTCCTTCCAAAGAAATCCCAGGGCTGATCTCCTTTAGAATAGACTGGTTGGATCTCCTTGCAATCCAAGGGACTCTCAAGAGTCTTCTCCAACACCACACTTCAAAAGCATCAATTCTTCGGCGCTCAGCTTTCTTCACAGTCCAACTCTCACATCTATACATGATCACAGGAAAAACCATAGCCTTGACTAGACAGACCTTTGTTGGCAAAGTAACATCTCTTCTTTTCAACATGCTATCTACGTTGGTCATAACTTTTCTTCCAAAGAGTAAGCGTCTTTTAATTTCATGGCTGCAGTCACCATCTGCAGTGATTTTGGAGCCCCCAAAAATAAAGTCTGACACTGTTTCCACTGTTTTCCCATCTATTTCCCATGAAATGATGGGACCGGATGCCATGATCTTGGTTTTCTGAATGTTGAGCTTTAAGCCAACTTTCCCACTCTCCTCTTTTACTTTCATCAAGAGGCTTTTTAGTTCCTCTTCACTTTCTGCCATAAGGGTGGTGTCACCTTTTGTTAAAGATATTTACATTTATGAGGAAAAATTCCATTTGTAAGTACATCCCCCTCTTTATACCAGAAAGAGAAAGTGTTAGTCGCTCAGTCACGTCCGACTCTTTGTGACTGCAGCCTGACAGGTTCTTCTATCCACGGAATTCTCCAGGCAAAAACGCTGGAGTGAGCAGCCATTCCCTTCCCCAGGGGTGTCTTCCCTAGCCAGGGATCAAATCCAGGTCTTCTCCTGCACTGTAGGCAGATTCTTTAGCATCTGAGCCACTGGAGAAGCCCAAGGTAATGACTTAAATCTGCATAACAATCTTACTCTTGTTTATGGTGCTCTTCTTGGTAACTTCTTGTAATGGCTCACCCTCTTCCTGTATCTCCTTTTGTCTTTATCTGAAAATGTTTTTTAACACTGTAGCTTCAGCATTTAAAGGAGTTTTTCTGTTTTTCTGGGTCACTAATGTATACAGAAGGTAAACACGTTATTAAACTTGTTTGTTTTCTCCTATTAGTCTGTCTTTTACAATAGGGGGTCACAGGCAACAATCTAGAAGGGTACAGGAAACTTGCAAAGCCAAAGAGAGTACATTACCTGATAATAGCAAAATTAGGCCAGAATCAAGAGACAAAAACTATCAGAAAAATATTCGTTATGTAAGAAATTACCTTTAGTAACCTATTGGTCTCAGGATGAATCACAGAACAAATTGAAAAGTACTCTGAACTGAATCATCGTGAAAATGCAGTTTCATTTGAAACTTCTTAGGAAAAAGCACCTGCATAGCAAAGAAAACTCAATAAAATGAAAAGGCAACCTAATCAATGAGAGAAAATAACTGCAAATCATATACCTGATAATGGGAACATATCCAAAATATACAAAGAACCTCACACAACTCAATAGCCAAAAAAAAGAGACAAAACTGAATTTTAAAATGGGCAGATCTGAATAGACATTTTCCCAAAGCAAACAGATGGCCAAAAGACATGAAAAGATACTCAACATCACTAATCATCAAGAAAATGCAAATTAAAAACATTCCCATCAGAATGGCTATTATCAAAAAAAATAAAGAAAGAAATAACAAGTGGTGAAGATGTGTATTATTGGTAGAAATGTAAATATAAATTGGTACAGCTACTTTGAAGATCTGGAGGTTTTAGTTCCTCAAAAAATTAAAAACATAACTACAGTATGACCCAGCAATTCCACTTCTGAGTATTTATCTAAAGAAAATGAAAACAGTAATATGAAAAGATATGCACCATGTGTTCACTGCAGCATTATTTACAATAGCCAAGATATGGAAACAACCTAAATTTCTATTGTTGGATAAATAAAGAAATTGTGGTATCCATACAATGGACTATTACTTAGCCATAAAAAAGAAAGAAGTCTTGCCATTTGTGACAATATGAATGGATCTTCAGAGTATTATGAAGTTAAATAACAGAGAAAGACAAATATCATATGAAAAGAAACCAAGCTCACAGATAAAGGGAACAGACTGGTGATTCTAAGAAGTGGAGGGTGGGGGTAGAGGGAGCCAGAGGAAAATGGTTGGACTGGTTCTTTTATTTTTTCAATAAATTGAACAATTTTCTTTTAAAGAAAAAAGATATGAAACATTCTTGAAAGCAATGAAAAAAAATCAATTGAGATATATTCTTTGTTAATCACCAAAAACCACAATATTAAGATGTCAATTTCTCTTAAATTGATTTAAAGATCAATACAATGGCAATAAAAATCTCAGCAAGTTATTTTGTAGATATGGACAAACTTGATTTAAACACTGCATTGAGCAGTCAAGACAATACTGATGAAGTTGATGAATTCACACTTTCTGATTTCAAGATTTTCTAGAAAGCTAAAATAATCAAGAGAGCATCGTATTTTAAACAAATAAAACCAAAGATAAATGGAACAGAATAGAGAGTCCACTAGTATACCCACGCAAACTCAGACAACTTGACCTTGGTCAAAGGAATAAAAAGCACATTAACACAGAAAATGTAGACTTTTAAGTCTTTAGTCATCATCAGCAAATGAGGAGGATACAAATGGAGAACCATAAGAAAGTAAAGACACAAACTCTGCATCTTAGAAATTCATTAAAAATCCTTCATTGTCTTAAATACAAAATATGAAACTACCAAAACTATAGTGGAAAACTTAGAAAATCTACATGAGTTATACTTTGACAATTCATTTTCATATACAACACAAGAAGCACAACCCATGAAAGAAAAAAAAAATATTGCTAATATGGACTTTATTAAATGTAAACTGCTTACTCTGTGAAGGACAGTGTTTAAAAAATGGAAAGACAAACCACTGGCTATGAGAACACATTTTCAAAACACATAACCAGAGAACAGTTTGCATGCAAGGTACTCAAAAAACCAGAAAAAAAATCCACAATAAGAAATCAAACACTCCAAATTAAAATAAATAGGACTATGTATAGCCATCTTTTAGAATAATATATAGAGATGGGAAATAAGCATGTATTAGTTGACCAACATTGGGGAATTACTGGAAAACAATAAGCATTGTGCATTAGGGTAAAGCAAATTAAAATAATATGATGCCCTATCCATAAAAAACATAAAAAATAAAAATATAGGTGGAAATGCAATGAGAAAAACAATATTTTGTGAAAGAAGAACAAGGGGGGAGGACTTGTTCAACCAGAGATCAGGATTTATTAAAAAGTTATTGGCATTTAGACTGTGTGATAGTTATATAAACAAAACTAACCTATGGAAGAGAATGCAGGATCCAGAAATATATCCATATGGGTATATTTCTCATATATATGAGCACATGAACTGTGATCAAAGGGCACTTCAGAGTAATAAAGAGGGGAACACAATCTTTTTGTAAGTGGTTCCAGGTCAGCTGGATATGCTCGAGGAAAAGAACAAACCATTATTCATAAAAATCAATTCTATGTGAAATGAAGATCTGGGAAGAAAAACTGTCACTGTTTGCAGATGACATGCTACGATACACAAAAAATCCTAAAGATGCCACTAGAAAACTACTAGAGCTAATCAATGAATCTGGTAAAATTGAATACAAAATTAATGCACAGAAACTTCTCGCATTCCTGTACACTAATAAATAACAAAAGATCTAAAAGAGAAATTAAGGAAATAATCCCAATTATCACTGCAACGAAAGAATAAAATACCTAGGGATAAATCTATCTAAGGAGGTAAAAGATCTGTACTCAGAAAACTGTAAGATACTGATGAAAGAACTCAAAGACTGATTTGAGTTGACAGAGAGATATACCATGTTCTTGGATTGGAAGACTCAATACTGTGAAAATGACTATACTATCCAAGTTCAGTTGCTCAATCTTGCCCCACTCTTTACGACCCTATGAAAACTGCAGCACAACAGACTTCCCTGTCCATCACCAACTCCCAGAGCTTACTCTAACTCATGTCCATCGAGTCAGTGATGCCCTCCAACCATCTCATCCTCTGTCATCCCCTTCTCCTCCTGCCCTCAATGTTTCCCAACATCAGGGTCTTTTCCAATGAGTTAGTTCTTCACATATGACAGAAAACATTGATAACAGCATTATTCTCAATGGCCCCCAAAATGGAAACATCTGCAAGTATCTATCAAAAGAATGGATAAAAATGATAAATTTATAAACTTTAATATTTTACAGTAATTAAAATGAGTATACTACATCTACATGCAAGAATATGAAGAAATCTCAAAAACATAATATTAAATGAAAGACACCAAACGCAGAAGGCAACATAGTTTATGACTCCATTTACATAAATTTCAATCACAAGCAAAACAGTTTTTACAGTGTAAAATTACAGATATTATCTTTATCTTTGGGGAGCAGGAAATGGGTATAATCACAAGTGGTCACCTGGGGTGCTAGCAATGTTCTACTTTTTGGCCTGGGTTATGATTATATGAGTTTTGAGCTTTGTAATAATCCCCTAAGCTTTATATTTATTTTCTCTTACTTTTCTGCATGTCACACATAAGCAAATATACATATATATGCACATACATATTAACTATATACAAATTAATATATGTATATAATGTACACACACAAAATGTATACATTCTACACTGTTAACTTCAGATAATAGTTCCTTCCTTGGAAGCATACATAATTTAGTGGAGAAACATGACACATATGTTGGAAAAGAAAATGGCAACCCACTCCAGTATTCTTGCCTGAAGAATTCCATGGACACAGGAGTCCTGTGGGCTACAGTCCATGGAGTCGCAATGTACAGGACACAAATGAGCATGTACACACACAAGACATTATTCTGAGGAAGGAATAAGTAATTACAAAGTATTAATAATTTAAACCATTTTTAACTTTTATTAAGTTTAAGAAGAATTATTCCTTTTTATTGTTATCCTCAGAATTTTTAAGAGTTACCTGACACATGGCACTAAAATTAGGGTCTGGTCTCTAGTAGTAACACAAACTACTACTTTTTGATAAGGTTTTAAGTAAGAAAAAATACTAAATCTGACATTTCAGTAAGTGAAATAGGTTAAGAAGTCAATTATGCATCAACGAGGGAAAACCATCTTCATAGACTGCTTTAAACTGGAGGAAATTTTACTGTAATGTGAATCTACCATTTCCTTCATTCAACAAGCACTTATTTCACTTTATAGTTTGCATTTTCTGGATTACTGATGAGACTGACATTTTCATATTTTTAGCACCTCATCAGGTTTTATTTTTTGTAAATAACCTGTCATATTCTTTAACATTTTTCTATTAGTGTGAATGTATTTTTGTTCGTGAAAGACCTTTTTAAATTGTGGATGGTAATCAACTCTTCATTATATTTAAGTATATTGTCCCTCTCTGTGGCTGGGGCAGTCATTATATTGATGTTTCCTATGATATCCAAGTTTTTACTTCTAATGCAGTCTGCTGCTGCTGCTGCTAAGTCGCTTCAGTCGTGTCCAACTCTGTGCGACCCCATAGATGGCGGCCCACCTGGCTCTCCCTGTCCCTTGGATTCTCCAGGCAAGAATACTGGAGTGGGCTAATGCAGTCTATTCATATATATATTTTCCTTTCAGTCAAAAATGTTTGCTGAAGAAATCTATGATCCTGAGATCATAAAGACACCCTTTTAACTTTTTTTTCTGAAAGTTTAAAGAGAATGTATTCCTTCAACCAATAATTTTTTATATGGTGTGAGAAAGATGTTATTTTTTATTTCCCATTTAGATTTAGATTTACCATTTATCCTAGCACCATTTGCTCAACAGCCTATCCCTCTCCCACTGATGTGTATTGCCTGTTCTTTCAGACAACAAGTGTTTGTGGATGTATGCATCTGTTTCTGTGCTAGCTGATCTCTGTATTTACCTATCTACCAGTATAACAGGGGCTTCTCAGGTGGCTCACCTGTCAATGCAGGAGATGCAAGATTGATTCCTGGATCGGAAGATCCCCTGGAGAAGGAAATGGCAACCCACTCCAGTATTCTTGCCTCGAAAATCCCATGGACAGAGGGGCATGGCTGTCTACAGTCCATGAGGTCGCAAAGAGTTGATTTAATAATTGGATTTTTATAATGTCTTAATAGTTGATAAAATAAAATTTCCCACCTTGATGTTCTTTAGAACTCTTTTGGCTATTTTCAGCTCTTCTACATAGATTTTAGAAACATGTCAAATAGAGGTTTGGGATTGATTGCATTGAATCTAACCATTAATTTGTGGGAGAACTGACATGTTTACTATAATGAGTGTTCTAATCCATACATTTGATATGTTTCTTTATTAATCTAGGTTTTTTATTACATACTTAATAATTTTCTAATGCTAACCACCCTTCCATTGCTGGGATGAATCCAATATGAAGGTGACTGTATGTTTATTATATACCTACACACACAAATGAGCTTAATAGTCATTGATGGATTCAATCTATTAATATTTTTATTTTATTTAGGATTTTAGTTTCTGTGTGCATAAGAAATAATTTTTCTTTCAAGCAAGTGTCTTTGCCCGATAGAAAAGAACATAAAACACTGGGTTCAAACCCCAGCCCAATTACTTACTACTTATGAGTTAACCTAAAAACTGTGGTGGCACTTATCCAGGAGATTCTTTATCTATGGCTATTGAACAGATGGGTATGAGAACTGTAAAAGCAAGCTATGGAAAAGGTGTTATTGAGTATGTGCTCTAGAAAAGCAGGGGCATGGTCACATTAATATTAATAACAAAAGAGCAGATTAATCAATGGGGAAATTGTATAAAAATGGGGAAAACTGTTATAGCCTGTATAAAAAAAAAAGCTGCAAAAGAATTAAGGAAATGAAAGAAAATGAAGGGTTCAAAGAATACAGGTCTTGATGAGGTCAAAGAACAGTTATAGTGGGAGAAAGGTATTTGTGTTTAAGATTAAAAAGTAGGGCAAATTGACTTCTGCTCATGCTCAAGATAAAGTAACATGGTCCATTTTCCCACCTGACAACCAAAAAAACAAAACAGTGGTTTGCCAGGTACAAGACATCAGGAAATGATAACAACAAACATAAAATAAATGAAGTGAGCACTATGATTGCCCCAGCCTAAAAACAGGAAAAGGAGTACGTCAAGGCTGTATATTGTTACCCAGCTTATTTAACTTATATGCAGAGTATATCATGAGAAACACTGGGCTGGAAGAAGCACAAGCTGGAATCAAAATTGCCAGGAGAAACACCAATAACCTCAGATATGCAGATGACACCACCCTTATGGCAGAAAGTGAAGACGAACTAAAAAGCCTCTTGATGAAAGTGAAAGAGGAGAGTGAAAAAGTTGGCTTAAAGCTCAACATTCAGAAAACGAAGATCATGGCATCTGGTCCCATCACTTCATGGGAAATAGATGGGGAAACAGTGGAAACGGTGTCAGACTTTATTTTTTGGGGCTCCCAAATCACCGCAGATGGTGACTGCAGCCATGAAATTAAAAGACGCTTACACGACCAACCTAGATAGCATATTCAAAAGCAGAGATATTACTTTGCCAACAAAAGTCCATCTAGTCAAGGCTATGGTTTTTCCTGTGGTCATGTATGGATGTGAGAGTTGGAATGTGAAGAAAGCTGAACACCGAAGAATTGATGCTTTTGAAGTGTGGTGTTGGAGAAGACTCTTGAGAGTCCCTTGGACTACAAGGAGATCCAACCAGTCCATCCTAAAGGAGATCAGTCCTGGGTGTTCTTTGGAAGGAATGATGTTGAAGCTGAAACTCCAATACTTTGGCCACCTCATGCGAAGAGTCGACTCATTGGAAAAGACTCTAATGCTGGGAGGGATTGGGGGTAGCAGAAGGGGACAACAGAAGATGAGATGGCTGGATGGCATCACCGACTCTATGGACATGAGTTTGAGTGAACTCCAGGAGTTGATGATGGACAGGGAGGCCTGGCGTGCTGCAATTCATGGGGTTGCAAAGAGTCGGACACGACTGAGTGACTGAACTGAACTGAATGACTTGAGTGATATTTCATGCCAGAAAACAGGGAGGAAAATGGCACACAAAGATCAGCAGATTCTCTGATTTAAGGAGATGAGGCTGAGACTCAGTGGAAACCAAGTAAACTAGAATTGGCAGGACAAAGAACAGGAGAGAAAGCTGAACAGAGAACTCCATATGTACGTAAGATCTGTGAAGGGTATGTGTTGTGTTAACGAAGTACTGACTAACTTTTTATCTATTAAAGGAAGTGAATTTACAGTTTAAAATCTTCCACAAAGAAAGCTCTAGGTTCAATTGTCTTCACTAATAAATTCTACCAAACATTTAAGGAAGAAATATCAATTCTACACAAACATCTTCCAGAAACCTGGAGAGGACAACATACTTTCTAAGTAATTCTGAGGCCAGCATATCTTGACACCAAACGAGACAAAGACATTAGGGGAAAAAAATTTTTTTTACAAAGGGTTTATGAACACAGACATGAAAATTTTAAACAGACATTTAAGATAACCAATGTTAAACGGTATATTAAAAGATAATACATTATGACCAAGAGTTTATTCCAAAATGGCAAGTTTAACACTTGAAAAGTAATCTATATAAATCTTGCTATTAAAAAACTAAAAATGAAAAAAAAAATCTGATCATCTCAAAAAATGCAGAGAAAGCATTTGGAAAAAAATAATCCAGTATTCATTCTGATTTTAAAAACTCTCAGAAAACTAGGAATAGAAATTAGTATCCTCAACCTAGTAAGGACATCTATGGAAAAACTACAGCTAGTATCATATTTAATTTTGAAAAACAGATACTTTCTCCCTAAAGTCAAGAACAATACAAAGATGTCTACTCCAACCACTTTGGCTCAACACTGTACTGGAGGTTTCAGTAAGTACAATAAGGCAAGAAAATGAAATGAAAGGCATTCCAAAGTGGAAAGGAAGAAGTAAAACAGTCTATTTATAGATGAAAAGACTGTCAATGTAGAAAATCTGAAGGACTCTGCATTAAACCTACTGGAACTAACAAGTGAGTTTAGAAAGGTGACAGAGTAAGTACACACATACAAAGTATTTCCATACACTAGAAACAATAAATTAGAAATGGAAAGTAAACAAATAGTTTACAATAGTAGCAAAACCAGCAATACATAGAGATAAATCTGACCAAATATATGCAAAATCTATATACTAAAAACTATAAAATATCACTGAAAAAATTAAAGAAGAGATATCAGTTGAGAGATTTTTTTCATTAGTCAGAGAACTCAATATCATTAAGTGAATTCTACACAAATTAATCGACAGTCATACAATGCCTATCAAAATCCCAGTATCCTTTTCTTTTGTAGAACAAGCTGATCCTAAAATGTATATGGAAGTGCAAAGGACCTATGACAGTCAAAACAACTTTGAAAAGAACAAATCTGAAAGGCCACACTGATTTATTATAAAACTGTAATAATCAAGACAGGATATTGGTTTCCAGATAGGTCAACAGAACAGAACAGAAATGGATCTACACAAATATCTTCCTCTGACTTTTTAACAAAGATGCAAAGGTAATGGAAAAGGAAATGGCAACCCACCCCAGTGTTCTTGCCTGGAGAATCCCAGGGACGGGGGAGCCTTGTGGGCTGCCATCTGTGGGGTCACACAGAGTTGGACACGACTGAAGTGTCTTAGCAGCAAAGGTAATTTAATGGAGAAAGGATAGTCTTTCCAATTGTGCATCCATATATAAAATAAAGTGAACCTTGATGCTTGTCTCACACCTTGTGCAAAATTTAACTCAAAATGCTTCATAGATTTGAGTGTAGAAATTCTAGAAGACTACACAGAACAGAAGCTTTGCAGCCTTGAATAAGGCAAAGATCTTTAGATATGCGTGTGCGTTCACTCAATTGTAACCGACTCTTTGCAACTCCAGGGACCATAGTCCACCAGGCTCCTCTGTCCAGGGAATTTTCCAGGCAAGAATACTGGAGTGAGTTGCCATTTCCTACTCCAGATGATCTTCCCTACTCCCGGGATCGAACCCACATCTCTTGTATCTCCCGCTTTGGCAGGTGGATTCTTTACCATTGTGCCACCTGGGAAGCTCAAGTTTTTATATATGACACATCCATAAAAGAACAAATTGATGAACTGAACTTCATAGTAATTAAAAACTTCTGCTCTATGAAAGACATTCTTAAGAGAATGAAAAAAAAAAAAAAGACTCCATCCCCACTGGTGAATAAACTCTTCACTCCTTAGCTTAATATACATGTCACTCTTTGAACAGGTCCTAAGGACTATCAGACCTGCCTTCTTAGATGGAGGTGGAAGAATGGTGTACTGCAAATATGCTATAACAAATTAAAGGAGGCTCAAAATCAATAGAAGTCAATGAAGAGAAGGTCAGAGGTACGTGGGAGAAGGGTAAGCTTTCTGTATTTACCTGAGCTGGTGTTTAGCTAATCAACTAATCTGGTCACCCACCAATTATAACTGGCATACGAGGTCTAAAGGAAAAAAGGGGAGAATCATAGACATCCAACACTCATTTTCATCTCTTCCTGCAAATCTTACTATTCCATGCTTCAGTTTCCTGAATAAGTAATTATTTCAAGCCTCTGAGCCTTTGCTTCTTTTGGTCCCTCTGAAAATTCCCTTCTTCCATGCATTTCTCTTCTGGTGAACTACCATTCATTTTTCAAGAAATAATTTACCGTGGCTTCTATTGTTCTCTCTGGTATTTGGACTTCAGTTTTATTTAAGAATTCTGGCTGGTGCATTTCTCTAAAACATAGTTTATGAGTGTCTCAGGAACTCTCCCACCCCAGCCAAACTTCTCACCACCAATTCTTGTCCCACACCACTCAGATGGTGGTGAGCTAGTCCTCTTTATGGGATGAAGGATATTCCCACATCAAACCTAAGAAACAATGGTAATGTTATAGTGTCATATATGTCATTAATGATTTTAGATAAAGTGTGCCCCTGAAATGTGCTAGACACCATGCTAAGTGCTTTATTTGCATCATCTCATTTAACCTTCAAAACACCACCATGTGCTATTATACCCATTTACAAGTAAGAAATTTGAGGCACAAAGAAGCTCAGTAACCTGCCCAAGGTCAAAAACATACAAAAGAGACAGAGCTAACACAGAGCCTAGACAGACTGAATCCAGAGGCTGAGTTCTCCATCACTGGCCTATGGTGTTTCCAAAATGGAATGTACCATTTCCTTCCCTCCCTCCCCCATTTTCCCTGCTGCTCAAGCAAGCCAAAAACCTTAGTTGCCCTATCTCTTTCTTCCAAATCCTTTCATCTCCAATCTCACTGTACCTACCTTTGTTCACTTCTTCCCTGGATAATAACAATCACCTGACTGCACTTGCTGTAATGCATGTTCCTCCTAACAGCCAGCGGGTTTTTCAAATAAATCACAAACTGATCGAGTTACTCTCAACTGGATTCCTTTCAGTGATTCCTATAACCTGTGCAATGATTCCAACTCCTGAAAACACAGCAGAAAGGCCCTGTGCCATCTGGCCAAATTCTTCCCTTTCAGCTCTACTTACCATTTCCCTGTATACATCAAATTTCATTCAAACAAACCTTCTTCAAAGTTTTTAACAAAACATATTCCTAGTCCCTCCCATGTTGTAAATATTGTTCTCAACCACACAGTTATCTAGTAAATTTATATTTTACTTCAAATATAAAGTTTCAGCCCAAACAGTACCTTCCTTAACCACCATCACCACCACCACCAGGTAAATTATAACCCTGTAATAGTTAATATTTGTTAGCACTGTGTCAGATACTATTCTAAATCCTACACATATTTTAACGGCCGTTTAGTCATTCGACTAACCCTGTGAGAAACCTGAGGCAGAAGAGTTGACAGTTGCTGTTACTTCAGTGTATTTATGGAAATCATATATTTCCCTCCTCAAGTTAAATTATTGGAGGGTAGAACAGTCCTCCTTATCTTCATAGCAGCTATGCTTGTCTAGTGCCTGGCACATAATAGAAACAGGAGCTCCATAAATATCTTTTGGACAAATGGCCGGAGCTGTGCCTCCAGGTTCTAACTGCAGACTTAGAAACTCTTCCTGGCAATTAGCCCTCTAATTCCTCTAGAGCATGTGAGAAGCATAACTAACATGCATCTAGCAGAGTCCCTCGTAGGCTTAAGTATTTCCCAAACGCTTCTGCTTAATGTACGCGTATCCTCATATATACCATCAAGCTTTTTCTGCAGCTTAACTTCTTTTAAGTTTTTACAAATTACGACGTACCCAACAGGCATTCAGACAACGATTCAGTCAACGATGACGACATTAAACATTACATATGAGAATTCTCAATAAAGGAATGTGGAGCTTACTTTGATCTCGCAGAAAGTCGATTTCTGTGGCCATTTGGATGCAATTTGTTTGCAGCTTTCACTACCTTTACTTTTCTCAAAAAGACACAAAGCTCACAATGCGGGAAAGCAAAACTAAGGCAAAGCTCCGGAGGTTGTCTAGCACTCGAGCGGTGTGATCAGCATCCTACTCACGCGGCGTCAACAGCCCCGCCGCGCCTCCTTCTCCAGAGTCCCAGCCCAGTCCCTCGCTCAAGCGAGACACCAAATTTCAGGTTTGCTGCGGCCCCGCCAAGTGAACTGTTTCACGTTCACCCGAATCCCAGCCAAGTAGGACCAGGGACGCGGCTGGATATATTGGACGTCCCGCGGGTCACTCGGGGTCGTGTCAGGCCACTCAGGAGAGCGCCGAGAGAGCCGGCGGGCAGCCGAGCGGCGGCATCCTTGGAGGGGCGGGGAGCGACGCCAGGACGACCGAGAAGCCCGGGGCCAGCAGCGGAAGTCCACTCGGCCCGCCCTGCGACTTTGAAACCGGTGCCCCAGACCGCTCCTTGGAGACGGTGACGCCGCCTGCGTCATCACGCGGGCGTCAGCGTCTACGTCATCGCGCTTCCTGGCGTTCTCTCACATTATTGGCTGTTTGTCCAGCGACGGGCGGGGCTGTGGGAACCTGGATGACAGCGGGTTGAACCACCTGTGTGGCGGCGGATGCGCCTGTGGGCCTGTGTCTTCGGAGGGTGGGGGTCACCGAGTTTTTTTCTTTTTTCTTTTCCTTTTTATTCCTTCAAAAAGAAAGAAATGCAAACGTAGGTAGGTTATTAAATACATATTTTAAGTGCTCCAGTATCTTTGTTGCCAAGCACTTTTGGTCTGGGAGAACCCGCTCACCAAAGCGGATGGTTGGAAAGTACTTAGGTTTCTGCGCCTGGGAGCGGAACCCAGGCTGGAGTCTTCAGCGTCTACCTCCAGAGCTGTGCGGCTGGAGGATTTCTGGGTGTGAATTTGGTAATCTCCAGAAAATAAGTGACGTGGGTCTTTGGAGAAACGACACAGCTGTTGTCTATATAGTTAGCTGTGTAGCAGTAAGGCATGGAGTTAGGAGTACTCCATAGATCCTGCAAATTCAGCAGTTATTTCTTGAGAGAGAACTTTGCTTCCTCAAAAAAAGGAAGACAAAAGTTACGATTTTTGCAAGAAAAACTAGGTAAAACTTTACATTTGTAGACGGGTTACAATCCCCGTTTAAAAAAAAACGATTTTGTCTAGATTTGAACCTCATCACTGTTTAACAGTTAAGATTAGAGGAAATTTCAATCCCAGCAATAAAAATGTTAACTTGAAGTCAGTCCCCAGTTTTAGTGCTTTTAAAGTAAATGTGTTTTTATGAATTGAGGTAAAGTTTCTGAATAGACGTATCATAGATGTAGCTCGATAAACAGTTCAAGAAGTTTTTGTTGTCTTGTACTGATACATAAAAACTAATGTGCTAAGTCGCTTCAGTCCTGTTAGACTATTTGTCACCCTATGGACTAACTCACCAGGTTTCTCTGTCCATTGGATTCTGCAGGCAAGAATATTAGATGGGTTGCCACGCCCTACTCCAGGGGATGCTCCCTACCCAGGGATCCAACCTGCGGCTCCTGCTTTGCAGGGAGATTCTTTACCGCTGAGCCACCTGGGAAGCCCAAAACTGATGGTGGTGGTGGTGGTTATAGTTGCTAAGTTGTGTCCGACTCTTGCGGCCCCATGGTCTGTAGCCACCAGGCTTTTCTATCCATGGGATTTCCCAGGCAAGAATACAGGAATTGGTTGCCATTTCCTTCTCCAGGAGACCTTCCCCACCCAGGAATCAAACCCGGGTCTCCTGTGTTGCAGGCAGATTCTTTACAGACTGAGCTAGGAGGGAAGAAGAAAATTTTAAAATGTGTCCAGCTGTATCCAGTTAGGTATTTGAAGTCCTATTACAGGGTTTCTCCATACTCACTATTAAGAGAATGAGATGGTCCCTGATCTGGTTTTTAGTGGCCATGAAGTTCAAACAAAAACTCGTTGGAAAAAGAAATTGAGAGTACAAGCTCCAACTCTTTATCAAAGGTCAACCAGTGGCGTTTTCTTCAGGAATGTCTGACTCCCCAAGTGTTTGCTTATATCTTCCCCTATATTTGAACCTGGTATACTGTCATAGGGTGATTTAACTTGGCACCAAACAAGTATTTATAAACTTAACTCTACATCACTAGAAGTTGATATTAGTGTCCGTGAAAGCAGAAAGTATTTTCTGGTTGTAAATGATGCGGTAGTCTTTACATTACATAAATTAAATATCTGAAATTGGAATTTTTACCTCTGCACTTGAATTCTTTGACCTATACAGTTAAGATCGATACAGACTATAGTTTATGGGTTTTGAGGTGTGAAGGGGTATTTTGGTTTTTGTTTTGGTTACAAGATTTTTTACTGGTTGAATTTTAATGGGTTTGAAAATAATTTTAATCTGTAAGAAACAAAATTGCTATGATTTCACTTATCTTTAAAGTGTCCCTTCTAGTGTTTTCCCTTTTTAAAACTTCCATTCTGATTTCTACTCACTTAGCCTAAGGTTGGTGCTTCCCTTTGTAGTTACTTCATGCTTCTTCCTGCAGTGTCTATCATAGTGTTTTATATTGACTTCAGGCTCCATTATAGTATCTGGAACACAGTGAGCACTCAATAAGTATCTGATGAAGGAATTAATTTACAGAACGGGTGTGCATACAAAATATCTATTACTGTAATTGAGTACAGTGAATGAGAAAAGAGAGAGAAAAGTCCTTAGTATCTTTGTAACCATTATCTAGTCACTCTTTCATATTTTTATGTTAGATTTATTTCTGCAATAAGGAAAACCTTTGAAAGTCAATAGATTGCATGAATACTAATTTATGCAATATATTGACACTGAGCATTGTGAGAAAAACATGAAGAATACAAAGTTGGAAATTTAAGCTAGGATCAAAACTTTAACATTGTCATATTAAATGCCATAAAAAATGATTTTTAAAAAAACTCTTAATAATAATTATATTTTCCCAACCAAGAAGATAACCTGGCAATTCAATCTCTCTTTTTAAGCTTGTATTTTTTATTATTATAATTATTGTAGTAAAAAACATATAACATGAAATCTACTCAATCTTTAAGGTGTTAAACACAGTATCGTTAACTATGTGCACGTTCTTGTACAGTAGATCTCCAGAACCATTTCATCTTGCATGACTGAAACTCTATACCTATTGAACGGCACTAATTTCCCTCTCCCACAAAAAGTGATTTTTATAAAACAAAAATAATCATCTGTTAAACACAAAAGTTGTTTTCCCCCCAAGAAAGTTTTTTAAAGCATAAGATCCCCTGGAGAAGGGAATGGCTACCCACTCTGATGTTCTTGCCTGGAGAATTCCATGGACAGAAGAGCCTGTGGGCTACAGTCTATGAGGACGCAAAGAGTTGAACACGACTGGGCTACTAACACACACATACACACAATCTTTTTTGAGAGTGTACTCTGCCCCATGTACGTTAACTCATTTATTCCTCACAAAACCGTGTAAGGTAGTTGCTATTTTTAAACTCTTTTTTGCAGTAACTTCCTGATAACAGTTGAAAAGTGCCTGAATTTGGATTGGAATTCAGTCTGGTCCCAATGTTAGAACCACCATGTTAAGACCTCCCAGTAGTAGAGGATTATTTACAGCTAGGATAATATTATTTACAGCTACTGTAATATAGTTTACACTTTTTGCTTACATAGGCAGTCTTTCGTTACTTTAAGTGAATTATTGCCGCACATGTTCTATTATAATCTAAATGATATATAGTTGGTTTTTAAGTTGCGCAACAATTGTAAATACTGCTGAGTTTCCCTTCCTTTTCTTTGTAGAAAACCGCTCAAACTTCTGTGGAACAATTAAAAGCTTTCAGCTGTTCACCTGTGGTCCTTCAACAGGTGTCTGCGCTTTATCGGCTAAGCCCCGCCCCCAGAACGTGCGGGCCGCGGGGCGGAGCCTAGGGCGCAGCGCGCTTCCCGTGACCTAGGCCGCCGGGAGCTAGCCAGTGGCGGACTGAGACCCACCGGTCTGTGTTTTCTGCTTGTTACGCTTTCTCCCCTCTTGTCATTCCTCACCCTCTCCCAGTCTTGTTGGCTTTTTTCTGCTGGCGGCAGTTTCTTCCCACTCTCCAGGCTGACTTCCTCATTTCTCCGTCTCTCTCTTAAGTGCGTGGAGGAGGTGGCAAGTGGTGGTGGGGTGAGGACGCAAACTGGGAAAAAAAAAATCTTACTGTAGAAAACAAAAAAAATTTCGTGAATAGAGGGTTTGGAAATTTTCCTTACAAAATGTTTTATTAAGAAAACACATTTTCCATAACTTCCTTCTTTTATCCTTTGTGCAATTTTTTTTTTTAATCCTCTCTAGACTCTTAATGCTCCCGGGTTCTGTCTCCATTCTCATCGTTCATTTCCTTTTTAAGATCTTCGCGTGGTAGAAGAAAAGTATGAAAAGAATTATTTTTGACTTTTTGATAAGACTAATTTAAAGACTAGAAGTTAAAATGTTAGAAACTACATATTAATAAACATTCATTTTAAGAAAGTCTACACAGCCAACATTAAAATTGTATGTTAGGGTGGTGTTCTGCTTGAATGAATGCATTCTTTCAATAATATTCCTAATAGTCACTCTGACTTTTTAGAAATGTTCAGCGTGCAAAACGTGAGGGAGACAAGAGGTGGTCACAAAAACATTTGAGAGATCCAGCCTTAAATTAGACTTTTTTTTTTTTTTTTAGTATTTTAGATTACTTTTGAATAGTAATGCATGTCTGTTTTAGTATAAAACTCAAGTAGGTTAAAAAAAAAAAAGTGATATAGTGAAAGTAAAACTTCTTCAGCTATCTCAGTTCCTCCAAAAAGGCAATTACTGATACACTGGTGTCTCATATATGCTTCCTGAGATAGTATATGCATTCACAAGCATGCATGCAAATACTCTCCCTTTTTATTAAGTAAATGCATACTTTTTGGACCTTGCTTTTTTAAGTTAATATATCTTAGCTGGTATATATAGAGCTGCCTCACTTCTTTTTAACTCTTGTGGGCTATTTCATTGTATGAGATAGCATAATTTATTTACCAGTCCTCTACCTGTGGGTGTTTAAGTTGTTTAACAATATTTTGTTATTCTGAACAATGTTACAACAAATAACTTTATAGAATGTCATTTTGAATGGGTACAGGTGTAATAACTCCTAGAACCAGAGTTGTTGAGTCAAAGGTTATTGGCATTTTTTGCTTTGATAGTTACTGAGGGATGCTCTTTACTGGGTCTGTGCCAGTTATGCGGAATAACATCTTGATTGTTTCTCAGTGTCCTCATTATCACGGCATTTTATCAAACTTTCTGATTCTTGACAATATAAGAGAAAAATAGTAATTTATTCTTTAATTTGCATTTCTACCGTTAATGAGATAGAACATTTTGTATTTTCTGTGTGCTGGCTATTCATACTTTTACACCATTTTTCTGTTGATACGATCTTTTCCTTATTGATTTCTAGAAGCCCTTTAAACATTAAACAAATTAGTCATTTATCTCAGCTATGAGTTGCAGGTATTTTTCCCAGACTGTCTTTGATTCTGTAATGGCAAGTTTTTATTTTTGTGGTGGAGGAAGATGGACTTTTGCTTTTATTTTTTAAATGCTTACATAGCCAAATGTGTCAGTGTATCAGTTTTTTTTCAAAATGTTTTCTCGATTTGGGGTTATATTTTAAAAAGTTTCTTTTCTACTGTAAGATTATATTATAGAAACAACCTCCTGATTTTTTCTTTCTTGTTTTTATGTGATTTGATTTATGTTTAGTTATTTGGGTTTTTTTTTTTTTTCCTGCTGTGCTACTTGTCTTGTGGGATCTTAGTTCCCTGAGTAGGGATCAAACCCAGGCCCTGTAGTGAAAGCACAGTCCTAACCACTGAATGATGCTAAAGCTGAAACTCCAGTACTTTGGCCACCTCATGCGAAGAGTTGACTCATTGGAAAAGACTCTGATGCTGGGAGGGATTAGGGGCAGGAGAAGGGGATGACAGAGGATGAGATGGCTGGATGGCATCACCAACTCGATGGACGTGAGTCTGAGTGAACTCTGGGAGTTGGTGACGGACAGGGAGGCCTGGCGTGCTGCGATTCATGGGGTCGCAGAGAGTCGGACACGACTGAGCAACTCAACTGAACTGAACCACTGAACCACCAGGAAATGCCGTAGATCTTTGATTCATTTAAAATTTAGTTTGGTGTAGGGATCCAGTATTATTAAATTGAACTGCAAAATGAACCAGTTGATAATAGATGTCTTGATTGATTAGCTACATGAGAACCATTGCCAACTCCCCATAGACTTCTGTACAATATTTATCCAATACCTGCTATGGTGCCTGAAACAAAATGTCACTTCACAAGTCACTTCAGTCGTGTCCGACTCTGTGAGACCACATAGACAGCAGCCCACCAAGCTCCGCCATCCCTGGGACTCTCCGGGCAAGAACACTGGAGTGGGTTGCCATTTCCTTCTCCAGTGCATGAAAGTGAAAAGTGAAAGTGAAGTTGCTCAGTTGTGTCAGACTCTTCGAGACCCCATGGACTGCAGCCTACCAGGCTCCTCTGTCCATGAGATTTTCCAGGCAAGAGTACTGGAGTGGGTTGCCGTTGGCCTTCTCCAGAAACAAAATGAGTAACTAATAAACCTTTGATAAGCTAATTTCAAAGGAAGTTTCTAGGTATGATATATTATCTTAGTTATTTGCCATCATATTAATATATAGTGTTGAAAAAGATAATGATACCCCAGTACAGTTGATTTCTCCTACATAAAATCTTAGAATCATGAAGTTTTAGATCCAGAGACTAGAGCAGTTATTCACTCCACAAATAAATTAGTAAGTTCTTGTTATTTGCAGGCATTCTAGCTTATGGGGAGAAAATAAACAAGTTGGTCATGTAGTTTCAAGTGCTGTGAACCAAAACAGAGCAGTGTATGGGCAATAGAGAATGACAGGGAGTGGAATGCTTCTCGGATGCCCAGCAGCCCAGGTCGTGAAGGACACTGATAAATGAATTGTCTCTACTTCATATGAGCACACATGCCAACAAAGAAAATAGAAAGGTTGTGGGGGCTAAGCCACCATGAACCTGAGTGTCCCTAGGGAGTTGAAAATCAACTGTCTCTGTCTAGGTCCAGTATTTTCTTTAGATTATAAACTAGTGGGCAGGACTATACTTTTTAGTTGATTTTGTTGTATTATGTACACTTGATATATTCTTTAAGCAGATTAACAAGTTGTTTTGATATGAAACTAACATCATTTTATGCAATTTAAGTCAAAATTGTATTCTGAGTTCAGTCACTCAGTCTTGTCCGACTCTTTGCAACCTCATGGACTTTGCAGCATACCAGGCTTCCCTGTCCATCACCAACTCCCAGAGCTTGCTCAAACTCATGTCCACCGAGTCGATGATGCCATCCAACTATGTCATCCTCTGTTGTCCCCTTCTCCTGCCTTCAATCTTGCCCAGCATCAGGGTCTTTTCAAATGAGTCAGTTCTTTGCATCAGGTGGCCAAAGTATTGGAGTTTTAGCTTCAGCATCAGTCCTTCCAATGAACATTCAGGACTGATTTCCTTTCAGATGGACTGGTTTGATATCCTTGCAGTCCAAGGGACTCTCAAGAGTCTTCTCTAACACCACAGCTCAAAAGCATCAGTTCTTCAGCGCTCAGCTTTCTTTATAGTCCAACTCTCACATCCATACGTGACTACTGGAAAAACCATAGCTTTGACTAGATGGACTTTTGTCAACAGAGTAATTGCTGCTTTTCTATATGCTGTTTAAGTTTGTCATAGCTTTTCTTCCAAGGAGCAAGCCTCTTTTAATTTCATGGCTGCAGTCACCATCTGCATTGATTTTGCAGCCCAAGGTAATAAAGTCTGTTTCTGTTTCCATTGGTTCTACCCTTGGTCATATCAGCCATGGCACTCTTCCCTGCTAGTAGAAGTCTAGCTGATGTTTCTTGCAGTAATTTACAAATAATGTTCAAAGAAACCTTAGAAGAAAAGGAAGAAGGAACCAGTGGAAAGAGTTGGATTATCACTACCTTATACTGTCAATGAGAGTAGCTCTGCTTTCATCATTTATTTATCTTTCAGCCAAGATGACATTTTGCAGTAATTTGAAGCCACAGTCTTATCACGAACCAGCATATGTGCTTGGACACTTCCAAGGCTATTTTTAGGAGCACATCACTGCATGTGGTTTAATTCCATTTATAGATAGAGATGATGGCCTACAAGAACTGGGAGTTGAAAATTCCCTGGTGGAAACCTACTGATTAGGATAGGCATCCGTTTAATGTATGCAACGTTTTGGTGTGTTTGGATATGGTAATTGTATGGAGAATGAGTGAATCTACCAAAACTTCATAGTCACTGAGCTATGTTTTGCCAGGATTGTCAAAAATTGTCAAGCCCTAAGTTAGGAGTATAGCATGTTATTGCCAGAATCAGATTTAATGAGCATTTCTAACATCTTGATTTATTCTTACTTTTTCCTCTATGCTGCAAGAAGGTACTGGTACCAAAATTGGGAGTAGAGGGTAATATATTTATTTTTAAAGAATGTGCCTTCATATTTCAACAGAAGAAAATAAATTTATTATTGAGGTGTATTATCCCATGCAAATCAAGACTGAATTCCACATATATTAGAGTCAGTTTATACAGTCTTATCACTCACTGAGCTTATTTCAATGATGAATATAAATTGCTCAACATATCCTCTTCTAAAGTGCTATTAGCTGCAAATGGCTCATGATACCGTAACTATTTTTTAATTTTAGAAGTTATTAAAATTTGTTAGCATATAGTGAAAATTGAGAAAACAACATACTTTACAAAAAGGTTTTTGTTTGAAGCTCTTGGATTCATTATCTGACACACAGCTTATATATTTGGATCTCCCAATGCTGGGCATGTAGTAGGTACTTAATATATATTTGTTGGAATAAATTTACTCAAGTATAGTTTTTATGAAGCCATCACATTGTATACCTTAAATATATACATTTTTTGTCAATTATACCTCAGTAAACCTGAAAAAAATGAAGCAAATTTATTCAAAATGTAGGACTTTATTATTTGCAATAAAAATAACATGAAGCGAGTAAATAAATCTAGATAAGTCTTCAGAGAAGTCTAGAAATATCATCATTTACTCATCAAGATTATCTTTTGGGCAAGAAATAAGGACCTAGTATAATTTGAGGGGATCTGTCACTCCTAAATAATATTTCCATCTATTTGCAGATTTCTTAAATGTCTTCATCTGGGAAAGCATGGCTGACATTGGTTCAGTTTCTTGATTTACTAGCTATTTGATCTCGGACATGTCTTTTTCTTCATTTGTAATATTTAATAATAGTTTCTCTACAAGTTTTTGTGAAATTAAACTTTTATAAAGTGCTTGATCCATAGTGTTCAACAGAACATAATTTTAATAATTTAACACTGTGCCCTTCTATTTAATGCTTAGAGTAACAATTTAAAATGAAAATACTGCTTGTGTCAGATATACTTTGTCTATTTGAAAGTTTAATGATCGCAGATTTTGTTACCATATTTCAGTTGGAGAGAAGGGATTAACCAAGCATGTGGTCATTTAACACTTGAAATATCAAAGATTGAAAAGGCTAAGAAAAACGTTACTCTGAGACTAAGGACGACAATGTTAAACTTTGCCAGTCTTGAAATGCTTGAAACCCCTCCCTCCATTTTCACTGCAAAAAGGAAAAGAATTTTAGCCGAAAGAACAATGTTAACAGCAATGCTTGTTTTCATTTATACAGATTTCAAAAAATCAAATTGAATTTTACTGTAAAGGTCTTAATTCTCAGGCAATCCAGTAATTCATCTGCACACATTACAGTAAGACAAAGAATGGCATATAAACTTATAGTGCTTATAGTTTTAAGTAAATGAACAGTTTGCAATGGCTTAATTACAGTTCTTAAAAATTAATTTGATACACTCTGTACAAGGTAACTCGAGCCAGATCTAGTCTTAACAATTTTACATCCAATCACCTATTATAATAGAATTCCATATCCATGATTTACTACAACATGAATGGCCTTTTGACTCTCAGAACCGTGTTCTTGTCACTCAGCTGCCTTCCTGCCTACTATTTGGCTTGGAAATTTTCATTTCTTTCTAAAGGAAACATTTGTAAATTGTTAGCTTTTCTTCTTTTTTTCTCCCCACTTAGAGTCTCTAGATGGATTTTAAAATTGAACACACTTGGGATGGTTTTCCAGTGAAGCATGAGCCAGTGTTTGTCAGGCTGAATCCAGGTGACAGAGGAGTGATGATGGAAGTCAGTGCTCCATTTTTCAATGATCCTCCATCCCCACTAGGAGAACCAGGAAAACCTTTCAATCAATTGTGGGATTATGAAGGTAAGTAGAAGTGCTGTATTTTATTGCAAACATAAATCTTTTTATAATAACCTCTCATAGAACTATTATTTTATCTTGCTCTAAGGAAGTGCTTCTGAGCCCCTGACATGTGCAGTTTTCTGATATTTCCTACCAATCTCTTATTCTGACTTTTTCACCATTACCTATGGACTTCGGCTATATAACTAGAACAGTGAAAAATGGCAATTACAAATCCAGATTTTTAAATTGCTGCTATATTTCCTTCCTTTGTATCTGTTACCTATTTTAAGAAAAGTTCAGCATTCCTGTTTTGTTTTTAAGTATCTTCAAATGGCTACTTTAACCTTATAAACCTTCTTTATGGAAGCTTTGGGGTGTTTTACTTATTATAAAAACATCATCAACTTCAACATGAAGTATAGTTTTTATTTTATACTGGCAAATAATCTCACACATCAAAGGAAGGCTAAGAGACCTGCTGTGAAGTCGCAGTTTCAGGTTTGCTGTATGATCACCTTCTAATGAATCCTAATTAAGCTACCGAACTTATCTTTCTGAAATAATCTTTAGATGCCATTTCCTAGGTAACAGATCTTTACTATCCCTAAGATAAGGTTCAAATCCTTCCCTTGAGCTTTCATGGTACTTGTGAATCCAGCTATCATTAAACCAAAAGCTCTTAACTTCCTAAAGGCTAATAGTCTAACCTTTCGGTCATATTCTCACTCATGTCCCTTTTCTCGTTCTAGCCCCCTCCTTTGATACATATCATTCACAGTCTAATTCAGGTTCCATTTCTTCAAAGAAACCTTTGATGACTCTTCTAGTCCACACTAACATCTACTTTCTCTATACCACTTGTATAGCATGCATTTTGTTGGTGTTAATTTATCACATCTTAAACATACATTGTTTTTTATTGATATAGAACTTGTATATACCAACTTCCTGATCATGTTAGTCACTCACACTAATGTGAGTTATATACTGGAGGTACTATAGACACTAAACTCAACAAATCCTAAACTCAACTAGTCTACTTCTCTTATAAACCTACTTCTTTCCCTAATTGCCCAGTCTAAGTCAATAGCACCATAATACATCAAATCACCTAATAAAGAAATGTGATATCTTTTCAAGATATCCATCTCTGTCTCTATATTTGGATTAAGTCCTAGCAGTTTCACCTCCTAAGTGTTTCTCTAATTCAGTATCTCTTCTTCATCCTACTATCCTTGCCATAGGTAGAAGACTTTAAAAGGAATAATAAGACTCACTGAATTGTTAATGGAACCATATCTTAGATATTTTATTATTATAAAAATAACACATGGAAAACTAGAAACAACCTAAATGTCTATCAATAAAGGATTGTGTTAATAAATCATAACATTCTATAGAAGAATACTATGCAGCAATTAAAAAGAATTAGTTATCTATATGCTGTGAACTTGCATGTGTGTGTATATGTGAAGAAAGCAAATTGTAAGCAGAAAATGAGTCTATAGATACAGTTTTCAAATCTATGCAAGTAAAATAGATTGTGGAAAGACAGAAGTCTGACAGGTTTTAGAACAAAGTGGGAAGAAAAAGACTTTGACTTTTTACTTACATATATGTTTATATTGTTTTGATAATAAGCATATATCACTTTCAAAATTCTTTAATTTTTAAAATAAGCATTCTCAGAAAATTCCAGGAAATTGTAAAGAGTATTCCACTTGTCAGAGATAAACAGCCGTAACATTTTTGTGCATATTTTGCCAGCCTCTAAGCACAGGCACATATGCACATTTTTGTTTCATGTACACTTGCTTATTGCTCTGCAGCTTATCAAGTATCATTCCTTTTATCTTTCCTATATCAAAAATACTTTACTGTATATTTTATTTTAATGACTGAATTATATTCTATTACATGGAGTACACAGATTTCATTATTTTTTTTAACAGCTCTCCTATATAATGTGTGCTTAGTTGCTCAGTTACGTCCGACTGTGTGACCCCATGGAATGCAGCCGGCCAGGCTCTTCTGTCCATGGGGATTCTCTGGGCAAGAATACTGGAGAAGGTTGCCATTCCCTTCTCCAGGGTATCTTCCCAACCCAGGGATTGAACCCAGGTCTCCCACTTTGCAGGCAGATTCTTTATCACCTGAGCCACCAGGGAAGCCTCTCCTATATAACAGGTTTATTTATATATAATAGGAGGTAACCATTTAGGCCATTTCTTTTGAGTAATACTTTGATAAATAGTGTGTTACTTCTTTTCTCAGTTGTGTGATTATTTCCTTAGGATAAATTCCTTGAAAAAGATAAGTCGCTCAGAGTCTGTGTGATAATGCTCATTTCTTTTCAACCTTACCAGCACTAGGCTTTATTAATATTTTTATTTAATGGCTATCTGATATGGTTTTTCCAGTAGTCATGTATGGATGTGAGAGTTGGACTATAAAGAAAGTTGAGTGCCAAAGAATTGATGTTTTTGAACTGCGGTGTTGGAAAAAACTCTTGAGAGTCCCTTGGACTGCAAGGAGATCCAGCCAGTCCATCCAAAAGGAAATCAATCCTGAATATTCATTAGAAGGATTGATGCTGAAGCTGAAACTCCAATACATTGGCCACCTGATGCAAAGAACTGACTCATTTGAAAAGACCCTAATGCTGGGAAAGATTGAAGGCTGAAGAAGGGGATGACAGAGGATGAGGTGGTTGGATGGCATCACCAGCTCAATGGACATGAATTTGAGTACACTCCAGGAGTTGGTGATGGACAGGGACGCCTGGTGTGCTGCAGTCCATGGGGTCGCAAAGAGCTGGACACGACTGAGCAACTGAACTGACTGACTGATATGAGGGAAAAAAATGATTTATTTTTTATGTATTTTTTCTTACAGGCAGTGTCTAGTTTTTATTTTCCTCTTTTCCTCGTGGTGATATAGCTTTAATTAAAGATAATGTATTAATTCATTTATATTCTAAAGATATAAACAGATTATTTATTGTTGAAGCAAAGTTAAATTTCTCTATATGTCCTATCTCTGTTTTCAAAAGTTGTGGAAGCGTTTTTCTTGAATGACATAACTGAACAGTATTTAGAAGTGGAACTTTGTCCGTAAGTATAAAATATTTTTTCTTAATTCATTACTACATATTTTGAACACATTATTTTCTAATTGTAAATCATATAGATTAATAAAAGCTCACTAATTCTATCTAACTATTGGGAATGCTAGTCTGAATTTATCTGAATTATATATAATTCTTTGTTTTCAAGTAGATGTGTAATGTAGAATATGTTTTAGAAAATATTACGTTGATACTATTTTCAATTCACTAATGAAGTTTTCTAATAAATTTGAAGGTTCTGCAAAATGAAAAATTCTTATAAAACAAACTCATTATTTACACTGTAAATTTGAATTATTATATATTAACTATTTAGAAATAAAGATATAATGAATTGAACTACTTTATGAAAATGATTACTTTGTGAAAATGATGATTACTTTATGAAAATGACTTTTTAGGGGATTTTTTTAACTAGGTTAAATTTTAATCTTTTTTTTTTTTTTTTAAATTTTAATCTTATATATTACATAACTATGTGTTCATGTATTCCTCCCTTTATTCATCATTCATTTACTGAGTATATACTGTGTCACTTTGTGTGCCGCATATTAAAACTAAATCACACATGGCTTTTCCTAGACTCAAGAAAAGTATTAACCATGGACTCTCTCTGTGGAAATTTAACTGGTCCTTGGGAACTGTCTACCTGGTTGGCAGTTTTCTTTCCTCTAGATGTCAAAAAGTAAATTTATGCCTACCTGTTATCTAAATTGTAAGAAAAGTTAATATTTAGAAATGAAATATTTATTTATACACCATTACTATTTTAAAATGACATTTCAGTACTCCTCAGCATCGGTTATCTTGCAGTCTTTGTCCTTTTGTAGACTAAGCAGAGTCCCAAACAATTGATTTAAATGAGATTTTGGATACAATTTTCTTTTACTTTGATTTCCTGCTAATACTAGATTTCTTGCTAACGTAACTGTTTGCAGTTATAGTTTTTCAGAAGTACTATATATCTTTGTTACCCTTCAAATAACATGTCAAAAAATTTTTTGAGAAATATTACCATAAACTATAATGTGAAGTAAGAAAATTTCCCCATATGCATCAGAAAGCTAAGCCAAATAGGTTTATAACTTGTATGGAAGGTTAGTCAAGAACTTGAATCTGCTAGAATTCTTGAGCTACATCCTTAGCTTAAATTTGTCAGATAGTATCAGTTTATTTTCATAAAGTAATGACTTAGCACAAAATACATTGAATAGATTTATCTTTTGCTAGAAAATTACGCAATAACCATTGTGTATAAAATTAATTCTAAAAGTTCAGTTTTAGATCTATTAGGACAGTTAATAATCAATAATCTTGGTTTTGCTTCAGGCAAGCAACTCCTATGACAGTTAACCTCTAGGAAAGCAATTTGAATATGTTTGAATTTGTAAGGTCTTTTATTGCTCTTAAGATATTCATATGGTTGCATAATAACAATAAAAATAAGCAGAGGACTTTTAAATGGAAAAGAATACTTGTTTCTCTTAGACTCATTTCTTGAAGGAAATCCTTCCGGAAAACTCTCAATAGACCATTTGTGCCAAATGTTTAGTTACAGTCTTTTACAAAGACAGTAAATTTGCTTCATGTAGCTATTTGAGATCCTTTGATTCTTACTGACAGGGATAATCCCAATTATGCTCTCCTATTAGAATCTTCTTGTGGGGATAAGTTGTGCTTCTTTTTTAAAATGGACATCACTGGGACAACCCAGAGGGATGGTACAGGGAGGGAGGAGGGAGGAGGATTCAGGATGGGGAACACATGGATGGCGGATTCATTTTAATGTATGGCAAAACCCATACAATATTGTAAAGTAATTAACCTCCAATTAAAATAAATAAATTTATATTAAACAAATAAATAAAATGGACATCAGTGTCAGAACTAATGGTAGAAAGCAGGAAAACACAACAGGCAGATGGAATGAGGACAATTGTACTGGGAAATAGTTACAAATTAAAGTCTTCAGCCTGTTAGGTAGTTTTAGACAACCTATATTTTTATTTTCTATCTCCTTAATGAGCTTCAAGACAGTTTTCTTATAGAAATAACGTTTTAAAAAGTTGTGGGATTTTGACCTGGAAATTGGTGCCAGCTTCCTTTAGGATACTTTACTTCTCAAAATAAGTTTTCTAATGAACTCCAAATATCCCACCCATTTTTCATACTGTGTATCGTCTAACCAATTGAAATATTTCATTTCTTATTTAAATAATATAAGGAAGAATCTGAACATGTGTAACTTTATGCATTTGATGGCACTTGCCTGGGAAATATGGAGAAGGCAATGGCACCGCACTCCAGTACTCTTGCCTGGAAAATCCCATGGACAGAGGAGCCTGGTAGGCTGCAGTCATGGGATCGCTAAGAGTCGGACACGACTGAGCGACTTCACTTTCACTTTTCACTTTCATGCACTGGAGAAAGAAATGGCAACCCACTCCATTGTTCTTGCCTGGAGAGTCCCAAGGAGGGGGAGCCTGGTGGGCTGCCGTCTATGAGGTCGCACAGAGTCGGACACGACTGAAGCAACTTAGCAGCAGCAGCCTGGGAAATAAGTCATTTCTAAGTAACTGAACATGCTAGGTCTCCCTGTAATTATTTAGTATGCATATTGCATCCTTTAATTATTTGAAACTTAGTCACAAGCAGGCACATGGAGGAGGTCATGGCAGCTGACTCCAGTATTCTTGTCTGGAGAATCCCATGGACAGAGGAGCCTGGCAGGCTACAGTCCATGGAGTCACATAGAGTCAGACATGACTGAAGCAACAGCATGTGCACACACACGTGGAGACGTGAAAGATAGTGAAGAAAATAATGATCGTTTCAAACACTCATGAAGGATTTTAAATTTTACAGCCATGGACAGCATTTGGTGCTTTTACTTTCTGGAAGAAGAAATGTGTGGAAAGTAAGTAAATGAAAATATGAGACAAAATCCTTAAGTGTACAGGGTATATTGTTAATGTTGCTGTTCAGTTGCTCAGTCATGTCTGACTCATGTTCATGGGTTGTTCACGTGACCCCCACGAACTACAACCCACCAGGCTTCTTTGTCTATGGGATTTCCCAGGCAAGAAAACTGAAGTGGGTTGCCATTTTCTTCTCCAGTTTAAAGTATAAATATGAATATACCTTTTTGTGTTTCACATGTTGTTTCTGTAGCAAGGACTTGATCTATCATTCAAAGTGTCTAGAGGAGAAGCAAAATGGGAAGGCAGTGCTTTTATTCCTTGGAGTTATTTTCCACCAAATGTGACAAAATTCAATTCATTTGCAATTCATGGATCAAAAGATGAAAGAAGCTATGAAGCTCTTTACCCTGTACCTCAACATGAACGGCAGCAAGGACAAAAACCTGATTTGTAAGTAGAAAATAAATGAAAATATGTCCCAACTGTAAGAGTTTTTTTTTTTTTTTAATTAGTTCATGGTAGGGTAGCAGTAACATTTTTTGGTTAAAGAAGACACATATAAGCATAGTCTTATATGTGTCTCTCCACTGCGCTCAGTAGAGCATTTAGATTTCCACAATAGTGTGAGAAGAATCTTCTTAGTGAGTACTATAGCAGTTAGTATTGAAGTACAGTTGCAAATTTATTTATGATCCCTTTCAGAGGCAAATGATCAGAGGCATCTGTATTTCCTGGTGTGAGCGGTGGGTTAATAAATCTTTTCTTCTGCTGCTGGAGAATCTGACCTTAAGTTAACTCTCTAGTTCTCTTCTCCTGGTCACCTCATGAGGATAAAAATGTCAGCTGTATTTCTAGGCAGTATAGATGGGGACAGCAGGGCTTAGAGATTTCCCTTTAATAGTAATGCACCCTGAGGGGACCCTGGAAGGTACTCCTAGAGAGTTACTACAAGAAATACTATCTCCTGTGGGACAGCAGGCATAGAAGCCAAGGAGTCACCTGCAAATTTTCCATTTAAGTCTGATCTCTTTGCACCTGAAGCCGTCACTTAAGGAGAATGTAGCCCCCAGCCAGTCTTAGGAATGCTTCATGGACTGCTGCAAACACTACCCACTTAGAGGAAGGAAAGCCAGACACTGTCCTGGGGCAGCCTGAGAGTACTCAAGTGGCCCTTGAGAGTCCTGCTCTATTGAGTGTACTCAGGTGGCCAAGGTAGCCTGGTGAGTCTGCATGTTTAGAAAAGCCTAATAGAGACATCCTAGGAGAAGGCAATGGCAACCCACTCCAGTACCCTTGCCTGGAAAATCACACGGACGGAGGAGCCTGGTAGGCTACAGTCCATGGGGTCGCTAAGAGTCGGACACGACTGAGCAACTTCGCTTTCACTTTTCACTTTCCTGCATTGGAGAAGGAAATAGCAACCCACTCCAGTGTTCTTGCCTGGAGAATCCCAAGGATGGGGGGAGCCTGGTGGGCTGCCATCTATGGGGTCGCACAGAGTCGGACACGACTGACGTGACTTAGCAGCAGCAATAGAGACATCCTAGTGGGCTTTGCACCATGGTAGACTGATTTCCCGACCTTTTACCCTTGGCAAGTGCTGCACTGTCTCCTTTGCCCTTCCTGTCATGCTCTTACTCTGCTCTACTTGGATTTTTATCTCTTCATGCCTCTTATTTTGCCTGAGATATTTTCCGCTTTCCCCCTTGCTTTTCTTCCAGGTCCTGACCCTTTCTAACTAACCTCTTTATCCCTTCCTTTCTTTTATCCTTCGATGTTGTTTCCTTAGCTGCTTAATCTGGATTGACAGTTGTGACTAAAAGTGGTTCAACTTGGTCAGGTGGGCAGAGTGGGACAGGAATCTAGATGCCACTCACTCGGGGCTTTCTTATCAAGATGGCTTGTTTCTCTGGCTTCTCACAAGCTAATGCACTCCTGTATTTGGGCTTCTTGTTTATAGGTTATTGGATGCTTACTCTAGGTAAAAGTATGGTTATGCTGTCGGCTAGCGCAGAGGGATTTCCTTCAGAGCTGAGTTCCACTGCAGCATGTGAGCTAAACCTGGCTCTCCTCTTTGCATGCTCAGTCACTTCAGTCAGGCCCAACTCTCTGTGACCCTGTGGACTGTAACCCACCAGGTTCCTCTGTCCGTGGGATTCTCCAGGCAGGAATACTGAAGTGGGTTGCTGTGCCCTCCTCCAAGGGATTTTCCTAATCCAGGGATCGAACGCCATCTCTTACATCTCCTGCATTGGCAGGTGGATTCTTTACCACCAGCGCCACCTGGGAAGCCCCTCTCTCCTCATTGCTAAGTCGCTTCAGTCGTGTCCGACTCTGTGCGACCTGGTAGATGGCAGCCCACCAGGCTCCGCCGTCCCTGGAATTCTCCAGGCAAGAACACTGGAGTGGGTTGCCATTTCCTTCTCCAATTCTCTCCTCATTAGGCCACAGTAAAAAGCTAATCGTTAAATGATAGTAAATCCTAGGAGTTAAATGATTTTCCTAGAAAGAGAAAAAAAGAATTATATTTAACTCTCTTTTACATAAATCTGCCTTGCTTTGGCAAAGGAGTCTATCCTTTAATCTGTTGAGCTGAAACTTTTAAAAAACAATTGTTTGTATAACTGATATAAATCATATCAGAGTTTGAATATGAAAATATCTGTGATAATATAACATGATTTGTTTAAGACTAGATGAAATGAGTCAGGTTTTGACGGTTGATTTTTATTTGTCCCTTCAGCTGTGAGGGAGCTATTTGCAGAATTGAAAGGAGAGTGCTTTGAGATATGGGTGAATATTTTCAGAGCTGAATGTCTGATGGCTAGAGTAAGAAAACTGTACATGTGAATACATCTTACCTTTGAGGTTCTTAAAATAGAATGTTGTCCTATAATAGATATGACAAAATAAATAGCTTCTCAGGACAGATTTTTCACAAATATATAATTCATTTCAAATCCGACTATCTTTTTCTTTGCATGTAGCCATCGTCTGGAATACTTCAGGTCTTTCAGTTTTAACACACTGCTTGGAGAAAAGTGGAACCAGCCAGAATCAGACCTGTGGCTGATAGAGAAACCTGATGTGTAGGAGTATAGTAGATGACTGTATCAATCATTTCTTCTCTATACCCTTTAATGTAAACCAATAATAATCTCTTTCAAGATATCATGAACACATTTCAACAATAAATATTTTATGGAGGTCAGTGAAAATAGAGTATTTCTGTGGTAAATTGTGTATGAATTAACAGGAAAGTAGAAAGTTCAGATATGATTTTAATTGTAAAGTGAAAATGTTTCTCAGTTACTTTGTCCAGGAGCCATCATGTCAAGGTTCTACCATCTGCCTTGCATCACCATCACCCTCAAATATCCCTGACTCAGTCAGCCCAAATCATCATTTCTCTTCCCACTTCCCTAAATTTCAGCCAGCTTGTAACTGAACATCTTATTTGCACATTTTTGAACTCCATTGTAATATAAATTCTTGGACTTCCCCGGTGGTATAATGGTTAAGAATTTGCCTGCCAATGCAGGGGTCATGGGTTCACTCCCTGGTTGGGGAAGATTCCACATGCTGTGGGGCAGCTAAGCCTGTGCACCACAACTACTGAAGCCTGTACCCACTAGAAGCTGTGCTCCACAACCAGAGGAGCCACCACAATGAGAAGCACTCACCACTGGAGAAAACCTGTGTCAGCACTGAAGACCCAGCACAGCTCAAAATTAATAAATTTTTTTAAATTGGCACTTTCTTTTGAAAAATATTTATATAATAATTCTTTACTCAGACTCCTCTGTTCATACTTGAAATGAATAGAAAACTGGTATATTTCACTTGAACAGGATGTACACATCTGTTAAGGCATTATTAAAATACATGTGCTATATAATCAGTGTTTTTTTCCTGTCTTATGATTACTTTTCTTCTGTAGAAGAAAATAGAATGAAGTTGTCTTGAATTCCGGTAACAGATTCTGCTTTTATTTGCAAATAATAAATGACGTTTTCTTTATGCTGTTAAACAAGATGTCAGAATGTCTTCATTTTGTTTTCTAAACATCAAACACCTCTGGTCCATAATTTTCAAACTTTGTTATAATTCATTGCTTGAAGCCATCTAGTAGATTATCTGTGAACTTCTCCACCAAGTTCACCATTGCCTGGTCCTTCACCATTGTTCTTAACACGAGATTAGCAGTCTTAACAGAGGAAACTTTGCTTGTACAGACATCTATTTGCCTACCCAACAATATATTTTTACTTCTTTTCCTTTGCTAACTCATATATATAGCTTCAATTTTTATTTTTTATTTCAGTTTATATAGCTTCAATTTTTCAGTTCAGTTCAGTCGCTCAGTCGTGTCTGACTCTTTGCAACCCCGTGAACCGCAGCACGCCAGGCCTCCCTGTCCATCACCAACTCCCAGAGTTCGCTCAGACTCATGTCCATTGAGTCAGTGATGCCATCCAGCCATCTCATCCTCGGTTGTCCCCTTCTCCTCCTGCCCCCAATCCCTCCCAGCATCAGAGTCTTCCAATGAGTCAACTCTTCGCATGAGGTGGCCAAAGTACTGGAGTTTCAGCTTTAGCATCATTCCTTCCAAAGAAATCCCAGGGTTGATCTCCTTCAGAATGGACTGGTTGGGTCTCCTTCAGTCCAAGGGACTCAAGAGTCTTCTCCAACACCACTGTTCAAAAGCATCAATTCTTCAGTGCTCAGCCTTCTTCACAGTCCAACTCTCACATCCATACGTGACCACAGGAAAAACCATAGCCTTGACTAGACGGACCTTAGTTGGCAAAGTAGTGTCTCTGCTTTTGAATATACTATCTAGGTTAGTCATAAATTTTCTTCCAAGGAGTAAGCATCTTTTAATTTCATGGCTGCAATCAGCATCTGCAGTGATTTTGGAGCCCCCCAAAATAAAGTCTGACACTGTTTCCACTGTTTCCCCATCTATTTCCCATGAAGTGATGGGACTGGATGCCATGATCTTCGTTTTCTGAATGTTGAGCTTTAAGCCAACTTTTTCACTCTCCACTTTCACTTTCATCAAGAGGCTTTTCAGCTCCTCTTCACTTTCTGCCATAAGGGTGGTGTCATCTGCATATCTGAGGTTATTGATATTTCTCCCAGCAATCTTGATTCCAGCTTGTGTTTCTTCCAGTCCAGCGTTTCTCATGATGTACTCTGCATATAAGTTGAATAAGCAGGGTGACAATATACAGCCTTGATGTACTCCTTTTCCTATTTGGAACCAGTCTGTTGTTCCATGTCCAGTTCTAACTGCTGCTTCCTGACCTGCATACAGATTTCTTAAGAGGCAGGTCAGGTGGTCTGGTATTCCCATCTCTTTCAGAATTTTCCACAGTTTCTTGTGATCCACACAGTCAAAGGCTTTGGCCTAGTCAATAAAGCAGAAATAGATGTTTTTCTGGAACTCTCTTGCTTTTGCCATGATCCAGCAGATGTTGGCAATTTGATCTCAATTTTTAGAGGATCATCTCAAAAACTACATTTTCCCAGCTTCCTTTGCAGATAGAAATGACATTATAAAACAGTTCAATGAGATTAAGTATACAGTGTTAGAAGGCGCTTCAAGAAAAGATGCCTTACAGATGAAAGACTCAACTGCCATAAATCTTTTGTTCTTTGCCTTCTCTCTTCCTTTTTCCTGAATTGCAGAATTGATACATGAGGTAACACCCTAGCTCCTTGTTTTAATTAGGAGACAACCTACGAATAGGTCAATAGCAAGACAAAAGAAGCCTGGGTTGCAAACAGCAAAATAAGGTAACATATCAGAACTGCTACCTACAGACTTCTTTATAAAGAAAAAAATTAGCTGCCTAATTTGTTTCCACAAGCTGATCAATAGGTTCAGTGCCCTCCCATTAGAAAATCCAGAAGGCTTTTTTGGGTAGAAATTGACACAGTGATTCAAATTTTATGTGGAAATACAAAGGACCTGAAATAGCCAAAAAAATTTTGAAGTAGTACAAAGTTGGAGGACTTACTCTACCTGACTTCTAGACTTATTAAGCTTCAGTGTTGAAGAAACTTTGATCTTGGCATAGATTTAGATAGATATATCAATGGAACAGAGTAGAGAAACCAGAAAAATAACTACATATGGTCAGTTAATTTTTTGGCAAAGGGAAAGGATCATCTTTTCAACAAATAGTTTTCCAGTTGGGATAACTGGAAAAACATGAAAAAAAAAATCAGTTTACCTAACAACCTACAGAAAAAGTAAAATGTGAATGGTGAAATTAAAAAAAGTTCTAGAAAAAAGATCTTCATATCTTGGGGTAGAAAAAGATTTTGTTCAAACAGGACATAAAAAGCATTAACTGAAAAGGAAAAAAAATGAGAAATTGAACTTCCATCAAAATTTAAGATTTCTTTTCAAAAGTTTCCATTAAGAAAGCAAAGAGGTAGTCTAGCAAATCCACTCCTGAGTATATATCTGGGGGAAAAAATGGAAGCACTAATTCAAAAGGGTACACGTACCTCAAAGTTCATAGCAGCATTATTTACAGTTGCTGAGATCAGAGGCACCCTAAGTGTCCATCCATGAATGGATAAAGACATGTATAAATGAGTACTGGAAACACATGGAGTAACAGGCAAATTTGGCCTTGGAATACAGAATGAAGCAGGGCAAAGGCTAATAGATTTTTGCCAAGAGAATGCACTGGTCATAGCAAACACCCTCTTCCAACAACACAAGAGAAGACTCTACACATGGACATCACCAGTGGTCAACACTGAAATCAGATTGATTATATTCTTTGCAGCCAAAGATGAGGAAGCTCTATACAGTCAGCAAAAACAAGACCAGGAGCTGACTATGGCTTGGATCATGAACTATTGCCAAATAGACCATTCAGGTATGACCTAAATCAAATCCCTTATGACTATACGGTGGAAGTGAGAAATAGATTTAAGGGGACTAGATCTGATAGGGTGCCTGATGAACTATGGACGGAGGTTCATGACATTGTACAGGAGACAGGAATCAAGACCATCCCCAGGAAAAAGAAATGCAAAAAACCAATATGGCTGTCTGAGGAGGACTTACAAATAGCTGTGAAAAGAAGAGAAGGGAAAAGCAAAGGAGAAAAGAAAAGATATACCCATTTGAATGCAGAGTTCCAAAGGATAGCGAATAGCAAGGAGAGAGAAGAAAGCCTTCCTCAGTGACCAATGCAAAGAAATAGAGGCAAACAACAGAATAGGAAAGACTAGAGATCTCTTCAAGAAAATTAGAGATACCAAGGGAACATTTCATGCAAAGATGGGCTTGATAAAGGACAGAAATTGTATGGACCTAACAGAAGCAGAAGATATTAAGAAGAGGTGGCAAGAATACACAGAACTGTACAAAAAAGATCTTCACAACCCAGATAATCACGATGGTGTGATCACTCACCTAGAGGCAGACATCCTGGAATGTGAAGTCAAGTGGGCCTTAGAAAGAATCACTACGAACAAAGCTAGTGGAGGTGATGGAATTCCAGTTGAGCTATTTCAAATTCTGAAGAATATTGCTTAAGATATGCACAAATGCATTTCCTTGCTGTATTGTAAATTGTTCACTACAGTACCACTCAGATTCTCTCTTCTTGCCATTTAAGTAGATTACACAATTCAAGTATTTATTCAGGGGCTTTCTCGTGCTTTTGCTCAGCTCCAGTAAAGTGTAAGTAAGACTCCACAAGGAAATATACTTTTTATTTTTAGCCCCCAATTACTTTCTTTTTACATTATTATTATTATTATTTTTTTTGCTACAGAAAAAAAATAGTTAAGTTTTTCACCTCATTTCTTCCTTCTTTTAAAAATACTAGGCTTTGGCGGCTGAAGATGGTGAGTATAATTAATTAATCTGATATTTGTAAAGAAAAAGGTTGCAAGTGGTGGAACAATTACAGTAAGCCCTCAACACTTTTATTTATGCCTCAAAGCCCATGTATCATCTCTACTTTCCATTTAAGTTTCCATAATATATTATATATATATATGCTATATTGTGGCACTTTCCAATTTAAGTTTCATAGTATATAATGTTGCTGTATTATAGCACTTACCCACTGTGCATTAGGAAACTGTCCAGACCTATCTCCCATCTTCTCAGTCTAACATTTTACTCCAGCAACCAGTTGGATTCAGCACACTGACAACATCCTGCATTATGGTTTTGCTGCTGCCCTAGCTCATGCGAACACCTGCAGGAACCCACTTAGCCAATTTCATGCATAGAGTACTCCAGATATGAGAGAGAGCTCACACCCTATGGTTCACCTCTTGACCAAGAAGGATGGGAGTAGGTGGATAAATCCCTCAGATGACAGTTCTGAGGTCCCTTCCACATCGCTCTGTAGAAGACACCTATAGGGATTGCACTCCAATTGCTCACTGCTGCTGCTAAGTCACTTCAGTCGTATCTGACACTGTGCGACCCCATAGACGGCAGCCCACCAGGCTCCCCGGTCCCTGGGATTCTCCAGGCAAGAACACTGGAGTGGGTTGCCGTTTCCTTCTCCAGCAGTGACCAAATAATAGCACAAACTGCCTCATTTCCTGTTTTGCTCTTCCTTGCTCCTTGTTCCTGTTTGAGATTACTTTACCAAAATCAACCCACTTGCAAGCCCTTGTCCCAAATCTGTTTTATGGGGAAGGCAGGCTAAATCAGTTGTTACCTAAAGAGACCCTCAGAAGTGGTCCATCGGGATGGGAATCAGGAGCTTTTATCGTTCATGGGGCATACAGTGATAGGGACCCCATTGGTATTAGTGATGACACCAGAGTAACATCACAGTTACTAAGACTTTTTTACTGGTGGTAGACTGGCTTGAGGAGCGAGTGAAGGTCAAACATCAGTGTAAGTGATAGCACTTGGCACAGAAGCAGTGGTAATAGTAGGGACTAGGAGCTATTAGCCACTTTTTGTTTTGTTTTTAAAAATCTGGACATTGAAATAATTTTATCTGCTATTTCTCCATTAATAAAAAGTAATAATTTGGAGGAGATTTTGAGAAGATGGTGGAGTAGGAAGAACCTGGAATCTGTCTCCCCATCTAGACTATTGTTGTACCAGCAGAATTGTCTGATATAATGGTTTTGAAACTCTGGAGTCTATTGAAGGTGAAGTTGACTGCTGTCTGATAAAGGCTTTCAGTTCACTTCAGTTAAGTTGCTCAGTCATGTCTGACTCTTTGCAACCATGGACTGCAGCACGCCAGGCCTCCCTGTCCATCACCAACTCCCAGAGCTTGCTCAAACTCATGTCCATCGAGTTGATGATGCCATCCAACCCTCATCCTCTGTCATCCCCTTCTCCTCCTGCCTTCAATCTTTCCCAGCATCAGGGTCTTTTCCAATGAATCAGCTGTTCCCATCAGGTGGCCAAAGTATTGGAGCTTCAACTTCAGCATCAATCCTTCCAATGAAGGATTTTAATATGCTGTCTGGATTTGTCATAGCTTTTCTTCCAAGGAGCAAGCATCTTTTAATTTCAGTCACCATCTGCAGTGATTCTGGAGCCCAGGAAAATAAAGTCTGTCACTGTTTCCATTGTTTCCCCATCTATTTGCCATGAAGTGATGGGACCAGATGCCATGGTCTTGGTTTTTTGAATATTGAGTTTCAAGCCAGCCTTTTCACTCTCCTCTTCCACTCTCATCAAGAGGCTCTTTAGTTCCTCTTCGCTTTCTGCTATAAGAGTGGTGTCATTCTGCATATCTGAGGTTATTGATATTTCTCCTGGCAATCTTGATTCCAGCTTGTGCTTCATCCAGCTTGGCATTTACATGATGTACTCTGCATGTAAGTTAAATAAACAGGGTGACAATATACAGCCTTGACATACTCCTTTCCCAATTTGGAACCAGTCCATTTTTCCATGTCCAGTTCTAACTGTTGCTTCTTGACCTGCATACAGATTTCTTGGGAGGCAGGTAAGATGGTCTGGTATTCCCATCTCTTTAAGAATTTTCTACAGTTTGTTGTGATTCACACAGTGAAAGGCTTTGGCATAGATAAAGGCTTTAGAAGCCTTGAAAATAGAAAATAGCCCACTACAAACTCAAAGCATATTGTGAGCATCAGAAAAGTGCACATCAACATTTGAATAAGCCCTGTTTCCAACAACTGAAAATAATGTAGAAAGTCAAGTTCCAGATTTAGTGGTAAGGGTAGCTATACTGCAAAGGAGACTGAATGCTCGGCTTTAACAGATTGGCTGTGTCAAACCCAGGGGCCTCATAAGTAAAGTGTGTGACCCTGAAACCTAGAATGAGGATATTTGTGTGGATAAGCCTGTTCTGTCATATCTTGAACCCCAGGTTTTCCTTCACCCTTTGGGCTGGCAGACGCAGCTCCTTTACCCTCATAGAGGGAATCATTCTCAAGTTGCCTAGACATTCCCCCTAAAACCTCACCTGAGGCTGATGCCTCAGAAGAAATACTTGCCAAAATATACCATCTCCTCACCAGACTGAGAATGAGGGTCAGATTGCAGCACAGCTGAAGGGACAAGAGGATAGTAAGTACATGTCATGGGAAGAAGTACTGTGCATACCGGAAAGTTATAGGACTTGGAACCAGGGAAGCACATGTTGGAGTGGATCTAATTATTTTATTAGAGAAGGCAATATATAAGGACAAGATTTATTGGCATGGGATGTTAAACTTGGGACTTAACATCTTGACAAGACTAGTTTGGGGAAATTATAAGGTAAATCTAGAACATCTTCTAGGGCCAGAAAGTAAAGAAGCACTAAATAGGAAAATGGTGAGCACTACCCATTTCACTTCTTGTCCTAATTTTTATCTATAAGAAAAAATTTGTAAAATTAACTATTATACCCATTTATTATCACCAACTGTTGTTTTTCATCTAAGGAATAGTGAAAAGATTATCACTAGATCTAAAATGACATGTGTGAGGAATGTAAGAAACTAGAATATATTAATCTATGAACATGAGGAATATACAAACTTCACCTTATGATTTCATGATAAATAGTACATAAAATATTGTTTTCCATACAGGGTGATCCATAGGTGCTGGGAGCCAGCACGGGAAATCCCACCCACGACAAGGTGAGTCAGGTCTCAAGGGGTCCTCTGCCTGAACATCTACCCCGAAACCAAAATCTGTCTGTTTACTGTCTTCTATACTATACTCTTCTGACATTACAGGGGGCTATCCCCGACCACCTTTCTCTGGAAAAAGTTAACTTAGAGCTCCAACTGGTCTCCTGCATATGAAAGGAATGTTTCAGCTCAAATCCCTCTGATGGCTCTCTAACTTGCCTGACAGATTCCCCCTGACTTTTACAACTTGTAATTGTTTACAGCCCCCAACCATGAGAGGCACAAAGCTTAAAACATCTTAAAGATATAGAGCCTTTTAGAGCTAAGAATTAGTTTGGTGAAGGATTTCATTGTTGAGTTAATGTTTGCTGCCAGGCCTCCATATCCTTTATCTTTTAGGCACCTGGGAGGATATTAATCAATGTAAATGGGATGCAGAAATAGGAATATAGTAGTTTTGATGTTAGCAATACTAGACTTTTGAGTTAATGAATTTTCTCTTTGTTACAAATCACTGTACTCCTCTTCCTTTGTTATAAATTGTTGTGTCCTTGCTATGTAAGAATGTAACTTTATTTAGTGCTGTCTAAGAGTGGCACCAGACTTTGGGAAGAACAATACTATTAAGGCAAATAAGTTCTCTGGTTGACAGACCCTTATCAGAAAAGGGCCGTAAAATGCTATTTGGCCTTCTGGCCAGAAGATGATGTAAATTACCTAAGACTTGTGTATACAGCTAGGTATGCAGAGAGAAAGCCTGGTCTCGATAAGAGTCAGGGCTGCTGATGCTGCATAATTTTCTATTATCCATTTATCTCTATGTACAACCAAAAGTATAAAAAGCTTTTCCAGACAATAAAGGATGGGCCAGTCACTGGAAAGACTGGTTTCCCCTGTGTCGAATCTCTCTCTCTCTTTCTCCCTCTCCCTCCCTCTCCTTTTCAGGGTGGATTCCCATCTGGGACATGGAGGCTCTCTGAGTCTACTTACTTGCCCTGGCTTCTAAGACCCATGCGAGAGGGAGTCCAAGGCAGGGCACCATCTGCTATTCAAGTGGGGGCCGGTGGCCTAACACAGACGGTGCAAGTTCCTTGTCTTGGAACTTTATTGGTTTTCCACGTAAACCAAGTTATTCAGCTGCTTTTCTCCACTAAATTTTCCTATTATACTATTCTTCCCTAATCTCTCTTTATATTTCTAATTAAATAGTCCTTTCACAGATGCTGACTCAGTCCCTGCTTCGAATTCCCTGGATCCACCAGGGCTGGACCCCGGCACATAGGTAAATTTTATGCCTGATATTTAAAAATCACATATGTAATTTAAAGGAGAAATAGAAAATATTGTCAAATCATATTTCACTTTACCATTTGTATGAATTGCAATAATATACAATCATGCCATTTGCTATTGAGAGAGCTTTAGTGTTTTCCTGTTCATTTTTTCAGTTCAGTTCAGTCACACAGTCATGTCCAACTCTTTGCGACCCCATGAACTGCATCACACCAGGCCTCCCTGTCCATTACCAACTCCCGGAGTTTATTCAAATTCATGTCCATCGAGTTGGTGATGCCATCCAGCCATCTCATCCTCTGTCGTCCCCTTCTTCTCCTGCCCCCAATCCCTCCCAGCATCAGAGTCTTTTCCAGTGAGTCAACTCTTCCCATGAGGTGGCCAAAGTATTGGAGTTTCAGCTTTAGCATCAGTCCTTCCAAAGAACACCCAGGACTGATCTCCTTTAGAATGGACTGGTTGGATCTCCTTGCAGTCCAAGGGACTCTCAAGAGTCTTCTCCAACACCACACTTCAAAAGCCTCAATTCTACGGCACTCAGCTTTCTTCACAATCCAACTCTCACATACATACATGACCACAGGAAAAACCATAGCCTTGACTAGACAGACCTTTGTTGGCAAAGTAATGTCTCTGCTTTTTAATATGCTATCTAGGTTGGTCATAACTTTCCTTCCAAGGAGTAAGCATTTTTTAATTTCATGGCTGCAATCACCGTCTGCAGTGATTTTGAAGCACCCAAAAATAAAGTCTGACACTGATTCCCCATCTATTTGCCATGAAGTGATGGGAGCAGATGCCATGATCTTTGTTTTCTGAATGTTGAGCTTTAAGCCAACTTTTTCACTCTCCTCTTTCATTTTCATCAAGAGGATTTTTAGTTCTTCACTTTCTGCCTAAGGGTGGTATCATTTGCTTATCTGAGGTTATTGATATTTCTCCCGGCAATCTTGATTCCAGCTTGTGCTTCATCCAGCCCAGCATTTCTCATGATCTAATCTGCATATAAGTTAAATAAGCAGGGTGACAATATACAGCCTTGACGCACTCCTTTTCCTATTTGGAACCAGTCTGTTGTTTCATGTCCAGTTTTAACTGTTGCTTCCTGACCTGCATATAGGTTTCTCAAGAGGCAGGTCAGGTGGTCTGGTATTCCCATCTCTTTTAGAATTTTCCACAGTTCATTGTGATCCACACAAATGCTTTGGCATAGTCAATAAAGCAGAAATAGATGTTTTTTCTGGAACTCTCTTGCTTTTTCCATGATCCAGCAGATTTGGAAATTTGATCTCTGGTTCCTCTGCCTTTTCTAAAACCAGCTTGAACATCAGGAACTTCATGGTTCACATATTGCTTAAGCCTGGCTTGGAGAAGTTTTAGCATTATTTTACTAGCATATGAGATGAGTGCCATTGTGTGGTAGTTTAAGCATTCTTTGGCATTGCCTTTCTTTAGGATTGGAATGAAAACTGACCTTTCCAGTCCCTGTGGCCACTGCTGAGTTTTCCAAATTAGCTGGCATATTGAGTGCAGCACTTTCACAGCATCATCTCTTAGGATTTGAAATAGCTCAAGTGGAATTCCATCACCTCCACTTTGTTCACAGTGATGCTTCCTAAGGCCCACTTGACTTCACATTCCAGGATGTCTGGCTCTATGTGAGTGATCACACCATCGTGATTATCTGGGTTGTGAAGATCTTTTTTACAGTTCTTCTGTGTATTCTTGCCACCTCTTCTTAACGTCTTCTGCTTCTGTTAGGTCTATACAATTTCTGTCCTTTATCAAGCCCATCTTTGCATGAAATGTTCCCTTGCTATCTCTAATTTTCTTGAAGAGATCTCTAGTCTTTCCCATTCTGTTCTTTCCCTCTATTTCTTTGCATTGATTACTGAGGAAGGCTTTCTTCTCTCTCCTTGCTATTTTTTGGAACTCTGCATTCAAATGGGTATATCTTTCCTTTTCTCCTTTGCTTTTCACTTCTCTTCTTTTCACAGCTATTTGTAGGGCTTCCCCAGACAGCCATTTTGCTTTTTTGCATTTCTTTTCTATGGGGATGGTCTTGATTCCTGTCTCCTGTACAACGTCATGAACCTCCGTCCATAGTTCATCAGGCACTCTGTCTATCAGAGCTAGTCCCTTAAATCTGTTTCTCACTTCTACTGTATAATCATAAGGGATTTGATTTAGGTCATACCTGAATGGTCTAATGGTTTTCCCTACTTTCTTCAATTTAAATCTGAATTTGGCAATAAGGATTTCATGATCTCAGCCACACTCAGCTCCCAGTCTTCTTTTTGCTGACTGTATAGAGAGTCTCCTTTATACTAAATAACAGGGAATGCAGAGTTAAATTTCCTGTGATAGCTATCAGTGAAATATCTGTTAAATAGCATATCTGATTCAATAGTATACTGAAAACCGAAGTTTCTAATACAGAGAAGATGGGTATTCAAGTTACTCCTTTTTAATAAGCCACTTGCTAAGAGAAACACATTTTTGACCCTGGGTTCCCCTAGGGTATCATTTATTGTAGCATTGGAGTGTCACAGCAGGTATACTTTGGTGGCTCATCTGAAGACAAATCTCTTAGGATTTATGCTAAATAAATAGGGGATGAGTCACAGGGTAGTAGAAAATCAGAGAGGAGGAAAACCCAGGCCACATCTCTGCTAAACGCTTTTACTAACTTGGTTTTTGTCAAAGATCAAAAGATAAACTTCAGAAGATATAAAACTCTGGCAATAAAACCACACTCTTGAGTAACATGCAATAACTATAATAGTCTTTTATCTTTATGTATCAGAAACTGAAGAAATTTAGTAATTCATTCTATCAACAAATGATCTTATAGTTTACTTGTGCAGAAAACCTAAAAGTTGTGAATATCTGCTTTCCTGTCCTTAATATATTTTACTGTTTGATGATGTATCTGTTTTCCTTTTGAGGAGATGATTATCTTGTCAATAATTTTGAAGTGAATTAATTTATATCAATGATTTTCAAATTGCAGGTTGCAAACCCTTGGGGAGTACATTGTGTGTGTGTGTGTTCATGTGCATGCATGCACACGCTTAGTCATGTCTGACTCTTTGCAACCCCAAGGATTGTAGACTGCCAGGCTCCTCTATCCATGGGATTTCCCAGGAAAGAGTACTGGAGCAGGTTGCCATTTCCTATTCCAGGCTATCTTCCTGACCCAGGGATCAAACCCGCATCTCTTGTGCCTTATGCATTGGCAGGTGGATTCTTTACCACTGCGCTCCTGGGGAAGCCCTTTTTTGGAATCTATATAGTGAGTTGTAACCCATAAATAATTAAATAGAATTTAAAATAGAAGAATGAATCATATTTATCAAGTACATATATTGTTTCAAGAGTTTTGTTCTTAATTTGGATCTAGTCACAAAAGTTCAAAATCCCACAGTTTAGAGCATTTGTAGAACATAGACTTTTCCTTCCATTATGGCTTATGACAGAACTTTTAAATTTATTTTTAATTGGAGGATAATTGTAATATTTTTATGGTTTTTGCCATATATTGTCATGAATCAGCCATAGGTATAGGTATAGGTATATCCCCTCCCTCTTCAACCCCGCTCCCACCTCCCTCCCCACCCCATTCCTGTAGATTGTCTCAGAGCACTGGCTTTGGGTTCCCTGTGTCATACATCAAACTCCCACTAGCTATCTGTTTTATATATGGTAATGTGTATGTTTCAATGCTATTTTCTCAGATCACCCCACCCTCTCCTTTTCCCACTATATCCAAAAGTCTGTTCTTTATGTCTGTGTCTCCTTTGCTGCCCTGCACGTAGGATCATCAGTACCATCTTTCTAGATATCATATACATGTGTTAATATACGAGATTTGTCTTTATCTTTCTGACTTCCTTCAATCTGTATAATAGGCTCCAGGTTCATCCACCTCATTAGAATTGACGCAAATGCATTCCTTTTATGACTGAGTAATACTTCCTTGTATGTATGTACCACAACTTCCTTATCCATTCATCTGTCGATGGACATCTAGATTTCTTCCATGGCCTGGCTGTAGTAAACAGTGCTGCAGTGAACATAGGAGTACCTGTGTCTTTTTCAATAATGGTTTCCTCAGGATATATGTCCAGTAGTGGGAATACTGGGTCATATGGTGGTTTTATTCTTAGTTTTTAAAGGAATTTCCATACCATCTTCCATAGTGGCTATATCAAGTTACATTTCCACCAATGGTGTAAGAGCGTTCCCTTTTCTCCATACCCTCTCCAGTATTTATTGTTTGTAGACTTTCATGATGGCCATTCTGACCAGTGTGAGGTGATACCTCATTGCAGTTTTGATTTGCATTTATCTAATAATGAACAATGTTGAGTATTTTTTCATATGTTTATTAGCCATCTGTATGTCTTCTTTGGAGAAATTCCTGTTTAAGTCTTCTGCCCACTTTTTGATTGGCTTGTTTGTTTTTCTGGTATTGAGCTGCATGAGCTACTATATATTTTGAAGATTAATTCTTTGTCAGTTGTTTCATTTGCTATTATTTTCTCCCATTCTGAGGGTTGTCTTTTCACCTTGCTTATAGTTTCCTTTGTTGTGCAAAAATTTTTAAGTTTAAGTAGACCCCATTTGTTTATTTTTGTTTTTATTTCCATTACTCTAGGAAGTGAGTTGTACAAGATCTTGCTGTGATTTATGTCAGAGAGTAGAACTTATGTTTTAAACACTCTGGTTGTTCACAGTATTATCCTCTGGATAACTAGTAAATATCTAAAAGATGCTCAGTGATTAGTGACTGAAGAAGATATAGAGAGGAACCTCAGACTCAAATGTGTCTCTTCTGCAGCTTAAAAACTAAGGAAAGGACTATGACCTACTTTAATCTTCGATTCTATTTATAAATTTAAAAAGATAGATAGGAAAAAAAAAGATAGATAGGACTTGCAGAGATATAGAGCCTCATATATTAAGTATATTTGTTAAAAGTGGTCCTTTCCACAGCATGTAGGTCTTTTTCTAATCTCTAAATTAAGATGCTTTGGGTTGTAAGTAAAAGTATGCTCAACCCAGGTACCTTGAATACAAAAGAGGATATGGCAGACTTCTGGTAGTTTTGATGTAGAAGCTAACAATCTCGTGGTGTCATCAGGTTTTCTAGGTCTGTTTGTATGTGGTTTTCTTGCTCTGGCTTCTTTTAGGTTATTTTCATTCAAAGACCATCTTTCCATTTTGTATATGAAATGACTGTGGGTGTTATAAGTCTCACTATGACAAACCACAAAATCCAACACATGAGAAAATACTCAATGATTTATGACACTATTCTAGATATTTTCCTCACTTTATGAATATTATAGAATTTTTTACAATTTGAATTTTGATAATTGCATTCCCATGCTTGCATCTGACTCCCATATTGTCTGTGAATTACATCTAGAAACTTGATTATGTCCAGGTTCAATTTTTGGTAAGAATATTTCACAGACAGTATTACAATATTCTTCTATCAGCAGATGCATAATGTCTGGTTGTATCCATTTTGAGGTGTTAGAAGCCGTGGATGAACATTTTTTAAATCCATGAGTGATAATCCAGTTTTGCCATTACTTACTTATTTTAATAGCTTTTGAATTGTCTCAGTTCAGCTATCTGGATATTAAGAACCACTGTTTTCACAAGATAAATGCTTGCTTTTCTTTGACTTAGCTGTTTTCTGAATACTTGGTCCTCTAGCAATACTAAAGATGACCAATGAGATTTTAAAAAGTATCTTTCTGAACTCATGGATTAAAAATTCTTTGTATGTGTTAATTCACTGCAGTTTTCTCATTGATGTTCAATGTGTTTCATCTTTGGTCAATGGAGTCTCTTTAAGTCTCTAAGTCTTTGTCATCATCAATAGCTTGTCTGCTTTCTGGTGTG